>NC_057801.1:746747974-747423173 GCF_018294505.1 Triticum aestivum
GCGGTGGGGCAAGAGGGAGTTTTACTCGGCCGCCGGAGTAAAATTATACTCTGTTAAAGTTTTTAGGGGATCGGCTAGGTCCGTCGTAAGGGAGCAAACTGAAAATTTTACTCCCTTATGACCTGTTAGAAATGCCCTAACCGGTCCCTTAGAAAATAGAGGAGTAAAAACCTTAGTGTACCTTAGTGGAATATATTTACTCCACTAAATTTTGGCCGGACCTGACCAATCCCCTAAATATAATGGAGTAAAGCTTATTTATGGCCCAAATATTTCGTCGAACACTTGCTATGTGTCTCCCCGGCTAGCGACCTTGATGGTGAGTACGCCGGCAATGTTGTGGCTAGCGGCGTCGATGATATCGACACCGCAACAACACGGCTGCCGCCGACGCATGTGAGCTCAGGCAAACAACGTGCGCGTGACCACACCGATTGTAGCTTTGTTTTTGTACAGAAGAAATGCATCGTATAGCCTTTTTTTTTTTACTGAAGAAATGCACCGTGCAGATAGACTGTAGGTGCACCACTGAACGCACCACTAGCCTCTTTGTTGGTGACCAATTCGAGCGACTTGCATGAGTGGTATAGAAGCGTGATCGATTATTAGAACACACCTAATTTGAGCAGCTTGCACGGTGCGCCATGGAGTGACACCAGCTACTGAGCGACACGAAGCGCACCAGGTTCAGGAGCCTCCAAGCCCACGCCGGCGCATACATGGACCACATGCTGTACACCAGCTTCTGCAGGTCCACGGCCACGGGCTCAAAGCCGTGCCGTGCTTCAGCACGTAGTAGTGCGTCGACCGGCTCTTCCCGTGCAGCCCGTCGTGGCCCGCATCAGCAGCGTCCCGGCATGACGGGGTTGGCCACGGTGGCGCATAGCCAGCAGCGCGTAGCGATCATGTCTGTGAACGCCGCGGGGGGCTCGACGATAGTGAACTGCAGGCGGAAAGACTGGTTCCAAACCGGCTTGGGTCTTCTGCTCGTCATTGCCCTGCTCGTCTCCTCCACGGCCGGCTGTGACGACGACCAGCGCAGCCGGTGCAGTTGCTCGCCTTGCCTTGCCCTGGCCGCCGCAGCCCTGGGCGAGGCATCTCAGCTTCTGCTGAGATGGCAAGGTCGCCAGCGAGGCCTGAGATCACCAGCGAAGCCATTGGAGCTTCACATGAGTCACCGACCGGCCACAAGGAGGCCTTCGCGCCAAGAAAACTTTTACTCGGCCGCCAACAGGCGGAGTAAATATAGGGAAATTTTGAGGGAGAGGAATAAAATTTTACTCTCTTATAGGCTTACGGCGGATAAGGAATTGTCTAGGCCTCGGTTAGAGGAGTAAAACCACATTTTTACTTCTCTAATCAGTTATAAGGGGTCGCTTAGAAATGCCCTAACCAGTCCTCTCTCTGAGTATATAAATAAACCACAAAAAGAATAGTATGAGAGTTGAAGACTTAAATGCAGATTTTGAAGAAAAAGCGCTAAACCACAACAAGTACAGTAGCACATGTTTCAGGCATTAACAAGATGCTGGATTAATATAACCAGTCCTCTCCAGTTCGGCAGCGATGCCTCATAATTTGCTGAACTCCAATTTAGGTACGTACTCCCATTATCTTACACTAGTGTCAAAAACATTCTTGTATTATGGAACAGAGGGAGTAGTACATACAAAGAATAGGAAAATGGAACCTGCTCACCCCAGATGATGTGAAACCGCAGTTAAGAGCAACTCTAGCAGACCCCGCATCCCGCCCCAACCCGTAAAATAACCGCCAAAATGCGGGTCGGGCCAAAAAAGCAGCCCGATCAGACCCCGCATCCCGCCCCGGCCCGCAAAAAAATTTAGGGGGCGCGGCAAAATCCCAACGCCAATCCGGGAAAACGTGGGGTTCTCCCCGCGGCTGCGGTGCCGTGCATATAAGCGGAAGCGATTGGTGGGGGGGGGGACATTTCATCCCGCGCTTTCTCCCAACAACCACCCCTCCTCCCCCCTCAAGCCGCCGCCGGCCGCCGCCCAAGATTCCGGTGACAGCAGCCGGCAGGAGCACGCCGGAAGGCCTCCACGCGCACGAGGCCTCCCTTCCCTTCCCCCCTGCATCGGTGGGCCGCCGGATTTGCAGATCTGCGGCGCTTCATCGCGGGCCGCCGGATTTGGCTTTTTCCGGCTGCCGGTTGCTGCCCCAGGAGATGGAGTGGTCGGGGAGCCTCTCCCGCAGCCCAGGCAAGGGCGCATCGCCGCATGCAGGCGCGGGTTCGTCCGCCCGCCGCCGCCGAAGGTTTGCGGGCATGGACTCGTCCGGCCGTCCCCCGGGCTCGGTGCTCGCGCAGCGTCTTTGTGGCCTGCCGATGCCGCTCATACAGTGCGATGACTACCCGCGCCAAGTGTTGTGGCTCACTTCGGGCACGCCGAAGCACCCCGGATGGGTGTTCTACAAATGCGAAAATGACGGGGTATGTGCACTTGCGTGTTGGGGAACGTAGTAATTTCAAGGAAATTTCTACGCACACGCAAGATCATGGTGATGCATAGCAAAGAGAGGGAAGAGTATGTCCACGTACCCTCGTAGACCGTAAACGGAAGCGTTAGCACAACCCGGTTGATGTAGTCGTACGTCTTCACGGCCCGATCGATCAAGCACCGAAAGCACGGAACCTCCGAGTTCTTGCACACGTTCAGCTCGATGACGTCCCTCGAACTCCGATCCAGCCGAGTGTCGAGGGAGAGTTCCGTCAGCACGACGGTGTGGTGACGATGATGATGTTCTACCGATGCAGGGCTTCGCCTAAGCACCGCTACGATATTATCGAGGTGAATTATGGTGGAGGGGGGCACCGCACACGGCTAATAGATCAATGATCAATTGTTGTGTCTAGAGGTGCCCCCTGCCCCCGTATATAAAGGAGCAAGGGGGAGGGGGCGGCCGGCCAGGAGGGGGCGTGCCAAGGGGAGTCCTACTCCCACCGGGAGTAGGACTCCCTCCTTTCCTTGTCCAAGTAGGAGAAGGGGAAGGAAGGGAGAGAGGGGAGGAAGGAAAGGGGGGTGCCGCCCCCCCCCCTCCTTGTCCAATTCGGACTAGAGGGGGAGGGGGCGCGCGGCCTGCCCTGGCCGCCCCTCCTCTTCTCCACTTTGGGCTCATGTGGCCCATTAACCCCGGGGGGTTCCGGTAACCCCCCAGTACTCCAGTATATATCCGATAACCCCCGAAACCATTCCGGTGTCCGAATATAGTCGTCCAATATATCAATCTTCATGTCTCACCATTTCAAGACTCCTCGTCATGTCCGTGATCACATCTGAGACTCCGAACTATCTTCGGTACATCAAAACATATAAACTCATAATATAACCGTCATCTAACTTTAAGCGTGCGGACCCTACGGGTTCGAGAACAATGTAGACATGACCGAAACACGTTTCCGGTCAATAACCAATAGCGGAACCTGGATGCTCATATTGGCTCCCACATATTCTACGAAGATCTTTATCGGTCAAACCGCATAACAACATACGTTGTTCCCTTTGTCATCGGTATGTTACTTGCCCGAGATTCGATCGTCGGTATCTCAATACCTAGTTCAATCTCGTTACCAGCAAGTCTCTTTACTCGTTATGCAATGCATCATCTCGTAACTAACTCATTACTCACATTGCTTGCAAGGCTTATAGTGATGTGCATTACCGAGAGGGCCCAGAGATACCTCTCCGACAATCGGAGTGACAAATCCTAATCTCGAAATACGCCAACCCAATAAGTACCTTCGGAGACACCTGTAGAGCACCTTTATAATCACCCAGTTACATTGTGATGTTCGGTAGCACACAACGTGTTCGTCCGGTAAACGGGAGTTGCATAATCTCATAGTCACAGGAACATGTATAAGTCAGGAAGAAAGCAGTAGCAACATACTAAACGATCAAGTGCTAAGCTAACAGAATGGGTCAAGTCAATCACATCATTCTTTCAATGATGTGATCTCGTTAATCAAATGACAACTCTTTTGTCCATGGCTAGGAAACATAACCATCTTTGATAAACGAGCTAGTCAAGTAGAGGCATACTAGTGACACTCAGTTTGTCTATGTATTCACACATGTATCATGTTTCCAGTTAATACAATTCTAGCATGAATAATAAACATTTATCATGATATAAGGAAATAAATAATAACTTTATTATTGCCTCTAGTTCATATTTCCTTCATTGCGGTAGCTCGTTCCATAGCTCATTCTTTAGTTCAAGTATGGTAGCTCACTTGGAGCTTGCTCAATCTTTTGTGTAGGATGATGGATGCTCATTTTGGTTTTGGGAAGGCCAATACATTGATTTGTTGATAGAAAGAAACTTAATAGATGGTAGTGCACTCCTTAGTACAATCAAAGGCAATGATGCGGCTGCATGTGCAACTAGAGGGGAAGCAACGTCTACTTCTTTGAAACCAAAGATGAAGAATGAAGAAAGCATCAAGAATGAACAAAGCAAGATCAAGAATCCACAGATCAGCAATGAGTGCATGGAGAAGATATTGCTTCAACTAGTGGGAGCAGTTATGGAAGTTGGAAATCTTCTTAAATGCATACTTGTGGTTCTTGTTTTCTTTGGTTTTGCTATTCTAGCCAAGATTTGGTGGTATATTTTGTATCTAATGTTGTTGCAAAAGCAAATAAAAGCATTATGCTAGATCAATCTAAGTTTTACGGGCCGGGACGAGCTGCGCCAGAGCAGAACCCGTATAAGCCAACCTGTAAAAAAGTATATTCCGTGAATATGCTTTTTTACGGGTCCATTATGCGGGGTCTGTATCTGTGCCAGCCCGCGCCAGTTCACAAAAGTGATTTTGCGCAAACTGCAAACGAGTTATGCGGGTCGGCAGGATGCGGGGTCTGCTAGAATTGCTCTAACTAGCTCCCCACTTCCCCAAGCAGTTGTGACTGTGATGGACCTGAACGACATATCAAGCAGCTCTGAGCAACATCGATTGTTTCAGTATTGGTGGAGACAAGATTTTAAAAAATATGAACATGTTAGAACAGTTTCAGGTTCTGACACAATTATACAATAGAAAATCTACACCAACAAAGATCCATACTTGCTGATTCTGGTCTGATGGAGTAGCAGAAAGAAGCATGATGATGCAGTGCAGGGAAAAAAGTACTCCCTCTGTTCGTAAGTACTTGTCCCTGAGATGGATGTATCTAGACTTATTTTAATCATAGATACATTCATTTGATCCATTTTTAGGACAAGTATTTCCGAACGGAGGGAGTAATAAGAGGAGTAGGGGTGACCTTTCATTTAGTGGACGACGGCGGTGAGGACAGGTGCTGGAGCGGCATCCGAGATAAAATAAAAATAAAAAAACCTTTTTCTCGACGGACAAAAACACTTCGGTGCGATCAATATTTTTAGATGTCTATTAGGCTCTTTAGAGCCACTTCCAGATTATTAAAAAAATCCTTTTTCTCGACTGAGCAAAAACACTTCGGCGTGATCAATATTTTTATATGTGTAACTAGCAAAAAGGCCAGTGCATTGCAACGGGAGAAAAAATACCACACGCTCTTAATTTACAAAAAGTATTTTATAATCTGAGAATTTATAGCTATTTCTTAAATACATGAAGAGTTAAAAAGGTTGTTAAAAAGATACAGAATTTTTTAATCATAAAAGAGATTTTTTTTGTTTGGAAAAGAATTTTTTTATGGACTCATGTTGACGCAGGTACTTGCGCCCGTATTTCATCACTATTTCATGGCATACATGTCATATGTATTGGTCCCTGTTTCATCACTATTTATTTCTTATCAAACTTGTCTTTTATTTTATTTTTTGTCATGCATGCCTCTTTTTTACTTTTCTGATGCATGTCCTCTCTTTTTTCTTCTTATATATAGGAGAATAGCGCAACATCTCATTTTTATCGGAACTCCTCTGCATTTTCTCTTTTATTTATTTTATGACGGACATGCCATCTTTCTTTGGTCCTTTTATTTCTTGTCATGCATGTCCTTATTTATTGGTGCCTCTAACAAATTTATTTTCAATTTGATGATTTTGCTGAGGTGTTCATCCTCAGTCTGAATCAGTACCGGTATGAAAAAAGATGATCACTACCGGTATGAAAAAAAGATGGATAATGCATTGTTGATTAACATTGCAGCCTATATAGTATTTTTTTTTAAAAATTGTTAACAGGTAAAATAACATCATATTTAGATTCTACATATTTTTCTAATCAAATTTCATATATGATATGTTAAATTTGGAGTTACGGTTTAAAAGATATGGGTGTTTAAAAAACATTTGATATATATTGCGGTTTTAATGTTAGAAACATCAGGGGGTTTTCTACAAAATAGCATGACGGACTAAGAATACCTATTTCTTTTATTAATAGGTATAGATTCGCTCCACACCCGAATTGAAATCCGGTTGCTGGGTGGAAGACTACAACCCAACCACTGGGCTACGACGGTTTTCCCCAAACCCTAAAAACCCTGGCGGCGCCGGTGGCGATTAGGGTTTGACGTGGATTCGACTTTGCCCACCGACTCGTCACCGGTGCAAGAGAGAGCGGAAGAGACAAGTGCTTCGGGCTCATGGCTGCGCCTAGCGCCGCAGGCTTGGGGGAGGGGAGCGATCCCCAGGCGGGCTGTGCCGCCAGGAAGAAGCTAGAGGAGGCGTTGGGGAAACTTGACATATCTGAAGAAGAGGCTACTCCTATGATCCTCGACGATCGCGTCGAGGGAAGGCCGGCGAAGTGGCTTTTGGCAGGGAAGGTGCTCCATCGGAACCATCTTCATATCCAGACCATCACTAATGTGCTTCGGCCGGCATGGGGCAACCCGCGTGGTTTGCAGTTTCGATCAGCGGGCGTCAACGTGTTTATAGCAAAATTTGAGAGCCAGAGGGACAGGGATAGGGTTTGGAGTGGCTCGCCATGGCACATCAGTAAGAACGCCGTGGTGCTGGCTGAATTTGATGAATGCATGCGGCCTGATGAGGTCCAATTCGATCGTATGCAGATTTGGGCTAGGGTTATGGATCTACCCTATAACCTAAGGGATGAAGTGTGGTGGATGCCGATCGCTAAGCAGATGGATAAAAACGCCCAATTTGTAATGTTTGATCATAATGGTGGCTTTCTGCGAGCAAGGATATCCATTGAGGTAGATAAGCCTTTGAGAAGGTGGATCTTAATCGAGTCTGCTAGGAGAAAGAAGATGGATGCATATGATATTCAATACGAACAGCTGCCCTACTTTTGTTTCTCCTATGGTAGATTAGGGCACTCAGAACTATATTGTGCTACTCCGGGCTCACGCGATGACAAGGGTGAGCTGTCGTTTGGTTCTAAACTCCGTGTGTCGGATGATGCAAAGAAGGCGCCGGTCAGCGACAATTCCTCCAGGGATACCAAGTCTCAAAGCAAGCCAACCACGAGGAACTCTAGCACTAACAAGGAACCTGGGGTGGAAGTGACATCTCCTAAGAAGAACAAGCAGCCACAGAAGCGGAAAGATGCCCCTCATCAGGTATATAAACCCGTGGCTAAAACCTTGATGCTTACGCATGGGAGCTCAGGTGATGCAGTGGGGGATGGTGGTGCGAGCATCAGGGACCCAACCACAGCTAGCAACGATACAGAGGGAGATGACTTTACTCGTGATACAAAGAAGAAGAAGCCCACACCTGATAATTCGGCAGAGACCGCGCCGCGGTCCTGCCAGGCACAATGAGTGGCTTGGGAACCCCGAGGCAGTTCGGGAGCTTCGCAATATCGTGAAGCTGGAAGGCCCCTCCCTTCTCTTTGTAATGGAAACTAAAATCAGTGCCAAAAGAGTTGAGGATCTGAAGTTTACGCTGGGTTTTGCAGGCAGTTTTGCAGTGGATAGTGTTGGCCTTAGTGGCGGCATAGGTCTTTTCTGGTCCAGAGATGTGACCGTGGATTTGAAGAATTTCAGTAAGAATCATATTGATGTACTGGTACATAGCAATAATCAAAACACTTATCTTTGGCGTTTCACGGGTTTTTACGGAGCACCGCGAGCGGAAGAGCGACACCACAGCTGGCGGTTCTTGCGTACTCTACACAACATCCCCCATAGTGCTTGGCTGTGCATGGGAGATTTTAACGAAACATTGTATGCGTGTGAGCATTTCAGTAGAGCGGCTCGGTCTGAAGCTCACATGAGATCCTTCAGGGAGGTTGTGGATGATCTATCTTTCCAAGATTTAGGCTGGTCTGGTACGGCTTATACGTGGGACAATCATCAAATGGGAGAAGCGAATGTTAAGTCACGGCTAGATCGAGCTTTTGCGAATGAGGAATTTCGGCAGTATTTTCACCATATACGGGTGCGTCATCTGCCTTCAGTTGAGTCTGACCATTGTTTTGTGTTAGCAGAAATTAAAGAGGTTTTGTCGGATCGTCCGAGGGCGAAGAAACAATTCCGTTATGAAAACGTATGGCAAACTCACACTGATTATGACCGTCTCGTTGAGCAGACTTGGCGGGGCATACCACACTCTCCGGGCCTCCAAGGCATTGCATCGGCACTTGGCACCTTGCAGGCAACCCTTGAGCCGTGGAGTTTGAAGGAATTTGGGTGTTTGGCGCGAACTGTCAGACAACTTCAACAATGACTGAATCGTGTTCGGTGTCAGACTATAGGCACGGGACCGTCGGATGAGGAGAAAAGCATTGTAAAGAAACTGAAAGAGGCCTTGCTTCAAGAGGAGATTTGGACTCGACAGCGGTCGAGAGTTCCGTGGCTCCGAGAGGGTGATCGTAACACATCATATTTCCAAGCGCAAGCAGCTCAGCGCCAACGTATGAATAAGATCTCAGATCTTCGCCGAGCGGATGGCACGATTTGCGCTAGTGGAGATGAGGACAAGGTGGAGGTGCAGAACTTCTACCAGCGACTATATGAATCACAGGGTTTTGCGGATCCTCAGCTACTATTATCACATGTGCCAGTTAAAGTGACACAAGCGATGAACATAGAACTTTCCAAACCCTATACTCCGGAGGAAGTCAGAGTAGCACTGTTTCAGATGGCTCCTTCGAAGGCACCCGGTGTTGATGGTTTTACTGCAGGTTTTTATCAGCGTCATTGGGATCTACTTGGTAATGCTGTAACCGAGGCAGTACTTGATTTTCTCAATGGAGGGGAGCTGCCAGCGGGACTGAATGACACATCTATAACTCTGATCCCAAAGGTTAGACACCCCCAATCGATATCACAGTACCGTCCTATTGCACTGTGCCCAGTTTTGTATAAGATTGCTGCTAAGGCAATCACCAATTGTTTGAGATGCTTTATGGATGAGATTATAAGCGAAGAGCAAAGTGCTTTTGTACCCGGACGCCTCATTACGGACAATGTGCTTGTAGCTTATGAAAGCGTACATACGATGAGGAGGAGGAAGAAGGGCAAAAACTATTCATGTGCGGTCAAGTTAGGTATGATGAAAGCATATGATCGTGTCGAGTGGCATTATCTCGAAGCTATACTAGTTCGGCTGGGCTTTTGTATGAGCTTTGTTAGATTTATATTGAAGTGTGTCTCCTCGGTGCGCTTCTCGGTGCGGGTTAACGGTGAACTTTTACCATACTTTACACCATCCAAAGGTTTCCGACAAGGTGATCCAGTTTCACCATTTCTTTTTCTGCTATGTGCGGAAGGTTTTTCCTCGCTGTTGAAATATTACAGTGGAGTTACCATAGACAGATGTCTGAGGGTGAGTTATAGATCACCATGGGTCACACATTTATTATTCGCAGATGACAGTTTGATTTTTATCAATGCAAGTAACCCAAGTGCTCTTAGACTCAATGAGATTCTCCGGATTTATGGAGAGGCTTCGGGACAAAGTGTTAATCGTGACAAAAGCTCTGTATACTTTAGTACTAACACTCCTGATTCGTTGAGGCAGGTTCTGCAAGCAACATTAAATATCCATGTGCAAGCTTTCAGTGAGAAATGCCTGGGGCTCCCTACTGCTGTGGGTAGAATTACCAGTGGCACTTTTGATCATATTAGTGAAAGAGCTCGTGGGAAGATACAAGGCTGGTCGGAAAAATTATTGGCGTGTGCAGGTCGGGAAACACTACTCAAATCTGTTATTCAATCAATTCCTACTTATCCAATGAGTACTTTTCTTCTGACCAAGAAAGTTTGTAAGAGTCTTACTTCACCAATGGCCAAGTATTTTTGGAGTAGTTCTCTTGACAAGAGATCTCTGCATTGGGTGTCCTGGAAGGAGCTAGCTACACCTAAGTGCAAGGGTGGGATGGGGTTTAGAGAGCCGCATCTTTTTAACCTGGCTATGTTGGGCAAACACGGTTGGCGATTCCTCACCAATCCCAATTCCCTCTGCGCAAGAGTTTTGAAGGGTCGTTACTTTCCTGACACTGATTTTATGAATGCTACTATACCCAAGTCAGCGTCGGCCACTTGGAGGGCGATCATGGCAGGAAGAGAATCCCTTCGGGCCGGACTGATCTATCGAGTAGGCGATGGTTCTTCCATATCTGCCTGGAATGATAAGTGGATCCCAGGTACAATTTCTATGTCTCCTATCTCCCGACCCCAACATACTACCATTGAGTGTGTGTCTGAGCTGATTGATACATCTAATTGGTCGTGGAGACAAGACCTTGTTCGTTACAACTGTGACACTCCAAAATTTTTACTTTGGTTTTCAGCAAAAACTTTGTGGTTTTTGAAAAGAGGCCATTTAAAATTTTCCAGAAAACCTTCCTCTTAAGAAACTTTCTTTTCTTTGGCAAGGTTTTTGTTCTTGCTTCAAACTTTGGTGTTTGACCTTTGAAACTTCTTCTCTGTTGGTTCTCTCCCCAAAATTATTTTTGGGAGTTTAATTTTTTTTTCTTTTAAAAAGAACTCCATGAAATTTGGGATTTTCATATCTTTGAAGCCACCCTTGGCTTTGTATTTTTGCCCATGAGATAAAACCCCTCCAAAACCTCCCCTCCCCCTTGTGATCAACATAAGTTCTGTGTCCCAACTAATCCAAACAAGTTTTGGATTTTTCTCTAATTATTTTTCCCCTCAATTCAATTCTGAAAATTATTTGGAGCCTGAGAGATTTTCAAAGCAAGTGCCCTATTGCATTTGAGTTTTGACCTCAAACCAATTCTCCTGGATTGTCCTTTGAACCCACAACCCAGAACCATCTTGATCCACTCCTCCTCTTTTCAAAATTTTCAAAATTTAGTCTCTGCAAGTTTGGACCAGATTTGCCAAATTTGGTGAAATTCATATCTACACTCCTCCAAAAATTCCACCAAAAATCATACAGCCTACTTGAGCAAGGAGAAGCCACTCCACCAAAAATCAGCTCAAGGAAAAATCACCAGAGGCCATTTTCATTTGGTCGAACACCTTGTGGGCACTGTTACTGTTCAAAGTTCAGAAATTCAGTTTTAGTGTCATCTTCAGTTTCGACAGTTTCAGTCACGCGGCCACAGTGCACTTGGCACGTTGCTCGCGGCCTCGCTTGCTTGTCCGAAGCTTCACACGCGCACTTGGCACGACCCTGGCGTCGGTGGCGCCCTGGCCCAACTGCGCCGGCATGTCTTGCGGCGGCCGGCTCCCCGTAACGACCGACAGGGAGGAGAACGGCGGCGCAACGCCGTTCGGCACCGCCCAAATCTTCTGGTGGCTCCGCATGGCCTTCTCCGTGCCAGCGCACGCATGCGGCACCGTCGCCGTGGCGCAGCACGCACGGAGCGCGCTCTCTGCCGCCGACGGGCCCGCGCCACCCCGTTCCGTCGAGCTCGACCCAAACGCCCAAACCCCGGCCAGCTTAGCACAAAACTGGACCCTTTGATCCTCCGTGATGACGCTCGACTCCCTAACCACCCCGACCGAGCACTGCGCCACCGTAATCGCTCGCCGGAAATCTCCGTTCACGGCAACCGCCTCGGACCGCCTATATAAAGGGGTCCCGAGCTCACTCTCGTGCACGCAGCACCCCCACTACTCACCAACACCCCGCCAGGCCACTGGAAGGACCTCGAGGAGGTCTCCTTCCCCGGCTCCGGCCACCCCGATCCGCCTCGGCCTCCAGCTCGATTCACTTCGGTGAGGCCACCTCCGGCGCTCAAACCTCGTCCGTAGCCCTCTCTTGCACCTTGTAGTCTAACCCCCACCTCAATTTAATCCTTGCAGCCCTCTCCGACGAGCTCCATCCACGCCTGAACCACCATCCGCCGGAGTTGAGACCGCCGTCGACGTGGTGCTCACCGGCGACCAACACCACCTCCCACCGTTGCGGAAGGACACGGTGAGCACATTGGTAACCTCTGATCCCCTTGCCTCGCCGTGGATCGCAGCCGGCGACCTCAGCAGCTCTCGGGCGCCGACGAGCCTCGTCCCTCCCATTTGAATATTTAAACATGACAAGTGGGACCCGCTGTCAGCCTCTCTGCCCTTTCTAAACGAAGCGTTATCTGAAAACGCCTTCTGCCAAATACGTTTTCTCTTCGGGCTGGCGTAATCGCTACCGAAGCGTTTTCTGCTTTTATAAACTAGCCCCTGGAAATCTTCTGTTTCATTACAGATAAGTCCCTGGGCAAAAACCCTTATAACTTTTTATCAGAAAAGTATTTTTGATTGATTCTTTTTCTGTTCTCTTTAAAATTTTGTCTAGTTTTTTATCAAATTTATTTGAAAAATATTTGGTTTACCTTCTGTGCTCTCCTTGGTATTTACGTTAGCGCATGTATTTTCTTTAAACCGTAGATACCGAAGGAGGTAACGGAGCCGCGAACTTCACCGAGCTAGGCTCCGACTACTCTGAACCAGGCAAGCATGTTTGAACTTTTGATATGATGAGTGTCTCGGCATGTTTTGCATTTAGTTAGTTTCATGGCATGTTGGTAAGCATACCGATGAACGTTATTTTATGTGATAACGAGGTGAGTGAGTTCAATGATCCATACGTGGATGAATGTGAATATGAATGGCCATGTGTTGGTATGAGGATGGGTACGATGGCAGTGTTGTAGCATGCCAGTCTTACGCCAGACTATGTGACTTCAGTGTCAAACCATTTCGGTCCAGTACCTATCATTTCCTTCCTTGTACTACCACATGTTTTCCGCAAGGAATATGGCTTAGTAAGTTGCAAACCGCTTTCAGGGTACACACCAAAGAGGAGAGGCCGTGATGATGGTTCCATGGCCCTGGATTAAAGCCAGTCATCCGGTCAGGGGGCATGGGTGTTTCCGGTTGGGACCGAGAGGGGGGCACCCCTTAGAGCGCGCGTATATAAATTTGATCCCATGCTATTCGAGATTGTGATCTCCCCGTCTCAAAAGTTTTTCTTGGATGATGACTAGGGTGATTCCTAGCATCGAGAGGTAGGATGGGTGTGTACCGGTTAGCTGTGTTTTCTTCCGAAATACCATAACGGAACTAGTCCTTCGTGACTACGGAAATCCGTTGACTGTGGGAAAAATTTTGTACAAACTCTGCAGAGTCATATATTCCTCCAAATCATCTCATCCATGTCAAGTTTCGTTCCATCTTATCCTAATCAATTGTCAGCTTTGATGACAGAGACTCCGGTGAATCGCATGAGTGCTAAGTCTGGTTAAATGATTACTCCTGTTGATGGACTAACCCGTTTGTTTTCATGAATTGAATGTTTATTATGAGTATTATTTACTTGTGAATAAAAGCCCTTTCTGCGATGTCGCTCAGACGTCCGACCGTGGCATTTCTTTTAAAAGCCCTTTATGTGGTGTCGCTAAGATGCCCGACTGTGGCATCATTTCCTTATTTTTACTTGTTCACCTTTCGAGGCGTCGCTTCAGACACCCGATCGGTCCTTATTTATGATTTGTGGAATTTCAGGCGGACTACCGCCGTTTTCCCATTTTACTTACCCGTTATGCCAATTTTATTTATTGTGCATTAAGGAATTAATCATGTTGCATCCATGCATGCATTTGTTATATCTTACGTCCGAACTGTCTTGCGAGTACTTTCAAAGTACTCACTGGCTTGTTGATTTGGCCAGATGCTGACGAAGGCGATCTCATGGATGAAGAGTTCGATAGTGAGTCCGACACTTAGAGGAGTCCCAGTCAGTCTCGTGCGACCCTGGATTTGGCCACTGTTTTATATTCGCTTCCGCTACCAAATAAATTTATCGAGCCTCACCTCGACGTTCGATGAAATGATATTCTTAGAGTCTTGTATTTCCCTTCCCGTTGTGCTTTTCCACCACCAATCTATCCATGAGTCAGTAGTATGTCTCCACACCACCGTGTTCTGTCCGCCATTATGTATGGTTATTGGCGTGCTTGTAATAATTTGGTTGAGCGACCGCAGTTCAACCCTGTAATATATTTTATGCTACTGGCTTATTGTATCAAGAAATTGTCTACCAGTGAGGAGGATTTTCTCTCATACTGGACTCAAAAGACTGGTTTATCAATAAATATTTTTATTGGAAAACCGGTCGTGACAAGCTTGGTACCAGAGCCAGGCTGACTGTAGGAAGCCACTAGGTGCGATCGCTAATTAGTTATTAGCATGACAGGGCTATTTTATGCTTTTGCAATTGTAGTCATTTTCTGTCAGTCAGCATAAATTTATGATCTGACCCTGCAGAATTTTGCCTACTTTTGTAGATGGCCGACGTCAGCTGCGAGTCTCAGACCTTCGCCAACGTGCCTGATGGGTTCGTCAAGCTTCTTTCTTTCATCGTTCAGGTCGCGATGGGGCCATCCGTGCGCCCAGTCTTCACACTCTACCAGCACCGAGTCAACGACAGTCTGACCATGCACCAGGCCGCGGTGCAGTTCAGGTGAGGGCGTGGTGAGTCACGCCGCTTCCGGTTCGTGGGAAGAGCTATGCCTACGGAGAGGCATGCTATGCGGATGGCAGCCCGCGAGGCGATAGCTCGTCTCAGGGATGTCCTTCCCGTGATGAGGACTCGTCGTTACCGTTATCTTCCGTGCCAGGTGCCTTACACCTGTCACTACGCATACTCCTGCCCCAGAGGAGAACGAGACGAGGCTTTTGAGATGCTCATTGAGTATCTCCGGGCCCTGGAGGCAGCCTTCGACAACCTGGTGGACGACTTCGTAGCTACCCGCATGGACTCAGTCCATGGCTGTGCTGCCAACAGGAGGGAGCTCCTACCCATCGCTCCGCCACCGACTTTTGTCTCGTCATCAGCATCTTTTACGCCTACTCGTCGCCTGCCTTCTACCGAAGAATTTAACCAAGTCATTGCACCCACTCCAGCGCGTACTACACCAACCTTCGCGCCCACTCCTGTACGTGTTGCTCCGCCCCTGGCAACCGCTCCGCCCGCTCTGCGCAACACTACACGTATGGAGCCCATTAGCGAGGAGGAGGTCGAGTCCCCAACCTCGCTACGCCTCGCCCTCGGCAGGGCAAGGGAGGTCGTCAACATTTCTGCCTGAGTACGCTTAGCTGCCGTGTGTTGTACCGCTTTGTAAGATATGTGCATAGGCTGGGAGAAGTAGCCTGTTTGCGCATCATGTAGGATCTGGAGAAGTGCACTAGCCTTAATAACATGTCAGGATTAGGTACGCATATCCTGAGTGATGTATTGTATAATTACCGCCCGCGTGTAAGATATGTAATGAGCAGTCCTTCTCCGTGCGCAAGTCGATTTGTGTTTCTTAAGTAAGCTGAGTTATTTAATTCTATTTGCCAGCTTTATGCATTTTATGGATTTGTTTTTGCGACTCTTTCCGCTTTTCTTATGGGTTTTACAAAATATATCCCCAGAGTGAAAAATGTCTTGTCCTTGGACTCGCTCCATGCCAATTCCATCAGAGGAAAATTATGATGCACAACCCAGCAACGAGTTCACTCAGGGACAGTCAAGCCAACCGGGAAATGAATCGGCACTTTCACAAATGTGCCGCCTTTATGAACAGAGTCAGCAACAACATCGTGAAATAATGAACCAAGTCATCAACATGGGAAATCACCATGGACAGTATCAGCAACATTCCAAGTTATCTGAGCTACAGAAGACACGTCCTCAAACATTTTCTCATACTGACAAGCCTCTTCAAGCCGAGGACTGGCTTCGAGATATGGAGAGGAAATTAATTATTGCAAAATGTTCAGACCCCGAGAAGGTATTATATGCTCCACACTATCTCACAGGAGCAGCCGCATCGTGGTGGGAGAATTTTCTGCACATGCATCCCAACGAAAATGACATAACCTGGGATGATTTCAAGGAAGGTTTCCGTGGTGCACATATTCCTAAGAGTATTATGAAAATCAAGAAGAGAGAATTTGATGACCTCAAACAAAGGAACATGACAGTGTCAGATTACAACAGTCAATTTACCCTATTATCCCGCTACGCCAATGAGGAGCGTATGACTGAAATCAAGAAGATGGAGAAATTCCTTGACGGTCTGGCGCCCGCACTTAAATGCCAACTGGTCGTGCACACTTTTCCTGATTTTAAAACGCTGGTGGACAAGGCCATTACTCTGGAAAATGAGAGACGCAGTCTGGAAGATATCCGCAAGCGAAAAAGGGACCAGACTAATCACACCCGCAATCACCGAAGCAAGATAGATTTTAAAAAGGGTGGGACACCCAGATTCTCATCCAATGTCTCACGCCCAATCAAGAATTTTCATGCAAGGGACAAGGAATTCACCTATCGCCCCGGCGTTACTTGTTACGCTTGTGGAGAAGAAGGGCATTATGCCAAACAGTGCCCCAAGCCAAGGAACTCAACCCCAAAGCCGAACAACGGCGGCAATAATTCAGCACCCAAACGAAACAATTTCAATCCCAACAATAACCACAGGAAGGGTCATCTGAACCACGTAACCAAAGAGGAGGCACAAAATGCTTCGGATATCGTACTCGGTACGTTTCCTGTCAACACAATACCTGCAATGGTTTTGTTTGATTCTGGAGCTTCTCACTCTTTCATCTCGAAAAGTTTTGCTTTGCAAAATAAATTTTCGATGCTTCCTTTGGAGAAATCCATAATAATCAAGTCCCCCGGGATTCAGCAAGTTTCTCAGAATTACTGTCAGAATGTGGTCATTGAGTTTGAAGGATTGGAGTTTTACGCAAATCTTATTGTATTGGAAAATAAAGGACTGGATGTCATCCTAGGGATGGATTGGCTAACCACCAATAAAGGTTTTATCGACTGTTTCAACAGGATCGTGATTCTCACACACCACCAAGGGAAGACAATAAGAGTATCAGCCAAGGAAGGAAAAAGACCCCGGCAACCGAGATTAAATAAGGTGGACATTTCTGAGCTAAACAAGGTTCCAGTAGTGTGTGAATTTCCAGATGTATTCCCTGAAGAGCTGTCAGGCATGCCACCTGATCGAGAAATAGAATTCCGCATTGAGCTAGCACCAGGAACCACCCCCATATACAAGAAACCATACAGAATGGCACCATCCGAGTTGATAGAATTGAAGAAGCAAATAAAGGAATTACTGGATAAATGATACATTCGGGCCAGCTCCTCACCTTGGGGATCACCAATTTTATTTGCCAAAAAGAAGGATGGAACGCTGAGATTGTGTATCGACTATCGAGCACTTAACATGGTCACAGTCAAAAACAAATACCCGATGCCAAGGATAAACGATTTGTTTGATCAACTTTCTCAGGCCAAGGTATTCTCAAAAATTGACTTAAGGTTAGGATACCATCAATTGAAGGTACGAACGGAAGATATCCCCAAAACAGCCTTCACCTCCAGATATGGACTGTACGAGTTCACAGTGATGCCATTTGGATTAACTAACGCCCCAGCATATTTTGTTCACCTCATGAACAAAGTATTGATGAAGTTTATGGACAAATTCGTCGTAGTATTCATCAACGATATTCTGGTATACTCCAAAACACCAGAAGAGCACGCAGAACATCTCAGATTGTACTAGGAGAGCTAAGGAAACACCAATTGTATGCCAAGTTCAGTAAGTGCGAATTTTGGCTAAGACAAGTAGGTTTTCTAGGCCACGTGCTGACTCAAGACGGTATAGCAGTGGACCCAGAGAAAGTCAAGGCCGTACTTGACTGGAAGTCACCAGCCAGCGTAACAGACATACGAAGTTTCTTGGGAATGGCAGGGTATTACCGCAGATTTATTGAAGGATTTTCCACCATATCCAAGCCTATGACACAGTTACTCAAGAAAGATAAGAAGTTTGAATGGACAGAAGCCTGCGAGAAAAGTTTCCAAGAGCTAAAACGGAAATTAACAACAGCACCAGTATTAATTGTACCCGATATACACAAGAATTTTGAAGTATTTTGTGACGCATCCAGAAAGGGTCTCGGATGCGTGTTGATGCAAGAAGGCAAGGTTGTCGCCTACGCTTCAAGGCAACTTCGCAAACACGAGGAAAATTATCCCACTCATGATTTAGAAGTGGCAGCAGTTATTCATGCACTCAAGGAATGGAGGCATTTTCTACTTGGGAATCGATGTGAGATATATACGGATCACAAAAGCCTCAAATACATTTTTATGCAGCCAGAACTAAATTTACGGCAACGCCGCTGGTTAGAATTGGTAAAGGATTATGATGTTGGTATCCATTACCATCCAGGGAAAGCAAACGTAGTGGCCGATGCCCTGAGTCGGAACCCCAGCTCCGACGGGAACTATCTGCACAGCTTGAGGCCCGAATTCCATCAAGAATTTGTCAAGCTCAACTTGATAATGGTAGCAGAAGGCACCATATCAAACTTGGAAATACAACCACACCTTGTGGAGAAAATTAAAGAGGCTCAGTCCGGTCACCCCAGCATTGAAGGAATTAAAAGGAAGTTGAGTATGGGCAAGGCCTCGGAATTCGTCATAGACAATGAAGGAATATTATGGTACGGAGAAAGGCTATGCGTGCCAAACATAGAAGACCTTAAACAGCAAGTTTTAACTGAAGCACACACCACTCCATATTCGATCCACCCTGGAGGAACCAAAATGTATAAGGATATTCAGGAAAGATTTTGGTGGCACGGTATGAAGAGGGACATAGCCGCTTTCATTGCATGTTGCGACTCATGTCAACGCATAAAAGCTGAACATCAGAGACCAGCCGGACTACTGCAACCTAACAAAATACCTGAGTGGAAATGGGATGAAATAGGGATGGATTTTATTGTCGGATTACCTCGGTCACGACACGGGAATGATGCCATATGGGTCATCACTGACAGGTTGACCAAAGTAGCACACTTTATTCCAGTAAAGACAACCTACACCACTCAGAGGCTTGCCAGGATTTATCTTTCCCGCATAGTCTGTCTGCACGGTGTCCCGAAGACTATAATTTCCGACAGAGGCACTCAGTTCGTCTCAAGATTTTGGGAGCAATTACAACAGGCTCTGGGAACCCAACTAGCCTTCAGTACCGCATACCATCCACAGACTGATGGACAAACAGAACGCGTAAACCAGGTTTTAGAAGACATGCTGAGAGCATGTGTCCTCACCTATGGAACCAGTTGGGAGGACAGCCTGCCATATGCCGAGTTCGCATACAACAACAGTTACCAGACCAGCCTGCAAATGGCTCCTTTCGAAGCCCTATACGGAAGGAGATGTTGTACCTCGTTAAATTGGTCAGAGACCGGAGACAGCCGCATCTTCGGACCAGATATGCTCAGAGAAGTCGAGGAAAAAGTCAAGCTAATCAGGGACCGACTTAAGACCGCTCAAAGTCGACTGAAAAGTTATTATGACCAGAAACATCGTAGGGTCAGCTTCGAACCCGGTGAATTCGTATACTTGAGAGTATCCCCGATGAGAGGATTGCAACGGTTTAAGATTAAAGGAAAATTAGCACCAAGATTCATTGGACCATTATGCATAGTGGCACGAAGAGGCACTGTAGCCTACCAGCTAGACTTACCCGAAGACTTGTCCGACATTCACGACGTGTTCCACGTCTCTCAGTTAAGGAAGTGCGTAAGCAACCCAGAGAAACATGTAGCTCATGAGAACATTGACGTACAGCCAGACCTCACTTATCGAGAACGTCCCATAAGAATATTAGAGGAGTCTGAAAGGAGGACCCGACAGAAAACCATCAAGTTTTTCAAAGTCCAGTGGAGCAATCACACCGACAGTGAAGCAACCTGGGAAAGCGAGGATTTTCTTCGGACAGAGCATCCACACTTATTTAAGGATCAGCTGAAATCTCGGGGACGAGATTTTTCCTAAGGGGGTAGGTGTTGTGACACTCCAAAAATTTTACTTTGGTTTTCAGCAAAAACTTTGTGGTTTTGAAAGAGGCCATTTAAATTTTCCAGAAAACCTTCCTCTTAAGAAACTTTCTTTTCTTTGGCAAGGTTTTTGTTCTTGCTTCAAACTTTGGTGTTTGACCTTTGAAACTTCTTCTCTGTTGGTTCTCTCCCCAAAATTATTTTTGGGAGTTTAATTTTTTTTCTTTTAAAAAGAACTCCATGAAATTTGGGATTTTCATATCTTTGAAGCCACCCTTGGCTTTGTATTTTTGCCCATGAGATAAAACCCCTCCAAAACCTCCCCTACACCTTGTGATCAACCTAAATTCTCTGTCCCAACTAATCCAAACAAGTTTTGGATTTTTCTCTAATTATTTTTCCCCTCAATTCAATTCTGAAAATTATTTGGAGCCTGAGAGATTTTCAAAGCAAGTGCCCTATTGCATTTGAGTTTTGACCTCAAACCAATTCTCCTGGATTTTCCTTTGAACCCACAACCCAGAACCATCTTGATCCACTCCTCCTCTTTTCAAAATTTTCAAAATTTAGTCTCTGCAAGTTTGGACCAGATTTGCCAAATTTGGTGAAATTCATATCTACACTCCTCCAAAAATTCCACCAAAAATCATACAGCCTACTTGAGCAAGGAGAAGCCACTCCACCAAAAATCAGCTCAAGGAAAAATCACCAGAGGCCATTTTCATTTGGTCGAACACCTTGTGGGCACTGTTACTGTTCAAAGTTCAGAAATTCAGTTTCAGTGTCATCTTCAGTTTCGACAGTTTCAGTCACGCGGCCACAGTGCACTTGGCACGTTGCTCGCGGCCTCGCTTGCTTGTCCGAAGCTTCACACGCGCACTTGGCACGACCCTGGCGTCGGTGGCGCCCTGGCCCACCTGCGCCGGCGTGTCTTGCGGCGGCCAGCTCCCCGTAACGGCCGACAGGGAGGAGAACGGCGGCGCCACGCCGTTCGGCACCGCCCAAATCTTCTGGTGGCTCCGCGTGGCCTTCTCCGTGCCAGCGCACGCATGCGGCACCGTCGCCGTGGCGCAGCACGCACGGAGCGCGCTCTCTGCCGCCGACGGGCCCGCGCCACCCCGTTCCGTCGAGCTCGACCCAAACGCCCAAACCCCGGCCAGCTTAGCACAAAAATGGACCCTTTGATCCTCCGTGATGACGCTCGACTCCCTAACCACCCCGACCGAGCACTGCGCCACCGTAATCGCTCGCCGGAAATCTCCGTTCACGGCAACCGCCTCGGACCGCCTATATAAAGGGGTCCCGAGCTCACTCTCGTGCACGCAGCACCCCCACTACTCACCAACACCCCGCCAGGCCACTGGAAGGACCTCGAGGAGGTCTCCTTCCCCGGCTCCGGCCACCCCGATCCGCCTCGGCCTCCAGCTCGATTCACTTCGGTGAGGCCACCTCCGGCGCTCAAACCTCGTCCGTAGCCCTCTCTTGCACCCAGTAGTCTAACCCCCACCTCAATTTAATCCTTGCAGCCCTCTCCGACGAGCTCCATCCACGCCCGAACCACCATCCGCCGGAGTTGAGACCGCCGTCGACGTGGTGCTCACCGGCGACCAACACCACCTCCCACCGCTGCGGAAGGACACGGTGAGCACATTGGTAACCTCTGATCCCCTTGCCTCGCCGTGGATCACCGCCGGCGACCTCAGCAGCTCTCGGGCGCCGACGAGCCTCGTCCCTCCCATTTGAATATTTAAACATGACAAGTGGGACCCGCTGTCAGCCTCTCTGTCCTTTCTAAACGAAGCGTTATCTGAAAACGCCTTCTGCCAAATACGTTTTCTCTTCGGGCTGGCGTAATCGCTACCGAAGCGTTTTCTGCTTTTATAAACTAGCCCCTGGAAATCTTCTGTTTCATTACAGATAAGTCCCTGGGCAAAAACCCTTATAACTTTTTATCAGAAAAGTATTTTTGATTGATTCTTTTTCTGTTCTCTTTAAAATTTTGTCTAGTTTTTTATCAAATTTATTTGAAAAATATTTGGTTTACCTTCTGTGCTCTCCTTGGTATTTACGTTAGCGCATGTATTTTCTTTAAACCGTAGATACCGAAGGAGGTGACGGAGCCGCGAACTTCACCGAGCTAGGCTCCGACTACTCTGAACCAGGCAAGCATGTTTGAACTTTTGATATGATGAGTGTCTCGGCATGTTTTGCATTTAGTTAGTTTCATGGCATGTTGGTAAGCATACCGATGAACGTTATTTTATGTGATAACGAGGTGAGTGAGTTCAATGATCCATACGTGGATGAATGTGAATATGAATGGCCATGTGTTGGTATGAGGATGGGTACGATGGCAGTGTTGTAGCATGCCAGTCTTACGCCAGACTATGTGACTTCAGTGTCAAACCATTTCGGTCCAGTACCTATCATTTCCTTCCTTGTACTACCACATGTTTTCCGCAAGGAATATGGCTTAGTAAGTTGCAAACCGCTTTCAGGGTACACACCAAAGAGGAGAGGCCGTGATGATGGTTCCATGGCCCTGGATTAAAGCCAGTCATCCGGTCAGGGGGCGTGGGTGTTTCCGGTTGGGACCGAGAGGGGGGCACCCCTTAGAGCGCGCGTATATAAATTTGATCCCATGCTATTCGAGATTGTGATCTCCCCGTCTCAAAAGTTTTTCTTGGACGATGACTAGGGTGATTCCTAGCATCGAGAGGTAGGATGGGTGTGTACCGGTTAGCTGTGTTTTCTTCTGAAATACCATAACGGAACTAGTCCTTCGTGACTACGGAAATCCGTTGACTATGGGAAAAATTTTGTACAAACTCTGCAGAGTCATATATTCCTCCAAATCATCTCATCCATGTCAAGTTTCGTTCCATCTTATCCTAATCAATTGTCAGCTTTGATGACAGAGACTCTGGTGAATCGCATGAGTGCTAAGTCCGGTTAAATGATTACTCCTGTTGATGGACTAACCCGTTTGTTTTCATGAATTGAATGTTTATTATGAGTATTATTTACTTGTGAATAAAAGCCCTTTCTGCGATGTCGCTCAGACGTCCGACCGTGGCATTTCTTTTAAAAGCCCTTTATGTGGTGTCGCTAAGATGCCCGACTGTGGCATCATTTCCTTATTTTTACTTGTTCACCTTTCGAGGCGTCGCTTCAGACACCCGATCGGTCCTTATTTATGATCTGTGGAATTTCAGGCGGACTACCGCCGTTTTCCCATTTTACTTACCCGTTATGCCAATTTTATTTATTGTGCATTAAGGAATTAATCATGTTGCATCCATGCATGCATTTGTTATATCTTACGTCCGAACTGTCTTGCGAGTACTTTCAAAGTACTCACTAGCTTGTTGATTTGGCCAGATGCTGACGAAGGCGATCTCATGGATGAAGAGTTCGATAGCGAGTCCGACACTTAGAGGAGTCCCAGTCAGTCTCGTGCGACCCTGGATTTGGCCACTGTTTTATATCCGCTTCCGCTACCAAATAAATTTATCGAGCCTCACCTCGACGTTCGATGAAATGATATTCTTAGAGTCTTGTATTTCCCTTCCCGCTGTGCTTTTCCACCACCAACCTATCCATGAGTCAGTAGTATGTCTCCACACCACCGTGTTCTGTCCGCCATTATGTATGGTTATTGGCGTGCTTGTAATAATTTGGTTGAGCGACCGCAGTTCAACCCTGTAATATATTTTATGCTACTGGCTTATTGTATCAAGAAATTGTCTACCAGTGAGGAGGATTTCTCTCATACTGGACTCAAAAGACTGGTTTATCAATAAATATTTTTATTGGAAAACCGGTCGTGACAAGCTTGGTACCAGAGCCAGGCTGACTGTAGGAAGCCACTAGGTGCGATCGCTAATTAGTTATTAGCATGACAGGGCTATTTTATGCTTTTGCAATTGTAGTCATTTTCTGTCAGTCAGCATAAATTTATGATCTGACCCTGCAGAATTTTGCCTACTTTTGTAGATGGCCGACGTCAGCTGCGAGTCTCAGACCTTCGCCAACGTGCCCGATGGGTTCGTCAAGCTTCTTTCTTTCATCGTTCAGGTCGCGATGGGGCCATCCGTGCGCCCAGTCTTCACACTCTACCAGCACCGAGTCAACGACAGTCTGACCATGCACCAGGCCGCGGTGCAGTTCAGGGGAGGGCGTGGTGAGTCACGCCGCTTCCGGTTCGTGGGAAGAGCTATGCCTACGGAGAGGCATGCTATGCAGATGGCAGCCCGCGAGGCGATAGCTCGTCTCAGGGATGTCCTTCCCGTGATGAGGACTCGTCGTTACCGTTATCTTCCGTGCCAGGTGCCTTACACCTGTCACTACGCATACTCCTGCCCCAGAGGAGAACGAGACGAGGCTTTTGAGATGCTCATTGAGTATCTCCGGGCCCTGGAGGCAGCCTTCGACAACCTGGTGGACGACTTCGTAGCTACCCGCATGGACTCAGTCCATGGCTGTGCTGCCAACAGGAGGGAGCTCCTACCCATCGCTCCGCCACCGACTTTTGTCTCGTCATCAGCATCTTTTACGCCTACTCGTCGCCTGCCTTCTACCGAAGAATTTAACCAAGTCATTGCACCCACTCCAGCGCGTACTACACCAACCTTCGCGCCCACTCCTGTACGTGTTGCTCCGCCCCTGGCAACCGCTCCGCCCGCTCTGCGCAACACTACACGTATGGAGCCCATTAGCGAGGAGGAGGTCGAGTCCCCAACCTCGCTACGCCTCGCCCTCGGCAGGGCAAGGGAGGTCGTCAACATTTCTGCCTGAGTACGCTTAGCTGCCGTGTGTTGTACCGCTTTGTAAGATATGTGCATAGGCTGGGAGAAGTAGCCTGTTTGCGCATCATGTAGGATCTGGAGAAGTGCACTAGCCTTAATAACATGTCAGGATTAGGTACGCATATCCTGAGTGATGTATTGTATAATTACCGCCCGCGTGTAAGATATGTAATGAGCAGTCCTTCTCCGTGCGCAAGTCGATTTGTTTTTCTTAAGTAAGCTGAGTTATTTAATTCTATTTGCCAGCTTTATGCATTTTATGGATTTGTTTTTGCGACTCTTTCCACTTTTCTTATGGGTTTTACAAAATATATCCCCAGAGTGAAAAATGTCTTGTCCTTGGACTCGCTCCATGCCAATTCCATCAGAGGAAAATTATGATGCACAACCCAGCAACGAGTTCACTCAGGGACAGTCAAGCCAACCGGGAATGAATCGGCACTTTCACAAATGTGCCGCCTTTATGAACAGAGTCAGCAACAACATCGTGAAATGATGAACCAAGTCATCAACATGGGAAATCACCATGGACAGTATCAGCAACATTCCAAGTTATCTGAGCTACAGAAGACACGTCCTCAAACATTTTCTCACACTGACAAGCCTCTTGAAGCCGAGGACTGGCTTCGAGATATGGAGAGGAAATTAATTATTGCAAAATGTTCAGATCTCGAGAAGGTATTATATGCTCCACACTATCTCACAGGAGCAGCCGCATCGTGGTGGGAGAATTTTCTGCACATGCATCCCAACGAAAATGACATAACCTGGGATGATTTCAAGGAAGGTTTCCGTGGTGCACATATTCCTAAGAGTATTATGAAAATCAAGAAGAGAGAATTTGATGACCTCAAACAAAGGAACATGACAGTGTCAGATTACAACAGTCAATTTACCCTATTATCCCGCTACGCCAATGAGGAGCGTATGACTGAAATCAAGAAGATGGAGAAATTCCTTGACGGTCTGGCGCCCGCACTTAAATGCCAACTGGTCGTGCACACTTTTCCTGATTTTAAAACGCTGGTGGACAAGGCCATTACTCTGGAAAATGAGAGACGCAGTCTGGAAGATATCCGCAAGCGAAAAAGGGACCAGACTAATCACACTCGCAATCACCGAAGCAAGATAGATTTTAAAAAGGGTGGGACACCCAGATTCTCATCCAATGTCTCACGCCCAATCAAGAATTTTCATGCAAGGGACAAGGAATTCACCTATCGCCCCGGCGTTACTTGTTACGCTTGTGGAGAAGAAGGGCATTATGCCAAACAGTGCCCCAAGCCAAGGAACTCAACCCCAAAGCCGAACAACGGCGGCAATAATTCAGCGCCCAAACGAAACAATTTCAATCCCAACAATAACCACAGGAAGGGTCATCTGAACCACGTAACCAAAGAGGAGGCACAAAATGCTCCGGATATCGTACTCGGTACGTTTCCTGTCAACACAATACCTGCAATGGTTTTGTTTGATTCTGGAGCTTCTCACTCTTTCATCTCGAAAAGTTTTGCTTTGCAAAATAATTTTTCGATGCTTCCTTTGGAGAAATCCATAATAATCAAGTCCCCCGGGATTCAGCAAGTTTCTCAGAATTACTGTCAGAATGTGGTCATTGAGTTTGAAGGATTGGAGTTTTACGCAAATCTTATTGTATTGGAAAATAAAGGACTGGATGTCATCCTAGGGATGGATTGGCTAACCACCAATAAAGGTTTTATCGACTGTTTCAACAGGACCGTGATTCTCACACACCACCAAGGGAAGACAATAAGAGTATCAGCCAAGGAAGGAAAAAGACCCCGGCAACCGAGATTAAATAAGGTGGACGTTTCTGAGCTAAACAAGGTTCCAGTAGTGTGTGAATTTCCAGATGTATTCCCTGAAGAGCTGTCAGGCATGCCACCTGATCGAGAAATAGAATTCCGCATTGAGCTAGCACCAGGAACCACCCCCATATACAAGAAACCATACAGAATGGCACCATCCGAGTTGATCGAATTGAAGAAGCAAATAAAGGAATTACTGGATAAATGATACATTCGGGCCAGCTCCTCACCTTGGGGATCACCAATTTTATTTGCCAAAAGAAGGATGGAACGCTGAGATTGTGTATCGACTATCGAGCACTTAACATGGTCACAGTCAAAAACAAATACCCGATGCCAAGGATAAACGATTTGTTTGATCAACTTGCTCAGGCCAAGGTATTCTCAAAAATTGACTTAAGGTCAGGATACCATCAATTGAAGGTACGAACGGAAGATATCCCCAAAACAGCCTTCACCTCCAGATATGGACTGTACGAGTTCACAGTGATGCCATTTGGATTAACTAACGCCCCAGCATATTTTGTTCACCTCATGAACAAAGTATTGATGAAGTTTATGGACAAATTCGTCGTAGTATTCATCAACGATATTCTGGTATACTCCAAAACACCAGAAGAGCACGCAGAACATCTCAGGATTGTACTAGGAGAGCTAAGGAAACACCAATTGTATGCCAAGTTCAGTAAGTGCGAATTTTGGCTAAGACAAGTAGGTTTTCTAGGCCACGTGCTGACTCAAGACGGTATAGCAGTGGACCCAGAGAAAGTCAAGGCCGTACTTGACTGGAAGTCACCAGCCAGCGTAATAGACATACGAAGTTTCTTGGGAATGGCAGGGTATTACCGCAGATTTATTGAAGGATTTTCCACCATATCCAAGCCTATGACACAGTTACTCAAGAAAGATAAGAAGTTTGAATGGACAGAAGCCTGCGAGAAAAGTTTCCAAGAGCTAAAACGGAAATTAACAACAGCACCAGTATTAATTGTACCCGATATACACAAGAATTTTGAAGTATTTTGTGACGCATCCAGAAAGGGTCTCGGATGCGTGTTGATGCAAGAAGGCAAGGTTGTCGCCTACGCTTCAAGGCAACTTCGCAAACACGAGGAAAATTATCCCACTCATGATTTAGAAATGGCAGCAGTTATTCATGCACTCAAGGAATGGAGGCATTTTCTACTTGGGAATCGATGTGAGATATATACGGATCACAAAAGCCTCAAATACATTTTTATGCAGCCAGAACTAAATTTACGGCAACGCCGCTGGTTAGAATTGGTAAAGGATTATGATGTTGGTATCCATTACCATCCAGGGAAAGCAAACGTAGTGGCCGATGCCCTGAGTCGGAACCCCAGCTCCGACGGGAACTATCTGCACAGCTTGAGGCCCGAATTCCATCAAGAATTTGTCAAGCTCAACTTGATAATGGTAGCAGAAGGCACCATATCAAACTTGGAAATACAACCACACCTTGTGGAGAAAATTAAAGAGGCTCAGTCCGGTCACCCCAGCATTGAAGGAATTAAAAGGAAGTTGAGTATGGGCAAGGCCTCGGAATTCGTCATAGACAATGAAGGAATATTATGGTACGGAGAAAGGCTATGCGTGCCAAACATAGAAGACCTTAAACAGCAAGTTTTAACTGAAGCACACACCACTCCATATTCGATCCACCCTGGAGGAACCAAAATGTATAAGGATATTCAGGAAAGATTTTGGTGGCACGGTATGAAGAGGGACATAGCCGCTTTCATTGCATGTTGCGACTCATGTCAACGCATAAAAGCTGAACATCAGAGACCAGCCGGACTACTGCAACCTAACAAAATACCTGAGTGGAAATGGGATGAAATAGGGATGGATTTTATTGTCGGATTACCTCGGTCACGACACGGAAATGATGCCATATGGGTCATCACTGACAGGTTGACCAAAGTAGCACACTTTATTCCAGTAAAGACAACCTACACCACTCAGAGGCTTGCCAGGATTTATCTTTCCCGCATAGTCTGTCTGCACGGTGTCCCGAAGACTATAATTTCCGACAGAGGCACTCAGTTCGTCTCAAGATTTTGGGAGCAATTACAACAGGCTCTGGGAACCCAACTAGCCTTCAGTACCGCATACCATCCACAGACTGATGGACAAACAGAACGCGTAAACCAGGTTTTAGAAGACATGCTGAGAGCATGTGTCCTCACCTATGGAACCAGTTGGGAGGACAGCCTGCCATATGCCGAGTTCGCATACAACAACAGTTACCAGACCAGCCTGCAAATGGCTCCTTTCGAAGCCCTATACGGAAGGAGATGTCGTACCCCGTTAAATTGGTCAGAGACCGGAGACAGCCGCATCTTCGGACCAGATATGCTCAGAGAAGCCGAGGAAAAAGTCAAACTAATCAGGGACCGACTTAAGACCGCTCAAAGTCGACAGAAAAGTTATTATGACCAGAAACATCGTAGGGTCAGCTTCGAACCCGGTGAATTCGTATACTTGAGAGTATCCCCGATGAGAGGATTGCAACGGTTTAAGATTAAAGGAAAATTAGCACCAAGATTCATTGGACCATTTTGCATAGTGGCACGAAGAGGCACTGTAGCCTACCAGCTAGACTTACCCGAAGACTTGTCCGACATTCACGACGTGTTCCACGTCTCTCAGTTAAGGAAATGCGTAAGCAACCCAGAGAAACATGTAGCTCATGAGAACATTGACGTACAGCCAGACCTCACTTATCGAGAACGTCCCATAAGAATATTAGAGGAGTCTGAAAGGAGGACCCGACAGAAAACCATCAAGTTTTTCAAAGTCCAGTGGAGCAATCACACCGACAGTGAAGCAACCTGGGAAAGCGAGGATTTTCTTCGGACAGAGCATCCACACTTATTTAAGGATCAGCTGAAATCTCGGGGACGAGATTTTTCCTAAGGGGGTAGGTGTTGTGACACTCCAAAATTTTTACTTTGGTTTTCAGCAAAAACTTTGTGGTTTTTGAAAAGAGGCCATTTAAAATTTTCCAGAAAACCTTCCTCTTAAGAAACTTTCTTTTCTTTGGCAAGGTTTTTGTTCTTGCTTCAAACTTTGGTGTTTGACCTTTGAAACTTCTTCTCTGTTGGTTCTCTCCCCAAAATTATTTTTGGGAGTTTAATTTTTTTTTCTTTTAAAAAGAACTCCATGAAATTTGGGATTTTCATATCTTTGAAGCCACCCTTGGCTTTGTATTTTTGCCCATGAGATAAAACCCCTCCAAAACCTCCCCTACACCTTGTGATCAACCTAAATTCTCTGTCCCAACTAATCCAAACAAGTTTTGGATTTTTCTCTAATTATTTTTCCACTCAATTCAATTCTGAAAATTATTTGGAGCCTGAGAGATTTTCAAAGCAAGTGCCCTATTGCATTTGAGTTTTGACCTCAAACCAATTCTCCTGGATTGTCCTTTGAACCCACAACCCAGAACCATCTTGATCCACTCCTCCTCTTTTCAAAATTTTCAAAATTTAGTCTCTGCAAGTTTGGACCAGATTTGCCAAATTTGGTGAAATTCATATCTACACTCCTCCAAAAATTCCACCAAAAATCATACAGCCTACTTGAGCAAGGAGAAGCCACTCCACCAAAAATCAGCTCAAGGAAAAATCACCAGAGGCCATTTTCATTTGGTCGAACACCTTGTGGGCACTGTTACTGTTCAAAGTTCAGAAATTCAGTTTCAGTGTCATCTTCAGTTTCGACAGTTTCAGTCACGCGGCCACAGTGCACTTGGCACGTTGCTCGCGGCCTCGCTTGCTTGTCCGAAGCTTCACACGCGCACTTGGCACGACCCTGGCGTCGGTGGCGCCCTGGCCCACCTGCGCCGGCGTGTCTTGCGGCGGCCGGCTCCCCGTAACGGCCGACAGGGAGGAGAACGGCAGCGCAACGCCGTTCAGCACCGCCCAAATCTTCTGGTGGCTCCGCGTGGCCTTCTCCGTGCCAGCGCACACATGCGGCACCGTCGCCGTGGCGCAGCACGCACGGAGCGCGCTCTCTGCCGCCGACGGGCCCGCGCCACCCCGTTCCGTCGAGCTCGACCCAAACGCCCAAACCCCGGCCAGCTTAGCACAAAAATGGACCCTTTGATCCTCCGTGATGACGCTTGACTCCCTAACCACCCCGGCCGAGCAAACCGTAATCGCTCGCCGGAAATCTCCGTTCACGGCAACCGCCTCGGACCGCCTATATAAAGGGGTCCCGAGCTCACTCTCGTGCACGCAGCACCCCCACTACTCACCAACACCCCGCCAGGCCACTGGAAGGACCTCGAGGAGGTCTCCTTCCCCGGCTCCGGCCACCCCGATCCGCCTCGGCCTCCAGCTCGATTCACTTCGGTGAGGCCACCTCCGGCGCTCAAACCTCGTCCGTAGCCCTCTCTTGCACCCAGTAGTCTAACCCCCACCTCAATTTAATCCTTGCAGCCCTCTCCGACGAGCTCCATCCACGCCCGAACCACCATCCGCCGGAGTTGAGACCGCCGTCGACGTGGTGCTCACCGGCGACCAACACCACCTCCCACCGCTGCGGAAGGACACGGTGAGCACATTGGTAACCTCTGATCCCCTTGCCTCGCCGTGGATCACCGCCGGCGACCTCAGCAGCTCTCGGGCGCCGACGAGCCTCGTCCCTCCCATTTGAATATTTAAACATGACAAGTGGGACCCGCTGTCAGCCTCTCTGTCCTTTCTAAACGAAGCGTTATCTGAAAACGCCTTCTGCCAAATACGTTTTCTCTTCGGGCTGGCGTAATCGCTACCGAAGCGTTTTCTGCTTTTATAAACTAGCCCCTGGAAATCTTCTGTTTCATTACAGATAAGTCCCTGGGCAAAAACCCTTATAACTTTTTATCAGAAAAGTATTTTTGATTGATTCTTTTTCTGTTCTCTTTAAAATTTTGTCTAGTTTTTTATCAAATTTATTTGAAAAATATTTGGTTTACCTTCTGTGCTCTCCTTGGTATTTACGTTAGCGCATGTATTTTCTTTAAACCGTAGATACCGAAGGAGGTGACGGAGCCGCGAACTTCACCGAGCTAGGCTCCGACTACTCTGAACCAGGCAAGCATGTTTGAACTTTTGATATGATGAGTGTCTCGGCATGTTTTGCATTTAGTTAGTTTCATGGCATGTTGGTAAGCATACCGATGAACGTTATTTTATGTGATAACGAGGTGAGTGAGTTCAATGATCCATACGTGGATGAATGTGAATATGAATGGCCATGTGTTGGTATGAGGATGGGTACGATGGCAGTGTTGTAGCATGCCAGTCTTACGCCAGACTATGTGACTTCAGTGTCAAACCATTTCGGTCCAGTACCTATCATTTCCTTCCTTGTACTACCACATGTTTTCCGCAAGGAATATGGCTTAGTAAGTTGCAAACCGCTTGCAGGGTACACACCAAAGAGGAGAGGCCGTGATGATGGTTCCATGGCCCTGGATTAAAGCCAGTCATCCGGTCAGGGGGCATGGGTGTTTCCGGTTGGGACCGAGAGGGGGGCACCCCTTAGAGCGCGCGTATATAAATTTGATCCCATGCTATTCGAGATTGTGATCTCCCCGTCTCAAAAGTTTTTCTTGGACGATGACTAGGGTGATTCCTAGCATCGAGAGGTAGGATGGGTGTGTACCGGTTAGCTGTGTTTTCTTCCGAAATACCATAACGGAACTAGTCCTTCGTGACTACGGAAATCCGTTGACTGTGGGAAAAATTTTGTACAATCTCTGCAGAGTCATATATTCCTCCAAATCATCTCATCCATGTCAAGTTTCGTTCCATCTTATCCTAATCAATTGTCAGCTTTGATGACAGAGACTCCGGTGAATCGCATGAGTGCTAAGTCCGGTTAAATGATTACTCCTGTGGATGGACTAACCCGTTTGTTTTCATGAATTGAATGTTTATTATGAGTATTATTTACTTGTGAATAAAAGCCCTTTTTGTGATGTCGCTCAGACGTCCGACTGTGGCATTTCTTTTAAAGCCCTTTATGTGATGTCGCTCAGACGTCCGACTGTGGCATTTCTTTTAAAGCCCTTTTTGTGATGTCGCTCAGACGTCCGACTGTGGCATTTCTTTTAAAGCCCTTTCTGCGATGTCGCTCAGACGTCCGACTGTGGCATTTCTTTTAAAGCCCTTTCTGCGATGTCGCTCAGACGTCCGACTGTGGCATTTCTTTTAAAGCCCTTTCTGCGATGTCGCTCAGACGTCCGACTGTGGCATTTCTTTTAAAGCCCTTTCTGCGATGTCGCTCAGACGTCCGACGGTGGCATTTCTTTTAAAGCCCTTTCTGCGATGTCGCTCAGACGTCCGACCGTGGCATTTCTTTTAAAAGCCCTTTATGTGGTGTCGCTAAGATGCCCGACTGTGGCATCATTTCCTTATTTTTACTTGTTCACCTTTCGAGGCGTCGCTTCAGACACCCGATCGGTCCTTATTTATGATCTGTGGAATTTCAGGTGGACTACCGCCGTTTTCCCATTTTACTTACCCGTTATGCCAATTTTATTTATTGTGCATTAAGGAATTAATCATGTTGCATCCATGCATGCATTTGTTATATCTTACGTCCGAACTGTCTTGCGAGTACTTTCAAAGTACTCACTGGCTTGTTGATTTGGCCAGATGCTGACGAAGGCGATCTCATGGATGAAGAGTTCGATAGCGAGTCCGACACTTAGAGGAGTCCCAGTCAGTCTCGTGCGACCCTGGATTTGGCCACTGTTTTATATCCGCTTCCGCTACCAAATAAATTTATCGAGCCTCACCTCGACGTTCGATGAAATGATATTCTTAGAGTCTTGTATTTCCCTTCCCGCTGTGCTTTTCCACCACCAACCTATCCATGAGTCAGTAGTATGTCTCCACACCACCGTGTTTTGTCCGCCATTATGTATGGTTATTGGCGTGCTTGTAATAATTTGGTTGAGCGACCGCAGTTCAACCCTGTAATATATTTTATGCTACTGGCTTATTGTATCAAGAAATTGTCTACCAGTGAGGAGGATTTTCTCTCATACTGGACTCAAAAGACTGGTTTATCAATAAATATTTTTATTGGAAAACCGGTCGTGACAACAACTTCATTGCGCCTGATGCTGACGCAATATTGAACATCCCTATTCGGCAAGGAGGTGGAGATGATTTTCTTGCATGGGCATTCGAAAGATCGAGGAACTACACTGTGAAGTCGGCGTACCGTGCTCTCGTGACTCAGAAAGAGCGTGTTGCTCTAGAGGAAGGGACGGCTACCGGAACCTCAGAGGATAATACACAGTTGTGGAAATCCCTATGGAAATTGAATGTCATTCCGAAGGTGAGAGTGTTTTGGTGGAGGGTCCTTCGTGGAATTCTCCCGGATGAAACCACTCTTAACTATCGACATATTGCAGAGATTCGTCGATGCAAAGTCTGTTTGGCTATGGATGAAAATTTGGAGCATGCGCTCATACACTGTTCACATGCAAAACCCTTCTGGGAGGAAGCGGCTGCATGGTTCGGCCTAAGATTGCCCCGGCTTCATCCAGACTCATGGGCACGCGACATTATATGTGATCCCAGATTCACAGATGATGACCGTGCCAAGATCACCACGATAATGTGGTCTATATGGCACTCCCGAAATCGGATCAAACATGGAGAGGAGGGCAGGAATCCTACGGCTACGCTCAGGGCCACTAAGGAGGCGATCGCCCTTCTTCATCTACCAAGGAGAGATGCGATGATCTTACCTGGTTTTGGCTGGAGACCACCTGATGGAGCATTAAATTTTGCTGATGGCAGGGGCGGTGCGGGAGGGGTGGCTCGATCCTATTCGGCGTTCCTGGGAGCTTGGTGCAAGCCATACTTGGGTATCTCTGAGCCCTTAATCATGGAGGTTTTGTCACTGCGAGACGGAGTTCGGTTTGCTTCTCTCCGAGGCTTCTCTCATGTGATAATGGAAACTGATTGCTTGGAGATGGTGACGCTCTGGACCACTCGCCACAATTCTCGTTCAGTTGTGGCTCCTTCATTATTAGAGATAGGAGAGCTATGTAATAATTTTACTTTGTTCGATATTCAGCATGTAATCAGGTCAGCTAATGTTCCGGCGCATCTCTGTGCAAAGCGTGCTTGCACTCTGAATGTGACCGATAGCTGGCTTGACGAGACCCCTAGCTTCTTAGTGACCAGCCTATTGGCTGATTGTCCTAAGAATGCCTTCATATGAATAAAGCTCTCTGATTTCCCTGCAAAAAAAAAAACAACCACTGGGCTACTGCGCTGGTCTCGGCTCTTCCATTCGATCGTGGTATATTATTTGCTCTACACAGGAATCGAACTCTGGATGCTTGTCGCTGAGTAGATGCAAATTTCGAGACGTGAATCTCCGGGAGATTTAAAAAGTGCCTTTTGCATCTTCAAAAAAGGGATCAACTCCAACAGATGATGCAAAACGAAGATGTATAGTTCAGTAGGTGATGTAAACTGGAGATGTAAAAAAATAAAAACTTTGAATACTGCTATATTTCAAACATAGTTCGTTCAACTACTGCTTCATTTTAAACATAATTAAACATAGTTTTAATTAAAACATAATTCTAATTTGAAGGACTACTACTAGTTCAAACTACTACATTCATCAAACTACTACTCCAACGACTATTACTAGTTCACACTACTACAACTCGAAGATGAAACTACTCCTCGTGGGAGCTCCTGAACTGCTCCCAGAACTCGTCCTTGTCCGGGCCGTCGCACCCCTCGTCCTCCTCCTCAGGCTATGTTTGGTTGCTAGGGAGATAGTCCCGGGGTAGAGAGGCCCTGGTCAAAATATCCTTGACAAAATTAAAACCACGTGGAAGATTTGCTTTACCATTTGGGTGCCTCGGTGGGGTGGGGATTTATTTCTGCAACTTCTTCCGCGAGGTGCTGGGGCTATGCAGCTGGAGGAGGATCAAGACGCCACACACCTGCTCCATCATATGCCATCTGATTCCTGTGGCCGTCGAGCGTGTTTAGCCGTCCATAACCGCATGCCTCATCTACAGCAAGTCATGGAGGGGCAGCGTAATGGGCGCCGTCGCCCCCGCTGGAGGGGCAGAGCGGGGGGGTGGGGGGAGGAGGAGGGGGTCGCTTCCGGACGGAGGATGGCGGAGGGCTAGATGGAGGAGGGCGGAGCGCTCGATCTTGTCGCCGCCGCCTCTCGTTCGCGAAACAGAGCGACGAGGGTTTCGTCCCCGACCTCATCGAGCGTGGAAGCCTCACCCGGGGAAAAGTCGTGGATAGGGCAGGGCTGCCCCGACCGCATGGGCCTCCAAATGCGCTGGCGGATCGCTCGGGGATAAATTCTTCCGTGGTTTCTCGGCCCGGGGAATCGGCAAGGATCCCGGAGGGATCCTGTGAAACCAAATGAGGCCTCAGAGTCACCCAAGTCCGACGAGTCAGACTTGATGAGGATCACTGTCGAGTGGCCGGCCTCGTCCTCCTTCCTTTTCTTCTGCTCGACGTCGCGCTTTCACCAGAACTCTTGCTTGGCCTACACATACTTTGGATGCTCACGTGTGAACCTCGCCATCATCGTCTCGTCGTCTCGTCGCTATCGCCGGCACTAATGAAAATGGTGGGTCTCTTCTTCGTCGTGATCTCCTCCATGCGAATGCCCCCCGCACGAGCAACTCCGCATCTGCCTGGGTCTCGATCTCCGGGAAGTTGAGGTCCTTCCTCGGCCTGTCGGCACGCCACACCGTCATGTCTTAGGCACGCACGGCCTCATCGACGGTGGGGAAGGTGCCGAGCCAAAAGCGGCGGCCGGCGTCGCTGAACTCCACCCCGAAGTTGTCGGAAGGCTTCGCCCTCACTTCGAAGAACCCCGTCTTGCTCCTTGGGGTCTTCCTCGGTGGCATGGCGACGGCGTGCCGGGTGGGTAAATGCGGTGGTCGAATCAGTCCAAACCCAGCTGAGTTGATGCAAGGGAAGGCACCAATTGGAACAGGGAAATTCTGTAATAGGGGTGTGGAGGTCGACCTCATCCAAGGTTTTGGTTACCGGTCGAAATTTCGAGATTTCCGATGGTTACCGTGTATTTCCGTGCCCCTCGGTAAATCCCCGTACCAAGCAAAAAATACCATTTTTCTGAAGTTTTTGAATTTAAAAAACTCGATTTATAGTAAGGTACGTAGGATCTAATTAATGCCATGAGAGTTGGTTGGTAGCAACCTAGTTCCTGTTTTGAGAGGCCTCTGGTTCAAATATTCGTTCATTCACTTATTTGAATTCAAAATTCAACTATAAAATTCGTTCGAAATATCCTTAGTATTTCTCGGTATTTCCTGGTAACCGTGGTAACCGCGTTTACCCGTCCCCCTCGGTAAAAATGCCTCGTTCGGTAACCAAAACCTTGACCTCATCACAAGCAATTGGCATGAACACACTTTTGTCCACATCGGCCATCAATCCTGAAGCTGCACCAAAAGTGAGAGCAGCTGTTGGGGACATAGACAATGCAGCGTCGTCTGCAATAAAGTATGCACGCCCTGAGCTGGGAGGGTGTCAGACGCAGAGAGGGTAGAGCACCAACCGAGCACGCCTTAGCAAATAACCAATGCAATGGTGAAGAGCATATGGGAGAGCGGGTCTACCTGACAAACCGCCAGCTTATAGAGGAACTTCGGCCGAGCTCCCATGATGCGAGAAGAAGCAGATCCCCAGAGCAGAACAACAGACATTGCGCCATCTCTGACAAAACCGGGCCTGGACATGAGCTCCAGCATGTAAGCCCATGAGACTGAATCAAATGCACCAGAAATCTCCAACTTGAGCAACAGTGCAGGATCCTTGTTCTTGTGTAGCAGTTTGACAGCATTCTCGACGTACAGGAAATTATCTTATATATGAAAACACTATGTGAAGAAGGGATGTTCTGATGCAGGAAAGGGACAGAGAGCAACTTGCAGAGTATCCTGGCAATGGAGTGTGTCAGACTAACCGGTTGAAAGCCCTTAACTCTGCCGGCATCCTGTGACTTGGGGAGAAGGGTGATGAATGCTGCATTCAGTAAATTCCACCATTTTCCCCGTAGGGAGAAGAGCCGATTCAGGGCATCAATGGCGTCTTCCTTCAAGGCATGCCAGCAGCGCTTAAAGAAATGCGATGTGAATTCATCAGGGCCCGGGGCTTTAGATCTGTTACTAGCTTGGAAATTAATGCTTCATATACCATGTGTTGACAGTTCATGTTCAGATAATTCAGCGTCGAGTGAAGCCAGATCGCGGCGCTGAATGTCCAGCTAGTCCCAATTAAGGGAGCAAGGCCTCGTTGCTGCTGCTGTGCCAATGGTGGCCGAGAAGTGCTTGAACAGCTCGCGCTGTTTTAGCACCCTAGGCAGCAGGGTGCCATGGTGATGGCTGCAAGCATCAGCCGCCGGTCAATCATCCACAGGACATGATGAGAACATGCCTCTCGTGTGAGGCAAACCTGTATACTACTACTTTCTCTGCAACATTTGCTGATGTAGATAAAAAGAGGAGACTGATAATCAAGCATAGAATGAAGATCAAAACCAATAAGAGAAAATTATGGTTGGGTCAAAATGGTCTGTTTTTTTCCGGAGAGCTCTGCATTGATTGATGCACACATCTATTTTTATTACAAATCAATTCATGCAAGTACAAGTGAAAGGTCCTACTCGAAATTTAGAACAATAAAAAGGGCAGCCCGGGGCATGTAGCTCTCGCTTGCGCAGGGTCCGACCGCTCTGGGTTTATCGTACGCAGCCAAAATTTAGAACAATAATTATAAGAAAATACATGTCGTACTTGTGCAAATATAAGCACATGACCATCTCCAAATGACCGCACCCACAGACCCTGCACGCTATAGTCAACAGTTGAACACCACTTTACAGGCCTGGTAGGCAGGTAGCCATGTGTATAATCTTCAAGAAACAATATCAATCACCGCGACAATTTTAAATAGCACAATAAAGGACTTACACCCTCCTCCCGGATTTGACCCCTAACTTGTATACTGCCCCGATAACCAATATCAAAATATACTCAAGAGTACAGTCTGCCACAAGAGACATGTGAAGGTGCATGATAAGGAGTAAAACAAATGTTGAACGATTTCGTCTTCATGGCAACACGGGCATCTCCTGATACTGTTTCAATTGTGCTTAGCCAAGTTATCTTTTCTTGACATCACCCTATACACAGGTACAAAAAAAAAGATTTTTATCTGATTAACCGGTTACATTATGAGCACACACACTCCCTCCTTGGATAAACTCAGTCAAACCCCCTTCAAGCCAAGAGTTTGATGGTGAAAAGGTCATTTAAGTTAACATATGTCTTCTCAAAATCAACCTTGAATGTCACCCATAACTATAAATACTATCCTCAGATCAACAACACACTTTTACCTATCCTCCAAGCTTCATCCCGGTGTGTTACACTTCCACCATTTCCTATTGTAAATTTTCAAGGAACGATGTCGCTTTGAGAATTGAGATGCAACTTTCACCGAAGGAAAATGCAAGCGTCCGTTCGGCAGAAGACGCAAGTAGAGGTAGCAATTAAAGGATACTAATAATGAATGTTGGCCAGGGACTCGATCGGGTCTACTTTCACCAAGACGTTCCGGCGAGAGCAACCTGAAAATTACTCTAGCTCTTAGGTGAGTGTCTCTACATTCGACGGTGTGGCGCCTTCAAGCCTAGGTGAGGGAAGGGATCCCCTTCAATGTTAGAGGAGGCAGGCGTTGGGTCATCTCTAGTTCCTGGTTTCAGTCCTTTGTTCAACCCCTTCTGCCGGTTGCAGATCCTCGAGGCTTCACTCGTAGTCGTTTTAGGTGCTTTTGAGTAGTGGGCTTCTTCTCAACTAGCAGTTCTTCATATGTAATTTTCCGTTTGCTGGTTGTAGGTGTAGCGTTGTTAGCTGTTCTACCAGCTCCCTTTATCCTTCGGCCATTGTTGTGTGGTGGCCATGTTCTTATACTCCTGACCGGTTGATGGCTTTGTTAACTCAAAGTAGGGCTTTTCTTGAGCCTTGGTTCTAATAAAAGCAACCTGGAAATTAAACCCTGGCTGGGTTTGCTTCCTGATGCGATGTCGCCGGAAGCTGGAGTCTCCACGTACTCCAGTCCTTGCTGGAGTACAAAAATCATGCCAAAAGTCTTAACACGTCTACTGATCTCCCCGATCTCCGTCCGATGCCGTGGACTCCCACCGACCTTGCCGATGCGACACGTCACGCCGACCGAGTTCTTTCCGGCGATCACGACGCGCCAGCTCCGAGCTGACCGGCCGGACGCGGCAACACCTAGCGCAAGCACGCACGTACACAGGTTGTTGCCGGTGCCGAGTTGGCCATACATTCCAGCGTGTGTGTTATTGCAGGTAGATTAGGTTAACTCCAGCCAGGTTCGAGTGAACGAAAGATCGGGAGTGCCCATACTTAGACATGGGCATGTGGCGGAAGGAGATCGGGGAGATCAGATCTGAGCTCAGATCAAGACCTATATATATTCTCTGAAAAGACATCGACGAGATCAGTACAGACCGTCATGGAGTGATCGGAGTCAGACTCAGACCTGATCTTGGTGATACGGAGAGATCGGAGTCAGACTCAGACCTGATCTTGGTGATACGGAGAGATCGGAGTCAGACTCGGACCTGATCTTGGTGATACGGAGAGATCGGAGTCAGACTCAGACCTGATCTTGGTGATACGGAGAGATCGTCGTCTATAAAAGGAGAAGGGAAATGTTTCCACCCGGTGGGCCGGCCGAAACGTCGCGCCGGACGCACACGGGCCTTGCGATTGCTCTCGATCGTGCGCGCACGTATCCAACACGGGCCCATGTGTCCAGTGCCTTCCACCCCCTTATCCTCTCTCCCTTATCCTTTTCCATCCACACATTTTTCTACCATGTTCTTCCACACGCTCCCTTCCTCTTTTTTTGACGTGAATGGCAGGACACGCTCCCTTCCTCTCTCGTCGCCTCCAGTAGCTTCCTGTTACCTCCACCTTCTAATTGGCGCTGATTCAAGGTGGAAGACATAGCTCTGACGGGAGGGCAGGAGCTGCAATGGCGGAGATGGGGGAGAGATTTTTTGCGCCAGATGCGGAGATGCAGATTGTTGGCTGAGGAGCTGCTGCGTCCACGGGCTGGAACCGGCATGGCAGCATGCTGGAACCGGCAAGGAGGCGTGCTGCCACGGTGATCACGCGATGCTGGAACCGGCATGGCAGCATGCTGGAACTGGCAAGGAGGCCTGCTGCCATGGTGGTTGTGCGATGCTGGAACCAGTAGGCCGATTTGCTGGAACCGGCACCCAATTTGTGGCGTACGCTGGAGCACGCCGGCACCGCTGCAACCTACTACAATGACGGACATGACGAAAGCTGGAACCAGCAGGCCTATTTGCTGGAACCGGCTGTCGGTTTTGTTGCATACGGCGGAGTACGCGTGCATGACGGAAGCTGGAACCAGCGACAGTCATGTTGCGACGGCCGCGGTGACGAGCCACCATTGCTGGAACCATCATTTTTTTTTGCTGGAAGCAGCGATTTATTTTGCTACTACTCGGTGACGACGATTCATGACTTTGCTGGAAACGGCAAGTATTTTTGCTGGAAGCATTTTCGTTTTTTGTTGGAAGCATGTTATTTTGCTTTTGTGGATCCTTTTCATTGTTCTTGTGCGATGCCATTTTTTGTGTTTTTGCTGGAACCATGATTTTGTTTTGCTGGAACTATGATTTTATTTTGCTGGAAGCAATGGTAACAAATCTTGCGATGATTTGGAACCGCCGATGTGGCCGCCCGACGACAGATGATGGGCACCGGCGGCTGCCCGTCCATGGGGAGCGGCATCAGATGGGGGGCACACACTAGCCACCTCGTGTGCAAGGATAGGGGAGTCCAGCGACGGCGAGCGTTCTGTGTGGGGGAGGCGCTGGTGTGCGTGCGAAGGTTAGGGGATAAAAAGATCGGACGACTGTGGGCTGTTAAATCAAACGGTAGGGGTGGACCGGCCGAAAGTTTCGGCCGGCGCACCAGCGCCTAGCACCCGCCAAAGGAGAAGCCCTGGTGAGAGCAAGAGTAGTGCACCTCAGTCTCTTCTGTTAGCTCAGTAAGCTCCAGGTGACATTGGTAGTTCTTTCATTCGAATAAGCTGTACGTGTGTGTTGATGTGACGTGCGCATGCGGCATGCAGGTAGGACTTGACGAGGGGGCCGAGTCGTGAGCACGCTCGCCCTGCTCTTGTTTTCTGTTTTGCTTTTGCCCGGTCAGTGTGGCGAGCTAGCGACGTGGACATCGTGGGATGGCGCGGTGAATCCGGATCGCAGCAGGCTGGCCGGGCTAGATAGTTATGCTTCTTTGTAAACAGAATAACAGACGAGATAATAGAGAGAACGGAAAAGCTGGGGGTTCCGCCTGGCGACCAAAACCACTGTCTTGTTCATCCTCCTCTCTCGCTCGTTTCTATCTAATCGACCACGACAATTGGCATCAGAGCCCCAGGGTGTTCGATCCTCGGAGCGGCGGCGGTGTTTGATCCGCTGTGGTCATGTCTGGCGACGAGTCGGACGGGAAGAGCAAGGGCAGCGGCGCTAGATCGCCGAAGCAGTCTCCTTAGTCCAAGGCGCCGGTCGCGCGCCTCACTGGCAGCGGCAGCGGCGAGTTCCGCGTGGTGGAGCGCGTCGTGCGCGAGGAGACGGGCGCGTCGACGATGCTCACGCGCACGAATTATCAAGGGTGGGCGCTGTTGATGCAAGTTAAGTTGCAGGTCGCCCGCGTCTGGTCCGCGGTGACCGACGACGACGTCGACGACAACGACGACCGGCGCGCTCTACAGATCATCCTCACCGGCGTTCCGCCGGAGATGCTCCGCGTGGTGGCCGCAAAGGACACGGCGAAGATCGCTTGGGAAACCATCAAGACCATGCGGATGGGCAGCGAGCGTGCCCGCGAGGCCAAGGCCCAGGTCCGGTGGCGTGAGTTCGAGGACCTCAAGTTCAAGGACGGGGAGACCGTCGAAGATTTCGGGCTGCGCCTCTCGGCCCTCATCGCCGATCTGGATCTGTACGGCGACCCCGTCACTGAGAACAAGGCCGTGCAGAAGTTTCTTCGGGTGGTGCCGCGCCGTTATCGCCCGATGGCGATGGCGATCGAGTCCCTTCTCGATCTGAAAGCCATGACGATCGAGGAGCTCGTGGGTCGATTCTCAGCCTGTGAGGATCATTATGATCTGGACGACGACACCCAGAACGCCGGACGCCTCTTGCTCACACACGAGGAGTGGCTGGCCCGCGACAAGCAGGGAGGCGGTGGCGCATCATCGTCCGGAGGCGGCGGTGGAAAGGGCAAGTCGCCTGCTAAACCTAAGGGTCAGGGCGGTGGCAAGTTCACGCTGGGAAACGCCGGGGCAGGCGGCTCTGGCGGATCTGGTGGCAAGAAGAAGAAGGGCAAATGTCACCACTGTGGCATCCCGGGGCACTGGAAGAAAGAGTGCCGCACATGGCTCCGCGAGCAGGAGCAGAAGGGCAAGCCGGAGCAAGCGAACCTGGCACAGGTCGACGCAGAGCATGATTAGGGCCTCTACATGGCCGTGGTCACCACCGGCGACGCATCGCAACTTGTCGCACCCCAAGAGGTGTACCTCAGCGAGGAAAAGGTCCTGCCCGTCCCTTCACCGGACGGTGTGTGGTTCTTCGACACCGGGGCCAGCAGCCATACGACAGGCGACAGGCGCGTGCTCTCGACACTAGATGAGACCGTCCGTGGCACGGTGAGGTTTGGCGATGGATCCGTGGTGGCGATACGCGGGCGAGGCACGGTGGTGTTTCGTTGCCAGAGCGGAGGCCAGCGTGCCCTCACCGGCGTCTTCTTCATACCAAGCCTGCGCACCAACATTGTCTCTGTCGGGCAGCTTGACGAGGCCGGCTGCGTCATCGACATCAGGGACGGAGTGATGGCGGTCCATGATCCGTCGCGGCGCGTACTGGCGCGCATCAAGCGTTCAACCAACCGTCTGTACACCGGAGTCCTGGCTGTGGACACGCCGGCGTGCTTGATGGCGGTCGGGGACGACTAGGCCTGGAGATGGCACACACGCATGGGGCATCTCCACTTTCGTGCGCTGCGGGCCATGGGGTCCAAGGAGATGGTGTGGGGCATACCCGTGATCGATCGTGTGGAGGAGTACTGCGACGGCTGTCCCTTGGGAAAGCAGCACCGCACGCCGTTCCCGCAGGCCACTGCACACCGTGCAGAGCGCAGCCTGGAGCTCGTCCACACCGATCTTTGCGGCCCCATCGAGCCCACGACGCCGGCAGGTAACAGATATTTTCTGTTGGTGGTTGATGATTACAGCCGGTATACGTGGCTCGAGCTATTGAAGTCCAAGGACGAGGCGCACGCTCGGTTCAAGAAGGTTCAGGCCATGGCGGAGGCCAGCGGCCAGTGCAAACTGCGGGCGTTCAGGTCGGACCGCGGCGGCGAGTTCAACTCTACAAAATTCAGATCCTACTGCGAGCAAGGCGGCATTCAACACTTCACCACCGCGCCTTACTCTCCGCAGCAGAATGGGGTGGTCGAGAGACGCAACCAAACGGTGGTTGAGATGGCGCGGTGTATGATGAAGAGCATGACGACGCCGGCGCTGTTCTGGGGCGAGGCGGTGCGGACGACAGTCTATCTGCTGAACCGCACGCCGACGAGGAGTCTGGACGGTGTCACCCCCTACGAGGCGTGGCACGGCCGCAAACCCGCAGTGCACCACCTGCGGACGTTCGGGTGCACGGCTCACGTGAAGAACGTCGGCCCCGACGTCATCAAACTGAGCGACCGCTCGACGCCGATGGTATTCGTCGGGTATGAAGAAGGGTCCAAGGCCTACCGTGTCTACGATCCGGCAAGTAACAAGGTACGGGTGACACGTGATGTAATCTTTGAGGAAAACAGGCCTTGGACATGGCGCGCTCCGGATGCGACGGCTGACGCTCCAACGCTGGCGACGTTTACCGTGGTGTACACCATGGAACACGGCGTGCAGGAGCGGGACACCGGGCTAGACGTGCCAACCCCAACGCCGCAGAGCCCGGCGACCCCTTCTTCATCAACACCGGGGACGCCGTGCACGCCCGTGTCATCCACGCCCGCGGCAACCACGCCCGCGTCGTCCACGCCCGCGTCGTCCACGCCGTCCACGCCCAGTACTCGTGTCAGGGACATTCGCTGGGCCACACCACTTAGTCACGATGAAAATCGGCGAGACGTGGACACTGGCGACATTCACTATCGTTGCGTCTCGTGCATCATGGATGAGACTGAGGGGGAGGCAGTGCGCGAGGCGATGCTGCACTACCTGCTAAGCGCTGAGGAGCCAGCCAACATTCATGAAGCTCTAGAGGACGCCGCGTGGAAGGAGGCCATGGATGCTGAGATGGATGCCATTGCTGAGAACTCCACCCGGGAGCTCATTACGCTCCCGCGTGGACACAAAGCGATCGGCCTCAAGTGGGTCTACAAGGTGAAGCGCGATCCCGACGGCAATGTCGTCAAGCATAAGGGCTATGCACAGAGGGAGGGTGTGGACTTTGAGGAGGTGTTCGCGCCCGTGGCTCGAATGGAAACAGTCCGTCTCTTCCTCACACTCGCCGCGCACTCTGGATGGGAGGTGCACCACATGGATGTAAAGTCAGCATTCCTCAATGGTGAGCTCATGGAGGAGGTCTATGTGGGACAGCCACCGGGCTATGCTGCTGCTGGGAAGGAGAACCAGGTGCTGAAACTATCAAAGGCATTGTATGGCCTACGCCAAGCACCGAGAGCCTGGTATGCAAAACTTCATGAGACTCTGGATGCACTAGGTTTCACTCGCAGCCCTCTGGAACATGCGGTCTACAGAAGGGGAGACGCCCACTCGTACTTGCTGGTGGGTGTATATGTGGATGACTTGATCATTACTGGCACTGACAAGACTCATATCATTCAGTTCAAGGAGCAAATGCAGAACCTATTCAAGATGAGCGACCTCGGCCTCCTAAGCTACTACTTGGGGATCGAGGTGGTTCAGTCAGAGAGCTCGATCACATTGAGTCAGCGTGGTTATGCAGAGAAGATACTCGAGCTGGGTGGCATGAAAGGCTGCAACGGCTCACACACGCCAATGGAGTGCAGGCTCAAGTTGAGAAAGGAAGATGGTGCTAAGTCTTCTGATTCCTCTCTGTATCGCAGCATCATTGGGAGTCTGAGATATCTGACACATACCAGGCCAGACATCACTTACGCAGTAGGCATGGTGAGCAGGTTCATGGAGAAGCCAACGGTGACACACTGGTTGGCGGTGAAGCAGATCCTGCGGTATGTGCAGAACACTCTGAACTACGGCTGTTACTACACTCGAGGAGGGGCAGGTGCTCTGCTGGGTTATAGTGACAGTGATCACGCCGGAGATGTTGGAGACAGGAAGAGCACATCTGGTTAGGTTTTCTTCTTCGGTGGGAATCCTATTTCATGGACTTCACAAAAGCAAAAGGTAGTGGCCATTAGTTCCTGTGAAGCTGAGTACGTGTCAGCGGCAGCAGCAATTTGTCAAGGTCTCTCGCTGAGCCGTTTGCTCGCCGAGATGAAGGGAGAAGCCCCAACCAAGTTCAAGCTCCTGGTAGACAACAAATCGGCTATTGCACTGGCAAAGAACCCTATCCACCATGACAGAAGCAAGCACATAGACGTGAAGTTCCATTTCATACGGGAGTGTGTAGAGGAAGGGCAGCTGGAGCTGGACCATGTGAGGACGGCAGATCAACTTGCTGACATGCTGACGAAGGCACTGGGTCGCGTGTGCCATGTGGAGATGCGGCAAAGGCTGGGCGTCAGGGAAATCGGCGAGAGCGCTGGAGCTTAAGGGGGAGAATTGTTAGCTCAGTAAGCTCGAGGTGATATTGATAGTTCTTTCATTCGAATAAGCTGTACGTGTGTGTTGATGTGACGTGCGCATGCGGCATGCAGGTAGGACTTGACGAGGGGGCCGAGTCGTGAGCACGATCGCCCTGCTCTTGTTTTCTGTTTTGCTTTTGCCCGGTCAGTGTGGCGAGCTAGCGATGTGGACATCGTGGGATGGCGCGGTGAATCCGGATCGCAGCAGGCTGGCCGGGCTAGATAGTTATGCTTCTTTGTAAACAGAATAACAGACGAGATAATAGAGAGAACGGAAAAGCTGGGGGTTCCGCCTGGCGACCAAAACCACTGTCTTGTTCATCCTCCTCTCTCGCTCGTTTCTATCTAATCGACCACGACAATTGGCATCAGAGCCCCAGGGTGTTCGATCCTCGGAGCGGCGGCGGTGTTTGATCCGCTGTGGTCATGTCTGGCGACGAGTCGGACGGGAAGAGCAAGGGCGGCGGCGCTAGATCGCCGAAGCAGTCTCCTTAGTCCAAGGCGCCGGTCGCGCGCCTCACTGGCAGCGGCAGCGGCGAGTTCCGCGTGGTGGAGCGCGTCGTGCGCGAGGAGACGGGCGCGTCGACGATGCTCACGCGCACGAATTATCAAGAGTGGGCGCTGTTGATGCAAGTTAAGTTGCAGGTCGCCCGCGTCTGGTCCGCGGTGACCGACGACGACGCCGACGACAACGACGACCGGTGCGCTCTACAGATCATCCTGACCGGCGTTCCGCCGGAGATGCTCCGCGTGGTGGCCGCAAAGGACACGGCGAAGATCGCGTGGGAAACCATCAAGACCATGCGGATGGGCAGCGAGCGTGCCCGCGAGGCCAAGGCCCAGGTCCGGCGGCGTGAGTTCGAGGACCTCAAGTTCAAGGACGGGGAGACCGACGAAGATTTCGGGCTGCGCCTCTCGGCCCTCATCGCCGATCTGGATCTGTACGGCGACCCCGTCACTGAGAACAAGGCCGTGCAGAAGTTTCTTCGGGTGGTGCCGCGCCGTTATCGCCCGATGGCGATGGCGATCGAGTCCCTTCTCGATCTGAAAGCCATGACGATCGAGGAGCTCGTGGGTCGATTCTCAGCCTATGAGGATCATTATGATCTGGACGACGGCACCCAGAACGCCGGACGCCTCTTGCTCACACACGAGGAGTGGCTGGCCCGCGACAAGCAGGGAGGCGGTGGCGCATCATCGTCCGGAGGCGGCGGTGGAATGGGCAAGTCGCCTGCTAAACCTAAGGGTCAGGGCGGTGGCAAGTTCACGCTGGGAAACGCCGGGGCAGGCGGCTCTGGCGGATCTGGTGGCAAGAAGAAGAAGGGCAAATGTCACCACTGTGGCATCCAGGGGCACTGGAAGAAAGAGTGCCGCACATGGCTTCGCGAGCAGGAGCAGAAGGGCAAGCCGGAGCAAGCGAACCTGGCACAGGTCGATGCAGAGCATGATCAGGGCCTCTACATGGCCGTGGTCACCACCGGCGACGCATCGCAACTTGTCGCACCCCAAGAGGTGTACCTCAGCGAGGAAAAGGTCCTGCCCGTCCCTTCACCGGACGGTGTGTGGTTCTTCGACACCGGGGCCAGCAGCCATATGACAGGCGACAGGCGCGTGCTCTCGACACTAGATGAGACCGTCCGTGGCACGGTGAGGTTTGGCGATGGATCCGTGGTGGCGATAAGCGGGCGAGGCACGGTGGTGTTTCGTTGCCAGAGCGGAGGCCAGTGTGCCCTCACCGGCGTCTTCTTCATACCAAGCCTGCGCACCAACATTGTCTCTGTCGGGCAGCTTGACGAGGCCGGCTGCGTCATCGACATCAGGGACGGAGTGATGGCGGTCCATGATCCGTCGCGGCGCGTACTGGCGCACATCAAGCGTTCAACCAACCGTCTGTACACCGGAGTCCTGGCTGTGGACGCGCCGGCGTGCTTGATGGCGGTCGGGGACGACGAGGCCTGGAGATGGCACACACGCATGGGGCATCTCCACTTTCGTGCGCTGCGGGCCATGGGGTCCAAGGAGATGGTGCGGGGCATACCCGTGATCGATCGTGTGGAGGAGTACTGCGACGGCTGTGCCTTGGGAAAGCAGCACCGCACGCCGTTCCCGCAGGCCACTGCACACCGCGCAGAGCGCGGCCTGGAGCTCGTCCACACCGATCTTTGCGGCCCCATCGAGCCCACGACGCCGGCAGGTAACAGATATTTTCCGTTGGTGGTTGATGATTACAGCCGGTATACGTGGCTCGAGCTGTTGAAGTCCAAGGACGAGGCGCACGCTCGGTTCAAGAAGGTTCGGGCCATGGCGGAGGCCAGCGGCCAGTGCAAACTGCGGGCGTTCAGGTCGGACCGCGGCGGCGAGTTCAACTCTACCAAATTCAGATCCTACTGCGAGCAAGGCGGCATTCAACACTTCACCACCGCGCCTTACTCTCCGCAGCAGAATGGGGTGGTCGAGAGACGCAACCAAACGGTGGTTGAGATGGCGCGGTGTATGATGAAGAGCATGACGACGCCGGCGCTGTTCTGGGGCGAGGCGGTGCGGACGACAGTCTATCTGCTGAACCGCACGCCGACGAGGAGTCTGGACGGTGTCACCCCCTACGAGGCGTGGCACGGCCGCAAACCCGCAGTGCACCACCTGCGGACGTTCGGGTGCACGGCTCACGTGAAGAACGTCGGCCCCGACGTCATCAAACTGAGCGACCGCTCGACGCCGATGGTATTCGTCGGGTATGAAGAAGGGTCCAAGGCCTATCGTGTCTACGATCCGGCAAGTAACAAGGTACGGGTGACACGTGATGTAATCTTTGAGGAAAGCAGGCCTTGGACATGGCGCGCTCCGGATGCGACGGCTGACGCTCCAACGCTGGTGACGTTTACCGTGGTGTACACCACGGAACACGGCGTGCAGGAGCGGGACACCGGGCTAGACGTGCCAACCCCAACGCCGCAGAGCCCGGCGACCCCTTCTTCATCAACACCGGGGACGCCGTGCACGCCCGTGTCATCCACGCCCGCGGCAACCACGCCCGCGTCGTCCATGCCCGCGTCGTCCACGCCGTCCACGCCCAGTACTCGTGTCAGGGACATTCGCTGGGCCACACCACTTAGTCACGATGAAAATCGGCGAGACGTGGACATTGGTGACATTCGCTATCGTTGCGTCTCGTGCATCATGGACGAGACTGAGGGGGAGGCAGTGCGCGAGGCGATGCTGCACTACCTGCTAAGCGCTGAGGAGCCAGCCAACGTTCATGAAGCTCTAGAGGACGCCGCGTGGAAGGAGGCCATGGATGCTGAGATGGATGCCATTGCTGAGAACTCCACCTGGGAGCTCACTACGCTCCCGCGTGGACACAAAGCGATCGGCCTCAAGTGGGTCTACAAGGTGAAGCGCGATCCCGACGGCAATGTCGTCAAGCATAAGGGCTATGCACAGAGGGAGGGTGTGGACTTTGAGGAGGTGTTCGCGCCCGTGGCTCGAATGGAAACAGTCCGTCTCTTCCTCGCACTCGCCGCGCACTCTGGATGGGAGGTGCACCACATGGATGTAAAGTCAGCATTCCTCAATGGTGAGCTCATGGAGGAGGTCTATGTGGGACAGCCACCGGGCTATGCTGCTGCTGGGAAGGAGAACCAGGTGCTGAAACTATCAAAGGCATTGTATGGCCTACGCCAAGCACCGAGAGCCTGGTATGCAAAACTTCATGAGACTCTGGATGCACTAGGTTTCACTCGCAGCCCTCTGGAACATGCGGTCTACAGAAGGGGAGACGCCCACTCGTACTTGCTGGTGGGTGTATATGTGGATGACTTGATCATTACTGGCACTGACAAGACTCATATCATTCAGTTCAAGGAGCAAATGCAGAACCTATTCAAGATGAGCGACCTCGGCCTCCTAAGCTACTACTTGGGGATCGAGGTGGTTCAGTCAGAGAGCTCGATCACATTGAGTCAGCGTGGTTATGCAGAGAAGATACTCGAGCTGGGTGGCATGAAAGGCTGCAACGGCTCACACACGCCAATGGAGTGCAGGCTCAAGTTGAGAAAGGAAGATGGTGCTAAGTCTTCTGATTCCTCTCTGTATCGCAGCGTCATTGGGAGTCTGAGATATCTGACACATACCAGGCCAGACATCACTTACGCAGTAGGCATGGTGAGCAGGTTCATGGAGAAGCCAACGGTGACACACTGGTTGGCGGTGAAGCAGATCCTGCGGTATGTGCAGAACACTCTGAACTACGGCTGTTACTACACTCGAGGATGGGCAGGTGCTCTGCTGGGTTATAGTGACAGTGATCACGCCGGAGATGTTGGAGACAGGAAGAGCACATCTGGTTAGGTTTTCTTCTTCGGTGGGAATCCTATTTCATGGACTTCACAAAAGCAAAAGGTAGTGGCCATTAGTTCCTGTGAAGCTGAGTACGTGTCAGCGGCAGCAGCAATTTGTCAAGGTCTCTCGCTGAGCCGTTTGCTCGCCGAGATGAAGGGAGAAGCCCCAACCAAGTTCAAGCTCCTGGTAGACAACAAATCGGCTATTGCACTGGCAAAGAACCCTATCCACCATGACAGAAGCAAGCACATAGACGTGAAGTTCCATTTCATACGGGAGTGTGTAGAGGAAGGGCAGCTGGAGCTGGACCATGTGAGGACGGCAGATCAACTTGCTGACATGCTGACGAAGGCACTGGGTCGCGTGTGCCATGTGGAGATGCGGCAAAGGCTGGGCGTCAGGGAAATCGGCGAGAGCGCTGGAGCTTAAGGGGGAGAATTGTTAGCTCAGTAAGCTCGAGGTGACATTGATAGTTCTTTCATTCGAATAAGCTGTACGTGTGTGTTGATGTGACGTGCGCATGCGGCATGCAGGTAGGACTTGACGAGGGGGCCGAGTCGTGAGCACGATCGCCCTGCTCTTGTTTTCTGTTTTGCTTTTGCCCGGTCAGTGTGGCGAGCTAGCGATGTGGACATCGTGGGATGGCGCGGTGAATCCGGATCGCAGCAGGCTGGCCTGGCTAGATAGTTATGCTTCTTTGTAAACAGAATAACAGACGAGATAATAGAGAGAACGGAAAAGCTGGGGGTTCCGCCTGGCAACCAAAACCACTGTCTTGTTCATCCTCCTCTCTCGCTCGTTTCTATCTAATCGACCACGACATCTTCCTCTTCTCACTCGACCTGAGAAGGAAAATGGGTGTACGTCGGGAGGTGGAGGTGGTGGAGTCGTGCATGGTGCCGCCCATGGAGCAGACGCCTAGCCAGGGCCTCTGGCTCTCCCCGCTCGACCTCGCAATTGTCAATAGAGGCCTCATCCCCACCGTCTACTTCTACAGCTCCAGCTCCGGCGTCGACGATGACTTCTTCGACGTGGCCAGGCTCAAGGTGGTTCTGGCCAAGGCTCTGGTGCCCTTCTACCCTCTCGCCGGCCGTATCGGCGTGGACGGCGGCGGTCGAGCGGAGGTGCACTGCGCCGGCCAGGGCGCGCTCTTCGTCGTCGCTCGCTCGGACCTCACCGTCGATGGCCTCGTCGATTGCCAGCCGTCGCCGGAACTAAGGAGGCTCTTTGTTCCCCGCTTCGACGACTCGCCGTCCATCATGTGCGCCATTCAGGTGACTTTCATGGGATGCGGTGGGGTCATCCTGGGGACGGCGCTGCACCACGCCGCCGTCGACGCCGCAAGCGTGTTCCACTTCTTCAAGACGTGGTCCACCTTCTCCAGAGACCGTGATGGGCCCGGGAGTGCGGCGCTCGACCTCCCGTGCCACGACCGTACCCTCCTCCGCGCGCGCACACCGCCCATGGTCCACCCCGACGCTTTCACTGTGTTCTGCCCGAAGCTAAGCCTATCCGAGACGTCGGGCATCGGCCCCGTCGTCAGCGAGATTTTCGCCGTCTCCAAGGACCAGGTTGCCGCTCTCAAGCGTGCATGCACCAGCAGCGGCGACGGTGGCCGAGTGAGCACGTTCGTCGCCGTGAGCGCCCACGTGTGGCGGTCCATGTGCGCCGCGCGCCGGCTGCCACCGGACGCCACGACGCGGCTCACCTTCCCGGCCAACGTCCGGCGCGTCCTGAGGCCGCCGCTGCCGGCCCGCTACTTCGGGAACGCGGTCATCACCCTGGGCACCGCCGGCAAGGTCCGGGACATAGGGTCGGAGGAGCTGGCCTCCGTGGCCGGCCGGATCAATGGCGCCGTCCGCCGAATGGACGACGAGCTCGTGCGCTCGGCGATCGACTACTTGGAGATGAACGGCGGCAAGCAGCCGGTCGGCACCCTGCCGGAGACGGAGCTGAGGGTGTTCAGCTGGCTGGGCATGCCGATGTACGACGCGGATTTCGGGTGGGGGAAGCCGCTCGCGATGCACCGCGCGTTGGAGGAGCGCGGCGGGATCGTCTGGACGGCCTCAGCGGCGGCGTGCGCATACCAGCTGATAGGCTTTCGCTATGTACCATTATCTATCTTCTTCTCATTTTTTTTTCTTTTGGGAAACATTATTCATCTTCTTTATTCGGGAATGTACCACTATATATCAATTATATCACCTCGCAAAAAATATATATATATCAATTATATCATTATTGTGACAGTTAAGATTTATGTAAGAATATTTTGAAGTATAAATTTATTGTGTGATTCTGATTCAAAGAAATGTTCTTTTGCTAAACACAGCAGACGAGGATTGAAGTTTTAAATTTTAATCCCTCTTTCCTCCCTCTATTAATCTTCATACCTAGTAAGGTGTGTGTGCACGGAAGGAAGTACAAATCTAGCTAGTTAAGCTAGTTCAATGGTTAAGTACCCAACCAAATAATCAAGTGCTTGCTGATGACTACCTGTACTCGAGTGAGACGGTAGCGGGCAAATTGAACTTGGAAAAAAAAAATCCCCTCCCATGTCGCTCCCGTGAGGCGACGGGGAGGGCGCCCCTAGATCTTCGCCGCAATTCTCCCTCCTCCTCCCTCGCCACCACCAGGGGGCGCTGCCAGCCAAAGCGCGATTGGCATCGGCGATGGCGGGGCTTGGACATTCTCTCGCACGTGGGGGCGGCGCGGGCCGACTTCCCCGTGGCAAGGCGCGTCGCCGCGATGCTCTGGAGCAGCGGCGGCATACAAGAAAGGTTGCAGAGCGATGGGCAGCTTGGGTTTATATAATATATTTAGGGTATTCAATGCATTTTCAGCTTTAATGGACATAAATCCAATTTGTAACTGAATGTGCATTAATAAAAGCACAAATATGGTGAAAACATACCGTTAAAGTTCTTTATGATCTTTATGCTAATCTTACAAAATTAACTAAAAATGTACTACCTCCGTCCTAAAATTCTTGTCTTAGATTTGTCTACATATGGATGTATCAAGTCACATTTTAGTATTAGATACATCGGTATCTATACAAATGTAAGACAAAATTTTTGGGATGGAAGGAGTGTAATTGTAGTTCAAATTTAAATTATATCCAAGTAAATACATTTTTATTAACAAAAAGTCCAATGTATAGATATAATAAAACCTACGGTCAGAACAAACAACACAATAAAACTAAAAAGATTACAACAAATTAACAAAAATATCTGCACCTTTTGAGCAGTGGCGGACAATGGTAGGTGCTCACCAAAGCTGAAAGAAATATCAGTAGCAGGCCCTCTTGTGGCACCTGCCGCAAGTAGGAGGGTCCCATGCTTTTTCCTCCCTTGTACCGGGCTTACAATGTAATACATCCATTTTCATCCATTTTTTCGACAAGTATTTCTGGACGGAGGGAGTACTAAGCCAAGCCCCCGATATTTTATACTCGGCATATGGGGTTGTATTCGGCAAAATGTTGTTTTCCTGTAGTGATTAGCGAGTGTGTTATGTAGTTGTATGGGTGCGTAAGGGTTGGTGTTCGTACATAAGTGATGCCATGCTTCTATATCACCGATAACATTCATCTTGGCCATATAGATGATATAGGAAGAATAATATTTGTATTCTCTCAAACTTACGGTGGAGCAAGCATGGGGTATGATCGGAGACGAGGAGGACGGAGATTCATTGGCGACGATGCAAAAGGTAGAATGGGGTGAAGGAAATGGGAAAGAAGGTACTTTAGGTCTTACATTGCGGTAACTGATAGTTGAGCTTAACGGCGTATGTTTTCCGTGAGGCATGAGTGTAACACCCCCAGTGTCATGCTACAGTAATTCCCTATTAATAGTGCCATGTCATCATGTTACTGTTGCTAATCTTCACTTGATCCAAATCACAATTCAAATTCAAATCCAATCTAAAGTAAAAAATCCATATTTGTCAGAAATGAAATCTAAAATGTTCATCTTGTGGCAAATAATCCATAAAAAATATTGGTGGTGAACCAACATTTTTGCAAGGTGTTTAAATGGCCTAAACCAATTAAAGCAGTGGCTAAAACAATAGATTAAACGCCTTTTCAATTTATAAAAGTGGCAAACTTTTTCAAAAGCCTCACAATCTTTTATGGAAGTGTCAACTATTGCAATGTAATTATGTGGCCAAGTCCCACATTTTATAGAATCCTTTTTGGCAGCTCAAATATTGTAAAAACCATTTCTGTAAAAAGAAGGAGCAAAAGAAAACAAAAGGAAAAGCAAAGGGGAGAGAAAGCCCCTGCCCCACTTGGGCTTCGGCCCACCCGAGCTAGCTGGCCCAGCTAGGCCGGCCCACGCCCCCTCCTGGGTCGCTCCTTCCCCCTCCCTGTTCCTCCGACCTTGCCCACGGTCGCCGTCGAACCCACCTCGTCGACCACGCCGCTACAGGCGCCGCGGGGAGGATAAGGAACCAGCGTCGGTGCCCTGGCTTCCGTCGAGATCTTTTCCCTCTCACACGCTTCCCCCTCCTCTCCCTCGCTCTCCTGCTCACGCTCGATCTCGTCCGAGCGCCACCGTGGCTGCGCCGCCACGCTCACTTAGCCATCGTCGTCGCCTCGCCTTGCCGATGCGCTCACCAGCCCCGCCGTCGTTCCCTACGCCGCCTGCCACCTCGGGTTGGAGCTCGGAGCCCCTGCAGCGGCCACGGCGGCCTCATCTCCCTCCCCTGTTACGTCGTCGTCATCGCCGGACTCCGCCGCCCTCCGACCACCACCGGCTTCCCTGGGCCTTCCCAGCAATGAAAGTGAGCGTCTCCCTCCTTCCCCTCACTCTACGCGCTCGTTTGTGAGCTCTGGCGCCTGATTCATCGTTGGCCGAGTTGCTCCGCCACACGCGCTCGTCTTCGGCGAGGCTCCAGTGGGCCATTGGTTCCGTACTTCCTTGTATCCACATCGCTAGCTCGCGTAGGTGCCGCAGGTGACGAACGCCAGCCGTTTTACCCTCTGAAACGTCGATCCCGAGCTCGACCGAACTCCGGCGTCCGTTGCGGTCGACGTCGCCGTCGTTCTCGTCCGTCCTAGCCCCATCTCAAGCCATGAATGGACGCGCGCGAGCCTCGTCATCTCGTAGCTGCTCGCGGCGCTCGATTTGGTCACATGTGCGACGAATCCGAGCAGCGCCGCCCTCTCTATCGCTCGCCGGAGCAGCGCCGCCACGCGCAGGAGCTCAAACTCCGGTGGGTCCTGCGCGTTAGGCAGATTAGACACTAACCGACCGCCTAACAGGCACTGACTGGTGGTCCATCTACTGTAGCATTTAGGTTAGCGCTAATTAACCTACTGACTAACAGAGTCACTTGCAAGATGGGCCCATCTAACCAGTTAACTTAGTTAGCCTAGTTAACCCACTAACTAAGCTGTTGTCACTCTTGACAGGGTCCCACTAGACCCAGTTGACTAGTCAACCAGCTGACTAGACTAGTCCAGTCACTGGCTGGTGGGTCCGGTGGGCCCGCTTGGACCAGTCAAGCCCTCAGTCACACTGTCAGTCACACCAGCACACTGTTAGGTGCACTAGTGGGTACCCATAGCATTTTCAGTTTAAAAATAATTCAACTTAAAATTAGTCCAGAAATTCCAGAAAATGAATAAAACTTTGGTAAATCGTAGAAAATAAACCATAGCTCGGATGAAAAAGTTTTATACATGAAAGTTGCTCAGAACGACGAGACGAATCCGAATATGCAGTCCGTTCATCCACCGCACGTCTCCAACATAGCAAACATCGAACCTTTTCACTCCGGTTCGTCTGTCCAAAAATGCCTAACCCCGGGAAAACCCCTCCAGATGTTTTCCCTCTTCGTCTGTAACGTGTAGCCCTACGTTAGGCCACCCCTAGCACCGCATCTTGCCATGTTATGCTTTTATGATGCTTTGTTTGCTTTATATTTATTGTTTCTTCCCCCTCTTCTCTCTGGTAGACCCCGAGCCCTATGTTGCCACTATGATCAACTACGTCGACGACGACCCTTCTTCCCTTTCAGCGAAGCTTCCCGGCAAGCCCCTCCTTTGATCATCCCGATATCGCCCATTCCATTCTTTCATGCTTGCATTAGATTTTGCTACTGTAGTTGTTTGCTCCTATTCTGGCTTTTGTATCTGCTGTCGTACCTTACCTGCTTATCCTAAACTGTTTAGTATAGGCTGGGTAGAGACCCATCAAAGACCCACACATTGTCCCGACTGCCCCTCTGGATTTTTAGAAGACCCGATCAATGGGATCGAAGACCAGGCCCCGGCACCGCACATCACTTTCTCCTTAGTTGCTCGACACTACTGGGTTACTATCGGGTGCCGAGGGTGAGACCTCATCAGCACTTCTGATGTTAACCCTATATTGTAGCTATTCGGTCGTGGTCATCGAGGGTGATTTCCTCCTTAACCACTTCCGGTACGACTCTGTCATGCAACCCCTCAAGTGTGAACCTCGAGGATGGTTCGTCTTACGTTCACCTTGATGATTACATCGAGTGGAATCCACCGAGAGTGGTTCCTCAGGGTTCCCCTTGGTGTTAGACACACAGTTACTATGGTTACTATGACTTTACACTGAACACTGTTACTAAAGACGGGTTGACCCTGAGGGGTACCCACGTGAGCTTATTTGCGAGTGATGTGGAGTCGGGTTGACCTGGAATGTGCCCGCAAGATAATTACAAGGCGTGGTCGGGCATTCTTAGCCCTTGCCGCAAGTCCTCGAGACGGGGCGACGGGGTCACATCTTTCGTGAGTCTCTGCTTGTTATCGCGCGTTCCTAATCCACTACGATTTGGATATTTTATCCGAGGGGCCTATGGCCTGATAGCACTAACCATCACATGGGCATAGTATGGGCGTTCTGCGTCGTATGCATCAGCCAAAGCTATAGACATTAGTGACTGAGCGACACGCGCCGGGTTGGACTGGTAAGCATCTGCCTTTTTGAAGGAGGTAGCTAGGTCTGCTCACCGGCCGCGTATGCAACATGCAGGAGTTCCCGGGGCAATGGCCCATGACCCCTGGGGGCATAGGTTTAGTCCGGCGTGCTGACCTCTCTATTAAGCCTAGGTCGGATTGCGGCGTATTGTTTGGCCGAGGTCGGGCATGACCCAGGAAGGTGTGTCCAGCCGGAGTTAATTGAGCGTGGTGGGTAAGTTGGTGCACCCCTGTAGGGAAGAAAACATCTATCGATAGCTTGTCCTATGGTAACGGACACTCAGAGTTGTATCCCGACCGATACAACTAGAACTGGACGCTGAGGCATGAAATGGAAGTCGAGAAAGGATCCAGGGGCGTTGACAACAACATAAATATGACTTATGTTATACAACTCTACTCCCTCCTCTTGCTGCAAGACGGTGATTTCCAGAAGATGCTAGTCTTTGATAGGACTAGCTCTCCCCTTCTTATTCTGGCATTCCGTAGTTAGTCCACAGATACTACCCATTTCATTGATACCGATGCATATGTAGTGTAGATCCTTGCTTGCGAGTACTTTGGATGAGTACTCACGGTTGCTTTGCTACCCCTTTCCCCCCTTCTTTCTTCTTTCTGGTTGTTGCAACCATATGGTGGAGTCCAGGAGCCAGATGCCACCTTTGACGACTGCTACTACCCCGAGGGTGCCTACTACTACGTGGAGGCCACCGACGCCCAGGAGTAGTTAGGAGGTTCCCAGGCAGGAGGCCTTGCCTTTTCGATCATGTTTCTTTTGTGCTAGCCTTATTAAGGCAAATTTGTTTAACTTATGTATGTACTCAGATATTGTTGCTTCCGCTGACTCGTTTGTATTCAAGCTGATGTATTCGAGCCCTCGAGGCCCCTAGCTTGTAATATAAAGCTTGTATTATTTTAATTTGTGTCTAGAGTTGTGTTGTGATATCTTCCCGTGAGTCCCTGATCTTGATCGTACACATTTTCGTGTATGATTAGTGTACGATTGAATCGGGGGCGTCACAAGTTTGTATCAGAGCCAACTGCCTGTAGGTAGCCTCCTTTCCAACTCATTGGCCGAAGTCGAGTCTAGTCACTACAAAAACTTTTACTAACATGGTTGTGTGTCTTACGGGCCCACGTCGCCATTGGGTGGTATTAGGGTCTTTTATTACTCATCTATACTCTGGGACTCTGGTCTCTCGTCTATTCGGGTTAAACACTTTACTAACTCTGACATTAGGCTCTCGTACCCACTTCCTCCCGAAGAGCCCCGACATTATCGATGATCGCTTGCTTCACCAGAAGATTCTGCAGATACTCCTCGATGTTTCTCGAGACACTATGCCAACTGCCTTGCAGTTCCTGATCATTGATAATCCCCGTGAATAACATCCTTACTGCTTGTACCTTCATCCCCAGTTGCTCCTATTATTACAAGATACCCCTAGTACTCTTCGTTGTTCCGAGAATCCTTTGTGCCTTCTGCTTTGCAGCTTCTTTTCACACTACGGATAATTCACTTAACTAGGGTTCGTTCGTCCCCAGTTGTTCACATGCTTTCCAAAATACCTGAAAATGCTATCTGACCTTTCAAAACCCTCTGCGGCCTATTGCTCTTAATTCTCCTTGCCTGCTTGCATTAGGATTAATTCCATATGTCTAGCAATATTCTTTAAAATTCTTTGTGATTGTCCTTATGTTCCTATGGATTCAACGTGTGTGCGAATAGCAATCATCAATTAACCCTTGGAAATTTTCTTTCCAACTCAGACATCCTTCCAGATATGAGCTAGTTCTTACCCAATCCAGATTTGATCGGGTGCACCTCTAAGTCTATTCAACTTACTCATCTATTGGTCAGAGTGTCTGCTTCTGATCTTCTAATTTAGGAAATCACAATTTCTTTGCATTAAGCATCAAATTATTCAGATGTTGCCATAATCCAATGCCTTTGCATTCTTGCCTTCTTCTGATTGAGTATTGATACTCACATCAGATCCATAGAGGACCGCTGAATCCTTTGTTGGATTATTATCCGGCAGTGTCCTTCATATTCAAAATTTTGTGCGCTCTTCCCCTGATACATATTTCCCTTGGTAAATTGTATTCTCTACTTTGTCGACCATGCTTTGCTTCCGAGCTTGAGTTAATTACCTCTGAAGCTTTTGCATATGTTCCTAAAATGCCCCGGTGGGTTGAACTAATGTTTTCCCTAATTTGTGTGAACCCGGAAATTGCTATGAGTCATACTCTACTGGTGTTACGCCGGATAAAAATTTCTACACTACAACTTCGTCAAAAGAGAGAAGTAAATGAGAGGTTATGCATTGAAGAAGTGAGAGTCTACCTTGAACTTTGTGTTCATGCCCATAGACACGATGTAGATCTTATCATGGAAGCTTCTCTTATAATCAAAATATTCCCTTGGTATAAGCTCATCTTGCATCTGTAAATTGATTCTTTGCAATCGTGGTTCCGACCATATTTTCTCCTTAAGTTTCAACTCGAGAGATACTTCTGCCTCATTCCCTGAATCGTTCACCAAATAATTAACCCTATAAGGGTCAGTTCTCCCAAAGTTACTCTTTACTTCCCCACTTAAATCTCGGGACAAGATTTCTTGTAGTGGGGGAGATTTGTAACACCCCCAATGTCATGCTACAATAATCCCCTGTTAATAGTGCCATGTCATCATGTTATTGTTGCTAATCTTCACTTGATCCAAATCACTGTTGGGGAACGTAGCATAAATTCAAAATTTTCCTACGTGTCACCAAGATCTATCTATGGAGAAACTAGCAACGAGGGGAAGGAGAGTGCATCTACATACCCTTGTAGATCGCTAAGCGGAAGCGTTCAAGAGAACAGGGTTGAAGGAGTCGTACTCGTCGTGATCCAAATCACCGGAGATCCTAGTGCCGAACGGACGGCACCTCCACGTTCAACACACGTGCAGCCCAGTGACGTCTCCCATGCCTTGATCCAGCAAGGAGAGAGGGAGAGGTTGAGGAAGACTCCGTCCAGCAGCAGCACAACGGCGTGGTGGTGATGGAGGAGCGTGGCAATCCTGCAGGGCTTCGCCAAGCACCGCGGGAAAGGAGGAGAAAGAGAGGTAGGGCTGCGCCAGGGAGAGGTGAAACTCATGTGTTGGCAGCCCCAAAGTCCTCAAGTATATATAGGGGAGAGGGAAGGGGTTGCACCCCCTCTAGGGTTCCCTCCCTTAGGGGTGCGGCAGCCCCAAACCCATCTAGGGTGGCGGCGAAGGGGGGAAGAGGGGAAACTTGCCCCCCAAGTTAGGTGGGTGCGCCCCCTCCCCCAACCCTAGGCGCCTTGGGCCCTTGTGGGGGGGGGGGGCGCACCAGCCCACCTGGGGCTGGTCCCCTCCCACACTTGGCCCATGCAGCCCTCCGGGGCCGGTGGACCCACTTGGTGGACCCCCGGGACCCTCCCGGTGGTCCCGGTACGTTACCGATAAAACCCGAAACTTTTCCGGTGACCAAAACATGACTTCCCATATATAAATCTTTACCTCTGGACCACTATGGAACTCCTCGTGATGTCCAGGATCTCATCCGGGACTCCGAACAACATTCGGTAACCACATACAAACTTCCTTTATAACCCTAGCGTCATCGAACCTTAAGTGTGTAGACCCTACGGGTTCGGGAACCATGCAGACATGACCGAGACGTTCTCCGGTCAATAACCAACAGCGGGATCTGGATACCCATGTTGGCTCCCACATGTTCCACGATGATCTCATCGGATGAACCACGATGAAAAGGACTCAATCGATCCCGTAAACAATTCCCTTTGTCTAGCGGTATTGTACTTGCCCGAGATTTGATCGTCGGTATGCCGATACCTTGTTCAATCTCGTTACCGGCAAGTCTCTTTACTCGTTCCGTAACACATCATCCCGTGATCAACCCCTTGGTCACATTGTGCACATTACGATGATGTCCTACCGAGTGGGCCCAGAGATACCTCTCCGTCAACCGGAGTGACAAATCCCAGTCTCGATTCGTGCCAACCCAATAGACACTTACGGAGATACCCGTAGTGCGCCTTTATAGCCACCCAGTTACGTTGTGACGTTTGGTACACCCAAAGCATTCCTACGGTATCCGGGAGTTGCACAATCTCATGGTCTAAGGAAATGATACTTGACATTAGAAAAGCTTTAGCATACGAACTACATGATCTTTGTGCTAGGCTTAGGATTGGGTCTTGTCCATCACATCATTCTCCTAATGATGTGATCCCATTATCAACGACATCCAATGTCCATGGTCAGGAAACCATAACCATCTATTGATCAACGAGCTAGTCAACTAGAGGCTTACTAGGGATATGGTGTTGTTTATGTATCCACACATGTATCTGAGTTTCCTATCAATACAATTATAGCATGGATAATAAATGATTATCATGAACAAGGAAATATAATAATAAGAACCAATTTATTATTACCTCTAGGGCATATTTCCAACAGTCTCCCACTTGCACTAGAGTCAATAATCTAGTTCACATCGCCATGTGATTAACACTGATAGGTCACATTGCCATGTGACCAACATCCAAAGAGTTTACTAGTGTCACTAAACTAGTTCACATCACCATGTGATTAAGACTCAATGAGTTCTGGGGTTTGATCATGTTTTGCTTGTGAGAGAGGTTTTAGTCAACGGGTCTGCAACATTCAGATCCGTATGTACTTTGCAAATCTCTAGGTCATATTGTAAATGCTGCTTCCACGCTCCACTTGGAGCTATTCCAAATGGTCGCTCCACTATACGTATCCGGTTTGCTACTCAGAGTCATTCGGATAGGTGTTAAAGCTTGCATCGAGTAACCCTTTACGTCGAACTCTTTATCACCTCTATAATCGAGAAACATGTCCTTATTTACTCCAAGGACAATTTTGACCGCTGTCCAATGATCCCCATTCCTGGATCATTCTTGTACCCCTTGACTGACTCATGGCAAGGTACACTTCCGGTGCGGTACATAGCATAGCATACTATAGAACCTACATCCGAAGCATAGGGGACGACCTTCGTCCTTTCTCTCTCTTCTGCCATGGTCGAGCTTTAAGTCTTAACTTCATACCTTACAACTCAGGCAAGAACTCCTTCTTTGACTGATCCATCTTGAACACCTTCAAGATCATGTCAAGGTATGTGCTCTTTTGAAAGTACCATTTCGCGTGTTTTGATCTATCCTTATAGATCTTGATGCTCAATGTTCAAGTAGCTTAATCCATGTTTTCTATTGAAAAACACTTTTCAAATAACCCTATATGCTTTCCAGAAATTCTACATCATTTCTGATCAACAATATTTCAACAACATATACTCATCAGAAATTCTATAGTGCTCCCACTCACTTCTTTGGAAATACAAGTTTCTCATAAACTTTGTATAAACCCAAAATCTTTGATCATCTCATCAAAGCGTACATTCCAACTCCGAGATGCTTGCTCCAGTCCTTAGAAGGATTGCTGGAGCTTTGCATGCTTATTAGCGTCTTTCTGGATTGACAAAACCTTCTGGTTGTATCACATACAACCTTTCCTCAAGGATATCATCGAGGAAACAATGTTTTGACATCCTATCTGCAATATTTCATAAATCATGCAGTAATTGCTAACATAATTCCAACAGACTCTTAGCATCGCTACGAGTGAGAAAGTATCATCGTAGTCAACTCCTTGAACTTGTCGGAAAACTTCTTAACGACAAGTCGAGCTTTCTTAATGGTAATACTTACCATCATTGTCTATCTTTCTTTTAAAATCCATCTGTACTCAACAGCCTTACGACCATCAAGTAGTTCTTCCAAAGTCTACACTTTGTTTTCTTACATGGATCCTCTTCTTGGATTTTATGGCCTCAAGCCATTTGTTGGAATCCGGGCCCACCATCGCTTCTCCATAGCTCGTAGGTTCATTGTTGTCTAGCAACATGACCTTCAAGACAGGGTCACCGTACTACTCTGAAGCAATACCTATCCTTGACGTCCTACGAGGTTTGGTAGTGACTTGATCCGAAGCATTATGATCACTATCATCAGTTTCCACTTCTATTGGTGTAGGTGCCATAGGAACAACTTCCTGTGCCCTGCTACACACTAGTTGAAGTGATGGTTCAACAACCTCATCAAGTCTCCACCATCCTCCCACTCAATTCTTTCGAGAGAAACTTTTCCTCGAGAAAGGACCCATTTCTAGAAACAATCCTTTTGCTTCTGGATCTGAAATAGGAGGTATACCCAACTGTTTTTGGGTGTCCTATGAAGATGCATTTTATCCGCTTTGGGTTCGAGCTCATCAGGATGAAACTTTTTCACATAAGCGTCGCTGCCCCAAACTTTCAATAAACGACATCTTAGGTTTCTCTAAACCGTAGTTCATACGGTGTCATCTCAACGGAATTATGTGGTGCCCTATCAAAGTGAATGTGGTTGTCTCTAATGCCTAACCCATGAACGATAGTGGTAATTTGATAAGAGACATCATGGTACGCACCATATCCAATAGGGTGCAACTATGATGTTCGGACACACCATCACACTATGGTGTTCCAGGCGGTATTAATTGTGAAACAATTTCCACAATGTCTTAATTGCGTGCCAAAGCTCGTAACTTAGATACTCATCTCTATGATCATATCATAGACATTTTATCCTCTTGTCACGATGATCTTCAACTTCACTCTGAAATTACTTGAACCATTCAATAATTCAGATTTGTGTTTCATCAAGTAAATATACTCAACATCTACTCAAATCATCTGTGAAGTAAGAACATAACAATATTCACTGCATGCATCAGCACTCATTGGACTGTACACATCAAAATGTGTTACTTCCAACAAGCTGCTATCTTGTTCCATCTTACTGAAAACGAGGCTTTCCAGTCATCTTGCCCATGTGGTATGATTTGCATATCTCAAGTGATTCAAAATCAAGTGAGTCCAAACGATCCATCTGCAAGGAGTTTCTTCATGCGTATACACCAATAGACATGGTTCACATGTCTCAAACTTTTCAAAAACGAGTGAGTCCAAAGATCCATCAACATGGAGCTTCTTCATGCGTTTTATACCAATATGACTTACATGGCAGTGCCACAAGTAAGTGGTACTATCATTACTATCTTATATCTTTTGGCATGAAAATGTGTATCACTACGATCGAGATTCAATAAACCATTCTTTTAGGTGTAAGACCATTAAAGGTATTATTCAAATAAATAGAGTAACCATTATTCTCCTTAAATGAATAACCGCATTGCGATAGACATAATCCAATCATGTCTATGCTCAACGCAAACACCAAATAACAATATTCAGGTTTAGCACCAATCTCGATGGTAGAGGGAGCGTGCGATGCTTGATCACATCAACCTTGGAAACACTTCCAACACATATCGTCAGCTCACCTTTAGCTAGTCTCCATTTATTCCGTAGCCTTTTATTTCGAGTTACTAACACTTAGCAACCGAACCGGTATCTAATACCCTGGTGCTACTAGGAGTACTAGTAAAGTACACATTAACATAATGTATATCCAATATACTTCTGACGACCTTGCCTGCCTTCTTATCTACCAAGTATCTAGGGTGGTTCTGCTCCAGTGTCCGTTCCCTCATTACAGAAGTACTTAGTCTCGGGTTTGGGTTCAACCCTAGGTTTCTTCATTGGAGCAGCAACTGATTTGCCGTTTCATGAAGTACCTCTTCTTGCCCTTGCCCTTCTTGAAACTAGTGGTTTCACTAACCATCAACAATTGATGCTCCTTCTTGATTTCTACATTCGCGGTGTCGAACATTGCGAATAGCTCAAGGATCATCATATCTATCCCTGTTATGTTATAGTTCATCACAAAGCTCTAGTAGCTTGGTGGCAACGTCTTTGGAGAAACATCACTATCTCATCTGGAAGATTAACTCCCACTCGATTCAAGTGATTGTTGTACCCAGACAATGTGAGTACAAGCTCAACGATTGAGATCTTCTCCCTTAGTTTGTAGGCTATAAAACTCGTCGGAGGTCTCATACCTATTGACGCGGGCACGAGCCTGAAATCCCAATTTCAGCTCTTGGAACATCTCATATGTTCTGCACATCTCAAAAATGTCTTCGGTGCCTCAATTTTAAACCATTTAACATTACCGAACTATCATGTAGTCATCAAAACGTGTATGTCAGATGTTCGCAACATCCACAGACCACATTCGAGGTCCAGCACATCGAGCGGTGCATTAAGGACATAAGCCTTCTACTGTCCGCATAATTGCTACTGTCAACTTTCAACTATATTTTCTCTAGGAACATATCTAAAACAGTAGAACTAAAGCGCGAGCTATGACATAATTTGCAAAGGGCTTACAACCTAAGTGTTTCGCGTGTGTAAATCTGGCTTACACCCGTTGTATGTGAACGTTAGAATCTATCACACCCGATCATCACGTGGTGCTTTGAAACAACGAACTTTCGCAACGGTGCACAGTTAGGGGGAACACTATCTTGAAATTTTAATGGGGGATCATCTTATTTACTACCGTCGTTCTAAGCAAATAAGATGCATAAACATGATAAACATCACATGCAATCAAATAGTGACATGATATGGCCAATATCATTTTGCTCCTTTTGATCTCCATCTTCGGGGCTCCATGATCATCATCATCACCGGCATGACACCATGATCTCCATCATCGTGTCTTCATGAAGTCGTCTCGCCAACTATTACTTCTACTACTATGGCTAACGGTTTAGCAATAAAGTAAAGTAATTACATGGCGTTGTTCAATGACACGCAGGTCATACAATAAATTAAGACAACTCCTATGGCTCCTGCCGGTTGTCATACTCATCGACATGCAAGTCGTGATTCCTATTACAAGAACATGATCAATCTCATACATCACATATCATTCATCACATTCTTCTTGGCCATATCACATCACATAGCATACCCTGCAAAAACAAGTTAGACGTTCTCTAATTGTTGTTTGCATGTTTTACGTGGCTGCTATGGGTTTCTAGCAAGAACGTTTCTTACCTACGCAAAGACCACAACGTGATATGTCAATTGCTATTTACCCTTCATAAGGATCCTTTTCATCGAATCCGATCCGACTAAAGTGGGAGAGACTGGCACCCGCTAGCCACCTTATGCAACAAGTGCATGTCAGTCGGTGGAACCTGTCTCACGTAAGAGTACGTGTAAGGTCGGTCTGGGCCGCTTCATCCCGCAATACCGTCGAAACAAGATTGGACTAGTAATGGTAAGCATATTGAACAAAATCAATGCCCACAACTACTTTGTGTTCTACTCGTGCATAGAATCTACGCAATAGACCTAGCTCATGATGCCATTGTTGTGGAACGTAGCATAAATTCAAAATTTTCCTACGTGTCACCAAGATCTATCTATGGAGAAACTAGCAACGAGGGGAAGGAGAGTGCATCTACATACCCTTTTAGATCACTAAGCGGAAGCGTTCAAGAGAACGGGGTTGAAGGAGTCGTACTCGTCGTGATCCAAATCACCGGAGATCCTAGTGCCGAACGGACGGCACCTCCGTGTTCAACACACATGCAGCCCAGTGACGTCTCCCATGCCTTGATCCAGCAAGGAGACAGGGAGAGGTTGAGGAAGACTCCGTTCAGCAGCAGCACAACGGCGTGGTGGTGATGGAGGAGCGTGGCAATCCTGCAGGGCTTCGCCAAGCACCGCGGGAAAGGAGGAGAAAGAGAGGTAGGGCTGCGCCAGAAAGAGGTGAAACTCATGTGTTGGTAGCCCCAAAGTCCTCAAGTATATATAGGGGAGAGCGAAGGGGTTGCGCCCCCTCTAGGGCTCCCTCCCTTAGGGGTGCGGCAGCCCCAAACCCATCTAGGGTGGCGGCCAAGGGGGGAAGAGGGGAAACTTGCCCCCCAAGTTAGGTGGGTGTGCCCCCTCCCCCAACCCTAGGCGCCTTGGGCCCTTGTGGGGGGCTCACCAGCCCACCTGGGGCTGGTCCCCTCCCACACTTGGCCCATGCAGCCCTCCGGGGCCGGTGGCCCCACTTGGTGGACCCCCGGGACCCTCCCGGTGGTCCCGGTACGTTACCGATAAAACCCGAAACTTTTCCGGTGACCAAAACAGGACTTCCCATATATAAATCTTTACCTCCGGACCATTCCGGAACTCCTCGTGACGTCCAAGATCTCATCTGGGACTCCGAACAACATTCGGTAACCACATACAAATTTCCTTTATAACCCTAGCGTCATCGAACCTTAAGTGTGTAGACCCTACGGGTTCGGGAACCATGCAGACATGACCGAGATGTTCTCCGGTCAATAACCAATAGCGGGATCTGGATACCCATGTTGGCTCCCACATGTTCCACGATGATCTCATCGGATGAACGACGATGTCAAGGACTCAATCGATCCCGTATACAATTCCCTTTGTCTAGCGGTATTGTACTTGCCCGAGATTTGATCGTCGGTATGCCGATACCTTGTTCAATCTCGTTACCGGAAAGTCTCTTTACTCGTTCCGTAACACATCATCCCGTGATCAACCCCTTGGTCACATTGTGCACATTATGATGATGTCCTACCGAGTGGGCCCAGAGATACCTCTCCGTCAACCGGAGTGACAAATCCCAGTCTCGATTCGTGTCAACCCAACAGACACTTTCGGAGATACCCGTAGTGCACCTTTATAGCCACCCAGTTATGTTGTGACGTTTGGTACACCCAAAGCATTCCTACGGTATCCGGGAGTTGCACAATCTCATGGTCTAAGGAAATGATACTTGACATTAGAAAAGCTTTAGCATACGAACTACATGATCTTTGTGCTAGGCTTAGGATTGGGTCTTGTCCATCACATCATTCTCCTAATGATGTGATCCCGTTATCAACGACATCCAATGTCCATGGTCAGGAAACCGTAACCATCTATTGATCAACGAGCTAGTCAACTAGAGGCTTACTAGGGACATGGTGTTGTCTATGTATCCACACATGTATCTGAGTTTCCTATCAATACAATTATAGCATGGATAATAAACGATTATCTTGAACAAGGAAATATAATAATAATAACCAATTTATTATTGCCTCTAGGGCATATTTCCAACAATCACAATTCAAATTCAAATCCAATCTAAAGTCAAAAATTCATATTTGTCAGAAATGAAATCTAAAATGTTCATCTTGTGGAAAATAATCCATAACAAATGTTGGTGGTGAACCAACATTTTTGCAAGGTGTTTAAATGGCCTAAACCAATTAAAGCAGTGGCTAAAACAATAGATTAAACGACTTTTCAATTTATAAAAGTGGCAAACTTTTTCAAATGCCTCACAATCTTTTGTGGAAGTGCCAACTATTGCAATTTAACTATGTGGCCAAGTCCCACATTTTACAGAATCCTTTTTGGCAGCTCAAATATTGCAAAAACCATTTCTGTAAAAAGAAGGAGCAAAAGAAAAGAAAAGGAAAAGCAGAGGGGAGAGAAAGCCCCTGCCCCACTTGGGATTTGGCCCACCCGAGCTAGTTGGCCCAGCTAGGCCGGCCCACGCCCCCTCCTGGGTCGCTCCTTCCCCCTCCCTGTTCCTACGATCGTGCCCACGGTCGCTGCCGAACCCACCTCGTCGACCACGCCGCTACAGGCGCCGCGGGGAGGATAAGGACGCCAGCGTCGGCGCCCTAGCTTCCGTCGTGATCTTTTCCCTCTCACCCGCTTCCCCCTCCTCTCCCTCGCTCTCTTGCTCACGCTCGATCTCGTCCGAGCGCCACCGTGGTTGCGCCGCCGCGCTCACTTAGCCACCGTTGTCGCCTCGCCTCGCTGACGCGCTCACCAGCCACGTCGTCGTTCCCTATGCCACCTACCACCTTGGGTTGGAGCTCGGAGCCCTGTAGTGGCCGCGGCGACCTCTTCTCCCTCCCCTGTTACTCGTCGTCATCGCCGGACTCCGCCGCCCTCCGACCACCACCGGCTTCCCGGGCCTTCCCAGCAACGATAGTGAGCGTCTCCCTCCTTTAAGTTGACTAGTCAACCAACTGACTGGACTAGTCCACTCACTAGCGGGTGGGTCCAGTGGGCCCGCTTGGACCAGTCAAGCCCTCAGTCACACTGTCAGTCACCCTAGCACCCTGGTGGGTGTACTAGTGGGTACCCATAGCATTTTGAGTTTAAAAATAATTCAACTTAAAATTAGTCCAGAAATTCCAGAAAACAATCACAGAGGTGCTCCCTTTACCCCCCACCCCTAGCCGAACTATCGGGAACGTAGGGGGTAAACACAGGAGCCAGGCAAACCAGCTTGGCCAAAATTTAAGTCAAATTTGATGCATATTTATGGCTTTATAACGATGAACGGAAGGCATTGCATGTATACTGAATACAAACATTGATGATATATGTTTATTTTGACTCCTTGGGACCGTTTATCATTTGAAAGTGGCCCATCGTCGGCTTCTACCCCTTTCTAGATGCTATGCAGGGTGTTTCCGCAGTAACAAGATAACCCTTAGCCGACGTCTCGGTGCTGAAAGCACAAGTGCTCCCTGGGTGGTTTTGGTAATTTATGTCAACATATCTCTTATTGGACTAACACTTCTACCTAGTATGTTTCAGATAAGTTCAACAATGAAGTGGCATGGTCTAGAGGATGTGGAACCCCTTCAAGATGCTAAGGACAAAAGGATTGGCTCAAGCTCAAAGCTCAAGACTCTACATTTTCCATTTTAGTGATCCAAGATCACATTGAGTCTATAGGAAAAGCCAATACTATCAAGGAGGGATGAGGTGTTGCTTAATGGCTTTCTTGCTCAAAATGCTTAGTGATATGCTCCAAAGCCCTCAACTACTTTCTCACATCCACATGTGACTTAAACCAAAAGTCAAACTCGGCCCCACCGATTCTTCTATCCGGCGCCACCGAGTTCAGATGCCATAGCCACAGCCACAAACCCTAGACAAATCAGTCTCACCGATAGGGATCTCGGTCTCACCGAGATGGGATTGTAATCTCTCTGTATGTATCTATTACCAAAATTGGTCTCACCGAGTTTGTGTAATCGGTCCTACCGAGATTACAATGCAAACTCTCTGTTCCTCTTCATAACATTTTGGTCCAACCGAGATGAGCGAATCAGTCCCACCGAGTTTGCCTGACCAACTCTGTGGTTAGCTTATTACCAAAATTGGTCTCACCGAGTTTGTGTAATTGGTCTCACCGAGATTACGTTATTCCCTAACCCTAATCATATCGGTCCTACCGAGTTGCATATCGGTCCCACTGAAAATCCTAACAGTCACATCATTTGCTGAATCGGTCCGATCGAGTTTGACGATTCGGTCCCACCGAGATTGGCAAGTTGTGTGTAACGATTAGATTTTGTGTGGAGGCTATATATACCCTTCCACCCACTCTTCATTCATGGAGAGAACCATCAGAATGTACCTACACTTCCAACATATATTTTCTGAGAGAGAACCACCTACACTTGTGTTGAAGCCAAGATATTTCATTCCTACCATATGAATCTTGATCTCTAGCCTTCCCCAAGTTGCTTTCCACTCAAATCTTCTTTCCACCAAATCCAAATCCTGTGAGAGAGAGAGTTGAGTGTTTGGGAGACTATCAGTTGAAGCACAAGAGCAAGGAGTTCATCATCAACACACCATTTGTTACTTCTTGGAGAGTGGTGTCTCCTAGATTGGCTAGGTGTCACTTGGGAGCCTCCAACAAGATTGTGGAGTTTAACCAAGGAGTTTGTAAGGGCAAGGAGATCGCCTACTTTGTGAAGATCTACCCCTAGTGAGGCAAGCCCTTCGTGGGCGACGGCCATGGTGGGATAGACAAGGTTGCTTCTTTGTGGACCCTTCATGAGTGGAGCCCTCCGTGGACTCACGCGGCCGTTACCCTTCGTGGGTTGAAGTCTCCATCAACGTGGATGTACGATAGCACCACCTATCAGAACCACGTCTCAAAAATCTCCGTGTCTCCAAATTGCGTTTGCACACTCCAATCCCATCCCTTTACATTCTTGCAAGTTGCATGCTTTACTTTCCGCTGCTCATATACTCTTTGCATGCTTGCTTGATATGTATTGTGATTGTTAAACTTGTGCTAAAACTCCACTTCAACTTAAAGAAATTAAAAACTGCAACTTTTCTTGCTTAGTGTCTAATCACCCCCCCCTCTAGACACCTCTTCTCGACCCCTTTCAATTGGTATCAGAGCTTTGGTCTCCATTGCTTTGGTTTAAACACCATTGGAGGAAGATGGATGAGTCTACTTTGGGGAGTCTTAGACATAGAGTGCCTATACTTGACGGAGAGTATTTTCATGAGTGAAAAAAATGAGATGCTTGTGATTTTCAATGAATATCATTTGAACAAGTACATTGCTAGCCCTTGTGCAGCTCATGCTGATCCTAAGCATCCTACCCTTGATGAGTCAATTGACATGGTTCGCAATCTTAGAACTGTTAATCTTATCACTAGAGGCTTGCGTAGAAACTTGATTGGAAATTTTCCTACTTTTGAGTGTGCCTACACTATATGGAAATTTCTTGAGGAACAATTTCCGAATTATTCCTTGAAAAATCTAGATGAAATTCTCCATAAGTCTATTGTCTTGAGTGATGAATTCCAATGATCCTATGTTTGGTGATTGTCTATTTGAGCTTACATACATTATGTGTGCCAAAGGAGATGTTGGAATTATTAACGATATTATTTCCGAAGCTACTAGAATTCATAAAGGAGATCATTGTCAAACTCACTCTAACGAATCACCCTCTCTAGGATTTGATCCACCACATGACGATGTTGAACATGGATACTATGATGAGGATGATGATAGTGACTTTGATCTTGATGATGCAATGAGACATTTTGGTCTTATGGCAAATCTTCGGGGATATATCGCAGGAGGAAAGGAATGGGTTCTTGATAGTGGATGTACCGATCACATGGCCGGAGATAAAGATATGTTTCATGAGCTTGCTGAAAATGACGGCCCTCGAAAGTATGTCACTTTCGGTGACAACTCAAAGGGTAAGGTGGTTGGCCTCGGTAAGGTGGCCATCTCACACGATAGCTCCATTCAAAATGTTATGCTTGTTGAATCTCTTGGATACAATTTAATTTCAATATCTAGACTTGTTGATTTCGGTTTCAATGTCCTATTTACTGAAGTAGATTGCCAAGTGTTTCGTAGACATAATCATAAAATGGTCTTTACAGGTATACGCAGAGGTGATCCTTACATTGTTGATTTCACTAAAAAGGCTCAACCTAGAACTTGCTTTATTGCTAAATCCTCTAAAGGTTGGTTATGGCATAGACGATTAGGTCATGTTGGCATGAGAAACCTTGACAAGCTTATTAAAGGAAATCATATCCTTGGCGTTAATGATGTCATATTTGATAAGGATAGACTTTGCAGCGCTTGTCAAGCAGGTAAACAGGTTGGAGGAAGGCATCCCGTGAAGAACATCATGACCACAAGGAGGACACTTGAGCTGCTTCACATGGATCTTTTTGATCCCAACGCTTACAAAAGTCTTGGTGGAATTTTTTTGGGTCTAGTTATAGTTGATGATTTTTCAAGATTTACGTGGGTGTTCTTTCTCGATGATAAATCTCAGGTCCAAAAGATCTTCAAAAACTTCGCTAGGAAGGCCCAAAATCAATTTGAAGTGAAGATCAAGAAGGTTCGCAGCAACAATGGAACGGAGTTCAAGAATTCAAATGTGGACACCTTTCTTGATGAAGAAGGGATTTCACATGAGTTCTCGGCTACGTACACACCTCAACAAAATGGAGTTGTTGAGAGGAAGAACCGGACGCTCATCAAAATGGCGCGAAGATGCTTGATGAGTACAAAACGCCGAAGAACTTTTGGGCGGAAGCGGTTGAGACAGCTTGTCATGCAACAAACCGCTTGTATCTTCACAAGCTACTTGGCAAGACGGCGTACGAGCTCCTCACCGGTAACAAACCCCAAGTTGGATACTTTCGAGTGTTCGGCTCAAAGTGCTACATTCTTGATAAGCATCGTCGTTCTAAATTTGCTCCTAAGTCTCATGAGGGTTTCCTACTTGGTCATGGCTCAAACTCTCACACTTACCGTGTTTACAACAATTTCACCTGAAAGGTTGAAGAGATGGTAGATGTGAAGTTTGATGAATCTAACAGCTCGCAAGTAGAGAAATTGGCAATTGATGTAGGAGACAAAGACCCCTCGGAAGCAATACAAGACTTGTCTATTGGCAAGATTCATCCAACAGAGGTGAAGGAGAGTACCTCGTTCGTCCAAGTGGAAGCTTCTACCTCACGACAAGGTGAACCAAGAGTCGATACGAAAGCATCCACAAGTGGGACACACCGAGATGAAGAAAAGGAGGAAGTACACCAAGATGAACGTCAACAACCTCCTTCTCCACCACGACAAGAGAACGACAACACCAACAATGAAGAAGGCCAAGAAGAAGAACAAGATGAAGAAGATGTTCAACCAAGATCCAAGCAAAGGCTTTCACGAGTCCGAGCAAGAATTGCTAAAGACCATCCCGTCGAGCAAATCTACAATGATATCCAAACCGGGAGAATCACTCGCTCTAAAACTCGTTTAGCTAACTTTTGTGAACACTATTCATTCATCTCTACAATTGAACCTATGAAGGTTGAAGAAGCTTTGGAAGATCCGGATTGGATAAACGCCATGCATGAAGAGCTACATAACTTTGAGAGAAATCAAATTTGGACATTGGTTGAGAAGCCCGACAACAACCACAACATCATCGGTACTAAATGGGTGTTTCGCAACAAAGCACGTCTCGTCGCCCAAGGCTACACTCAAGTCGAAGGTATGGACTATGGTGAGACTTATGCTCCCGTTGCTAGACTTGAGTCCATTCGCATTTTACTTGCCTATGCTAATCACCATGATATCACCTTGTACCAAATGGACATTAAAAGTGCTTTTCTAAATGGTGAAATAGAGGAGGAAGTTTATGTTAAGCAACCTCGCGCCTTTGTTAATCCTAAGAAACCTAATCATGTTTACAAACTTCACAAAGCTCTTTATGAACTTAAACAAGCTCCTAGAGAATGGTATAAATGCTTGACCAAGTTCCTTATTGAAAAAGGCTCTGAAATTGGAAAAATTGATTCTACTCTTTTTACTAAAAGGGTTAATGGAGAACTATTTGTGTGCCAAATCTATGTTGATGATATTATATTTGGTTCGACTAACCCTCACTTTAGTGAAAAGTTTGGAAAGCTAATGTCGGAGAAGTTTGAGATGTCAATGATGAGTGAACTCAAATTCTTTCTTGGTTTGCAAATCAAGCAAACTAAGGAAGGTACCTTTGTCTCTCAAAGGAAGGACACCAAGGACTTACTCAAGAAGTTCAATATGCAAGAATGCAAAGGTATGACTATACCCATGCCTACTAGTGGACATCTTGATTTGACCAAAGATGGTGAACCGGTTGATCAAAAGGTTTATCGCTCCATGATTGGTTCATTGTTATATCTATGTGCTTCACGTCCCGATATTATGCTAAGTGTGTGCATGTGTGCACGATATCAATCCACTCCTAAAGAATGTCATCTTAAGGCCGTGAAAAGGATAGTGTGATACTTAATCCATACACCAAACTTTGGTATTTGGTATCCAAAGAGGGCCTCATTTAACCTTGTTGGCTACTCCGACTCGGACTATGCCGGTGACAAGGTTGATAGAAAGTCCACTTCGGGTACCTGTCAATTTCTTGGTAGATCTCTTGTATCTTGGTCTTCCAAGAAACAAAACTCGGTATCCTTATCCACCGCCGAAGCGGAATACATTGCCGCTGGTTCATGTTGTGCTCAATTGCTTTGGATGATGCAAACTCTTAAAGATTATGGGTGCGACGCCCCCGATTCAATCATACACTAATCATACACGCAACTGTGTACGATCAAGATCAGGGACTCATGGGAAGATATCACAACACAACTCTAGACACAAATAAAATAATACAAGCTTTATATTACAAGCCAGGGGCCTCGAGGGCTCGAATACAAGCTCGATACACAAGAGTCAGCGGAAGCAACAATATCTGAGTACAGACATAAGTTAAACAAGTCTGCCTTAAGAAGGCTAGCACAAAAGCAACACGATCGAAAAGGCAAGGCCTCCTTCCTGGGACCTCCTAACTACTCCTAGTCTTCGGCGGCCTCCATGTAGCAGTATCCGTCGGCAGTGGCATCTGGCTCCAAGGATCCACCATCTGGTTGCATCAATCGGAAAGAAGAGAGAAGGGGGGAAAGGGGTAGCAAAGCAACCGTGAGTACTCATCCAAAGTACTCGCAAGCATCAGATCTATACTAAGTATGCACTGGTATCAAATGGAAGGTTTGTATCTGTGGACAGAACTGCAGAATGCCAGAATAGAGGGGGAAGGCCTAGCCTATCAAAGACTAGCATCTTCACGCAGCTCCGAGCATCTTGCAGCATGTAGAAGAGTACAGAATAGCAGTTTATAATTAACAAGCATGTTGAAACATTAATGCCCAAAGATCCTTCCTCGACTCCCTACGAGAAAGCAATCCCGGAGCCACATATTCAAGTATCCATTCGTAGTTGTAAAAGATCAGGATATAAGTCTGAACGTCCGTTACCGTGGACACAGCTATTAATAGACAATCTTCCCTGTAGGGGTGCACCACGTTTTCCAACACACTTGATTACTCTGGCCGGACACACTTTTCTGGGTCAATGCCCGGCCTCGGAAGATCAACACGTCGCAGCCCTACCGAGGCTCAGTAGAGAGGTCCCCACCGGTCTACCTCCTAAGCAATCCGGGGTCTGGGCCCATCGCCCGTTGCACACCAGGTCGTTGCATACAGGGCGGGTCCAGGCTCCACCTCTACATGGATGGTGCCGGCCCAGCTGTGCCGCATTGCTGAACTGGACGTCTGACAAAGCTTCGACTGATACCACGACGTCGAGGCCCATAACTATTCTCACGTGGTGGCTGGTGCGTAAAGGCCAAAGGCCAACTCAGAACAAATACCCAAACCATAGTGTATTATTAGCTTGCGGAGACAAGCAGAGACTCACGATCGAAAGTGACCCCATCGCCCCATCTCGTGGACTTACGACAAGGGCCTATAATGCCCGGCCATGCCACGTCATTATCTTGCGGGTGCTCTCCGGGCCCGCCTGACTTTCACCAAGGTCTGAAGTAAAGCCAATGTAACCGTGTGTCCAAACATCAAGGGGAAAACTCAATGTAAGAGGGACCACCCTCGAGGTTCACACTTGAGGTGTTGAATGACAGAGCCATATTGGGAATGGTGAAAGAGGAAATCACCCTCGATGACCACGACCAAATAGCTACACTACAGAATTATCATCAAGAGTGCGTTATGAGGGATCACCCTCGGCACTCGATAGTAGCTCTATAGAGTCGAGCAACAAAAGGGGCGTGATGTGATGTGAGGTGTCGGGCTCCGGTCGTTGATCACGTCGATCGAGGTGTCGATGATGAAGCAGGAGCAACAAGGACAAGTGGGGGTCACTGATGGATCACTAACCAACCTATACTAAGCAGTTCAGGATAAGCAGGTACAACAGCAGGTACAAAAACAGGCTATGCATCAGAATAGGAGCAAACAATAACAATAGAAAAATATAATGCAAGCATGAGAGTATAGAATGGGCGATATCGGGATGATCAAAGGGGGGGCTTGCCTGGTTGCTCAGACAAGAAGGAGGGTCGTCGTCGACGTAGTCGATCACAGCGGCGCCGGCAGCCGTCACGGGGTCTACCGAAGAGAAGAGGGGGGAGAAAACAGTAAATACGTAGAAAGCAAGAGCATAACAGGACAACAGACAGAGCTAGACGTGTTCTAACGCGGTGCTAGGTTATACAGGTGAAGGGGGAAAACAACCGGGAAAGTTTTCCCGGTTCCGGACCTGTGTCAAACAGATGACCGGAGGGGGAAAGTTCCATGTTCAGATAGTTAGAAGCATCTGACAGGTAAACGGACCACGTGTTCAGTCGTCGTTCTGAGCAACTTTCATGTATAAAACTTTTTCATCCGAGTTACAGTTATTTTTCTATGAATTATTAAATTTTAACAATATTCTGAAATTATTATTAAATCTAAAATAGGGTTATTGCACCAGCATGACATCATCATGACATCAGTAGTCAACAAAGTTGACCAAAGTCAACCCTGACCTGTGGGGCCGTTCTGTCATAGTCTAACAACTAATTAACAATTTTAATTAACTAATCAAGTTAATTTGGTACTAAACAGAGTTAATTAAGTTAATTAATTACCTATTTAATTATACTTAATCTTAATTTTTTTTAAATACAATTTATTTTCCCCCTTTTTTAAAGGGGCTGGGCCCCACGGTCAGTGGCCCATAGGGGCTCACGGGCGCTGGGCGAAACGGGCGCTGGGGCACGGGCGACCGCGCCCGTCGGGGCGGAGGGGCGAGGCCGGCCGACCGGGGCTATGCCCAGCAGCGGCGAGGCCACGGCGGGGCGACGCGGGGGCACGACGCGGGTGAGCACCGGGAGCGGGCCGCAGGCACCGGTGGGCGGGAGCGGCGGCCGGCGATGGGGACGCAGGCGAGCAGTAGGCTCGAGTGGTCACGGGGCCAGACACATGCTGGGCGCGGCCAGCACGGGGGGACCACGGGCGGGGCAAGCTTGGGGGAGGTGCCCCGGTGAGGGGCGCGCTAAGCGAGGCAGAGAGGAGAGGGGGGAGCTTACGGATGCTATCAAGGGAGGCAAGGGCAAGGAATACCGTAAATCCATCCTGGGTGACAGCACAAGCACTGCTGGCCGAGGAGGAGGAAGACGCTTCTTCACCACCGAAGGAGAACTGAGTATCGGGTATGGGCACTCCCCTTGGCTTCCGCCAAGCTTAGGGGAGGTGCCCCGGTGTCGTATCATCCCACTATCTTTTTGTGTTTACTTATCTTAGTTTGATATTTTTGCTTTAGATGAAATAAAGTTAGTTCGATCCTTTCTTATTTGAGAGTCTGCTTAGTGATCTATCCTCGCAATTGTGTGCAAGTTATATAATAAAGTTAGTATAAGTTTTGCTTTCTTTACTTTCATGTTGCAAATAAAGAAAAGAAATAAGAAAGGAAGAAAGGAAATAAATAAATAAAAGAAAGTAAATAAATCAACAAGATCATATACTAATCCTATGGTAGGTGATAGCACCACATAAGGAAAAGTATAAGTAGGAAATTTTATTAGAGATTGACAAACACAACATTAGTCAATGATGCAACTCATGAAAGGATTAATAAGGGAAGAGAATATTCACATATAAATATACTATCCTAGAAATCTTTTGTGATTTTGAGCCCTCGTCAAAATATTATATGCCAAAATTGTTGATGTTGGACAAGGAAGACAACTTAATGATTTATGTATATTTATATTCACATAGAAGTCATATTGTCATAGATCCTTTAACATGTGATGTTTGCCCCCTATCTTTGCTAGCCAAAAAACTCCGCACCAAGTAGATATAACATTTGTGCATCCAAAACCCTTAAACCCAAATCTTTTTCAAGTGTCCACCATACCTACCTATGGATTGAGCAAGATCCCTCAAGTAAGTTGTCATCGGTGCAAAAAGGCAATAAAAATTGCTTCTAAATATGTAAGATCATTTAGTGTAAGAGAAAATTGAGCGTTGTACGAACTTGGATGACAAAGAATAAAAGTGATAGACTGCATAATAAAGGTTGTCATCTTAAGGGGCAATACAACGTGACATTCTCTTGCACTAAGGGATTGAGCATGCAAACAAATAAGCGCATGGCAACCTCTGCTTCCCTCTGCGAAGGGTCTATCTTTTACTTTTATGTATTTACTTTTATGCAACGAGTCAAAGTTTTTCTTCTATTCCTTTTTATTTTCTTTTTTGGCAATCATCATGTGGTGAGGAAAGATCTAGACACATATGTCCAGTTGAATATAGATAGCATGAGTTATTATTGTTGGCATCACCTTTGAGGTGAGTATGTTGGGAGGCGAAACTATAAGCCCCTATCTTTCTAGGTGTCCGGTCGAAACGTTTTGCTCATGGGTACGAGGTGAGTGTTAGCAATCATAAAAGACTATATGATGGTTGAGTATGTGGACTTGCTAAAAGGCTCCGACACGTGACTCTTCCTGAAAAGATGATGAATTGCAGTTGCAAAGTTGACTGAGAACATAGTTTGTTGGTTTCTAATAGATTTTTTGCTTTATACTTCGATTATGTGATGGACTGTTACTTATTCATGGGAAGTATATGATGCAAGTTCAATGATAAAATTCCTATGTTCTATTTTTTTGCTTTTATAATAATCAACATGATGCTTCTATGCTGTATTGTTGTTTTTATCGACACCTCTCTCTCAAAGCATGTGGACATGTCTTTCGATTTCGGTTTTCGCTTGAGGACAAGCGAGGTCTAAGCTTGGGGGAGTTGATACGTCCATTTTGCATCATGTTTTCTTACTGTTATTTATAATGTTTTTATCCATAATAATGCTTTTTGGAGTAATTCCAATGCCTTTTCTCTCATAATTTGCAAGGTACACACCAAGAGGGAGAATCCTGGCAGCTGGAAATCTAGACCTGAAAAAGCTACGTCAGGCTACCTATTCTGTACAACTCCAAACAAGATGAACCTTCACGGAGAATTTTTATGGAATATTTAAGAAATATTGGAGCAAATAACTACCAGAGGGGGCCCACCAGGTGAGCACAACCAACCTTTGCGCGCCAGAGAACCCAGGCGCGCCCTGGTGGGTTGTGCCCTCCTCGGCCCACCTCCGCTGCCCATCTTCTGGTATATAAGTCATTTTGACCTAGAAAAATAAGGAGAGGACATTCGGGACGAAGCGCCGCCGCCTCGAGGTGGAACTTGGGCAGGAGCACTTTTGCCCTTCGGCGGAGCGATTCTGCCGGGGGAACTTCCCTCCCGGAGGGGGAAATCATCGTCATCATCATCACCAATAACTCTCCCATCTTGGGGAGGGTCATCTTCATCAACATCTTCACAACACCAACTCCTCTCAAAGCCTAGTTCATCTCTTGTGTTCAATCTTTATATCAAAACTATAGATTGGTGCCCGTGGGTGACTAGTAGTGTTGATTGATTACTATATGGTTTATTTGGTGGAAGATTATATGTTCGGATCCATTATGCTATTTAATACCCCTCTGATCTTGAGCATGTTTATCATTGTGAGTAGTCACTTTCATTCTTGAGGTCACGGGAGAAATCATGTTGCAAGTAATCATGTGAACTCTATATGTGTTTGATATTTTGATGGTATGTATGTTGTCATTCTCTTAGTGGTGTCATGTGAACGTCGACTACATGACATCATATTTGGGCCTAAGGGAATGAATTGTGGAGTAGTAAATAGATGCTGGGTTGCGAGAGTGACAGAAACTTAAATCCCAGTTTATGCACTATTCTGTAAGGGACTGATTGGATCCTAGAGTTTAATGCTATGGCTAGAATTTATTCTTAATACTTTTCTCGTAGTTGTGGATGCTTGCGGGAGGGTTAATCATAAGTAGGAGGTTTGTTCAAGTAAAAACAGCACCTAAGCACCGGTCCACCCACATATCAAATTATCAAAGTAGCGAATGCAAACCAAACCAACATGACGAAAGTAACTAGATGAAATTCCCGTGTACCCTCAAGAACGCTTTGCTTGTTATAAGAGACCGTTTTGGCTTGTCCTTTGTCTAAAAAGGATTGGGCTACCTTGCTGCATACTTATTGTTACTATTGTTACTTGCTCGTTACAAATTATCTTGCTATCAAACTACTCGCTACTTACAGTTTCAGCACTTGCGGACATTACCTTACTGAATACTTGTCATTTTCTTCTGCTCCTCGTTGGGTTCAACACTCATACTTATCGAAAATAGCCGCAATTGATCCCCTATACTTATGGGTCATCACCCGCCTCGTCCTCTAGATGCAATGCGATCGATTTTGATCTGGTCTGGGTTGGCCGTCTCGTTTGCCAATTTCTTCTGTATGCGATCGATCCCGTTCTGTTCCTGATCGAGGCATTGCATCTAGTAGCGGGCTCACGCGGAGTTGCACGAAAGCGCCAGGCGCCAGTGGCCCAGTGCCATGAGCGGCCCAGCACCCAAGTGGAAATATACATAGGATTACATAAAAAATTTGGGCCCTGTGCGGGCCGCACACTGTGCACAACTATGAGCCCGGCCCTGGTCCACGCGCTTAGCACTGTTTCCTCCTAGGGTCGCCATAATGCTCTCTCTCCTATTTAATTGCTTTGCCACGTCACTTTCTTGCCTATGTGGCACCCTTAGCACCTGTACACCATGAAGCACTGGAAAGGGCCTGAAAGGAAGCTAGCTAGCCATTTGTTTTATGTGCCTGCTCGTACAAAAATGTGCGGAGGTAGGCTAAGGAAGAAAATGTATCCTTACGCCTGAAGTTCGGATCTGTTCGGTTGGAACCGATGACAGAAATGGTTCAACCAACCCAATAAAGGGACTCACAGAGAGGATTAAGACTAGCCACAATGGATAGTAACATAGACCAGTAACATGTCTATGTTACTAGTCTATGTTACTACCTCTATAATGGGGAGTAACATGCAACACTTCATTTATTAGATTATAGACACATCTACCTATGTTACTCCCACTGTGGGTAGTCTAACAAGCATGAAAAGCACCTGGTCCCCCACCGTATCCCTGTGATTTTTTCAGCAAGATCCCACCTGCATGCATTTAATGTGTGTTTTAATTTTTTAAAAACCTATAACTTTTGAACCGAGTATCGGAATTAAGATATGTTTTCACCATTAGGTTTCGCGCGACGAGCTCTTCAAAACTAGATCTCATTTGAGTATGTTTTGACTAACTTTTTCTTCGATCAATTTTGGATGCTACATAAGCAACTTTAGTGCTATAGGAAAGCAACTTCTTGCTAGTCTGTGTAGTATGAGTGCCTATTATTGAAAATTCCTTCGAAGTTGGTTATCATACTATCAGGTTAACTAGCTTCACCTCTAAGTTTTCTACCATAACTAGTAAGATTCTACCATAACTAGCTTCGCCTCCAAGTTGATAGAATTATAAGCAACTTAATATCCAAGGTAGGCTACAATATCCTAAGTTGCCGGCCATGACTAGCTCATCCTAAGTTGCCCATATATGGATAGATTTCTATACTACAGTATGTTGATTTTTCTCCAACCCGTCCGGCCAACCATATGAACCCAACGATGACGTAACATGCATTAATTCCAGTACAAGATTTTTTAAAAAGCTATTACTTTCAAACCACGTGCCAGAATTATGATTCGTTTTCACCGTTGGGTCCGTCATGGCGAACTCTTAAAAACTAGATCTCATAAGACCATGTTTTGATGTTTTTTTCAAAAGCAACTTTGATGCTAGATGGGGCAACTTTAGTGCTAAACAGGAGCAACTTTGATGCTAGGTGAATTGCATTGTGTATATTAGTAAATTCACCTACTAGCCTACTAATAGTTGTGTGTAGTAGTCTAATTAATAGATGGTTACAATGGTTGCTAACTAAGTTGTAGATAGTTTAGTTGCCTACAATACTGTCAAAGTTTTTTACCGTCGAGTGGAAAGTTGCCTAACATGGTTTCTAAGTTGTCTGTCTCAGAAACCAAGTTGCCTATATTGCTATGAAGTTTCCTACACCCCCTATTTCCAAAAATACTATGGAAGTTGTCCATCAAGGGACCTAAGTTGCCTATAATGTCGAAATTTTTTAATGGGATATAAGTTGTCTATCATGATTACAAATTGCAAAACTGTGTGGGGATAGTTGGTAGGAGAGCCTTATTCTTTCCTTTTCTGGGGGAGTCTACCCGCCAATGCTACTGAGCGCGTGGGTGTTGGCTAGTCAAGTCGTGGGTGTTGACTGGTTGCATAACTAGGGACAGATGAGACATTGCATAGGGGGTGATTAGAAGTTTCCTAGTGGGCCAGATTAGACAGTTGCCCACAAAACTACACAAGTTGTTCATAATTATGGCACGAGGTGCCCATGAGAATAATTGAAATCTCCAGATATAATGATGGAAAACACACATGAGTTGCTTCTTGAATGCACTGGAGTTGCACAAAAACACCCCAAAAGTTGCTAACTTTTTTGTGTGATACTCGAGTGCATAATGATCTTAAAGTTATTGTCCTTGTTTTGCCTCCAATAGCCCCATCAATGGTGAATTTAGACTTTTCCATATGTGGTTTCTTTTTTGTAGATACCAAGCCAGAGTACACATGAGTTGTTTAGTGAGTGCAATAGAGTTATATAAATACACCCAAAAGTTGCTAACCTTTTCTGTGAGGCACTCGAGTGCATCACACAAATATTCTACCATAACTAGCTTCATCTCAAAGTTGGTAGTGTTGTAGAAAACTTACTTTCCAAGGTAGCCTAACATTATCCTAAGTTATCTGCCATGACTAATAAGTAGCCCAACATTATCCTAAGTTGTATACAATACTTTTTCGATGTGGTAATTAACTTAGTTTCATATATAGGCAACTTAGAAACATTAACAGTCAACTTTTTAATGCATTGTAGGCAACTAAAATAGTAACGCCATTTAACTGAGCATCACTGATAGGCAACTTCATAGTGTTTTAGGAAACTTAGGAAAAGAAAACAATGACAAGAAAATTCATAATATTGTAGGCAACTAATTTACAAAGTTAGACAACTAAGCAGCAATGATAGGTAACTAATTATCAATAACAGGCAACTAGATGTCAATGGTAGGTCAATTTCATAGTATCATAGGCAACTAGGCATCAATGATAGGGAACTGAATATCCATGGTAGGCAAGTTGTGATAATGTTAGCAAAATTCACTGATACACATAGTGCAATGAAGTTACTTATATGTAGCACTAAAGATGGGTCATGTTTTGTGTGATTTTCTCATTTTTACACAAATCAATCTAATAGGCAGTCCTACTAGGGAAAAAAATGAATTTGCTTTCATATAGCACTGAAGTTGCCTCCATCATACCCAAAGTTGCCTAAAAAAAGTTCGACAAAACCTATCTATATGAGATCTAGTTTTGAAGAACTCGTCACGAGAAACCCAACTGTGAAAACGCAATTGAATTCCAATGCTTATATCAAAAGTTACAGTTTTTTAAACTTTTTGGACCTTCAAATAAATGCACGTGAGACAAGATACCTTTTTTAGTAAATTGTGTCATGCGTGTCGGCTGCTCTTTTGATATTCGTGTAAACCGGACCGATCGGTCCTGTTAGACCGAATGCCCAGGCCTGTTAATGGCACGTGAAATGACAATTGTGCCCTCAAACATCTATTCAATCTTTTTCATTATTCTAGTGTCGTTTTTAAGGGTGGAGTCCACGTTTAACAGAATAAGTCTGTGTCTTATTTCTGGACATCACCCGTACCAAGCAAGCTAGCTCTTGGATTCCTTAAGCTAGCTTGCACACGCGCGTAAATTCGCACACCCGAATAATACGAGTACACACCAGCTGCCAACACTATTTAGTATCAAACTCTAGTCCTATACAAACTCAATGCATACACATGTATACGTACATGAAACGGACACATACATTGGGTTTAATTCCAACATCGATGTTCATGGGCGAGGGGATTATGTGCCGGGTCAAGCCAATGACAATGACCTTGATCTGACTTAGGCGCTTCTAGTGCTAGGGGTAAATTTGTCATTTCATATGTCATTTAGCACCATTTGGTCAACTGATGGCAGAAATGTTATATTGGAAACAAAATTTAAAGTTGGTGTTAGACAGGGAAGAAATATTTCTTCAATGTTAAATAGGGAAACGAAATTTAAAACAGTGTCTAAGGAATTCTTTCTTCATCATATGTACCATTATGTATCTTATTCTTCGCTGACATTCATTATATGCATTATCTATCTTATTTATTAGGGAATGTACCATTATCTATCAGTTATATTATTATTAACGGTTAAGGTTTGTGTATGAATATTTTTAAAGTAATTTATTGTGGGATTCTAATTCAAAGAAAGGTTGTTTATTGTTAAATATAACACGACGAGATTTGGTGTCAGGTTCTTTAAATCGATTCAAGGATTCAATGGCGACGAATACGGCTCCCAAACGCTGGCCCTTAGAGGCACTTGCACGAAGACTTCTCAACTGTCATCAACAAGGTTAGACCGGCTCCGATATGGGAGCGACAATAGCGGCGCGTCGGTGGCTTGTTCTGACAGCTGTAATGGTCGTTCAGTTGTCCATAAACCTCAATGTAATTTTTATTATGTTTGATATGTTTTGTATTTTCGGTGAATATTTATAATACATCTGATATCTTCGACAAAAAGTAACATGTATGTGCACGTGCATGAAACGAAGTAGAAAGGTACTCGGACTCCCTCAGTGACATTTTGTAAGACGTTTAGAGATTCCGTGGCCGTGTCAAAAAACGTCTTATCGAGAAATAAGGGATCCGGTGCTTCCCGCGCTCTCTCAGCGATTAGGGACTCTCGACCGTCGGATCGAATCTCTTGATGCATTTTTGGCCATCGGATCGAGCTCCTGAGCTATCTGGGCCGCCGGATCGAAACCCGGACCCTGTAGCACTGAACAGTTACCTCGCTCGGTGAAATATCTGTGCCACCGCGTGTGATTCTTGTCCCCCGCTGAGGGCATTTTCGTAATTTCGCTACGGGGTATAAAAGCCCAATGCCCATAGGGTTTCTCCCCAATCATCATCCTCCCTCTTCCTGTTCACGGAGGGGAGCCGCCACCGCCCCTACCCCTTCCAGAGCTCGTGCTCTTCCTCTCTTCCCCGCCCCCCTCCCACGCTGGCCGCCGGCCCCTTCCCCTTCCAGAGCTCGTGCTCTTCCTCTCTTCCCCGCCCCCTGCACCACTGGCCGCCGACCCGCCGACTCCTTCTCCTCCGGGAAGTACCTCCTTGTTTGCTCCTGTTCGGCGGCGGCCGTGGTCGAGCTCGAGCCCGGGCGCGGCGGCGCGGTGTTGAGCACGGCTATGGCCCGAAGCGGCGGGGGTAGAGGCGCAGGGCGACGCGAGGCCCCCACTGAGTGCCTCTCCACCAAATCCGGCCGCCACCAGCTTGCCTCGGCCTCCTCATCTTCATGCATCTTCGGGAAGAAGACGACCCGTGCTGAGTCGCCTCTGATCCACGGTGAGAAGACAGCGATGAGTTCCCTTTCCACTTCCCCCGTTTCCACGGTCTCTCTCTCAGATTATCTGTTCATCCGCTCGAGATTTGATTACGTGTGTCTGTCTGTTCATTTGCGGGGGGAGCTGGATCCCAAGGGCAGAGTTGCAGTCCTCTAGAGCTGCGGGGAAGAAGAAGAAGAAGATGTGATTCATATATTGCTTCTCTCTGGTGTGAAGACTCTTCCCTGGAATCAAAGATATGACTATCCCTGCATCATATAAAGTGTGGCCTGCTGGTATCCCCTTACTTCTATGTTGCTATGTGCCTGCGTTGTTCAAGTGCATACTATGTTAGTTGCTACCTACTGCAAGGAAAATTTAATATCTTTTAATATTCATGATCCACTACCTACTTATTAGTGTGTCATCGATCACTTTCCCGTACATTATGTTACCACTCATGGTTATCTGACTTGCTTATGCAATATATCTGTCATTGGATTGTGGGCTTTGGGTTTGATGGCGTCGGTGCGCCGCCGCGCTGGTTAAGGTGGCATCTTCTCTTGGATCCACTTTCTTTTTGTTTCCGCCGCCATGCTTTACTCGTTTCAGAATGAGTTGGTTGCAGATCCTCTGTTCTAGCTGTATGTGCGTCGGATCTGTTGCTGCAACACTTGATCTGCATGTGCTCGTTTGTTTTTTAGCGTCCCATTTCTGGTTGTCAGGAGGTCATCCTTGATTTGCTTGTTTTCCCTTGCAGGTTGGTCCGCTGCGGGTGCTTGTGGCTCTGGTCGGTTCGTCCTGCTGCATCTGCGGTCGCCAATCTGCAGGTCGATCTCTTTTCTTCTTCTATTCTCAGTCCTCCAGACCTGTGTTTGCTTGTGCTCTTATTAATGTCATTTGTTAGCCTCATAGGATTTTTAGTTTATTCTTGTCGACGATCCTCAGGTCTAGCTAGATCACACATTCAGAGATTTTTTGGTCTTTATTGTTTATTTATTACCTTATTGTCAAAGAGAGATATTCATGTCTGACATGGTTCCAAAGAAGAGATTCTTCTTTGATTTGTTTCTTTTTGTGGAGGAGCCTCAGTTCTGCTAGATTCCAAAGAAGAGATTTTTTGGTCTTTATTGTTTTGTTGGTACCTTGTTGTCAAAGAAAGATCTTTAGGTCTGGCTAGGTTCCAAAGAAGAGATTCTTCTTTGTCTTTGTTGTTTTGTCAGCGCTTTACTATGAAGCATGGCCTTTGCTTTGTCTGGCAAAATATAATACTCAAAAGGAAATGGAAAAGGTACAACATGGATGGATCTACGCCATGGCCAGACCAAAAAAAATGATGGAGATGTGGTTAGTGGAAGTATCCTGACTTTTCAAAATCGCCAATTAACATGCTTACTTTCATTATTTGAGGTGGTGGTAGACAACGGCTGCCTAGCAGATAGTTCAAGTCAGGCCAAGTCCTCCTTTTTTGTGGTTGGATCTTAGCATCGTCGGCTCTAAATTATAAAATAACCGAATATATCAAAATGATAATGACATTGGATTAAATTTAGAGGAATATGACAGAAAGTTTAACCTTTAATATTGTAGGTTTTCCTGATTGTCTGGCACCTTATTAGGAGACGACGATCGCTACCATGAATAGGTTTAAATGCCACATTGCTTCCATTGGACAAATCATGATAGAAAACTAATGTGCCTAAACTTATAACATAAACTATTGCTGCTTTGTTTTTTTATCGAGGATGTTTTCTTTAAGCATATGCTAATCACAGACTATCTCCTATTTCACTTAGATTATTCATAGGGCTCCAGGGATAACCACATTATTTTCACTTACATGTTCCTGATTCCTTCTTCGTCTCGCAGCTGGATCGGTGGGTGGCGACGTGTTCACTGTTTGGTCGAGTCGTCCACGGCGCTGTCGCTGCCGTCCAGGATGAGCTGCTCAGCCTGCTACTCCACGAGACTCCCTAGCAACAGCTGAAGTGAGGTTCCATGGGAACAAGCACCCATGGTTGTTGTCGCCGTTAGCATCGTCCCTTAACTGCGACCCTTTAGACCCTTTGCTGATCCAGCTCCCAGAAGGTCAGTGCCTGGTATAATTCCCTTTCTCTTCACCTTCTCCAACCACTGTAGTTTCAAGTCCCGTTCTGATCCTATTTGTAATGATCATATTACTTGGCATAGGGGAAGGGAAGTGGTTTCTCTCCGTCGAGGACGGCAAACAGAGATAGAGGAGGCAGATGTGATATGCTTGGCATTATGTTGTGAGGATAGAGGGCCATGGATCTGGATGTGGAGGTCAGTGGCAGTATCGATGCCTTTTTCCTCTTCTACTCGATACCTTGACCTGTTTCCTTTCACTGTTAGATTGTGAAAGTCCATACGACGTTCGTGTCAAGATGAGCGGTCGTTCCTGCTGACATTGTGTCAACTAGATGGTTGTATTCTTAAAACTTATCAATCAATTGGAGTCGGTTTCTATAATTGTTTTCCCTTCAGAAGTTTTTAACCTGCTTAATGCTTATTGTTCAGAATTTTAGGTGCTCTTTTGTCAGAGACCGCTTGATGGTTTGGTTGGGACTATATGATTTAGCCTATTCTTGGTGGCAACTAATTAGGCATCGATACCGTGAATCAGTAAACACTCGCAACAGGACTGTTTTTTTAACTTCCGGACATTTTTATTTATGTGAAAAATACTTTGTTTGGTGATACACTAATTCAGAATACTCATGCTTCAATTTCTCATGAACTTTATTCCTCTATCCTTTTTTATGTGTACTAATGTGTCTTTTTATCTATCCTTTTTCCTGTATACTAATGTGTCTTTATCTACTATCCTGCTACTGCACTACTTTACAGAGGAAAATTTATTCGATCATTCATTTTCTTGAGATTTACTTCATATATTGATGTAGTTTGTTTTGATTTCAGCAACGCAGAATAATGTATGTGGGAAGATCAGACAAGAAGAGGTTGAACTCTGATTCCACCCTGTGTTGTTTGCTGCTTAAAATTAGTCGACTGTGTGTTGTCTTGGTCATCATCAGTATTTATGTCCATGAGGTTTGGAGTAGGCCCAGAATGCTTTCGTAATTCAGTTCAAATTTCCATGTGCTGTAATGACTATTCAGTTGGATTGGCTTAGAACTACAAAGGTTGAGGATAAGCCATTCATCCTATAGGTTGTAGGTGTAATTGATCAAACAATTGATTACATTGTAGTCAAGATTGTAGAGCTTAAATGGTTCTTTCTTTCTATATGTTGTATGCATTCCTACTAGGTTTTTTGTTTGGAAATGCCAGTCACATCATTTCTGAATTCGGAATTGTGAAGGGTCCAATGAAAATCCAAGCAAGTTGCGGAGTGATATTATTGTTGTTTCTTGCGGGATGGGGATTGATAATTGGAATATTGAATGGGTACATTCACCGGACATGAGGGGTTGCCAATGTTATGGGCTTGATTGGTTTGTGAGTTACACCAGGATTGTGCTTTGAAGGTATTATGCAAGAGCTATTTTTATTTATGAGAAAACTTGGTATTTCGGTTGCTGTTGGATCATTAGATTATTGCCGATGTAGTACACGATTTTACAGGTTAATTACTAGCATGTAGTTACATCAGGATTGTGCTTTGAAGGTATTATGCAAGAGCTATTTTTATTTATGAGAAAACTTGGTATTCGGTTGCTGTTGGATCATTAGATTATTGCCGATGTAGTACATGATTTTACAGGTTAATTACTAGCATGTATACATTCATTGTTCTTTACAAAAAGAAACAAACGCTAACACAGATCATGGGAACATTCAGAGGAAAAAGATCAGTGATCCAAACCTAGCGAGTTAATGTTAACTAGGCTAAAACAAGTTTAATGAAGCTTTTGAGTTTTGATTGTTTCGAAATGAACACATAAAAGAAACTATTATATACCTGTGCCATTTATTTAGGGTGCTTAGAGAGTAAACAAGACCCTCCCTAAAAAAACAAAGATGATGTGGTTTCCTTTCAGTCCAGCAAATGCCAGTTTAACGAACCAGGATACTAACCAGGTGTCAATATAAAGAAAATTACTAACATGTATTAGTTCATTATTCCAAGTGAATGTTCGTCGAGCATCATTGCGTTTATCAAAAATCTTTTGTCTTCTTATGAACTGATAAAGCCCAAAAAGAATGTGTGCTGCTGTTGTGCTCACTGTCCAGAAAAAGAATCCATCCATAGTGAGGTGATCACAAATAGGAGTTGGGACAGAAAATTTTCCCTTCTTTTTCTTCTTACGTGACTAGCCAATTTTTCGTTCATGCCCAGAGTCTTGCAGCTTGTCCTTCTTGCATGAACCAGCATTGCCTTCAAAACCGAATCAAGTTAACAGTAGATCCAACATATTTTTCTGTCATTTTGTTTGTCAAAAGGGTGCATGCCACATGTCATGGCCATCAAAAGCATATATTACTTATGTTGCAATGGGATGGTGCATGGCTATTCTCAGACTCTAATATACCGGTTAGCTTTGTTTAAGTGGATGTCCAGATTAATGGAGCCCATGCTGAAACTTGCCTTTTTTTGAAAAATGGCATGTTCTCACATTTTCAATATAGATGCAGCCAGGGGCGTACCTACGTTAGCCCTCCCGGTGTCACAGGACACCGGGTAAATCTCGTGCTTACGCTATATGAGGTCCATATTTATGGGCTGGACACCGGTAATTTTTTGAGCTGGACAACGGCCAGCCCAGCGATTAAGCAGCGAGGCAGTGCGGCCCACGTAGACGTAGACACCAGCGGTCAATGCCCATCCGAGAGTAGCTAACGTGCGCACACCGAGACCTAGGCCTGGCTAGCTAATTAGCTGCCGATTGATTAATCGATCTCTATTTACTTGTATCTCTGTACGACGGCTCGCCTGTTCCGCTTCTAGCCTTTCTGGTCTGTCTCATCTGGTCACGGCGTCGCCCTAAACCCTAAACCCCCTCCGCTGCTCGGCCGGACGGCCAGTCGCCAGTCCGCCTAGTCGCCACAACACCCAACCACTAGACTCTATCATCCCGGCCTCTTCCGCTCGTAGCTTTCTGGAATTTTGATTTTTGATTTTTGAAGTAAACAAAGGTATGACGCCCTGCACTTGGTACTAATTGTGGATCTCTCCGACTCCCTCAACTATCCTCAACTATCAGTAGGCATCTCAATTCTATATAATTTCTGTTATCCTAATTGTATGGTTAGGGTTCTAAAATTTAAAGGTAATACAATTGGGACCAAATTGCTGCGATTTGCCAATTTCGGTTAGTGATTCACATCCAACTGGATTATTTCTCAACCTCATTGAAGGCAGCAGGAAGGCACAATGTCCAGTAAGTTTAACTCCCTAATTGTACAGTTTAATCAATATGCTTATTTATTATTTCTATTCTTGCATATTCAAACACAGATGATGTATCTCGTTGTGCATTTTTTCAAACACAAAAATCGGAAAATTATAGGAAAATTGATGGAAAGGACGTAGAGGGTTATTTGAAAAAAGTAATGCTCGTCACTTAATTTATGAATTATTGCGCAAGTTTATTTAATATGTACTAAGTTATTTTTTTATAGGCGATCAAGATCTATTGTCTGTCATCGTCCGATTATATTTATTTTCATTGTTTGGAGTTTGCATGCTTTAGTGTTGTACTTCACATAATCAACTAGTATTTCAAGTGAAAGTGAGACATATCATTTTGGGAGGGAATCTTACTGCCATACATTTTGAGTTGTCAAGTGTGCTATCATATATATGATGTACACATGGACACCGGGACATTTTTGTTCTGGGTCCGCCCCTGGATGCAGCTTGTATGAGAAGAAAGGCATGTGCTCATATATTTTTTCCATGCTCAATTATATGCATGTGGTTACAATTTCCTCTCTCCGATTTCACACGGATAGTTGGATTTTTGGGGTACATGTGTAGTTTCCGTCCCGACGTAGTTTTGATTGACTCCATGGTTAGTTGCTCATACACTGTTGGATGCTTAGTTCAGTTAAAAATATCATGCTGTATGAGTATAACTAAGAATACTAATGCTCTTTCGCTCATGCTAGGGCTCCAGTAAGAACTAAGCATCTGATATATATAGTAACATCATGACAGGGGCAAGGAGCGGCGATCCAATATACACCAACGATGAAGGTACATTCGTATACAATATGTAGCAGCACAGTCATCTCGGGCGCCTCGTGGCAGACAGAGAGAAAGTGATGTTTTTATGATGGTACGATGGCCTAGACTTGTCTTATTTTATTTATTATTATTATCAAACTTCTTTAGTTACACTCTTTTGGTACTAATGGTCTATATACGTGCTTTGTACTCTAAATCCATTACGTGCTTTGAATATTTATACAAGCCCCTTTATGCACAATTTGGCGATAGCATATGCCCGAGTAGTTTAGTCAGTCGAGTTTCAGGTTGTTAGTTATTCATTCGATTTTGAAAAAGCAATAATGATATATTCAACTAAAAATCTGTTCCAAAGAAAAAAAAGTTATGTACTAATTTACATATGTCAGGATAATGAAGTTCTGTTTGCAAAGCACTTTCTTCCATATGTTTCTTTATTTGCTTACTGTACTTTCCAACTTTTTGTTTGGAAAATAGTATACTTTGAGTTTGTTTTACTGCCTGGAGAAAGAATGAGAGCCCTTTCTCACAGGGGCGTTCACGTGGACGACCGAACTGAGTCTTCTTCTTTTTTATATCTCCAAATTCAAATATGGTTTGATTTGATAGAATATCAGTCTAACATGTTGAGATTGTGAGTCTACAAAAACAATTACAGATACTATCAATTCATAGCTCCCCTCATTTTTGTAAATTATTCTCACATGAAAAATACTGTTTGTTCCTCTCTTTTTTACTGCAAAACGCAAGGAGAAAGGACGATATGGTAGTCAAGTTCTTCCTGGAAATCTTGCCTTGGTTGATCTTGCGGGCAGGTAATAGCTATTCTTTTTGGTCTGTTGCTTTCTTTTCACTCTGTCAGCAAAAGTAAACTGCAAAACATAATATTTTGAGCAGTGCGTGGGCTTCTGAACGAATAATTTTGGTCCGAAGCTCAGAGAAGCCAACATTAATCGGTCACTTTTAGCGTTAGCAAATTGCATTAACGCCATCGGCAAGCAAAATAAGAAAGGTCTAGCCCATGTTCGATATCGTAATAGACATGTCAAGCGTACATTCTACTGCCAGAACCAATATTATCCATTCTAGATGTGTGATAGTAGTTATTTGCAGCAAATTAACTTGAATTCTGAAGGATGGTCAGTATCACCGGTACAATAGTGTCATTTTGTTCAGTTCCATCCTGTGTTCTCAGTTAGTATCTTTTTTCTTCCCATAGTTTGTCATCTAAAATGAATTTTTAGAGGAACCAGTAACTGCTTCCTGATTTGACTTTGTCCTCTTTGTTGATGATCCTTTTCTTCCTATGGTTATGCAGGCCTTAGTCTCAGTTTGATCTTGCCGTTCTGCGTCTCAATGTTGATGACTACCATGAGGCACTGCACAGTTAAGCTCATCTGGTAATCAGCACCAACAATTGCCTTAAAAGTCCGCATTCTGCATTGTAATGCACTTTACTGGTTAGGTTCACATTTTTGGAATGCAGGACCACAGTGTGTTGGTTAGATGTGCTCTCGCATTGATGGTCTAGCAAATGGACGTCTCGTCGTGTGTTAGATGGTGATGCTTCCTCCTAGGTCCATCGTCCCTTTTGTCGTGCCGTATTGCTTGCGATGCGATGTTCTGTTACACCAACCCCAGAAAACTTTAATGTGGTGCTTGTGAAAGACCAGCCGCTGTTGGTATTATGATCAGCATTGGCATTCTATTTTGTGTGGTGTTTGTTTAGCTCTTGGTTGCTAACGATTTATTGTCAGTGCCATGGTATGGTGCTTCTGATGGATTAACTACTCCGTGGTTTGAATGTAGGTTTTCTAATCCGTTTACTGTGTCGTATCATATGTTTTATTTCCTGTATATGTTGTGTGCTCTGTTTTGTCTTCGGACTTATGCGATACCATCGGTAATAGACCAATGTGTATCTTGCTTTCTTTGAGCATCTATTAAATTAGTACTTGAATTCATATGCTAACTCTGGGCTACTACTAAGCAAGGAACTAACGTTGGGACCGGCACCCCGCGCCAAGGCGCGCTCCCGATCTAGTATTACATTACGGAGGGAGTAATAAGTACTCGAACAATGAATCAAGTGCTTTGGTGATGGCTACCTGCACTTGCATGTGCATTGACTATCGACCAATCAGATGTGCATGCATGAATCGTTGCTGGTATTGCACGTGTTTTTGGTAACTTCGCATGGCGACACACAGATTTGGTGGCGTGGGCAGTACATAGCCGGACGAGACTTGCCTGCTCCCCGCGTGTGTGTCCATCTGTGCTCCCGCATACATGGTATGATTTGATTGAAACAAAATAAGGCCCGGCCCCACCCTCTTAAAATCAGGGGGGAGATGATTAAATTAGAAAGGAAAAAGGAAAAAAGACAACCGTAGGATGAAGTGGGAGCACGGATGAAAGTATGGGGAGAGAGCAGGCAAGCCGGATCCTACATAGCCTGATTACCTATGACGTGCATGCAGAATTGCAGACGCTCAGATTTGGGGCCAAATCACTGTTTTGACCCTTGATGAGATTATCACAAAATAAATCCTTCCGAAAAGTTTGGCAGACCCATTTCCACTGACGTTCAATCTTTTTTTTTCTTTTGAGACGCCACCGACGTTCAATCAATCCTATGACGACGTTGCAGCTGCACTGCTTAGGCCTTGTACAATGGGAGGTGCTTAGGGGAGGTGCTTAGAGAAATAAATCAGGCTTTTTTTAAGCACCGGTGCTTATTTGTACAAGATAGACGCTTAACTAAGCGTCTCTCCTGTAGAAATAGGCACCGGTGCTTCAGAAAAATCCGGTTTATTTTTCTAAGCATCTCTCAAGCACCTCCCATTGTACAAGGCCTTAAAGGCCAAGTCCTTGGTGTTGCAGCCCTGGTCCACCAATTTGCATGTTGCTACCTACTAGTCCTTGGTGTTGCAGCCCTGACCACCAAATTTGCAGCATGCGCTAGCGCTTCTAGCGCGTGCCCAACTAGGTAGCTCGGGGTTTACTTTCACCGAGACAGTTCCAGCGAGAGCAACCACTAAAACCTGGCATGTGGCGGAAGGAGATTGAGGAGATCAGATCAGAGTTCAGGTCAATGCATGTTCTCTAAAAATGATCGAGGAGATCAGGGGTCGTGATAGCCACTTGGACTTCATGGTGACGGGAGCCATACCTGATCTTGGTGATGATACGGTAGAGATCGTCGTCTTTGATTTTGATCAGGAGACGTGATAGCTAGCCACTTGGACTTCATGGTGATCGATCGTCTATAAAATGTGGAGAAGAAGCGTGAGAGCAAGAGTGCAACACCTCAGCCTCTTCCTCTTCTCACTCGACCTGAGAAGGAAAATGGGTGTAAGTCGGGAGGTGGAGGTGGTGGAATCATGCATGGTGACGCCCATCGAGCAGACGCCAAGCCATGGCCTCTGGCTCTCCCCGATCGACCTCGCAATTGTCAGTAGAGGCCTCATCCCTACCGTCTACTTCTACAGCTCCAGCTCCAGCTCGGGCGTCGTCGATGACTTCTTCGACGTGACCAGGCTGAAGCTGGCGTTGGCCAAGGCTCTCGTGGCCTTCTACCCTCTCGCCGGCCGTCTCAGCGTGCATGGCGACGGTCGGGCGGAGATCGACTGCGCCGGCCAGGGCGTGCTCTTCGCCGTCGCTCGCTCGGACCTCGCCGTCGCCGACCTCGTCGATTCCCAGCCGTCGCCGGAACTAAGGAGGCTCTTTGCTCCCCGCGTTGAGGACTTGCCGTCCATCATGTGCGCCATTCAGGTGACCTTCATGGGATGCGGTGGGGTGGTCTTGGGAACGGCGCTGCACCACGCCGCCGTCGACGCCCCAAGCGTGTTCCACTTCTTCCGGACATGGTCCGCCTTCTCCAGAGACCGTGATGGACATGTAGCCGGGCCCGGGGGTGCGGCGCTCGAGCTCCCGTGCCACGACCGTACCCTCCTCCGCGCGCGCACACCGCCCATGGTCCACCCCGACGCTTTCACCGTGTTCTGCCCGAAGCTAAGCCTATCCGAGACGTCGGGCATCGGCCCCATCGTTAGCGAGATTTTCGCCGTCTCCAAGGACCAGGTTGCCGCTCTCAAGCGTGCATGCACCAGCAGAGGCGACGGTGGCCGAGTGAGCACGTTCGTCGCCGTGAGCGCCCACGTGTGGCGGTCCATGTGCGCCGCGCGCCGGCTGCCACCGGACGCCACGACGCGGCTCACCTTCCCGGCCAACGTCCGGCGCGTCCTGAGGCCGCCGCTGCCGGCCTGCTACTTCGGGAACGCGATCATCACCCTGGGCACCGCCGGCAAGGTCCGGGACATAGGGTCGGAGGAGCTGGCCTCCGTGGCCGGCCGGATCAATGGCGTCGTCCGCCGAATGGACGACGAGCTCGTGCGCTCGGCGATCGACTACTTGGAGATGAACGGCGGCAAGCAGCCGGCCGGCACCCTGCCGGAGACGGAGCTGAGGGTGTTCAGCTGGCTAGGCATGCCGATGTACGACGCGGATTTCGGGTGGGGGAAGCCGCTCGCGACGCACCGCGCGTTGGAGGAGCGCGGCGCGATCGTCTACCTCATGGATGGCCTCGGCGGCGGCGTGCGCATACTCGTGTCTGCGGAGGCTGCTGTTCTCAACGACTTCCAGCGCCTGCTATATGCCATCATCTAGTTCGGAAACCTCCCGTCGATCGTATGCACTATCGTGCATAGTAGAGCTGAGTAAAAAAAAAAACCCAGCTGATAGGCTTTCGCTATGTACCATTATCTATCTTTTTCTCATTTTTTTTTCTTTTGGGAAACATTATTCATCTTCTTTATTCGGGAATGTACCACTATATATCAATTATATCGCCTCGCAAAAAATATATATATCAATTATATCATTATTGTGACAGTTAAGATTTACGTAAGAATATTTTGAAGTATAAATTTATTGTGTGATTCCGATTCAAAGAAATGTTCTTTGCTAAACACAGCAGACGAGGATTAAAGTTTTAAATTTTAATCCCTCTTTCCTCACTCTATTAATCTTCATACCTAGTAAGGTGTGTGTGTACGAAAGGAAGTACAAATCTAGCTAGTTAAGCTAGTTCAATGGTTAAGTACCCAACCAAATAATCAAATGCTTGCTGGTGACTACCTGTACTCGAGTGAGACGGTAGCGGGCAAATTGAACTTGAAAAAAAAAAATCCCCTCCCATGTCGCTCCCGTGAGGCGACGGGGAGGGCGCCCTTAGATCTTCGCCGCAATTCTCCCTCCTCCTCCCTCGCCACCACCAGGGGGCGCTGCCGGGCAAAGCGTGATTGGCATCGGCGACGGCTGGGCCTGGACATTCTCTCGCACGTGGGGGCGGCGCGGGCCGGCTTCCCCGTGGCACGGCGCGTCGCCGCGGTGCTCTGGAGCAGCGGCGGCATACAAGAAAGGTTGCAGAGCGATGGGCAGCTTGGGTTTATATAATATATTTAGGGTATTCAATGCATTTTCAGCTTTAATTGACATAAATCCAATTTGTAACTGAATGTGCATTAATAAAAGCACAAATATGGTGAAAACATACCATTAAAGTTCTTTATGATCTTTATGCTAATCTTACAAAATCAACTGAAAATGTACTCCCTTCGTCCCAAAATTTTTGTCTTAGATTTGTCTGCATACGGATGTATCAAGTCACTTTTTAGTATTAGACACATCGGTATCTAGACAAATGTAAGACAAAAATTTTAGGACGGAGGAAGTGTAATTGTAGTTCAAATTTAAATTACATCCAATTAAATACATTTTTATTAACAAAAAGTCCAATGTATAGATATAATAAAACCTACGGTCAGAACAAACAACACAATAAAAGTAAAAAGATTACAACAAATTAACAAAAATATCTGCACCTTTTGAGCAGCGGCGGACAATGATAGGTGCTCACCAAAGCTGAAACAAATATCAGTAGCAGGCCCTCTTGTGCCACCCGCCGCTACTAGGAGGGTACTATATTTTAATGGTGCATCATGTCTCGGTGCGCCACTAGTAATATATTACTGTGGTGCGCCATTAGTAGTTTTGAAAAAAACATAACAAAATATTTTGTTACTAATGGTGCACCGTTGCATAGTGCACCATTACTAATTGACATAGTAATGGCGCACCACATCCGTCGTGCGCCATTAGTAGTTTCGAAAAAAAAGTAAAACAAAATTAAAAAAAATTGTTACTAATGGAACTAGTAATGGCGCATTTTCCACTGGTGCGCCACTACTAAGTTTTTTTCAAAAAAAAAATCAAAAAAATATCATTTCTTTTATTTTTTTTCAAAACTAGTAATGGCGCACCGTGGGTGTGGTGCGCCATGTGATATGTGCTCTAGTTTTTGGGAAATTTACAAAGATGAATTTTGACTTTATTTGCAAAATCTCCCTGGAAATTTGTAAAATGGGCATAACTTTTGCATACGAACTCGGATGAAAAAGTTTTTTATATGAAAAATCATCTACTCGAAAAGTTACATCCAAATTTAATCGTAGGAACCCCGTTAAACATTTTCAAAATCTCCAAAAACCTAACAGAAAAAAAGTTACGGGGCTTTCAAGATCTAGCGGCAAAAAAATTCAAAAAATTTCAAACTTACTAGTGGCGCACCGTGGATGGGGTGCGCCACTAGTAACAGAAAAAAAAATTGGTTTTGAATTTTTTTTTTTGAATTTTTTTTCAAAAAATGATACCTAATATGATCGGGAAGTTTGAAATATTTTTCAAAATTTCATCATAGTCATGAACATGAACAAAGTCCTAGACATCAATAAGGTATAACAGGATTGATATGCTAGATATATCAACAAGTGCCTGTGAAGTGAGCTGTTGCTGGGGTTGGATAGAACTCTGAAGTTACGCGTGCTTGGGCTGGAGTAGTGTGAGGATGGGTGACCTTTCGGAAAGTTTGACCACGAAGTGCGATTTGACCTGAGATTAAGCATATTGACCCGAGATTAAGCCATAGTAAATTGAGATTAAGAAAAATTTGAAAAAAAAAATTCTAAAAAAATTTTGAAAAAAAATGTTACTATTAATGGCGCACTTCTATGTGGTGCGCCATTAGTATACCAGATACTAATGGCGCACCGTGGGCTATACTAATGGCGCATTACATGGTGCGCCGTTAGTATACCAGATACTAATGGCGCACCGGTAGTGCGCCATTAGTAGGCAAAACCGGTACGCCATTAGTAGGCCTTTTTCTAGTAGTGCCCCCAAAAAAAAAACCAGTGGCGGGCAAGAAAAGAGGCCTGCCAGTGGTACCTTAATACCAGTTGCGAGCCTCGTTTTTCACCTGCACTGCTATCTGGCCAAAAATAACAGTCATGAGGTCTGAATATGCTCGCCACTAATGTGACCCCATCTATAAACGTTTTTGTAGTAGCGGTCATGTTTTTTCCTCCGTTGTACCGGGCTTACGATGTACTAAGCCGAGCCCCGGATATTTTACACTCGGCATATGGGGTTGTATTCGGCAAAATGTTGTTTCCCTGTAGTGATTAGCGAGTGTTTTATGTAGTTGCATGGGTGCGTAAGGGTTGGTGTTGGTACATAAGTGATGCCATGCTTCTATATCACCGATAACATTCATCTTGGCCATATAGATGATATAGGAAGAATAATATTTGTATTCTCTCAAACTTACGGTGGAGCAAGCATGGGGTATGATCGGAGAGGAGGAGGACGGAGATTCATTGGCAACGATGCAAAAGGTAGAATGGGGTGAAGGAAATGGGAAAGAAGGTACTTTAGGTCTTACATTGCGGTAACTGATAGTTGAGCTTAACGGCATATGCTTTCCGTGAGGCATGAGTGTAACACCCCCAGTGTCATGCTACAGTAATTCCCTGTTAATAGTGCCATGTCATCATGTTATTGTTGCTAATCTTCACTTGATCCAAATCACAATTCAAATTCAAATCTAATCTAAAGTCATTAATTTATATTTGTCAAAAATAAAATCTAAAATGTTCATCTTGTGGCAAATAATCCATAGAAAACATTTTTGCAAGGTGTTTAAATGGCCTAAACCAATTAAAGCAGTGGCTAAAACAATAGATTAAACACCTTTTCAATTTATAAAACTGGCAAACTTTTTCAAAAGCCTCACAATCTTTTATGGAAGTGCCAACTATTGCAATGTAATTATATGGCCAAGTCCCACATTTTACAGAATCCTTTTTGGCAGCTCAAATTTTGCAAAAACCATTTCTGTAAAAAGAAGGAGCAAAAGAAAACAAAAGGAAAAGCAGAGGGGGGAGAAAGCCCCTGCCCCACTTGGGCTTCGGCCCAGCTAGGCTGGCCCACGCCCCCTCCTGGTTTGCTCCTTCCCCCTCCCTGTTCCTCCGATCGTGCCCACGGTCGCCGCCGAACCCACCTCGTCGACCACGCCGCTACAGGCGCCGCGGGGAGGATAAGGACGCCAACATCGGCGCCCTGGCTTCCGTCGAGATCTTTTCCCTCTCACACGCTTCCCTCTCCTCTCCCTCACTCTCCTTCTCACGCTCGATCTCGTCCGAGCGCCACCGTGGCTGCGCCGCCGCGCTCACTTAGCCATCGTCGTCGCCTCGCCTCGCCGACGCGCTCACCAGCCCCGCCGTCGTTCCCTACGCTGCCTGCCACCTCCGGTTGGAGCTCGGAGTCCCTGCAGCGGCCACGGCGACCTCATCTTCCTTCCCTGTCACGTCGTCGTCATCGCTGGACTCCGCCGCCCTCCGACCACCACCGGCTTCCCCGGGCCTTCCCAGGAACGAAAGTGAGCGTCTCCCTCCTTCCCCTCACTCTACGCGCTCGTTTGTGAGCTCTGGCGCCCGATTCGTCGTTGGCCGATTTGCTCCGCCGCATGCACTCGTCTTCAGCGAGGCTCCAGTGGGCTATTGGTCCCGTACTTCCTTGTATCCACATGCTAGTTCGCGTAGGTGCCGCAGGTGACAAACGCCAGCCGTTTTGCCCTCTGAAACGTCGATCCCGAGCTCGATCGAACTCCGGCGTCCGCTGCGGTCGACGCCGCCGTCGTTCTCGTCCGTCCTAGCCCCGTATGAAGCCATGAATGGACGCGCGCGAGCCTCGTCATCTCATAGCTGCTCGCGGCGCTCGATTTGGTCACCTGTGCGACGAATCCAAGCAGCGCCGCCCTCTCTATCGCTCGCCGGAGCAGCGCTGCCACGCGCCGGAGCTCAAACTCTAGTGGGTCCCGCGCGTCAAGCCGATTAGACACTAACTGACCGCCTAACAGGCACAGACTGGTGGTCCATCTACTGTAGCGTTTAGGTTAGTGCTAATTAACCTACTGACTAACAGAGTCACTTGCAAGATGGGCCCATCTAACCAATTAACTTAGTTAGCCTAGTTAACCCACTAACTAAGCTGCTGTCACTCTTAACTGGGTCCCACTGGACCCAGTTGACTAGTCAACCAGCTGACTGGACTAGTCCAGTCACTGGCAGGTGGGTCTAGTGGGCCCGCTTGGACCAGTCAAGCCCTCAGTCACACTGTCAGTCACACCAGCACCCTGCTGGGTGCACTAGTGGGTACCCATAGCATTTTCAGTTTAAAAATAATTCAACTTAAAATTAGTCCAGAAATTCTAGAAAATGAATAAAACTTTGGTAAATCATAGAAAATAAACCGTAGCTCGGATGAAAAATGTTTTATACATGAAAGTTGCTTAGAACGACAAGACGAATCCGAATACGCAGTCCGTTCATCCGCCACACGTCTCCAACATAGCAAACATCGAACCTTTTCCCTCCGGTTCGTCTGTCCAAAAATGCCTAACCCCGGGAAAACCCCTCCAGATGTTTTCCTCTTCGTCTTTAACATGTAGCCCTACGTTAGGCCACCCCTAGCACCGCATCTTGCCATTTTATGCTTTATGATGCTTTGTTTGCTTTATATTTATTGTTTCTTCCCCCTCTTCTCTCCGGTAGACCCCGAGCCCGATGCTGCCACTGTGATCAACTACGTCGACGATGACCCTTCTTCCCTTTCAGCGAAGCTTCCAGACTAGCCCCCCCTTTGATCATCTCGATATCGCGCATTCCATTCTTTCATGCTTGCATTAGATTTTGCTACTGTAGTTGTTTGCTCCTATTCTGATGCATAGCCTACTTTTGTATCTGATGTTGTACCTTACCTGCTTATCCTAAATTGTTTAGTATAGGCTGGGTAGAGACCCATCAGAGACCCACACATTTTCCCGACTGCCCTGCTGGATTTTCATAAGATCCGATCAACGGGATCGAAGACCAGGCCCTGGCACCGCACATCACTTTCCCCTTAGTTGCTCGACACTACTGGGTTACTATCGGGTGCCGATGGTGAGACCTCATCAGCACTTCTGATGTTAACCATGTAGTGTAGCTATTCGGTCGTGGTCATCGAGGGTGATTTCTTCCTTAACCACTTCTGATACGACTTTGTTGTGCAACCCCTCAAGTGTGAACCTCGAGGGTGGTTCGTCTTACATTCACCTTGATGATTACATCGAGTGGAATCCACCGAGGGTGGTTCCTCAGGGTTCCCCTTGGTGTTAGACACACAATTACTATGGTTACTATGACTTTACACTGAACCATGTTACTAAAGACGGGTCGGCCCTGAGGGGTACCCACGTGAGCTTAATTGCGAGTGATGTGGAGTTGGGTTGACCTGGAAGGTGCCCGCGAGATAATTACGAGGCGTGGTCGGGCATTCTTAGCCCTTGCCGCAAGTCCTCGAGACGGGGCGACGGGGTCACATCTTTTGTGAGTCTCTGCTTGTTACCGCGCATTCCTAATCCACTACGATTTGGATATTTGATCTGAAGGGCCTATGGCCTGATAGCACTAACCATCACGTGGGCATAGTATGGGTGTTCTGCGTTGTATGCATCAGCCAAAGCTATAGACGTCAGTGACTGAGCGGTACGCGCCGGGTTGGACTGGTAAGCACCTACCTTTTTGAAGGAGGTAGCTAGGTCTGCTCACCGGCCGCGTATGCAACGTGCGGGAGTTCCCGGGGCGATGGCCCATGACCCCTAGGGGCATAGCTTTAGTCCGGCGTGCTGACCTCTCTATTAAGCCTAGGTCGGGTTGCGGCGTATTGTTTGGCCGAGGCCGGGCATGACCCAGGAAAGTGTGTCCGGTCGGAGTTAATTGAGTGTGGTGGTAAGTTGGTGCACCTTTGCAGGGAAGAAAACACCTATCGATAGCCTGTCCTATGATAACGGACACTCGGAGTTGTATCCCGATCGATACAACTAGAACTGGATGCTGAGGCATGAAATGGATATGTGGCTCCGAGAGTCGAGAAAGGATCCAGGGGCGCTGACAACAACATAAATATGACTTATATTATACAACTCTACTCCCTCCTCTTGCTGCAAGACGGTGATTTCTAGAAGATGCTAGTCTTCGATAGGACTAGCTTCTCCCCTTCTTATTCTGGCATTCTACAGTTAGTCCACAGATACTACCCATTTCGTTGATACCGATGCATATGTAGTGTAGATCCTTGCTTGCCAGTACTTTGGATGAGTACTCACGGTTGCTTCGCTACCCCTTTCCCCCCTTCTTTCTTCTTTCTAGTTGTTGCAACCAGATGGTGGAGTCCAGGAGCCAGATGCCACCTTTGACGACTGCTACTACCCCGAGGGTGCCTACTACTACGTGGAGGCCGCCGCCGACCAGGAGTAGTTAGGAGGCTCCCAGGCAGGAGGCCTTGCCTTTTCGATCATGTTGCTTTTGTGCTAGACTTCTTAAGGAAAACTTGTTTAACTTATGTCTGTACTTAGATATTGTTGCTTCCGCTGACTTGTTTATATTCAAGATGATGTATTCAAGCCCTCGAGGCCCCTGGCTTGTAATATAAAGCTTGTATTATTTTAATTTGTGTCTAGAGTTGTGTTGTGATATCTTCCCGTGAGTCCCTGATCTTGATCATACATATTTGCGTGTATGATTAGTCTACGATTGAATCGGGGGCGTCACAATGAGATAGCTAGGAGGAGGGGTGGAACTAGAAAGGAGAAGCAAACTAACGCATGAAGAATACATCACTACAAGCCAAGGGGTGGCTAGAGATAAAGGAATTGTTAAAAATATATCAAACTTAATTATATTGGGCTTGCTAAAACTCAATCAACTGAGATTTAACCAAGTCTCAGTCGACTGCATAGCTATTAGATCTTCACATGGAGATTTGTGTTGGATTGAGCACCTTCCAACTGACCTCGCGGCATTTTGTCACATCCTTTCCAACATATCTTCCTACCGGTTGCAACATTTGTCTTGCTGGCTGTAGCATATGTCGTCTCATCGGACACAACATCGGCCCTCGTTGATTGTAGCACATCGTCATGCCAGTCGCAACATCCTCCATTGATGGTTGCAACATTTGGTCACAATGGTTGTAGCATCTATTACCGTTGCATGCAGCACTTGCAACAATTTTTCGTCGCCTATTGCATATCTATTTGTGTCGCTCCTAACACCACCACTATGCTTGGTTAATAATACTTGTTGTTTTGCCAATATTTGCAGGTTCATTGATTTTCTGTTTACCTCGTAAGAGAAACTCGTACGGCTCAAGCAGAAATACACAAATTTTCAATACATAAAGTTGAACATAATAAAATGAGAAATTGAAAGATTTTTTTCGTTGAAATTGTTCGCTTGGATTTCCCAAAAAGCTCATTATAGTGACGTCACTCAACTAAGACTTCTTTAAGTCTCAGCCGACTAAGTTCTAGACACACCCTAGTTATATCTTTTGTGGCAATGCATGACAATTCACTAGAAAGTTCACGGGCTAGACTTGCGCATGGGCCTCCTGGCCCAATGGCCCGAGCCCAAAAGCCTGGCATCATCTGAGCCGGGTTCAACTTTTCTGACCCAAAAGATCAAACGAGGGTAAAATTATAATTTTAAGTGGAAAACAGGTTTTTGTCAATCTAAGATTCAAGAAGGGACTCCATGAAACAATATCAATATTTCGTAATTATTATGTTACATACATACACTAAAGTAAAGGACTACTTAATTCTAGCGAGAATCAGATCAATAGGTCGATGCAGGGTTTAGGTAAAAAATAAACATAGGTAAGGTAGGTATCCAATAAATATTTATCTATCGATAATCATATATTTAAACACTCCAAAAATGATTATAGTTTATATTTAAATTGCATTGTTCACATATTTTGGGCCAGACCGAGGCTGGGTTTGGGATTTTCACTTCGGGATTTGTTAAGCCCGGCCCCGGCAAAAATCACATATTTGACCTCAGGCCCAAATCAAATCACAAAATGACCTGCTCAAGAAAAAAATTCACTCTGCTGACCCTTTCGTGTGGCGCCCGACAGCTGGGCGCCGCACACTACTATGCAGCGCCCTACCCTTAGGCGTCGCACCTCCTGCCAGCGTGGCAGCCCCGGGCCAGGCGCGGCCCCACACGCACCTGTGCAATGCCTAAGGGCTAGGCGCCACACTGTGATGTGCAGCGCCTAGCCCTTAGGCGCTGCACGGTGACTTAAGCGCGGCCGCCCCAGCCCGACCAGGCAGTTCTTCATCTCTCCGCTCTCTGGACAGAGAGCAGCAGCGGCGCCCCATCTAATCCCCCCGCCCCCCACATCCCTCTCAGATCTAAAGATTTGATCTGTGGATTCGATCTCCAATCCATCCTACTAGGTAAACTCTTCCGTTCTCTTTCTTTTGCTCCGTAAATTTGTTGCCATTTTAGATATTTGTCCAAGATTTGATGGAACCCTTGATTTGCTTGATTTGCTTGATTTAGGATGTGTAGTCATATTGGTAGTACCGTAGTGTTATTGATTAGTTCACAATATATGATTCTTGTTAGTGAAACCCTAGATTGTTTAGTTTTTTTAGATATATATGAGATGCCTATTTTTATAGATAACTATGAGATGTTGATTTTTGTAGAGATGTTTGTTTAGATATATATATTAGATGTTGGGTTTATTTCAAATATTAGATGTTGAGTTTATTTCAAATATTAGATGTTCAGTTTATTTGAAATATTAGATGTTTAGTTTATTTGAAATATTAGATGTTTAGTTTATTTGAACACATATGACATATTCATTGTGTGAGAAGGAGATGTTGAGATTCTTGTAGTTGAACACATGTTATATGTTTAGTGTATACCGATATTTGAGATGAAGATGAACTCTTATATGTTTATTGGTTGAAATTGTAAGGATGGTTTGGCTTCTGGACGATCTCTACGACGTGCAACACCGGGCCTACATGATGCGCGAGAAGGACAAGGTAATAATGAGTAATCTAAATATTTTGCAAATTTGCCTTTAGTTGAAATTTACATACCCTAAGATTTGTCATTACTTGTTTTTTGCAGAAGCTTGAACCTCTGAAGATTCGGTATCACGGGGTCTCTGGTCCTGCCATGCCTTACGATGAGTGGTACATACCGTACATCAAGCAGGCAGGACTACTCCCGTGGATTCTGTTGGTCAGCCGGTCCACGCCGAATCTGAACGCTTCACTGGTGTCCGCTCTTGTTGATCGGTGGAGGCCGGAGACGCAAAGTTTCCATCTTCGGACTGGGGAGCAGATGATTGATCTTATCGGTATGGCTCCTACAGAGGCTGAGGCTGATGTAGAGGAGGGAGAAGAGAAAAAGAAGAGGGAAAGGAAAGCAGCCAGAGCTGCATACACGTGGATTCAAAATAACTTTGCGACGTGCCCTCCGAATGCCACTGATGATGTGATCCAGACACATGCTCGTGTGTATATGTGGTACGTTGTGTCGAGGACTTTGTTTCCTGACTCCAGTGGCAAGAACGCTCCATGGATGTGGCTGAAGGCGTTGACCGTCTTCGATAGCAAATGGAGCTGGGGTTCAGCGACTCTTGCCTACTTGTACCGATAGGTAGTTGGTTTGTTTTGTGATCAACTCATTTCTTCATTAGCAATGCAAGCTTGCTGTCAAGTTAACATTGTTTTTCTTTCATATGTAGCTGGACGATGCATGTTGCAGGATCACACATAGTGCAGGCATTGGTGGTAATCTGCTTCTACTTTCTGTATGGAGCTGGGAGCATCTACTTGTTGGACGCTCGAAGAGCGCAAGGTTTGATCCTTGGTATGCAGATGAACATGATGAATTATGGTGCCCCACGTGGGCTTACAAGTGGGATATCGTTTCTGAGATGACGAACGATGTCAATCTCATGTACCAAAAGTACATTGCCGAGTTGGACACGATTACGCCTGAGCAGGTAAGGAGGTCATTACTTCAGTTCTTTGTCATGCTTGCTTGAAAAATAGTCATCAAATTTGCATTGTTGCCCTATTTCATAGGTGGTATGGCAGCCATATGGCGCGGGTGAGAGCTTGGGGTACACCGAGGAGTTCCGCCTCAACCCGATGTGCTTGCGGGATAAGGATCTCTGGCTTATGTGGTGCCCACTGATATGCAACTAGGCGGTTGAGTTTCATTTGCCGCATCGCGTGTATCGTCAATTTGGTCTGTTCCAGCCTCACCCGCCGGATTGGGCGGACACGGACAAAGCACTTCATAGGTAAGAGAGCATGTTTGTGCATTGTCTAAGCATCGGGACTCCTTTTTATTATGCTAATGTTTGGTTTTGTACCACGCAGGTTGGACAGGAGAAGGCAGCAGAAGATAAAGGACTGGGACAAGCATCATGCTCCGTATGTTACCCGCTTCCAGCTTTGTGTGGAGAAAGCTCGTAGCACTGCACGCGCCCCGCTTCGTGAGCACAACCCACTTGCTTTAGATAACTATGTACGATGGTTTATTAGAAATACTTGAGTTGAGATATGCCGGCCGGCATATAATGAGGATATTCTTGAAGAACCCATAAACTTTGAGGATCTAGCAAAGGGGAAGTACAACAGAGATGTCAGGCAAGGGCAAGGAGTCCCTGCTGTTCTGGTGATTAACTATGTGGTAAAGTGTTCCCTTCTTTACTTTCTTGTTGACCGTATTACACATGTTTGAATGGGTAACGCATTCATTCTTTCTCATCCGCAGCGCACCGAGATCAAGAAAGCAGCTGATGAGAGCCAGTCTATTCTGGAGAAGACACCGGTTGGAAACGGCAATGATGATGGTTCACTACGAGCATTCCTCAAGGTACATATCGCATTCACTATGAGAGCCAGTCTATGTTGCGAAGTTTGATATCTTACATACTTGTTCATGTTACAGCGTCAGGCCAAGAAGTTAAGGCGGTTATCGAATCTTCTCGGTTGTCGTGATCCTGAATATGATGAACCATCTGCCTCTAGGTCTGGTACACCATCAGACCCCTCATCTCACCATCATGGGGACGATGTGAGTTCCTCATATGCTTATATGGATGATGAGGGTGCAATCACCCAAGAGGTATGACTAATCCTTTAGATGTGATTCTCACTTGATTACGACACCGGCCTTCCCCGTATTGTTTGATTGTGTGATAGGGCCATGAGCCTGATAATGACATGATTTTGGCGGACGCTCAAGCTCGGTCCGCATATGTGTTCAAGCCTAGGCAGCCCAGACACCGGTACACGCCCAACGACTATGACAATAGAGGCAACCCAAAGCAATGAACTCAGACATGAGTTGTCTGTGTTGTGGGTACACAAGCTTGCCATCTGCATTCTTGTGCCGGCACATGTGAGTTGGTAGACAACTCACTATATGCCAAGTGGGACCTCCTCTCCATGGCCTTGCACGCACAATCCATGGACATGTTGGCACTTCACATTTGACCGTGTAACACAAATTCACGTCCGAGTTAGCCACTTTATGTGGACGATAATGTGTAAACGAGTAGTTGTCGAGCCACATCTTCAATTCCAAGAAGGATTGAAACTCACAACCGGGATATATTCCGTTCTTGCCGTCTTCCAAATCACGGTGAGAACTTGGCCTAGCTCCAAGAGATATGCATTTGCCACCATCCACAACGGCTTCATCCGCGAGACTAAGATCCTTGAACAATGGTGTCTTGTGATCCCGCCCGAATACCTTCTTGAATGCTTGGGCCTCCTTCGGCGTGAACCCCTCCTCATCAACTTCTTCATCGGGACCATCGTCATCCGAGTCCGATGCATATGCACGGGAAAAAGGGATGGATTGGTCCATTGTCTCGTGCACATGATATTGGTCGAGATCACCCACATTATTGTCATGGAGATCAACTTCGTTGTCATCCTCCTCGTACTCATCGTTCTCCTCTTCAAAAGCTTCATTTTGGTTGTTTGGAGTCGGGCTCAATGTTGTCCAATCTTGTTGCGTGAAATGAGATTCACTCATTTGATCTTGGTTCATGGGTGGGGGAGTGCTAGCAACCAACGGGGAGGGGTTCCGGTTCAAGTCTAAATTCAAAGTAGACTCAACCTTCTTGGAGGCAAATAACTCAAGAGCCTTGTCTAGAGATTCGGCAACCGTCTCCTTGTATGCAACCCAACGTTGCTCAGAGTTCACACGCATTGTCTTCCAACGGATGTGCATTCCAAAACCAACATTATGCCTTCCCTCGAACTCAACAACGTCACTTGGGTCCATCCAATTCAAATCTTTCCTCACTTGTTCCAAAATCTCCGCATAGCTAGGACTACTCTCAAACACCATGTCAAGCTCATCCGGGTCCGTCTTAACATTGACTTTTAAAAAGGCCTCTTTATCCACATGATGAACATAAACACATGTTCTCCCCATCCCTACAATAATCAAAAACACACATATATCAAGTAAGTACTTAACAAAAATATTTGCGCACACATGCCCTAACATATATATATGAATTAATAAGCCTAAACCCCACATAACAATTACCACAACCCTAACCATAGCATAACCCTAACACCAACATCAAACACACATAACCCTAACCCTAGCATAATATGGAAGCCTAACCAACCCAAATTAGCAAAGAAACATAACATCATTCAACACAAATTTGCAAATCCAAGCCAAAACTAGGGTTTCCCCAAAGTAGCAAGATTTGAGCAAATGTGACAATTCCTGTTGGAGTTGTGTCGAATATTGTGTACAAGGTAGGTTACAGTTGGACTTGTAGTTGTATTGTGTTTAGATAGGATATGGAGTCGTGTCCTAGTAGGACACTTGTATCCTAGGCCTCTCATATATAGTGGGGGTAGACACACGATGTAACCTATGCCAACATATATAATAGCACCGGAACGCAGGGGAAGCTGGCGGCATGTGCCGGTGTCCAGGGCGACCGGGTGCGGTATTGTAGCAGTGTCATGGGGAGGAGCGCCCATAGTCAGGCCCCGGGGATGTAGCCATATCGGCGAACCTCGTTAACAAATCTCGGTGTCGTGCTCGTGTGATTGCTTGGTCCTCGGATGATCGATGGAGTGCCTTGGATTTATTCTAACAAGTGGTATCAGAGCTAGGTTATTCGGAGGTCGTTGGGTTGATCTAGAGGAAGTATCGAGTCTGAGATTGCAGCCGGAAGCGGCGTGGTTCTCGACAAGATTGGAAAAGATAGCGACAATATTCTGCCAAAGCAATTGGGCGACTTGGTCGTTGGTGTTGCAGATGAGCGGATGTTGGTCCTTGGAATCTTTGTGGAGCAATCAAATCGGTACGCGGGCGGTGAATCCGGCAGATTATCTCGGCGAGTGGACTTGAGACGTGCGGCGATCGATCTCCCGATCGGGCGAGCGTAGAAGCTAGCGGCGCGTACAACGGCGGGCATCCAGAGGCGCTAGGTCAGGCGCGTGCAAGCGCGCGAGAAGGGCTGAAGCTCGCTTGTGGCCCATGTGGGGTTGCCGTCTCGCGTGGACGAATAAGGCCTTGAGGCCCATAGGCGTGTACGTGGTTCCAACCAGGAAAATGTGCACACAAAGGGCAGGCCGGGCATTATGATGTGCTGCACAGCTACGAGATTTGTTTGTGACAAAAAAGGGCAGTCTGTAATAGTATGGTAATTGACGTTAGCATGGGTAGCAATTGGATTCAGAAAAGGAGCATTGGGAGGTATGGCGGCACACTTGGTGCAGTCACGAGAGCTTCCATGGAAGTAGTTTTCTTATGCATTACTAATTGCGTACGGTGTTTTACCAGGAGTTTAGCAGATTTGCAACGTGCATATATGGTTCAGAGGAGCCTGGAAGTGTATCGTGAAGATCATGCATACACATGGCATCCAAGACATGCACAGATGTGCGAGCGGTCATGGTGCAGGGTGGAGCATGGTTGCAGTCGGATATGTTCGGTTGGGTCAGACTTGTCGGTTTGACGTATCGACGCGAGTTGGTTGGTACAGAAGACGATGCTGGGATCGGCGGCGACAACATAGGAGCGTGATGCTGATGGTGACCGACTTCTGGGCGTGGAAACACATGACGCAGACCCGAGGGCTTGTGTGGCTTCGACAAGACTATGGCGCGGGATTGATTCAAGGTGGTGTATACACGAAACTTGAAGTCGGTGAGGCGCATGGGTGAATTGATCATCTACCATGGAGTCATGTTGAAGGTGGAGCTGGATTGAGGGGCTACGGCGTAAGTCGACAAAGAGTCGAAGCCTATTAAGCAGGAAAAGCGAGTGACACGCAATTCGGACTGGAGCCCAGTGGTCTGATGGAAGCGTGAAACTCGTCATCGATCGGTGATGATCAGTGGTACTCTGCAGTGAGGGTTGAGTGGTGTGGTTTCACGACCATTGAGACTCGACCGGGACAGCGGAGGCTCGACGCGGTAATAGCGGCGAGGCGTGCGGTATGCACGGGACATGGAGACGGGCCAGGGCTCTGGTGGTCATACATGTGGTGAGTCAACTGCAAATTTGACTCGGGATGACTATAAGCAATGGTGAAATTCCTTCAAGTTTCAGACAGACGGTCAAGAAAGGAGCGGTGATGTTGAGTTCAGGTAACTCTTATATGTGATACCCAATATGTGAGTTGTTCACTTTCACGCAGGTCAGTGATCAGTGTGTGATGGCGTTGGACTGATACTCTGGAAGTTGGGAGCGCAAACTAGAGTGACAAGGAACTTAATTTTGCTTAAGTGTTGACCCTGGTCAAGAAAAAAATGGACTACAAGTTGCAGGTGGAGTCATATGGAGTCTTTGGAGTAGCAACGGTACTCACGGGATAAACTCAAGTCCAATGTACATGGAAGTTTGACGCATAAAAGAATTCAAGGTGGTGAAGAATATTCGCCAAGGTGGAGTTTGTTGGAGTTGTGTCGAATATTGTGTACAAGGTAGGTTACAGTTCGATTTGTAGTTGTATTATGTTTAGATAGAATATGGAGTCGTGTCCTAGTAGGACACTTGTATCCTAGGCCTCTCATATATAGCGGGGGTAGACACACGATGTAACCTATGCGATGGCGATGTGAACTGGATTATTGACTCTAGTGCAAGATCTATCTATGGAGAAACCAGCAACGAGGGGAAGGAGAGTGCATCTACATACCCTTGTAGATCGCTAAGCGGAAGCGTTCAAGTGAACAAGGTTGATGAAGTTGTACTCGTCATGATTCAAATCACCGATGATCAAGTGCCGAACGCACGGCACCTCCGCGTTCAACACACGTACAGCCCGGTGACGTCTCCCACGCCTTGATCCAGCAAGGAGAGAGGGAGAGGTTGAGGAAGACTCCATCCAACAGCAGCACAACGGCGTGGTGGTGGTGGAGGAGCGTGGCAATCCCGCAGGGCTTCGCCAAGCACCATGGGAGAGGAGGAGTAGGGAGAGAGGTAGGGCTGCACCAAGAGGGAGAGAACTCATGTCTTTGGGCTGCTCCAAAACCTCCAATATATATAGGGGAAGGGGAGGGCTGCGCTCCCTTTAGGGTTTCCCACCCCAAGGGGTGCGGCTAGCCCTAGATGGGACTTGGGGAGGCGCCCAAGAGGGGGAGAGAGGGGAGGCGCCCACTAGGTGGGCCTTAAGGCCCATCTGGACTAGGGTTTGCCCCCTCCCACTCTCCCTTGCGCCTTGGCCCCCTTGTGGGGGGCGCACCAGCCCTCCTAGGGGCTGGTCCCCTCCCACACTTGGCCCACACAACCTTCTGGGGCAGGTGGCCCCACTTGGTGGACCCCCGGGACCCTCCCGGTGGTCCCGGTACGTTACCAATAAACCCCGAAACTCTTCCGGTGACCAAAACAGGACTTCCCATATATAAATCTTTACCTCCGGACCATTCCGGAACTCCTCGTGACGTCCGGGATCTCATTCGGGACTCCGAACAACACTCGGTAACCACATACAAGCTTCCTTTATAACCCTAGCGTCACCGAACCTTAAGTGTGTAGACCCTACGGGTTCGGGAGACATGCAGACATGACCGAGACGTTCTCCAGTCAATAACCAACAGCGGGATCTGGATACCCATGTTGGCTCCCACATGTTCCACGATGATCTCATCGGATGAACCACGATGTCAAGGACTTAATCAATCCCGTATTCAATTCCCTTTGTCTATCGGTATGTTACTTGCCCGAGATTCGATCATCGGTATCCAATACCTTGTTCAATCTCGTTACCGGCAAGTCACTTTACTCGTTCCGTAACACATCATCCCGTGATCAACTCCTTGGTCACATTGCGCATATGATGATGTCCTACCGAGTGGGCCCAGAGATACCTCTCCGTTTACACGGAGTGACAAATCCCAGTCTCGATCCGCATAAAACAATAGATACTTTCGGAGATACCTGTAGTGCACCTTTATAGTCACCCAGTTACGTTGTGACGTTTGATACACCCAAAGCACTCCTACGGTATCCAGGAGTTACACGCTCTCATGGTCAAAGGAAGAGATACTTGACATTGGCAAAGCTCTAGCAAACGAACTACACGATCTTTGTGCTAGGCTTAGGATTGGGTCTTGTCCATCACCTCATTCTCCTAATGATGTGATGCCGTTATCAATGACATCCAATGTCCATAGCCAGGAAACCATGACTATCTGTTGATCACAACGAGCTAGTCAACTAGAGGCTCACTAGGGACATATTGTGGTCTATGTATTCACACGTGTATTACGATTTCCGGATAATACAGTTATAGCATGAATAAAAGACTATTATCATGAACAAAGAAATATAATAATAACACTTTTATTATTGCCTCTAGGGCATATTTCCAACAGTTTCCCACTTTCACTAGAGTCAATAATCCAGTTCACATCGCCATGTGATTAACATGTGGTGAGTCAACTGCAAATTTGACTCGGGATGACTACAAGCAATGGTGAAATTCCTTCAAGTTTCAGACAGACGGTCAAGAAAGGAGCGGTGATGTTGAGTTCAGGTAACTCTTATATGTGATACCCAATATGCGAGTTGTTCACTTTCACGCAGGTCAGTGATCAGTGTGTGATGGCGTTGGACTGATACTCTGGAAGTTGGGAGCGCAAACTAGAGTGACAAGGAACTTAATTTTGCTTAAGTGTTGACCCTGGTCAAGAAAAAAATGGACTACAAGTTGCAGGTGGAGTCATATGGAGTCTTTGGAGTAGCAACGGTACTCACGGGATAAACTCAAGTCCAATGTACATGGAAGTTTGATGCATGAACGAATTCAAGGTGGTGAAGAATATTCGCCAAGGTGGAGTTTGTTGGAGTTGTGTCGAATATTGTGTACAAGGTAGGTTACAGTTCGACTTGTAGTTGTATTATGTTTAGATAGAATATGGAGTCGTGTCCTAGTAGGACACTTGTATCCTAAGCCTCTCATATATAGCGGGGGTAGACACACGATGTAACCTATGCGATGGCGATGTGAACTGGATTATTGACTCTAGTGCAAGATCTATCTATGGAGAAACCAGCAACGAGGGGAAGGAGAGTGCATCTACACACCCTTGTAGATCGCTAAGCGGAAGCGTTCAAGTGAACGAGGTTGATGAAGTCGTACTCGTCGTGATTCAAATCACCGATGATCAAGTGCCGAACGCACGGCACCTCCGCGTTCAACACACGTACAACCCGGTGACGTCTCCCACGCCTTGGTCCAGCAAGGAGAGAGGGAGAGGTTGAGGAAGACTCCATCCAACAGCAGCACAACTGCGTGGTGGTGGTGGAGGAGCGTGGCAATCCCGCAGGGCTTCGCCAAGCACCATGGGAGAGGAGGAGTAGGGAGAGAGGTAGGGCTGCACCAAGAGGGAGAGAACTCATGTCTTTGGGCTGCTCCAAAACCTCCAATATATATAGGGGAAGGGGATGGCTGCGCCCCCTTTAGGGTTTCCCACCCCAAGGGGTGCGGCTAGCCCTAGATGGGACTTGGGGAGGCGGCCAAGAGGGGGAGAGAGGGGAGGCGCCCACTAGGTGGGCCTTAAGGCCCATCTGGACTAGGGTTTGCCCCCTCCCACTCTCCCTTGCGCCTTGGCCCCCTTGTGGGGGGCGCACCAGCCCTCCTAGGGGCTGGTCCCCTCCCGTACTTGGCCCACGCAACCTTCTGGGGCAGGTGGCCCACTTGGTGGACCCCGGGGACCCTCCCGGTGGTCCCGGTACGTTACCGATAAACCCCGAAACTCTTCCGGTGACCAAAACAAGACTTCCGATATATAAATCTTTACCTCCGGACCATTCCGGAACTGCTCGTGACATCCGGGATCTCATCCGGGACTCCGAACAACATTCAGTAACCACATACAAGCTTCCTTTATAACCCTAGCGTCACCGAACCTTAAGTGTGTAGACCCTACGGGTTCGGGAGACATGCAGACATGACCGAGACGTTCTCCAGTCAATAACCAACAGCGGGATCTGGATACCCATGTTGGCTCCCACATGTTCCACGATGATCTCATCGGATGAACCACGATGTCAAGGACTTAATCAATCCTGTATTCAATTCCCTTTGTCTATCGGTATGTTACTTGCCCGAGATTCGATCGTCGGTATCCAATACCTTGTTCAATCTCGTTACCGGCAAGTCACTTTACTTGTTCCGTAACACATCATCCCGTGATCAACTCCTTGGTCACATTACGCATATGATGATGTCCTACCGAGTGGGCCCAGAGATACCTCTCCGTTTACACGGAGTGACAAATCCCAGTCTCGATCCGCATAAAACAATAGATACTTTCGGAGATACCTGTAGTGCACCTTTATAGTCACCCAGTTACGTTGTGACGTTTGATACACCCAAAGCACTCCTACGGTATCCAGGAGTTACACGCTCTCATGGTCAAAGGAAGAGATACTTGACATTGGCAAAGCTCTAGCAAACGAACTACATGATCTTTGTGCTAGGCTTAGGATTGGGTCTTGTCCATCACATCATTCTCCTAATGATGTGATCCCGTTATCAACGACATCCAATGTCCATAGCCAGGAAACCATGACTATCTGTTGATCACAACGAGCTAGTCAACTAGAGGCTCACTAGGGACATATTGTGGTCTATGTATTCACACGTGTATTACGATTTCCGGATAATACAGTTGTAGCATGAATAAAAGACTATTATCATGAACAAAGAAATATAATAATAACACTTTTATTATTGCCTCTAGGGCATATTTCCAACAGTCTCCCACTTGCACTAGAGTCAATAATCCAGTTCACATCGCCATGTGATTAACACTCACAGGTCACATCGCCATGTGACTAATACCCAAGAGTTTACTAGAGTCAGCAGTCTAGTTCACATCACTATGTGATTAACACTCAATGAGTTTTATGTTTGATCATGTTGCTTGTGAGAGAGGTTTTAGTCAACGGGTCTGAACCTTTCAGATCCGTGTGTGCTTTACAAATCTCTATGTCATCTCCTAGATGCAGCTACCACGCTATATTTGGAGCCATTCCAAATAACTGTTCCACTTGGAGCTATTCTAAATTGTTGCCCCATTGTACGTATCCGGTATCTCTACTTAGAGCTATATCGGATAGGTGTTAAGCTTGCATCGACGTAACCTTTACGACGAACTATTTTACCACCTCCATAATCGAGAAAATTCCTTAGTCCACTAGTTACTAAGGATAACTTTGACCGCTGTCTGTGATCCATTCTTGGATCACTCTTGTACCCCTTGACTAACTCATGGCAAGGCACACTTTAGGTGCGGTACACAGCATATCATACTGTAGAGCCTACGTCTTAAGCATAGGGGACGACCTTCGTCCTTTCTCTCTATTCTGCCGTGGTCGAGCTTTAAGTCTTAACTTCGTACCTTACAACTCAGGCAAGAACTCCTTCTTTGACTGGTTCATCTTGAACACCTTCAAGATCATGTCAAGGTATGTGCTCATTTGAAAGTACCATTAAGCGTTTTGATCTATCCTTATAGGTCTTGATGCTCAATGCTCAAGTAGCTTATTCCAGGTTTTCTATTGAAAAACACCTTTCAAATAACCCTATATGCTTTCTAGAAGTTCTACATCATTTCTGATCATCAATATGTCAGAAAATCTATAGTGCTCCCACTCACTTCTTTGGAAATACCAGTTTCTCATAAACTTTGTATACACCCAAAATCTTTGATCATCTCATCAAAGCATACATTCCAACTCCGAGATGCTTTCTCCAGTCCTCAGAAGGATAGCTGGAGCTTTGCATACTTATTAGCATCTTTCAGGATTGACGAAACCTTCCAGTTGTATCACATACCACCTTTCCTCAAGAAAATCATCGAGGAAACAATGTTTTGACATCCTATCTGCAAGATTTCATAAATAATGCTCAGGTTCTCTGGGACGGGAGCGTCACCTAGCGGTCCTTCTAGGACATATTGTTTCCTGGCAGCTATGAGGATGATCCTCAGGTTCCGGACCCAGTCCGTATAGTTGCTGCCATCATCTTTCAGCTTGGTTTTCTCTAGGAACGCGTTGAAGTTCATGTTGACATGAGCGTTGACCATTTGATCTACAAGACATATTTGCAAAGGTTTTAGACTAAGTTCATGATAATTAAGTTCTAATCATATTATGAACTCCCACTCAGATTAGACATCCCTTTGGTCATCTAAGTGTTACACGATCCGAGTCGACTAGCCCGTGTCCAATCATCACGTGAGACAGACTAGTCATCATCGGTGAACATTCTCATGTTGATCGTATCTTTCATACGACTTGTGTTCGACCTTTCGGTCTCCGTGTTCCGAGGCCATGTCTGCACATGCTAGGCTCGTCAAGTTAACCCTAAGTGTTTTCGCCGTGTAAAACTGTCTTACACCCGTTGTATGTGAACGTAAGAATCCATCACACCTGATCATCACATGGTGCTTAGAAGCGACGAACTGTAGCAACGGTGCACAGTTAGGGGAGAACACTTCTTGAAATTTTTTGTAAGGGATCATCTTATTTACTACCGTCGTCCTAAGTAAACAAGATGCATAAACATAATAAACATCACATGCAATTATATAGTTGTGACATGATATGGCCAATATCATATAGCTCCATTGATCTCCATCTTCGGGGCTCCATGATCATCTTGTCACCGTCTTGACACCATGATCTCCATCATCATGATCTCCATCATCGTGTCTTCATGAAGTTGTCACGCCAACGACTACTTCTACTTCTATGACTAACGCGTTTAGCAATGAAGTAAAGTAAGTTACATGGCGTTCTTCAATGACACGCAGGTCATACAAAAATAAAGACAACTCCTATGGCTCCTGCCGGTTGTCATACTCATCGACATGCAAGTCGTGAATCCTATTACAAAGAACATGATCTCATACATCACAATTCATCATTCATCACAACTTCTGGCCATATCACATCACTTGATCAATCGCTGCAAAAACAAGTTAGACGTCCTCTAATTGTTGTTGCATCTTTTACGTGGCTGCAATTGGGTTCTAGCAAGAACGTTTTCTTACCTATGAATAACCACAACGTGATTTTGTCAACTTCTATTTACCCTTCATAAGGGCCCTTTTCATCGAATCCGCTCCAACTAAAGTGGGAGAGACAGACACCCGCCAGCCACCTTATGCAACTAGTGCATGTTAGTCGGTGGAACCGGTCTCACGTAAGCGTACGTGTACGGTTGGTCTGGGCCGCTTCATCCCACAATACCGCCGAAGCAAGAAAAGACTAGTAGAGGCAAGTAAGATGACAAGATCCACGCCCACACCAAAATTGTGTTCTACTCGTGCAAAGAGAACTACGCATAGACCTAGCTCATGATGCCACTGTTGGGGAACGTTGCAGAAAATTAAATTTTTTTCTACGGTTTCACCAAGATCCATCTATGAGTTCATCTAAGCAACGAGTCAAGGGAGAGAGTTTGCATCTACATACCACTTGTAGATCACGAGCGGAAGCTTGCCAAGGAGATGGTGATGATGGAGTCGTACTTGAACGTGATTCAGATCACCGATGTCCTAGTGCTGAACGGACAGCACCTCCGCGTTCAACACACGTACGGGACGGGAGACGTCTCCTCCGTATTGATCCAGCAAGGAGGAAGGAGAGGTTGAGGAAGGCAGCTCCAACGGCAGCACGACGGCGTGGTGCAGTTGACGCGGCAGTATTCCGACAGGGCTTCGCCAAGCACGTACGGAGGAGAAGATGTGTTGGGGAGGGGAGGGGCTGCGCCTTGAGTTATGGTGTCTTGCAGCCCTCCCCTTACCCCTCTATATATAGGGGAAAGGGCAAGGGGGGCCGGCCCTCTAGGGAAAACCCTAGGGGGGGGGGGCGGCGGCCAAGGGGTGGGGGGCTTGCCCCCCAAGCAAGGGGATGCGCCCCCTTTAGGGTTTCCCCCCACCCCTAGGCGCATGGGCCCAAGGAGGGGGGCGCGCCAAGCCCACTAGGGGCTGGCTGCTATCCCCACGCAGCCCAAGTGCCCCCCCGGGAGGGGTGGCCCCTCCCGGTGGACCCCCGGAATTCTTCCGGTGGTCCCGGAACAATACCGGTATGACCCCGAAACTTTCCGGTGCCCGTTTAACAAGTTCCCATATATAAAACTTTACCTCCGGACCATTTCGGAACTCCTCGTGACGTCCGGGATCTCATCCCGGACTCCGAACAACATTCGGTAGTCACATACTTGTCTTCCTAAGAACCCTAGCGTCTCCGAACCTTAAGTGTGTAGACCCTACGGGGTCGGGAGACATGCAGACATGACCGAGACCACTCTCGGGCAATAACCAACAGCGGGGTCTGGATACCCATGTTGGCTCCCACATGCTCCTCGATGATTTCATCGGTTGAACCACGATGTCGAGGATTCGATCAAACCCTGTATACAATTCCCTTTGTCAATCGGTACGTTTACTTGCCCGAGACTCGATCGTCGGTATCCCAATACCTTGTTCAGTCTCGTTACCGGCAAGTCACTTTACTCGTACCGTAATGCATGATCCCGTGGCCAACACCTTTGTCACCTTGAGCTCATTATGATGATGCATTACCGAGTGGGCCCAAAGATACCTCTCCGTCATACGGAGTGACAAATGCCAGTCTCAATCCGCATAAAATAATAGATACTTTCGGAGATACCTGTAGTGCACCTTTATAGTCACCCAGTTACGTTGTGACGTTTGATACACCCAAAGCACCCCTACGGTATCCAGGAGTTACACGCTCTCATGGTCAAAGGAAGAGATACTTGACATTGGCAAAGCTCTAGCAAACGAACTACACGATCTTTGTGCTATGCTTAGGATTGGGTCTTGTCCATCACATCATTCTCCTAATGATGTGATCCCGTCATCAACGAGATCCAATGTCCATAGCCAGGAAACCATGACTATCTGTTGATCACAACGAGCTAGTCAACTAGAGGCTCACTAGGGACATATTGTGGTCTTTGTATTCACACGTGTATTACGATTTCCGGATAATACAGTTATAGCATGAATAAAAGACAATTATCATGAATATAGAAATATAATAATACTTTTATTATTGCCTCTAGGGCATATTTCCAACAGTCTCCCACTTGCACTAGAGTCACCAATCTAGTTACATTATGATGAATCGAACACCCATAGAGTTCTGGTGTTGATCATGTTTAGCTCGCGAGAGAGGTTTAGTCAACGGATCAGCGACATTCAGATCCGTATGTACTTTGCAAATTTCTATGTCTCCATCTTGAACATTTTCATGAATGGAGTTGAAACGACGCTTGATGTGCGTGGTCTTCTTGTGAAACCTGGGCTCCTTAGCATGGGCAATAGCTCCAGTGTTGTCACAGAAGAGTTTGATTGGCCCCGACGCATTGGGTATGACTCCTAGGTCGGTGATGAACTCATTCACCCAAATAGCTTCATGCGTTGCCTCCGAGGCTGCCATGTACTCCGCTTCACATGTAGATCCCGCCACGACGCTCTGCTTGCAGCTGCACCAGCTTACTGCTCCACCATTCAACATATACACGTATCCGGTTTGTGACTTAGAGTCATCCAGATCTATGTCGAAGCTAGCGTCGACGTAACCCTTTACGACGAGCTCTTCGTCACCTCCATAAACGAGAAACATGTCCTTTGTCCTTTTCAGGTACTTCAGGATATTCTTGACCGCTGTCCAGTGTTCCTTGCCGGGATTACTCTGGTATCTTGCTACCAAACTTACGGCAAGGTTTACATCAGGTCTGGTACACAGCATGGCATACATAATAGATCCTATGGCTGAAGCATAGGGGATGACACTCATCTCTTCTTTATCTTTTGCCGTGGTCGGTGACTGAGCTGAGCTCAATCTCACACCTTGTAACATAGGCAAGAACCCTTTCTTGGACTCATCCATTTTGAACTTTTTCAAAATTTTATCAAGGTATGTGCTTTGTGAAAGACCTATGAGGTGTCTCGATCTATCTCTATAGATTTTGATGCCTAATATATAAGCAGCTTCTCCAAGGTCCTTCATTGAAAAACATTTGTTCAAGTAGGCCTTAATGCTGTCCAGAAATTCTATATTATTTCCCATCAAGAGTATGGCATCCACATATAATATGAGAAATGCTACAGAGCTCCCACTCACTTTCTTGTAAACGCAGGCTTCTCCATAAGTCTGCATAAACCCAAATGCTTTGATCATCTCATCAAAGCGAATATTCCAACTCCGAGATGCTTGCACCAGCCCATAAATGGATCGCTGGAGCTTGCATACTTTGTTAGCATTCTTAGGATCGACAAAACCTTCTGGCTGCATCATATACAGCTCTTCCTTAAGATGCCTGTTAAGGAATGCCGTTTTGACGTCCATCTGCCATATCTCATAATCATAGTATGCGGCAATTGCTAACATGATTCGGATGGACTTAAGCTTCGCTACGGGAGAGAATGTCTCGTCGTAGTCAATCCCTTGAACTTGTCGATAACCCTTAGCGACAAGTCGAGCTTTATAGATGGTAACATTTCCATCCGCGTCCGTCTTCTTCTTAAAGATCCATTTGTTTTCTATCGCTCGCCGATCATCGGACAAGTCAGTCAAAGTCCATACTTTGTTTTCATACATGGATTCTATCTCAGATTTCATGGCTTCTAGCCATTTGTTGGAATCTGGGCCTGCCATCGCTTCTTCATAGTTCGAAGGTTCACCGTTGTCTAACAACATGATTTCCAGGACAGGGTTGCCGTACCACTCTGGTGCGGAACGTGTCCTTGTGGACCTACGAAGTTCAGTAGCAACTTGATCCGAAGTACCTTGATCATCATCATTGGTTTCCTCTTCAGTTGGTGTGGGCATCACAGGAACATTTTCCTGAGCTGCACCACTTTCCCGTTCGAGAGGTAGTACTTCATCGAGTTCTACTTTCCTCCCACTTACTTCTTTCGAGAGAAACTCTTTTTCCAGAAAGCATCCGTTCTTGGCAACAAAGATCTTGCCCTCGGATCTTAAGTAGAAGGTATACCCGACAGTTTCCTTAGGGTATCCTATGAAGACGCATTTTTCCGACTTGGGTTCGAGCTTTTCAGGTTGAAGTTTCTTGACATAAGCATCGCATCCCCAAACTTTTAGAAACGACAGCTTAGGTTTCTTCCCAAACCATAATTCATACGGTGTCGTCTCAATGGATTTAGACGGTGCCCTATTTAAAGTGAATGTAGCTGTCTCTAGAGCGTATCCCCAAAATGATAGCGGTAAATCGGTAAGAGACATCATAGACCGCACCATATCCAATAGAGTGCGATTACGACGTTCGGACACACCGTTTCGCTGAGGTGTTCCAGGCGGCGTGAGTTGTGAAACGATTCCACATTTCCTTAAGTGTGTGCCAAATTCGTGACTTAAATATTCTCCTCCATGATCTGATCGTAGGAACTTTATCTTTCGGTCACGTTGATTCTCCACCTCATTCTGAAATTCCTTGAACTTTTCAAAGGTCTCAGACTTGTGTTTCATTAAGTAGACATACCCATATCTACTTAAGTCATCAGTTAGAGTGAGAACATAACGATATCCTCCGCGAGCCTCAACGCTCATTGGACCGCACACATCGGTATGTATGATTTCCAACAAGTTGGTTGCTCGCTCCATTGTTCCGGAGAACGGAGTCTTGGTCATTTTGCCCATGAGGCATGGTTCGCATGTGTCAAACGATTCATAATCAAGAGACTCCAAAAGTCCATCAGCATGGAGCTTCTTCATGCGCTTGACACCAATGTGACCAAGGCGGCAGTGCCACAAGTATGTGGGACTATCGTTATCAACTTTACATCTTTTGGCATCCACACTATGAACATGTGTAATATTATGCTCGAGATTCATTAAGAATAAACCATTGACCATCGGAGCATGACCATAAAACATATCTCTCATATAAACCGAACAACCATTATTCTCGGACTTAAATGAGTAGCCATCTCGTATTAAACGAGATCCAGATACAATGTTCATGCTCAAACTTGGCACTAAATAACAATTATTGAGGTTCAAAACTAATCCCGTAGGTAAATGTAGAGGCAGCGTGCCGACGGCGATCACATCGACTCTGGAACCATTCCCGACGCGCATCGTCACCTCATCCTTCCCCAGCCTCCGTTTATTCCGCAGTTCCTGCTGTGAGTTACAAATATGAGCAACGGCACCGGTATCAAATACCCAGGAGTTACTACGAGTACTGGTAAGGTACACATCAATTACATGTATATCAAATATACCTTTGGTGTTGCCGGCCTTCTTATCCGCTAAGTATTTGGGGCAGTTCCGCTTCCAGTGACCCTTCCCCTTGCAATAAAAGCACTCAGTCTCAGGCTTGGGTCCATTCTTTGACTTCTTCCCGGTAACTGGCTTACCAGGCGCGGCAACCTCCTTGCCGTCCTTCTTGAAGTTCTTCTTACCCTTGCCCTTCTTGAACTTAGTGGTCTTATTGACCATCAACACTTGATGTTCTTTCTTGATTTCAGCCTCTGTTGACTTCAGTATTGAGAACACTTCAGGAATGGTCTTTTCCATCCCCTGCATGTTGTAGTTCATCACAAAGCTCTTGTAGCTTGGTGGGAGCGACTGGAGGATTCTGTCAATGACCGCCTCATCTGGGAGGTTAATGTTCAGCTGGGTCATACGGTTGTGCAACCCAGACATCTTCAGGATGTGTTCACTGACAGAACTGTTTTCCTCCATCTTACAACTGTAGAACTTGTCGGAGACATCATATCTCTCGACCCGGGCATGAGCTTGGAAAAACTAGTTTCAGCTCTTCGAACATCTCATATGCTCCGTGATGCTCAAAACGCTTTTGGAGCCCCGGTTCTAAGCTGTAAAGCATGCCGCACTGAACGAGGGAGTAATCATCAGCACGAGACTGCCAAGCATTCATAATGTCTTGGTTCTCTGGGACGGGAGCGCCACCTAGCGGTCCTTCTTGGACATATTGTTTCCTGGCAGCTATGAGGATTATCCTCAGGTTCCGGACCCAGTCCGTATAGTTGCTGCCATCATCTTTCAGCTTGGTTTTCTCTAGGAACGCGTTGAAGTTCATGTTGACATGAGCGTTGGCCATTTGATCTACAAGACATATTTGCAAAGGTTTTAGACTAAGTTCATGATAATTAAGTTCTAATCATATTATGAACTCCCACTCAGATTAGACATCCCTTTGGTCATCTAAGTGTTACACGATCCGAGTCGACTAGCCCGTGTCCAATCATCAAGTGAGACGGACTAGTCATCATCGGTGAACATTCTCATGTTGATCGTATCTTTCATACGACTCGTGTTCGACCTTTCGGTCTCCGTGTTCCGAGGCTATGTCTCCACATGCTAGGCTCGTCAAGTTAACCCTAAGTGTTTTCGCTGTGTAAAACTGTCTTACACCCGTTGTATGTGAACGTAAGAATCCATCACACCCGATCATCACATGGTGCTTAGAAGCGACGAACTGTAGCAACGGTGCACAGTTAGGGGAGAACAGTTCTTGAAATTTTTTGTAAGGGATCATCTTATTTACTACCGTCGTCCTAAGTAAACAAGATGCATAAACATAATAAACATCACATGCAATTATATAGTTGTGACATGATATGGCCAATATCATATAGCTCCATTGATCTCCATCTTCGGGGCTCCATGATCATCTTGTCACCGGCTTGACACCATGATCTCCATCATCATGATCTCCATCATCGTGTCTTCATGAAGTTGTCATGCCAACGACTACTTCTACTTCTATGACTAACGCGTTTAGCAATGAAGTAAAGTAAGTTACATGGCGTTCTTCAATGACACGCAGGTCATACAAAAATAAAGACAACTCCTATGGCTCCTGCCGGTTGTCATACTCATCGACATGCAAGTCGTGAATCCTATTACAAAGAACATGATCTCATACATCACAATTCATCATTCATCACAACTTCTGGCCATATCACATCACTTGATCAATCGCTGCAAAAACAAGTTAGACATCCTCTAATTGTTGTTGCATCTTTTACGTGGCTGCAATATGGTTCTAGCAAGAACGTTTTCTTACCTACGAATAACCACAACGTGATTTTGTCAACTTCTATTTACCCTTCATAAGGGCCCTTTTCATCGAATCCGCTCCAACTAAAGTGGGAGAGACAGACACCCGCCAGCCACCTTATGCAACTAGTGCATGTTAGTCGGTGGAACCGGTCTCACGTAAGCGTACGTGTAAGGTTGGTCCGGGCCGCTTCATCCCACAATACCGCCGAAGCAAGAAAAGACTAGTAGAGGCAAGTAAGATGACAAGATCCACGCCCACAACAAAATTGTGTTCTACTCGTGCAAAGAGAACTACGCATAGACCTAGCTCATGATGCCACTGTTGGGGAACTGTCACATCCTAGTTAGCCATGCATTAGAGTGTTGCATCATGTCTACTCTTTCATCAGAAACCTGAAATGGGGATGACAGAACCCCCAGTCCCCTCTGAAACCAATTAGGGTTTACTAAAAACTTTTTCAATGAACCTGAAATGCCCTTCTAAAATGCCCATCATTTTTGTCTTGGTTCAGAACCTCTGCCAAAAGTGGTGCACATTTTCCTAGGCCAGCTTAGGGTTTTTGAATTAAATCTTAAATATTTGAATTTGGGCATATATAAAATATTTAAATGCTCAAATAACTCCAAACTAAAATGTTTCATGTTGGAAATAATCCAACTATGGACCAGGAGTAGTTTGGTGATTTTTGGAGTTGCCTAAGTATTTTATTAAATTCAACAAAGTTGCAGAAGTATTAAAAAACAGAAAACAGAAAGAAAATGGAAAAGGCTTACCTGGCGCCCAGCACCCGGCCCACCTGCCGGCCCAGCCCAGCACCGCGCTAGCGAGCTGCTTGCCGGCCAGGCAGGCAGGCAGGTGCTCGACGGCGAGCACCGCATGGGTGCCACGCACCTGCTCGCCGCCTCGCCGCCTCCCTCGCCCGGCTAACGCCGTGAATCGGCCTCTCTCTCTCTCCCGAACCCCCCAGACACCCCTCTCCTCTCCAGCTCCTCTCCCTCGCTCTCCCACGCCATGGCCGACGCCATCGCCGCCACCCCCTCGCCGTAGCCACGCCCTCCGTCAACCCCACGCCGTGCCGCCGTGTCCAGGAGCTTCGCCACCGTCCACTTCATCGAGCTAGCCGAGCCCCGTGTGCTCGTGCGGCCCGAGACCACCGCACCGACCTCGCCCGAGCTCGCCGTCGCTGGAGATCCCCTTCAACGCCGTCGCCGCCTCAGCTCGTCCCCGACCCCGCCGGTGGCCTCTACGGGAGCGCTGTGAGCCTAGCTACCCCTCCGACCCTCTCTCTCTCATTCCGGAGCCGTGTAGCCACCGCACGAAGATCACACGCACGCACCGCCGCGGATCTCGTCGCCGGCGTGCTTCCGGCCATCCTCCGGCCAACCCGCGGTGTCCAACGCACTCACCACGCTGCGTTAGGCCCAACCGTGCACTCCCCGCACCTCACCGATCCCCCTAACGACAAGTTCGACTTTGGCCGAACTCCGGTGGCCGCCAAAGACGTCGCCGGCGCCAACTCCGGCCACCCCGACCCCAACGGACTCCACCAAGAGCTGCGGCTCGACCTCAGCTCCGCTCCGGTGCCCTCCGCGGCACGTTTGGTTGCCGGAACGGCAAAAATCACTTCCGCCGCCGCGTCGGGCTCGCCGGCGGCTAAACGCCGGTGCAGCCGACCCGGTTTGACCACGGGTGGGCCCTGGTTGACTCCCCTGAGTCAATGACAGGTGGGGCCCAGCCCTGTTAATTAAACAGGTTTAGTTTTAATTAAACTTTAATTAAAATAATCACCCTGACATGCGGGACCCACTGTCAGGTTTGACCCGGACGTGTTCCGTTGACCTGCTGACGTCACACTGACGTCAGGCTGACGCAATAATTGATTTTCTGGAATTATTCTAATATAGGAAATTCCAGAATATAATTTAAACTTCAAAAATTCATAACTTTTATTCTGTAACTCCAAATCAGACAAATTATATATGAAAAATGATCAGAAAAATCCAATCTATCCATCTGTACTATTTTCATGCATGACTAAACAAGTTAACTTGATGTTTAATGCAGAACAAGGAAAAACACTTTAAAAGGGCCATGCTTGAGTTTGAAATTTGAATCTTTGATTCAAATTGGTTCAAACCCTTCTGGTCTTAGTTGCATTAGCCCAACACACTCATATTGCTATGTTTCATGCATGCATCATATTGTTGCACATTGTTTGGTGATGGTTGTATATCGGTGTTCTTGCGGCAGGATCTGCCCCCGAGGGGTACCGTGATTACCCTAACGAAGAACCGTATCAGTGCATCGAACCATCAGGCAAGCAACCAACCATTTGATCATATCGATACAATCCCATGTTCTCGCTCCTGCTCTCTTTTACTGCATTAAGACAACGCTTTTCAATCTGCTGTGTGCTACGGTAGTTGAACCCATTTCCTCTGCATGACCTGTCATTGCCACAGTAACTAGATGAAACCCACTAGCATGTGTAGGAGTTGATTGAGCCATATGTATGTGTTGTTCCTACCTTGCTATGCCTGCTATGCTTAGAGTCGTGTCAGGTCTGGTTCATCTGGGTGATGGCTAGAGTGAAATGATTATGTCGGTAATGAGAGTGGTGTGGTGAACACGATTTGGTAAAGGTATCGATGAGAGGCCATGTAGGAGTACATGGTGGGTTGTTTCATTGAAGCCGACCCTAAGCACTGAGATCTGTATGTGTGATTTAAGATACAGCTACTACCATGCATTGGGCCCTGAAATATGACCCCGCTCGACTTCTTAATCACCCTAGCTCTCTGTCCAGGAGTTGCAAGTAGTTTCTGGTGTTTGTAGCCTACTGGAGGCCGTGGACAGCGCTGACCGTAGGGGTGGGCTGTGATGCGGTAGGTACGTGGCACGGTGTACCGAATACCCGTTAGGTATCTCGGGAACCCTGTTCACATCGTTCGGGGCCGTATGGGAAACCTCGGCCGGACTCCCTGCGGATGGAACCTGGATAGGCGATAAACCTGGACTAGAGACTTAAGTGTTTAGGTAGGTCGTGGTCTACACCCACGTCGGCTTTCGCTTGAAGTCTGCCGAGCACATGTCGTGTCCAGACGCTAAGTGGTGGAAACATGTATGAAGAAGTACACCCCTGCAGGGTTATCATGATCTATTCGAATAGCCGCGTCCGCGGTAAAGGACTACTTGGTTGCCTATACAGTTCATAGACAAGTAAATGGAAACTACTAAAAGCCTCAAGATAAGTGTGAGTGCCGAGGATGGCTCTTCAGTAGGGAGACGGAGGTGGATCCTCGGTAGTGTATTGAAGTGGTGAGTAATGGACTCGTGTGCGCAAAACCATTTCAAGTTGGAGTCTCGTAGGTTAGCCTAGCCAAGAGTCAAAGCTGGCTTGCTGCAATAACTCCACCAACCCTTCTTGATAATATGCATGTATGTAGGTTCTGATGTAAGTCTTGCTGAGTACCTTTGTACTCATGTTGCTATAATTTACATTTTACAGAAGACGCTGCAACCCCTTCTGATTGGGTTCTACGTAGACGTTGACATCAACGAGTAGGCTAAAGGCCCAGGTGGTGATCCTGAGCTTGTGAAGGACCACGTAGTATAGCTAGGCTTTCCAAGCCTCTTTTATTTTACTAGTTGTCTGTACTCAGACAAGTTACTTCCGCTGCTGGTTTGTATGACTGTATGACTTGAATGCTGGGTCGTGAGACCCGTACCTTGTGTATGTTATGTATGGTTCTCTGAGCCTTAAATAAAGTACTTGTGTCGTAGAGTCATGTTGTGATGCCTTGTTGTATTTGCACATATCGAGCATATTGTGTGTATGATTGAAATGCTTGGTATGTGTGGGATCTGACTATCTAGTTGTTTATCTTTAGTAGCCTCTCTTACCGGGAAATGTCTCCTAGTGTTACCGCTGAGCCATGGTAGCTTGCTACTGCTCTGGAACACTTAGGCTGGCCGGCATGTATCCTTCTTCGTTCCGGTGTCTGTCTCTTCGGGGAAATGTCACGCATTGAGTACCGGAGTCCTGTTAGCCCGCTACAGCCCGGTTTACCGGAGTCCTGCTAGCCCAGTGCTACAGCCCGGACCCACTTGCTGATGACCGACACGTTCGAAGCTGGGTCATGGATGCCTGTCCCTGTAAGTCTGTGCCACTTTGGGTTTACGACTAGTCATGTCAGCCCGGGCTCCTTATCATATGGATGCTAGCGACACTATCATATACGTGAGCCAAAAGGCGCAAACGGTCCCGGGCAAAGGTAAGGCGACACCCGTGGGGATACCGTGCGTGAGGCCGCAAAGTGATATGAGGTGTTACTGGCTAGATCGATGTGACATCGAGTCGGGGTCCTGACAGGAACGTTGCAGAAAATTAAAATTTTTTCTACGGTTTCACCAAGATCCATCTATGAGTTCATCTAAGCAACGAGTCAAGGGAGAGAGTTTGCATCTACATACCACTTGTAGATCACGAGCGGAAGCTTGCCAAGGAGATGGTGATGATGGAGTCGTACTCGAACGTGATTCAGATCACCGATGTCCTAGTGCTGAACGGACAGCACCTCCGCGTTCAACACATGTACGGGACGGGAGACGTCTCCTCCGTCTTGATCCAGCAAGGAGGAAGGAGAGGTTGAGGAAGGCAGCTCCAACGGCAGCACGACGGCGTGGTGCAGTTGACGCGGCAGTATTCCGACAGGGCTTCGCCAAGCACGTACGGAGGAGGAGATGTGTTGGGGAGGGGAGGGGCTGCGCCTTGAGTTATGGTGTCTTGCAGCCCTCCCCTCACCCCTCTATATATAGGGGAAAGGGAAAGGGGGGCCGGCCCTCTAGGGAAAACCCTAGGGGGGGCGGCGGCCAAGGGGTGGGGGGGCTTGCCCCCCAAGCAAGGGGGTGCGCCCCCTTTAGGGTTTCCCCCCACCCCTAGGCGCATGGGCCCAAGGAGGGGGGCGCGCCAAGCCCACTAGGGGCTGGCTGCTATCCCCACGCAGCCCAAGTGGCCCCCCGGGAGGGGTGGCTCCTCCCGGTGGACCCCCGGAATTCTTCCGGTGGTCCCGGTACAATACCGGTATGACCCCGAAACTTTCCGGTGCCCGTTTAACAACTTCCCATATATAAAACTTTACCTCCGGACCATTCCGAACTCCTCGTGACGTCCGGGATCTCATCCCGGACTCCGAACAACATTCGGTAGTCACATACTAGTCTTCCTAAGAACCCTAGCGTCACCGAACCTTAAGTGTGTAGACCCTACGGGCTCGGGAGACATGCAGACATGACCGAGACCACTCTCGAGCAATAACCAACAGCGGGGTCTGGATACCCATGTTGGCTCCCACATGCTCCTCGTTGATTTCATCGGTTGAACCATGATGTCGAGGATTCGATCAAACCCTGTATACAATTCCCTTTGTCAATCGGTACGTTTACTTGCACGAGACTCGATCGTCGGTATCCCAATACCTTGTTCAGTCTCGTTACCGGCAAGTCACTTTACTCGTACCGTAATGCATGATCCCGTGGCCAACACCTTGGTCACCTTGAGCTCATTATGATGATGCATTACCGAGTGGGCCCAGAGATACCTCTCCGTCATACGGAGTGATAAATCCCAGTCTCGATCCGCATAAAACAATAGTTACTTTCAGAGATACCTGTAGTGCACCTTTATAGTCACCCAGTTACGTTGTGACGTTTGATACACCCAAAGCACCCCTATGGTATCCAGGAGTTACACGCTCTCATGGTCAAAGGAAGAGATACTTGACATTGGCAAAGCTCTAGCAAACGAACTACACGATCTTTCTGCTATGCTTAGGATTGGGTCTTGTCCATCACATCATTCTCCTAATGATGTGATCCCGTCATCAACGACATCCAATGTCCATAGCCAGGAAACCATGACTATCTGTTGATCACAACGAGCTAGTCAACTAGAGGCTCACTAGGGACATATTGTGGTCTTTGTATTCACACGTGTATTACGATTTCCGGATAATACAGTTATAGCATGAATAAAAGACAATTATCATGAACATAGAAATATAATAATACTTTTATTATTGCCTCTAGGGCATATTTCCAACAGTCTCCCACTTGCACTAGAATCACCAATCTAGTTACATTGTGATGAATCGAACACCCATAGAGTTCTGGTGTTGATCATGTTTAGCTCGCGAGAGAGGTTTAGTCAACGGATCAGCGACATTCAGATCCGTATGTACTTTGCAAATTTCTATGTCTCCATCTTGAACATTTTCACGGATGGAGTTGAAACGACGCTTGATGTGCCTGGTCTTCTTGTGAAACCTGGGCTCCTTAGCAAGGGCAATAGCTCCAGTGTTGTCACAGAAGAGTTTGATTGGCCCCGACGCATTGGGTATGACTCCTAGGTCGGTGATGAACTCCTTCACCCAAATAGCTTCATGCGCTGCCTCCGAGGCTGCCATGTACTCCGCTTCACATGTAGATCCCGCCACGACGCTCTGCTTGCAGCTGCACCAGCTTACTGCTCCACCATTCAACATATACACGTATCCGGTTTGTGACTTAGAGTCATCCAGATCTATGTCGAAGCTAGCGTCGACGTAACCCTTTACGACGAGCTCTTCGTCACCTCCATAAACGAGAAACATGTCCTTTGTCCTTTTCAGGTACTTCAGGATATTCTTGACCGCTGTCCAGTGTTCCTTGCCGGGATTACTCTGGTATCTTGCTACCAAACTTACGGCAAGGTTTACATCAGGTCTGGTACACAGCATGGCATACATAATAGATCCTATGGCTGAAGCATAGGGGATGACACTCATCTCTTCTTTATCTTTTGCCGTGGTCGGTGACTGAGCTGAGCTCAATCTCACACCTTGTAACATAGGCAAGAACCCTTTCTTGGACTCATCCATTTTGAACTTTTTCAAAATTTTATCAAGGTATGTGCTTTGTGAAAGACCTATGAGGCGTCTCGATCTATCTCTATAGATTTTGATGCCTAATATATAAGCAGCTTCTCCAAGGTCCTTCATTGAAAAACATTTGTTCTAGTAGGCCTTAATGCTGTCCAGAAATTCTATATTATTTCCCATCAAGAGTATGTCATCCACATATAATATGAGAAATGCTACAGAGCTCCCACTCACTTTCTTGTAAACGCAGGCTTCTCCATAAGTCTGCATAAACCCAAACGCTTTGATCATCTCATCAAAGCGAATATTCCAACTCCGAGATGCTTGCACCAGCCCATAAATGGATCGCTGGAGCTTGCATACTTTGTTAGCGTTCTTAGGATCGACAAAACCTTCTGGCTGCATCATATACAACTCTTCCTTAAGATGCCCGTTAAGGAATGCCGTTTTGACGTCCATCTGCCATATCTCATAATCATAGTATGCGACAATTGCTAACATGATTCGGACGGGTTTAAGCTTCGGTACGGGAGAGAATGTCTCGTCGTAGTCAATCCCTTGAACTTGTCGATAACCCTTAGCGACAAGTCGAGCTTTATAGATGGTAACATTTCCATCCGCGTCCGTCTTCTTCTTAAAGATCCATTTGTTTTCTATCGCTCGCCGATCATCGGGCAAGTCAGTCAAAGTCCATACTTTGTTGTCATACATGGATTCTATCTCGGATTTCATGGCTTCTAGCCATTTGTTGGAATCTGGGCCCGCCACCGCTTCTTCATAGTTCGAAGGTTCACCGTTGTCTAACAACATGATTTCCAGGACAGGGTTGCCGTACCACTCTGGTGCGGAACGTGTCCTTGTGGACCTACGAAGTTCAGTAGCAACTTGATCCGAAGTACCTTGATCATCATCATTGGTTTCCTCTTCAGTTGGTGTGGGCATCACAGGAACATTTTCCTGAGCTGCACCACTTTCCCGTTCGAGAGGTAGTACTTCATCGAGTTCTACTTTCCTCCCACTTACTTCTTTCAAGAGAAACTCTTTTTCCAGAAAGCATCCGTTTTTGGCAACAAAGATCTTGCCTTCGGATCTTAAGTAGAAGGTATACCCTACAGTTTCCTTAGGGTATCCTATGAAGACGCATTTTTCCGACTTGGGTTCGAGCTTTTCAGGTTGAAGTTTCTTGACATAAGCATCGCATCCCCAAACTTTTAGAAACGACAGCTTAGGTTTCTTCCCAAACCATAATTCATACGGTGTCGTCTCAACGGATTTAGATGGTGCCCTATTTAAAGTGAATGTAGCTATCTCTAGAGCGTATCCCCCAAATGATAGCGGTAAATCGGTAAGAGACATCATAGACCGCACCATATCCAATAGAGTGCGATTACGACGTTCGGACACACCGTTTCGCTGAGGTGTTCCAGGCGGCGTGAGTTGTGAAACGATTCCACATTTCCTTAAGTGTGTGCCAAATTCGTGACTTAAATATTCTCCTCCACGATCTGATCGTAGGAACTTTATCTTTCGGTCACGTTGATTCTCCACCTCATTCTGAAATTCCTTGAATTTTTCAAAGGTCTCAGACTTGTGTTTCATTAAGTAGACATACCCATATCTACTTAAGTCGTCAGTGAGAGTGAGAACATAACGATATCCTCCGCGAGCCTCAACGCTCATTGGACCGCACACATCGGTATGTATGATTTCCAACAAGTTGGTTGCTCGCTCCATTGTTCCGGAGAACGGAGTCTTGGTCATTTTGCCCATGAGGCATGGTTCGCATGTGTCAAACGATTCATAATCAAGAGACTCCAAAAGTCCATCAGCATGGAGCTTCTTCATGCGCTTGACACCAATGTGACCAAGGCGGCAGTGCCACAAGTATGTGGGACTATCGTTATCAACTTTACATCTTTTGGCATCCACACTATGAACATGTGTAATATTATGCTCGAGATTCATTAAGAATAAACCATTGACCATCGGAGCATGACCATAAAATATATCTCTCATATAAACCGAAAAACCATTATTCTCGGACTTAAATGAGTAGCCATCTCGTATTAAACGAGATCCAGATACAATGTTCATGCTCAAACTTGGCACTAAATAACAATTATTGAGGTTCAAAACTAATCCCGTAGGTAAATGTAGAGGCAGCGTGCCGACGGCGATCACATCGACTCTGGAACCATTCCCGACGCGCATCGTCACCTCGTCCTTCCCCAGCCTCCGTTTATTCCGCAGCTCCTGCTCTGAGTTACAAATACGAGCAACGGCACCAGTATCAAATACCCAGGAGTTACTACGAGTACTGGTAAGGTACACATCAATTACATGTATATCAAATATACCTTTGGTGTTGCCGGCCTTCTTATCCGCTAAGTATTTGGGGCAGTTCCGCTTCCAGTGACCCTTCCCCTTGCAATAAAAGCACTCAGTCTCAGGCTTGGGTCCATTCTTTGACTTCTTCCCGGTAACTGGCTTACCAGGCGCGGCAACCTCCTTGCCGTCCTTCTTGAAGTTCTTCTTACCCTTGCCCTTCTTGAACTTAGTGGTCTTATTGACCATCAACACTTGATGTTCTTTCTTGATTTCAGCCTCTGCTGACTTCAGCATTGAGAACACTTCAGGAATGGTCTTTTCCATCCCCTGCATGTTGTAGTTCATCACAAAGCTCTTGTAGCTTGGTGGGAGCGACTGGAGGATTCTGTCAATGACCGCCTCATCTGGGAGGTTAATGTTCAGCTGGGTCATACGGTTGTGCAACCCAGACATCTTCAGGATGTGTTCACTGACAGAAATGTTTTCCTCTATCTTACAACGATAGAACTTGTCGGAGACATCATATCTCTCGACCCGGGCATGAGCTTGGAAAACTAGTTTCAGCTCTTCGAACATCTCATATGCTCCGTGATGCTCAAAACGCTTTTGGAGCCCCGGTTCTAAGCTGTAAAGCATGCCGCACTGAACGAGGGAGTAATCATCAGCACGAGACTGCCAAGCATTCATAATGTCTTGGTTCTCTGGGACGGGAGCGTCACCTAGCGGTCCTTCTTTGACATATTGTTTCCTGGCAGCTATGAGGATGATCCTCAGGTTCCGGACCCAGTCCGTATAGTTGCTGCCATCATCTTTCAGCTTGGTTTTCTCTAGGAACGCGTTGAAGTTCATGTTGACATGAGCGTTGGCCATTTGATCTACAAGACATATTTGCAAAGGTTTTAGACTAAGTTCATGATAATTAAGTTCTAATCATATTATGAACTCCCACTCAGATTAGACATCCCTTTGGTCATCTAAGTGTTACACGATCCGAGTCGACTAGCCCGTGTCCGATCATCACGTGAGACGGACTAGTCATCATCGGTGAACATTCTCATGTTGATCGTATCTTTCATACGACTCGTGTTCGACCTTTCGGTCTCCGTGTTCCGAGGCCATGTCTGCACATGCTAGGCTCGTCAAGTTAACCCTAAGTGTTTTCGCTGTGTAAAACTGTCTTACACCCGTTGTATGTGAACGTAAGAATCCATCACACCCGATCATCACGTGGTGCTTAGAAGCGCCGAACTGTAGCAACGGTGCACAATTAGGGGAGAACACTTCTTGAAATTTTTGTAAGGGATCATCTTATTTACTACCGTCGTCCTAAGTAAACAAGATGCATAAACATAATAAACATCACATGCAATTATATAGTTGTGACATGATATGGCCAATATCATATAGCTCCATTGATCTCCATCTTCGGGGCTCCATGATCATCTTGTCACCGGCTTGACACCATGATCTCCATCATCATGATCTCCATCATCGTGTCTTCATGAAGTTTTCACGCCAACGACTACTTCTACTTCTATGACTAACGCGTTTAGCAATGAAGTAAAGTAAGTTACATGGCGTACTTCAATGACACGCAGGTCATACAAAAATAAAGACAACTCCTATGGCTCCTGCCGGTTGTCATACTCATCGACATGCAAGTCGTGAATCCTATTACAAAGAACATGATCAATCTCATACATCACATATCATTCATCACATTCTTCTTGGCCATATCACATCACATAGCATACCCTGCAAAAACAAGTTAGACGTCCTCTAATTGTTGTTGCATGTTTTACGTGGCTGCCATGGGTTTCTAGCAAGAACGGATTTCATGGATCCTATCTCGGATTTCATGGCTTCTAACCATTTGTCGGAATTTGGGCCCACCATCGCTTCTCCATAGCTCGTAGGTTCATTGTTGTCTAGCAACATGACCTTCAAGACATGATTACCGTACCACTCTAAAGTAGTACGCATCCTTGTCACCCTACGAGGTACGGTAGTGACTTGATCCGAAACTTCATGATCACTATCATAAGCTTCCACTTCAATTGGTGTAGGTGCCACAGGAACAACTCTTTGTGCCCTGCTATACACTAGTTGAAGTGACGGTTCAATAACCTCATCAAGTCTCCACCATCCTCCCACTCAATTCTTTCAAGAGAAACTTTTCCTCGAGAAAGGACCCGATTCTAGAAACAATCCTTTATTGCTTTCAGATCTGAGACAGAAGGCATACCCAACTGTTTTTGGGTTGTCCTATGAAGATGTATTTATCCGCTTTGGGTTCGAGCTTATCGGCCTGAAACTTTTTCACATAAGCGTCGCAGCCCCAAACTTTTAAGAAACGACAACTTAGGTTTCTCCAAACGGTGTCGTCTCAACGGAATTACGTGGTACCCTTTTAAAGTGAGTGTGGTTGTCTCTAATGCCTAACCCATGAATGACAGTGGTAATTTGATAAGAGACATCATGGTACGCACCATATCCAATAGGGTGCAACTATGATGTTCGCACACACCATCACACTATGGTGTTCCAGGTGGTATTAATTGCGAAACAATTTCCACAATGTCTTAATTGTGTGCCAAAACTCGTAACTCAGATATTCATCTCCATGATCATATCATAGACATTATATCCTCTTGTCACAATGATCTTCTACTTCACTCTGAAATTACTTGAACCATTCAATAATTCAGACTTGTGTTTCATCAAGTAAATATTCTCAACATCTACTCGAATCATCTGTGAAGTAAGAACATAACGATATTCACTGCATGCCTCAGCACTCATTGGACTGTACACATCAAAATGTGTTACTTCCAACAAGTTGCTATCTTGTTCCATCTTACTGAAAACGAGGCTTATCAGTCATCTTGCCCATGTGGTATGATTTGCATATCAAGTGATTCAAAATCAAGTGAGTCCAAATGATCCATCTGCATGGAGTTTCTTCATGCATATACACCAATAGACATGGTTCGCATGTCTCAAACTTTTCAAAAAACGAGTGAGTCCAAAGATCCATCAACATGGAGCTTCTTCATGCGTTTTATACCATTATGACTTACATGGCAGTGCCACAAGTAAGTGGTACTATCATTACTATCTTATATCTTTTGGCATGAAAATGTGTATCACTACGATCGAGATTCAATAAACCATTCCTTTAGGTGCAAGAGCACTTTATTCAGGTTTAATACTAATCTTGATGGTAGAGGGAGCGTGCGATGTTTGATCACATCAAACTTGGAAATACTTCCAACACATATCGTCAGCTCACCTTTAGCTAGTCTCCGTTTACTCTGTAGCTTTTATTTCGAGTTACTAACACTTAGCAACCGAACCGGTATCTAATACCCTGGTGCTACTAGGAGTACTAGTAAAGTACACATCAACACAATGTATATCCAATATACTTCTATCGACCTTGCCAGCCTTCTCATCTACCAAGTATCTAGGGTAATTCTGCTCCAGTGGCTGTTCCCTTTATTACAGAAGCACTTAGTCTCGGGTTTGGGTTCAACATTGGGTTTCTTCACTAGAGCAGTAACTGATTTGCCGTTTCATGAAGTATCCCTTCTTGCCCTTGCCCTTCTTGAAACTAGTGGTTTCACCAACCATCAACAATTGATGCTCCTTCTTGATTTCTACTGTCGCGATGTCAAACAACGCGAATACCTCAAGGATCATCATCTCTATCCTTGATATGTTATAGTTCATCACAAAGCTCTAGTAGCTTGGTGGCAATGACTTTTGGAGAAACATCACCATCTCATTTGGAAGATCAACTCCCACTCGATTAAAGTGATTGTTGTACTCAGACCATCTGAGCACAAGCTCAACGATTGAGGTTTTCTCCCTTAGTTTGCAGGCTAAGAAAATCGTCGGAGGTCTCATACCTCTTGACGTGGGCACAAGCCTGAAATCCCAATTTCAGCCCTCGAAACATCTCACATGTTCCGCGACGTTTCAAAAACATCTTTGGTGCCTCAACTCTAAACCGTTTAACTGAACTATCACGTACTTATCAAAACGTGTATGTCCGATGTTCGTAACATCCACAAATGACGTTTGGGGTTCAGCACACTGAGCGGTGTATTAAGGACATAAGCTTTATACTGTCCGCATAATCGCTACTTTCAACTTTCAACTATATTTTCTCTAGGAACATATCTAAACAGTGGAACTAAAGCGCGAGCTACGACATAATTTGCAAAAGGTCTTTTGACTATGTTCAAGATAATTAAGTTCATCTTATGAACTCCCACTCAGATAGACATCCCTCTGGTCATCTAAGTGATAACATGATCCGAGTCAACTAGGTCGTGTCCGATCATCACGTGAGACGGACTAGTCATCATCGGTGAACATCTTCATGTTGATCGTATCTACTATATGACTCAAGCTCGACCTTTCAGTCTCCGTGTTCCGAGGCCATGTATGTACATGCTAGGCTCGTCAAGTTAACCCTAAGTGTTTTCGCTGTGTAAAACTGTCTTACACCCGTTGTATGTGAACGTAAGAATCCATCACACCCGATCATCACGTGGTGCTTAGAAGCGACGAACTGTAGCAACGGTGCACAGTTAGGGGAGAACACTTCTTGAAATTTTGTAAGGGATCATCTTATTTACTACCGTCGTCCTAAGTAAACAAGATGCATAATCATAATAAACATCACATGCAATTATATAGTTGTGACATGATATGGCCAATATCATATAGCTCCATTGATCTCCATCTTCGGGGCTCCATGATCATCTTGTCACCGGCATGACACCATGATCTCCATCATCGTGTCTTCATGAAGTTGTCACGCCAACGACTACTTCTACTTCTATGGCTAACGCGTTTAGCAATAAAGTAAAGTAAGTTACATGGCGTTGTTCAATGACACGCAGGTCATACAATAAATAAAGACAACTCCTATGGCTCCTGCCGGTTGTCATACTCATCGACATGCAAGTCGTGAATCCTATTACAAGAACATGATCAATCTCATACATCACATATCATTCATCACATTCTTCTTGGCCATATCACATCACAAAGCATACCCTGCAAAAACAAGTTAGACGTCCTCTAATTGTTGTTTGCATGTTTTACGTGGCTGCTATGGGTTTCTAGCAAGAACGTTTCTTACCTACGCAAAACCACAACGTGATATGCCAATTGCTATTTACCCTTCATAAGGACCCTTTTCATCGAATCCGTTCCGACTAAAGTGGGAGAGACTGGCACCCGCTAGCCACCTTATGCACCAAGTGCATGTCAATCGGTGGAACCTGTCTCACGTAAGAGTACGTGTAAGGTCGGTCCGGGCCGCTTCATCCCACAATACCGTCGAAACAAGATTGGACTAGTAACGGTAAGCATATTGAACAACATCAACGCCCACAACTACTTTGTGTTCTACTCGTGCAAAGAATCTACGCAATAGACCTAGCTCATGATGCCACTGTTGGGGAACGTAGCAGAAATTCAAAATTTTCCTACGTGTCACCAAGATCTATCTATGGAGAAACCAGCAACGAGGGGAAGGAGAGTGCATCTACATACCCTTGTAGATCACTAAGCGGAAGCATTCAAGTGAACGAGGTTGATGAAGTCGTACTCGTCGTGATTCAAATCACCGATGATCAAGTGCCGAACGCACGGCACCTCCGCGTTCAACACACGTACAGCCCGGTGACGTATCCCACGCCTTGATCCAGCAAGGAGAGAGGGAGAGGTTGAGGAAGACTCCATCCAACAGCAGCACAACGGCGTGGTGGTGGTGGAGGAGCGTGGCAATCCAGCAGGGCTTCGCCAAGCACCATGGGAGAGGAGGAGGAGGGAGAGAGGCAGGGCTGCACCAAGAGGAGAAGTTCTCATCATGTCTTTAGAAGCCCCAAACCTCAAGTATATATAGGGGGGAAGGGGGCTGCGCCCCCTTTAGGGTTTCCCACCCCAAGGGGTGCGGCCAAGGGGGGAGGAGTGCCTCCCAAGTCAAGTGGAGGCCTCCCCCTTTAGGGTTTCCCCTTCCCATGCGCATGGGCCTTGGGGGGGCTGGTTCCCCTGGCCCATTAAGGCTAGGGCGCCCCCCTACAGCCCATGCTACTGCATTGGACGTGGTGGAACAATTTCCGGACCTCCGGACCCCTCCGGAATGCTTCGGAACCTTCTGGAAGCTTCCCGGTACAATACCGAAAAAAACCCGAACTTTTTCCGGAACCCGAACAACAACTTTCCATATATAAATCTTTACCTCTAGACCATTCCGGAACTCCTCGTGACATCCGGGATCTCATCCGGGACTCCGAACAACATTCGGTAACCACATACAAGCTTCCTTTATAACCCTAGCGTCATCGAACCTTAAGTGTGTAGACCCTACGGGTTCGGGAGACATGCAGACATGACCGAGACGTTCTCCGGTCAATAACCAACAGCGGGATCTGGATACCCATTATGGCTCCCACATGTTCCACGATGATCTCATCGGATGAACCACGATGTCAAGGACTTAATCAATCCTGTATTCAATTCCCTTTGTCTATCGGTATGTTACTTGCCCGATACTCGATCGTCGGTATCCAATACCTTGTTCAATCTCGTTACCGGCAAGTCACTTTACTCGTTCTGTAACACATCATCCCGTGATCAACTCCTAGGTCACATTGGAGTCATTCCAAATAACTGTTCCACTTGGAGCTATTCTAAATTGTTGCCCCATTGTATGTATCCGGTATCTCTACTTAGAGCTATATCGGATAGGTGTTAAGCTTGCATCGACGTAACCTTTACGACGAACTCTTTTACCACCTCCATAATCGAGAAAATTCCTTAGTCCACTAGTTACTAAGGATAACTTTGACCGTTGTCTGTGATCCATTCTTGGATCACTCTTGTACCCCTTGACTAACTCATGGCAAGGCACACTTAAGGTGCGGTACACAGCATAGCATACTGTAGAGCCTACGTCTTAAGCATAGGGGATGACCTTCGTCCTTTCTCTCTATTTTGCGTTGCTTCCGCTTTAAGTCTTAACTTCGTACCTTACAACTCAGGCAAGAACTCCTTCTTTGACTGGTTCATCTTGAACACCTTCAAGATCATGTCAAGGTATGTGCTCATTTGAAAGTACCATTAAGCGTTTTGATCTATCCTTATAGGTCTTGATGCTCAATGCTCAAGTAGCTTATTCCAGGTTTTCTATTGAAAAACACCTTTCAAATAACCCTATATGCTTTCTAGAAGTTCTACATCATTTCTGATCATCAATATGTCAGAAAATCTATAGTGCTCCCACTCACTTCTTTGGAAATACCAGTTTCTCATAAACTTTGTATACACCCAAAATCTTTGATCATGTCATCAAAGCATACATTCCAACTCCGAAATGCTTTCTCCAGTCCTCAGAAGGATAGCTGGAGCTTTGCATACTTATTAGCATCTTTCAGGATTGACGAAACCTTCCGGTTGTATCACATACAACCTTTCCTCAAGAAAATCGTCGAGGAAACAATGTTTTGACATCCTCTCTGCAAGATTTCATAAATAATGCAGTAATCACTAATATAATTCCAACAGACTCTTAGCATCGCTACGAGTGAGAAAATCTCACCGTAGTCAACTCCTTGAACTTGTCAGAAAACATCTTAACGACAAGTCGAGCTTTCTTAATGGTGACATTTACCATCATCGTCCGTCTTCCTTTAAAATCCACCTGTACTCAACAGCCTTACGACCATCAAGTAGTTCTTCCAAAGTCTATACTTTGTTTTTATACATGGATCCTATCTCGGATTTCATGGCTTCTAACCATTTGTCGGAATTTGGGCCCACCATCGCTTCTCCATAGCTCGTAGGTTCATTGTTATCTAGCAACATGACCTTCAAGACAGGATTACCGTACCACTCTAAAGTAGTACGCATCCTTGTCACCCTACGAGGTACGGTAGTGACTTGATCCGAAACTTCATGATGACTATCATAAGCTTCCACTTCAATTGGTGTAGGTGCCACAGGAACAACTCTTTGTGCCCTGCTATACACTAGTTGAAGTGACGGTTCAATAACCTCATCAAGTCTCCACCATCCTCCCACTCAATTCTTTTGAGAGAAACTTTTCCTCGAGAAAGGACCCGATTCTAGAAACAATCCTTTATTGCTTTCGGATCTGAGACAGAAGGCATACCCAACTGTTTTTGGGTTGTCCTATGAAGATGTATTTATCCGCTTTGGGTTCGAGCTTATCGGCCTGAAACTTTTTCACATAAGCGTCGCAGCCCCAAACTTTTAAGAAACGACAACTTAGGTTTCTCCAAACGGTGTCGTCTCAACGGAATTACGTGGTGCCCTATTTAAAGTGAATGTGGTTGTCTCTAATGCCTAACCCATGGACAATAGTGGTAATTCGATAAGAGACATCATGGTACGCACCATATCCAATAGGGTGCAACTATGATGTTCGGACACACCATCACACTATGGTGTTCCAGGCGGTATTAATTGCGAAACAATTTCCACAATGTCTTAATTGTGTGCCAAAACTCGTAACTCAGATATTCATCTCTATGATCATATCATAGACATTATATCCTCTTGTCACAATGATCTTCTACTTCACTCTGAAATTACTTGAACCATTCAATAATTCAGACTTGTGTTTCATCAAGTAAATATTCTCAACATCTACTCGAATCATCTGTGAAGTAAGAACATAACGACATTCACTGCATGCCTCAGCACTCATTGGACTGTACACATCAAAATGTGTTACTTCCAACAAGTTGCTATCTTGTTCCATCTTACTGAAAACGAGGCTTTTCAGTCATCTTGCCCATGTGGTATGATTTGCATATCAAGTGATTCAAAATCAAGTGAGTCCAAATGATCCATCTGCATGGAGTTTCTTCATGCATATAGACCAATAGACATGGTTCGCATGTCTCAAACTTTTCAAAAAACGAGTGAGTCCAAAGATCCATTATGACTTACATGGCAGTGCCACAAGTAAGTGGTACTATCATTACTATCTTATATCTTTTGGCATGAAAATGTGTATCACTACGATCGAGATTCAATAAACCATTCCTTTAGGTGCAAGAGCACTTTATTCAGGTTTAATACCAATCTTGATGGTAGAGGGAGCGTGCGATGTTTGATCACATCAAACTTGGAAACACTTCCAACACATATCGTCAGCTCACCTTTAGCTAGTCTCCGTTTACTCTGTAGCTTTTATTTTGAGTTACTAACACTTAGCAACCGAACCGGTATCTAATACTCTGGTGCTACTAGGAGTACTAGTAAAGTACACATCAACACAATGTATATCCAATATACTTCTATCGACCTTGCCAGCCTTCTCATCTACCAAGTATCTAGGGTAATTCTGCTCCAGTGGCTGTTCCCTTTATTACAGAAGCACTTAGTCTCGGGTTTGGGTTCAACCTTGGGTTTCTTCACTGGTGCAGCAGCTGATTTGCCGTTTCATGAAGTATCCCTTCTTGCCCTTGCCCTTCTTGAAACTAGTGGTTTCACCAACCATCAACAATTGATGCTCCTTCTTGATTTCTACTTTCGCGGTGTCAAACATCGCGAATACCTCAAGGATCATCATATCTATCCCTGATATGTTATAGTTCATCACGAAGCTCTAGCAGCTTGGTGGCAATGACTTTGGAGAAACATCACTATCTCATTTGGAAGATCAACTCCCACTCGATTCAAGTGATTGTTGCACTCAGACAATCTGAGCACAAGCTCAACGATTGAGCTTTTCTCCCTTAGTTTGTAGGCTAAGAAAATTGTCGGAGGTCTTATACCTCTTGACGTGGGCACGCGCCTGAAATCCCAATTTCAGCCCTCGAAACATCTCATATGTTCCGCGACGTTTCGAAAACGTCTTTGGTGCCTCTACTTAAACCATTTAACTGAACTATCACGTAGTTATCAAAAACGTGTATGTCCGATGTTCGCAACATCCACAAACGACGTTTGGGGTTCGGCACACTGAGCAATGCATTAAGGACATAAGCTTTCTACTGTCCGCATAATTGCTACTATCAACTTTCAACTATATTTTCTCTAGGAACATATCTAAAACAGTACAACTAAAGCGCGAGCTACGACATAATTTGCAAAAGGTCTTTTGACTATGTTCAAGATAATTAAGTTCATCTTATGAACTCCCACTCAGATAGACATCCCTCTGGTCATCTAAGTGATTACATGATCCGAGTCAACTAGGCCGTGTCCGATCATCACGTGAGACGGACTAGTCAACGTCGGTGAACATCTTCATGTTGATCGTATCTGCTATACGACTCATGCTCGACCTTTCGGTCTCCGTGTTCCGAGGCCATGTCTGCACATGCTAGGCTCGTCAAGTTAACCCTAAGTGTTTTCGCTTTGTAAAACTGTCTTACACCCGTTGTATGTGAACGTAAGAATCCATCACACCCGATCATCACGTGGTGCTTAGAAGCGACGAACTGTAGCAACGGTGCACAGTTAGGGGAGAACACTTCTTGAAATTGTTGTAAGGGATCATCTTATTTACTACCGTCGTTCTAAGTAAACAAGATGCATAAACATGATAAACAGCACATGCAATCAAATAGTGACATGATATGGCCAATATCATTTTGCTCCTTTTGATCTTCATCTTCGGGGCTCCATGATCATCATCGTCACCGGCATGACACCATGATCTCCATCATCATGATCTCCATCATCGTGTCTTCATGAAGTTGTCACGCCGACGACTACTTCTACTTCTATGGCTAACGCGTTTAGCAATAAAGTAAAGTAATTTACATGGCGTTGTTCAATGACACGCAGGTCATACAATAAATAAAGACAACTCCTATGGCTCCTGCCGGTTGTCATACTCATCGACATGCAAGTCGTGAATCCTATTACAAGAACATGATCAATCTCATACATCACATATTATTCACCACATTCTTGTTGGCCATATCACATCACAAAGCATACCCTGCAAAAACAAGTTAGACGTCCTCTAATTGTTGTTTGCATGTTTTACGTGGCTGCTATGGGTTTCTAGCAAGAACATTTCTTACCTACGCAAAACCACAACGTGATATGCCAATTGCTATTTACCCTTCATAAGGACCCTTTTCATCGAATCCGTTCCGACTAAAGTGGGAGAGACTGGCACCCACTAGCCACCTTATGCACCAAGTGCATGTCAATCGGTGGAACCTGTCTCACGTAAGAGTACGTGTAAGGTCGGTCCGGGCCGCTTCATCCCACAATACCGTCGAAACAAGATTGCACTAGTAACGGTAAGCATATTGAACAACATCAACGCCCACAACTACTTTGTGTTCTACTCGTGCAAAGAGTCTACGCAATAGACCTAGCTCTGATACCACTGTTGGGGAACGTAGCAGAAATTCAAAATTTTCCTACGTGTCACCAAGATCTATCTATGGAGAAACCAGCAACGAGGGGAAGGAGAGTGCATCTACATACCCTTGTAGATCGCTAAGCGGAAGCGTTCAAGTGAACGAGGTTGATGAAGTCGTACTCGTCGTGATTCAAATCACCGATGATCAAGTGCCGAACGCACGGCACCTCCGCGTTCAACACACGTACAGCCCGGTGATGTAACGCCCTCGATGCGGCTATATCTCCTACGTGTCGAAGCACGACTTAGAGGCATAACCGCATTGAAAGCAATGTCGCAAGTGAGGTAATCTTCACACAACCCATGTAAAACATAAGGGAAAGAGATACATAGTTGGCTTACAATCGCCACTTCACACAATTACATGAATAAAGCATTACATCAACCAGATACAATCACAGTCCGACTACGGAACCAAAATAAAAAAAGAACCCCAAATGCGACAAAGGTCCCCGATCGACCCCAACTGGGCTCCACTACTGATCAACTAGAACGAAACAACATAAAGGACAATATCTTCAACGAGCTCCTCCTGAGCTTGGTTGCGTCATCTGCACGGACTCATCAGCACCTGCAAGCTGGTTTGGAAGTATCTGTGAGCCACGGGGACTCAGCAATCTCGCACCCTCGCGATCAAAACTATTTAAGCTTATGGTTAAGGTAAAAGGCATGAGGTGAAGCTGCAGCAAGTGACTAGCATATATGGTGGCTAACATACGCAAATGAGAGCGAGAAGAGAAGGCAAAGCACGGTCGAGAAACTATGATCAAGAAGTGATCCTATAACAACCTACGTCAAGCATAACTCCAACAACCGTGTTCACTTCCCGAACTCCGCCGGAAAGAGACCATCACGGTTACACACGCAGTTGATTCATTTTAATTAGGGTCGACTTCAGGTTTTCTACAATCGGATGTTAACAAATTCCCATCTGCCCATAACCGCGGGCACGGCTTTCGAAAGTTCAAATCCCTGCAGGGGTGTCCCAACTTAGCCCATGACAAGCTCTCACGGTCAACGAAGGAATAGACCTCCACCCGAGACGTTCCGATCAGACTCGGTATCCCGGTACAACAAGACATTTCGACAGGGTAAAACTAAACCAGCAACACCACCCAAATGTGCCGACAAATCCCGATAGGAGCTGCACATATCTCTTTCTCAGGGCACACTCAGATGAGCGCTCCATACAACTAAAACCAAACCTCGAGTTTCCCCGAGGGGGCGCTGCACAGGACTCTAGTTCGGACCAACACTCAGAGGAGCACTGGCCCGGGGGGGGGGGTTAAAAAATGATGACCCTTGAGTCTGCAGAACCCAAGGGAAAGAAAAGGCTAGGTGGCAAATGGTAAAACCAATGTTGGGCATTGCTGGAGAAGCTTTACTTAAGGCGAACTGTCAAGGGGTTCCCATTATAGCCCAACCGCGTAAGGAACACAAAATCCGGGAACATAACACCGACATGACGGAAACTAGGGTGGCAAGAGTGGAACAAAACACCAGGCATAAGGCCGAGCCTTCCACCCTTTACCAAGTATATAGATGCATTAATTAAATACGATATATAGTGATATCCCAACAAGTAAAACATGTTCCAACAAGGAATAACATCTCCATGTTCCAACAAGGAACAACTTCAATCTTCACCTGCAACAAACAACGCTATAAGAGGGGCTGAGCAAAGAGGTAACATAGCCAATCAACGGTTTGCTAGGACAAGGTGGGTTAGAGGCTTGGTTCAACAATATAGGAGGCATGATAAGCAAGTGGTAGGTATCGCAGCATAGGCATAGCAAAAGAGCGAGCAAACTAGCAAGCTAAGATAGAAGTGATTTCAAGGATATGGTCATCTTGCCTGAAATCCCGTAAGGAAGAAGAACGAGTCCATGAAGAAGATAAACGGAACATAGACGAATGGGTCCTCACAAGCGCGATGTTACCGGAACCAACCCGAAGAAGCAACACCGGAAAAGGAAGCACACAACATAATAAACATCCATCACATAAACATGTCATGATGCACAATCAAGTATGATGCATGTCCGGTTTAAATATGCATGGCATGGGAAAGTGCACAAACAATCCTACAAATTAAGTGGAGCTCAATATGCAACGAGTTGCATATTGACGAAACACCACAACAAGTTATTTAGTTCGATCTCGTTTATGTACCCAACAATATTGAATGTTTATAAACATGGCAAGAGGGTGAAGCAAATGTAAACTACCTATCTAGTCAAGGTTAAATGAGGCCGGAAGCAACAAACAACAATTCCGGAGAATCCCCATGTCATTTAGCAGTTTAATGCGAACACAATATTAAACATTTTAATTGTTGTTATCATGATGCGGATGACATATACAAGTTTTATGCAATTTTATGAAAATGTTGACATGAGCATGTTATGAAGCATTTGGTCACCATGGCGGAACAAAAAGGGTGCCACGGCGGCGAAACAAAAATGGTGCCACGGCAACATTCCGGTCCCGGTAACTCATGGAGATACCGGTGCAAAAGGAGGCGTGCGGATGTGCGCAACATGCTAGAGATGGTGGGGTGCTCCCGACTATCGGGTTCCCACGGGTTAGTGGCATGGAAAACAAGTGACAATTCGAACACGGTGCAAACGGTGCATCTCATACATGCAAGGGCATCTCATCGCGGTCATCGTCTCGGGGTTATACCTTTGAAGCGTGCATTCGGGGCGGAACGCGTTTCGTAGAGGAAGTAGTCGTTCACAGACCGTTGTGGAGGTAGTCGTTCACGGGTCGTCGTGGGAAGTAGTCATACACGACGTAGTGGAAGTCGTGGTACACGTTCGGAGAGGAACTTGACGCCCACGGGGTCGACGGTAGAGGTACTTGACGCATCATGTAGTCGAACTTGGCATATCCGAAGGGGTACTTGACGAAATCCACATCAAATGTAGTCGTGCACGTCGTAGTCGGACTTGACAAAAATCACACCGGCTGTAGTGATACACATCTCGTAGACATCCAGGGTCATCGTAGAGGTACTCGTCGTCCACGAAACTAGCAGTGGAGCACACATGCCTCGGGTTTTGATCTTGAGGAGCAGCGGAGACTGCAGGTACATGGGGAGGCTACATCGGGGCCCAAGGCAAACAAGCGGGCAACGGCAACGAAGCACCAGAGATGGCAGCAGTGCCATCGGGGGTGCCAGGAGGTGGAGCTCAAGCAGAGGAGGCTCGGGGTAGCATGGTGGTGTGGTAAAACAGCAGCAGGAGGATCTGCGGGGAGGGAGAAGGCGGAGGATGGAGGTCCGGTGAGGCAGCAGAGGGATGGTGGCACGCGAGAAGAGCAACGGCAGGATGCGGCGAGGAGGAGGCCGCAGGTGAGGGAGGAGGTTGGGCTCGCGGCGCATGGTGGTGGAGGCGAGATCCGGGCGCGGGGTTCCATTCCCGGCGCCGGAATGGAGGGGGCCGCACCGGCGAGGAGAGGACGGCGGCTTGACGCGGCTCCGGCGACGGGGCGTGATGCAGGGGACTCGGGCAGGGGGTTGAAGAAGACGACGCGAGGCAGGGGCGTCGGAGTTGGACTCCAGTTACGGCGCAGGAGGCCCGATGCGGCGCTCGGAGGAGAGGGGCGGCACGCGGCCATGGCAGGGAGGCGATGGTTGCGGGCGCACGAGGAGAAGGGAGGAAGAGCATCTCAGGCGCTCGGGGTCGAGCTCGCACGCGAGGCCCTCCGGCTCGAGGAGCTGGGGAATCGGGCGCGGGGACTCCTCCCTGGTGTGTTGCGTGTGTGGTGACGGCGCGAGGGAGGAGACGAGGGAGAGTGGGGGATCGGGCAGGGGGGTTCGGGCTAGGGTTAGGAGGGATTGGTGGGGGCGGCTGGGCCTTGGCCTTGGGCCGGCGCGGGAGGATGGGAGGCCCAGGCTGCTGGGCTCCTTCTCTCTCTCTCTCTCTTTAGCAGAAAAAAATAGAGAGCAATTCAAAAGAATTAAAAGAAAGGCCAAGAACAAGAATACAATGGTGGGACATATTTGTAAGGCTTTACGGAATATTTCCAACCCAACAAAAATGGTTCCAACAAAATAGGAGAAGTTAAATCTAAAATTATTTAACTTGCACCGAAGGAGTTTGAATGGAGTCTAGACTTTAGGAGTAGTAAAAAATGTTGAGATATTTGGTGGAGCTCGGAAGATGATGAAAGAATAAATGGCAAAGTTGGAGATCAAGAATTAAGACAACAGAAGCATTGGGATTTTGCAAGTGTGTTATGGTGAATTCCAAAAACGGAATATTTTATTATAGCTCCCTAATAATATTGAGAGGCTTTAATATGTTATAAAGAGAAATCACGAGTGAATTCCCTCGATTTAAATGGATCGAAAAAAATCCATACGATTTATTTAGTTGAGTTTTTAAAAAAAATGACATGATGGCATGATGCAATGCAAATGATGCAACAAACAAAACAAATCACACGACGAAACTCGGAGTAGCTGGAAGTCTTCTGGAGCGTCGGTCTCGGGGCGTTACAGGTGACATCTCCCACGCCTTGATCCAGCAAGGAGAGAGGGAGAGGTTCAGGAAGACTCCATCCAACAGCAGCACAACAGCGTGGTGATGATGGAGGAGCGTGGCAATCCTGCAGGGCTTCGCCAAGCACCATGGGAGAGGAGGAGGAGGAGAGGCAGGGCTGCACCAAGAGGGAGATCGAATCGCGTGTTATGTGCAGCCTCATGCCTCAATATATATAGGGGAAGGGGAGGGGCTGCGCCCCCTCTAGGGTTCCCACCCCCTAGGGGCGGCGGCCATCCCTAGATGGGTTTTGGGGTGCGGCCAAGAGGGGAGGGGAGAGGGAGGCGCACCAATATGGGCCCTAAGGCCCATATCCCCTTAGGGTTTGCCCCTTCTCCCCCTCTAGCCGCATGGCCCATGGTGGGAGGCGCCCTAGCCCACCTAGGGGCTGGTGCTCTCTCATACTTGGCCCATGTATGCCTCTGGAGCATGTGGCCCCACTTGGTGGACCCCCGGGACCCTCCCGGTGGTCCCGGTACATTACCGATATCGCCCGAAACTTTTCCGGTTACCAAAACAGAACTTCCCATATATAAATCTTTACCTCTGGACCATTCCGGAACTCCTCGTGACGTCCGGGATCTCATCCGGGACTCCGAACAACATTCGGTAACCACATACAAGCTTCCTTTATAACCCTAGCGTCATCGAACCTTAAGTGTGTAGAACCTACGGGTTCGGGAGACATGTAGACATGACCGAGACGTTCTCCGGTCAATAACCAACAGCGGCATCTGGATACCCATGATGGCTCCCACATGTTCCACGATGATCTCATCGGATGTACCACGATGTCAAGGACTTAATCAATCCCGTATTCAATTCCATTTGTCTATCGGTATGTTACTTGCCTGAGACTCGATCGTCTGTATCCAATACCTTGTTCAATCTCGTTACCGGCAAGTCACTTTACTCATTCCGTAACACATCATCCCGTGATCAACTCCTTGGTCACATTGCGCATATGATGATGTCCTACCGAGTGGGCCCAGAGATACCTCTCCGTTTACACGGAGTGACAAATCCCAGTCTCGATCCGCATAAAACAATAGATACTTTCGGAGATACCTGTAGTGCACCTTTATAGTCACCCAGTTACGTTGTGACGTTTGATACACCCAAAGCACTCCTACGGTATCCAGGAGTTACACGCTCTCATGGTCAAAGGAAGAGATACTTGACATTGGCAAAGCTCTAGCAAACGAACTACACGATCTTTGTGCTAGGCTTAGGATTGGGTCTTGTCCATCACATCATTCTCCTAATGATGTGATCCCGTTATCAACGACATCCAATGTCCATAGCCAGGAAACCATGACTATCTGTTGATCACAACGAGCTAGTCAACTAGAGGCTCACTAGGGACATATTGTGGTCTATGTATTCACACGTGTATTACGATTTCCGGATAATACAGTTATAGCATGAATAAAAGACAATTATCATGAACAAGGAAATATAATAATAACACTTTTATTATTGCCTCTAGGGCATATTTCCAACAGTCTCCCACTTGCACTAGAGTCAATAATCCAGTTCACATCGCCATGTGACTAATACCCAAGAGTTTACTAGAGTTAGTAGTCTAGTTCACATCACTATGTGATTAACACTCAATGAGTTTTATGTTTGATCATGTTGCTTGTGAGAGAGGTTTTAGTCAACGGGTCTGAACCTTTCAGATCCATGTGTGCTTAACAAATCTCTATGTCATCTCCTAGATGCAGCTACCACGCTCTATTTGGAGCCATTCCAAATAACTGTTCCACTTGGAGCTATTCTAAATTGTTGCCCCATTGTACGTATCCGGTATCTCTACTTAGAGCTATCCGGATAGGTGTTAAGCTTGCATCGACGTAACCTTTACGACGAACTCTTTTACCACCTCCATAATCGAGAAAATTCCTTAGTCCACTAGTTACTAAGGATAACTTTGACCGCTGTCTGTGATCCATTCTTGGATCACTCTTGTACCCCTTGACTAACTCATGGCAAGGCACACTTTAGGTGCGGTACACAGCATAGCATACTGTAGAGCCTACGTCTTAAGCATAGGGGACGACCTTCGTCCTTTCTCTCTATTCTGCCATGGTCGAGCTTTAAGTCTTAACTTCGTACCTTACAACTCAGGCAAGAACTCCTTCTTTGACTTGTTCTTCTTGAACACCTTCAAGATCATGTCAAGGCATGTGCTCATTTGAAAGTACCATTAAGCGTTTTGATCTATCCTTATAGGTCTTGATGCTCAATGCTCAAGTAGCTTATTCCAGGTTTTCTATTGAAAAACACCTTTCAAATAACCCTATATGCTTTCTAGAAGTTCTACATCATTTCTGAATATGTCAGAAAATCTATAGTGCTCCCACTCACTTCTTTGGAAATACCAGTTTCTCATAAACTTTGTATACACCCAAAATCTTTGATCATCTCATCAAAGCATACATTCCAACTCCGAGATGCTTTCTCCAGTCCTCAGAAGGATCGCTGGAGCTTTGCATACTTATTAGCATCTTTTAGGATTGACGAAACCTTCCGGTTGTATCACATGCAACCTTTCCTCAAGAAAATCGTCGAGGAAACAATGTTTTGACATCCTATCTGCAAGATTTCATAAATAATGCAGTGATCGCTAATATAATTCCAACAGACTCTTAGCATCGCTATGAGTGACAAAATCTCACTGTAGTCAACTACTTGAACTTGTCAGAAAATATCTTAACGACAAGTCGAGCTTTCTTAATGGTGACATTTACCATCATCGTCCGTCTTCCTTTAAAATCCATCTGTACTCAACAGCCTTACGACCATCAAGTAGTTCTTCCAAAGTCTATACTTTGTTTTTATACATGGATCCTATCTCGGATTTCATGGCTTCTAACCATTTGTCGGAATTTGGGCCCACCATCGCTTCTCCATAGCTCGTAGGTTCATTGTTGTCTAGCAACATGACCTTCAAGACAGGATTACCGTACCACTCTAAAGTAGTACGCATCCTTGTCACCCTACGAGGTACGGTAGTGACTTGATCCAAAACTTCATGATCACTATCATAAGCTTCCACTTCAATTGGTGTAGGTGCCACAGGAACAACTCTTTGTGCCCTGCTATACACTAGTTGAAGTGACGGTTCAATAACCTCATCAAGTCTCCACCATCCTCCCACTCAATTCTTTCGAGAGAAACCTTTCCTCGAGAAAGGACTCGATTCTAGAAACAATTCATATTGCTTTCGGATCTGAATTAGGAGGTATACCCAACTGTTTTGGGTGTCCTATGAAGATGCATTTTATCCGCTTTGGGTTCGAGCTTATCAATCCTGAAACTTTTTCACATAAGCATCGCAGCCCCAAACCTTTTAAGAAACGACAACTTAGGTTTCTCCAAACGGTGTCGTCTCAACGGAATTACGTGGTACCCTTTTAAAGTGAGTGTGGTTGTCTCTAATGCCTAACCCATGAATGACAGTGGTAATTTGATAAGAGACATCATGGTACGCACCATATCCAATAGGGTGCAACTATGATGTTCGGACACACCATCACACTATGGTGTTCCAGGCGGTATTAATTGCGAAACAATTTCCACAATGTCTTAATTGTGTGCCAAAAGTCGTAACTCAGATATTCATCTCTATGATCATATCATAGACATTATATCCTCTTGTCACAATGATCTTCTACTTCACTCTGAAATTACTTGAACCATTCAATAATTCAGACTTGTGTTTCATCAAGTAAATGTTCTCAACATCTACTCGAATCATCTGTGAAGTAAGAACATAACGACATTCACTGCATGCCTCAGCACTCATTGAACTATACACATCAAAATGTGTTACTTCCAACAAGTTGCTATCTTGTTCCACCTTACTGAAAACGAGGCTTTTCAGTCATCTTGCCCATGTGGTATGATTTGCATATCAAGTGATTCAAAATCAAGTGAGTCCAAATGATCCATCTGCATGGAGTTTCTTCATGCATATACACCAATAGACGTGGTTCGCATGTCTCAAACTTTTCAAAAAAACGAGTGAGTCCAAAGATCCATCAACATGGAGCTTCTTAATGCGTTTTTTACCACTATGACTTACATGGCAGTGCCACAAGTAAGTGGTACTATCATTACTATCTTATATCTTTTGGCATGAAAATGTGTATCACTACGATCGAGATTCAATAAACCATTCCTTTAGGTGCAAGAGCACTTTATTCAGGTTTAATACCAATCTTGATGGTAGATGGAGCGTGCGATGTTTGATCACATCAAACTTGGAAACACTTCCAACATATATCGTCAGCTCAACTTTAGCTAGTCTCCGTTTACTCTGTAGCTTTTATTTCGAGTTACTAACACTTAGCAACCGAACCGGTATCTAATACCCTGGTGCTACTAGGAGTACTAGTAAAGTACACATCAACACAATGTATATCCAATATACTTCTATCGACCTTGCCAGCCTTCTCATCTACCAAGTATCTAGGGTAATTCTGCTCCAGTGGCTGTTCCCTTATTACAGAAGCACTTAGTCTCGGGTTTGGGTTCAACATTGGGTTTCTTCACTAGAGCAGTAACTGATTTGCCGTTTCATGAAGTATCCCTTCTTGCCCTTGCCCTTCTTGAAACTAGTGGTTTCACCAACCATCAACAATTGATGCTCCTTCTTGATTTCTACTGTCGCGATGTCAAACAACGCGAATACCTCAAGGATCATCATCTCTATCCTTGATATGTTATAGTTTATCACAAAGCTCTAGTAGCTTGGTGGCAATGACTTTTGGAGAAACATCGCCATCTCATTTGGAAGATCAACTCCCACTCGATTAAAGTGATTGTTGTACTCAGACCATCTGAGCACAAGCTCAACGATTGAGGTTTTCTCCCTTAGTTTGCAGGCTAAGAAAATCGTCGGAGGTCTCATACCTCTTGACGTGGGCACAAGCCTGAAATCCCAATTTCAGCCCTCGAAACATCTCACATGTTCCGCGGCGTTTCAAAAACGTCTTTGGTGCCTCAACTCTAAACTGTTTAACTGAACTATCACGTACTTATCAAAACGTGTATGTCCGATGTTCGTAACATCCACAAATGACGTTTGGGGTTCAACACACTGAGCGGTGTATTAAGGACATAAGCTTTCTACTGTCCGCATAATCGCTACTTTCAACTTTCAACTATATTTTCTCTAGGAACATATCTAAACAGTGGAACTAAAGCGCGAGCTATGACATAATTTGCAAAAGGTCTTTTGACTATGTTCAGGATAATTAAGTTCATCTTATGAACTCCCACTCAGATAGACATCCCTCTGGTCATCTAAGTGATAACATGATCCGAGTCAAACTAGGCCGTGTCCGATCATCACGTGAGACGGACTAGTCATCATCGGTGAACATCTTCATGTTGATCGTATCTACTATACGACTCATGCTCGACCTTTCGATCTCCGTGTTCCGAGGCCATGTCTGTACATGCTAGGCTCGTCAAGTTAACCCTAAGTGTTTTCGCTGTGTAAAAGTGTCTTACACCCGTTGTATGTGAACGTAAGAATCCATCACACCCGATCATCACGTGGTGCTTAGAAGCGACGAACTGTAGCAACGGTGCACAGTTAGGGGAGAACACTTCTTGAAATTTTGTAAGGGATCATCTTATTTACTACCGTCGTCCTAAGTAAACAAGATGCATAAACATGATAAACATCACATGCAATCAAATAGAGTAGTGACATGATATGGCCAATATCATATAGCTCCTTTGATCTTCATCTTCGGGGCTCCATGATCATCTTGTCACTGGCATGACACCATGATCTCCATCATCATGATCTCCATCATCGTGTCTTCATGAAGTTGTCACGCCAACGACTACTTCTACTTCTATGGCTAACGCGTTTAGCAATAAAGTAAAGTAAGTTACATGGCGTTGTTCAATGACACGCAGGTCATACAATAAATAAAGACAACTCCTATGGCTCCTGCCGGTTGTCATACTCATCGACATGCAAGTCGTGAATCCTATTACAAGAACATGATCAATCTCATACATCACATATCATTCATCACATTCTTCTTGGCCATATCACATCACAAAGCATACCCTGCAAAAACAAGTTAGACGTCCTCTAATTGTTGTTTGCATGTTTTACGTGGCTGCTATGGGTTTCTAGCAAGAACGTTTCTTACCTACGCAAAACCACAACGTGATATGCCAATTGCTATTTACCCTTCATAAGGACCCTTTTCATCGAATCCGTTCCGACTAAAGTGGGAGAGACTGGCACCCGCTAGCCACCTTATGCACCAAGTGCATGTCAATCGGTGGAACCTGTCTCACGTAAGAGTACGTGTAAGGTCGGTCCGGGCCGCTTCATCCCACAATACCGTCGAAACAAGATTGGACTAGTAACGGTAAGCATATTGAACAACATCAACGCCCACAACTACGTTGTGTTCTACTCGTGCAAAGAATCTACGCAATAGACCTAGCTCATGATGCCACTGTTGGGGAACGTAGCAGAAATTCAAAATTTTCCTACGTGTCACCAAGATATATCTATGGAGAAACCAGCAACGAGGGGAAGGATAGTGCATCTACATACCCTTGTAGATCGCTAAGCGGAAGCGTTCAAGTGAACGAGGTTGATGAAGTCGTACTCGTCGTGATTCAAATCACCGATGATCAAGTGCCGAAAGCACGGCACCTCCGTGTTCAACACACGTACAGCCCGGTGACGTCTCCCACGCCTTGATCCAGCAAGGAGAGAGGGAGAGGTTGAGGAAGACTCCATCCAACAGCAGCACAACGGCGTGGTGGTGGTGGAGGAGCGTGGCAATCCTGCAGGGCTTCGCCAAGCACCATGGGAGAGGTGGAGGAGGAGAGGGAGGGCTGCACCAAGAGGGAGATCGAATCGCGTGTTATGTGCAGCCTCATGCCTCAATATATATAGGGGAAGGGGAGGGGCTGCGCCCCCTCTAGGGTTCCCACCCCCTAGGGGCGGCGGCCAGCCCTATATGGGTTTTGGGGTGCGGCCAAGAGGGAAGGGGAGAGGGAGGCGCACCAATATGGGCCCTAAGGCCCATATCCCCTTAGGGTTTGCCCCTTCTCCCCCTCTAGCCGCATGGGCCATGGTGGGAGGCGCCCTAGCCCACCTAGGGGCTGGTGCTCTCTCATACTTGGCCCATCTATGCCTCTGGAGCATGTGGCCCCACTTGGTGGACCCCCGGGACCCTCCCGGTGGTCCCGGTACATTACCGATATCGCCCGAAACTTTTCCGGTTACCAAAACAGAACTTCCCATATATAAATCTTTACCTCCGGACCATTACGGAACTCCTCGTGACGTCCGGGATCTCATCCGGGACTCCGAACAACATTCGGTAACCACATACAAGCTTCCTTTATAACCCTAGCGTCATCGAACCTTAAGTGTGTAGACCCTACGGGTTCGGGAGACATGTAGACATGACCGAGACGTTCTCCGGTCAATAACCAACAGCGGGATCTGGATACCCATGATGGCTCCCACATGTTCCACGATGATCTCATCAGATGAACCATGATGTCAAGGACTTAATCAATCCCGTATTCAATTCCCTTTGTCTATCGGTATGTTACTTGCCCGAGACTCGATCGTCGGTATCCAATACCTTGTTCAATCTCGTTACCGGCAAGTCACTTCACTCGTTCCGTAACACATCATCCCGTGATCAACTCCTTGGTCACATTGCGCATATGATGATGTCCTAGCGAGTGGGCCCAGAGATACCTCTCCGTTTACACGGAGTGACAAATCCCAGTCTTGATCCGCATAAAACAATAGCTACTTTCGGAGATACCTATAGTGCACCTTTATAGTCACCCAGTTATGTTGTGACGTTTGATACACCCAAAGCACTCCTACGGTATCCAGGAGTTACACGCTCTCATGGTCAAAGGAAGAGATACTTGACATTGGCAAAGCTCTAGCAAACGAACTACACGATCTTTGTGCTAGGCTCAAGATTGGGTCTTGTCCATCACATCATTCTCCTAATGATGTGATCCCGTTATCAACGACATCCAATGTCCATAGCCAGGAAACCATGACTATCTGTTGATCACAACGAGCTAGTCAACTAGAGGCTCACTAGGGACATATTGTGGTCTATGTATTCACACGTGTATTACGATTTCCGGATAATACAGTTATAGCATGAATAAAAGACTATTATCATGAACAAAGAAATATAATAATAACACTTTTATTATTGCCTCTAGGGCATATTTCCAACAGTCTCCCACTTGCACTAGAGTCAATAATCCAGTTCACATCGCCATGTGATTAACACTCACAGGTCACATCGCCATGTGACTAATACCCAAGAGTTTACTAGAGTCAGTAGTCTAGTTCACTTCACTGTGTGATTAACACTCAATGAGTTTTATGTTTGATCATGTTGCTTGTGAGAGAGGTTTTAGTCAACGGGTCTGAACCTTTCAGATCCGTGTGTGCTTTACAAATCTCTATGTCATCAACTAGATGCAGCTACCACGCTCTATTTGGAGCCATTCCAAATAACTGTTCCACTTGGAGCTATTCTAAATTGTTGCCCCATTGTACGTATCCGGTATCTCTACTTAGAGCTATATCGGATAGGTGTTAAGCTTGCATCGACGTAACCTTTACGACGAATTCTTTTACCACCTCCATAATCGAGAAAATTCCTTAGTCCACTAGTTACTAAGGATAACTTTGACCGCTGTCTGTGATCCATTCTTGGATCACTCTTGTACCCCTTGACTAACTCATGGCAAGGCACACTTTAGGTGCGGTACACAGCATAGCATACTGTAGAGCCTACGTCTTAAGCATAGGGGACGACCTTCGTACCTTACAACTCAGGCAAGAACTCCTTCTTTGACTGGTTCATCTTGAACACCTTCAAGATCATGTCAAGGTATGTGCTCATTTGAAAGTACCATTAAGCGTTTTGGTCTACCCTTATAGGTCTTGATGCTCAATGCTCAAGTAGCTTATTCCAGGTTTTCTATTGAAAAACACCTTTCAAATAACCCTATATGCTTTCTAGAAGTTCTACATCATTTCTGATCATCAATATGTCAGAAAATCTATAGTGCTCCCACTCACTTCTTTGGAAATACCAGTTTCTCATAAACTTAGTATACACCCAAAATCTTTGATCATCTCATCAAAGCATACATTCCAACTCCGAGATGCTTTCTCCAGTCCTCAGAAGGATAGCTGGAGCTTTGCATACTTATTAGCATCTTTCAGGATTGACGAAACCTTCCGGTTGTATCACATACAACCTTTCCTCAAGAAAATCGTCGAGGAAACAATGTTTTGACATCCTATCTGCAAGATTTCATAAATAATGCAGTAATCGCTAATATAATTCCAACAGACTCTTAGCATCGCTACGAGTGAGAAAATCTCACCGTAGTCAACTCCTTGAACTTGTCAGAAAACATCTTAACGACAAGTCGAGCTTTCTTAATGGTGACATTTACCATCATCGTCCGTCTTCCTTTAAAATCCATCTGTACTCAACAGCCTTACGACCATCAAGTAGTTCTTCCAAAGTCGATACTTTGTTTTTTATACATGGATCCTATCTCGGATTTCATGGCTTCTAACCATTTGTCGGAATTTGGGCCCACCATCGCTTCTCCATAGCTCGTAGGTTCATTGTTGTCTAGCAACATGACCGTCAAGACAGGATTACGGTACCACTCTAAAGTAGTACGCATCCTTGTCACCCTACGAGGTACGGTAGTGACTTGATCCGAAACTTCATGATCACTATCATAAGCTTCCACTTCAATTGGTGTAGGTGCCACAGGAACAACTCTTTGTGCCCTGCTATACACTAGTTGAAGTGACGGTTCAATAACCTCATCAAGTCTCCACCATCCTCCCACTCAATTCTTTCGAGAGAAACCTTTCCTCAAGAAAGGACCCGATTCTAGAAACAATTCATATTGCTTTCGGATCTGAATTAGGAGGTATACCCAACTGTTTTGGGTGTCCTATGAAGATGCATTTTATCCGCTTTGGGTTCGAGCTTATCAATCCTGAAACTTTTTCACATAAGCATCGCAGCCCCAAACCTTTTAAGAAACGACAACTTAGGTTTCTCCAAACGGTGTCGTCTCAACGGAATTACGTGGTACCCTTTTAAAGTGAGTGTGGTTGTCTCTAATGCCTAACCCATGAATGACAGTGGTAATTTGATAAGAGACATCATGGTACGCACCATATCCAATAGGGTGCAACTATGATGTTCGGACACACCATCACACTATGGTGTTCCAGGCGGTATTAATTGCGAAACAATTTCCACAATGTCTTAATTGTGTGCCAAAACTCGTAACTCAGATATTCATCTCTATGATCATATCGTAGACATTATATCCTCTTGTCACAATGATCTTCTACTTCACTCTGAAATTACTTGAACCATTCAATAATCCAGACTTGTGTTTCATCAAGTAAATATTCTCAACATCTACTCGAATCATCTGTGAAGTAAGAACATAACGACATTCACTGCATGCCTCAGCACTCATTGGACTGTACACATCAAAATGTGTTACTTCCAACAAGTTGCTATCTTGTTCCATCTTACTGAAAACGAGGCTTTTCAGTCATCTTGCCCATGTGGTATGATTTGCATATCAAGTGATTCAAAATCAAGTGAGTCCAAATGATCCATCTGCATGGAGTTTCTTCATGCATATACACCAATAGACATGGTTCGCATGTCTCAAACTTTTCAAAAAAAAAAACGAGTGAGTCCAAAGATCCATCAACATGGAGCTTCTTCATGCGTTTTATACCACTATGACTTACATGGCAGTGCCACAAGTAAGTGGTACTATCATTACTATCTTATATCTTTTGGCATGAAAATGTGTATCACTACGATCGAGATTCAATAAACCATTCCTTTAGGTGCAAGAGCACTTTATTCAGGTTTAATACCAATCTTGATGGTAGAGGGAGCGTGCGATGTTTGATCACATCAAACTTGGAAACACTTCCAACATATATCGTCAGCTCACCTTTAGCTAGTCTCCATTTACTCTGTAGCTTTTATTTCGAGTTACTAACACTTAGCAACCGAACCGGTATCTAATACCCTGGTGCTACTAGGAGTACTAGTAAAGTACACATCAACACAATGTATATCCAATATACTTCTATCGACCTTGCCAGCCTTCTCATCTACCAAGTATCTAGGGTAATTCTTCTCCAGTGGCTGTTCCCTTATTACAGAAGCACTTAGTCTCGGGTTTGGGTTCAACATTGGGTTTCTTCACTAGAGCAGTAACTGATTTGCCGTTTCATGAAGTATCCCTTCTTGCCCTTGCCCTTCTTGAAACTAGTGGTTTCACCAACCATAAAACAATAGATACTTTCGGAGATACCTGTAGTGCACCTTTATAGTCACCCAGTTACGTTGTGACGTTTGATACACCCAAAGCACTCCTACGGTATCCAGGAGTTACACGCTCTCATGGTCAAAGGAAGAGAGACTTGACATTGGCAAAGCTCTAGCAAACGAACTACACGATCTTTGTGCTAGGCTTAGGATTGGGTCTTGTCCATCACATCATTCTCCTAATGATGTGATCCCGTTAGCAACGACATCCAATGTCCATAGCCAGGAAACCATGACTATCTGTTGATCACAACGAGCTAGTCAACTAGAGGCTCACTAGGGACATATTGTGGTCTATGTATTCACACGTGTATTACGATTTCCGGATAATACAGTTATAGCATGAATAAAAGACTATTATCATGAACAAAGAAATATAATAATAACACTTTTATTATTGCCTCTAGGGCATATTTCCAACAGTCTCCCACTTGCACTAGAGTCAATAATCCAGTTCACATCGCCATGTGATTAACACTCACAGGTCACATCGCCATGTGACTAATACCCAAGAGTTTACTAGAGTCAGTAGTCTAGTTCACATCACTATGTGATTAACACTCAATGAGTTTTATGTTTGATCATGTTGCTTGTGAGAGAGGTTTTAGTCAACGGGTCTGAACCTTTCAGATCCGTGTGTGCTTTACAAATCTCTATGTCATCTCCTAGATGCAGCTACCACGCTCTATTTGGAGCCATTCCAAATAACTGTTCCACTTGGAGCTATTCTAAATTGTTGCCCCATTGTACGTATCCGGTATCTCTACTTAGAGCTATATCGGATAGGTGTTAAGCTTGCATCGACGTAACCTTTACGACAAATTCATTTACCACCTCCATAATCGAGAAAATTCCTTAGTCCACTAGTTACTAAGGATAACTTTGACCGCTGTCTGTGATCCATTCTTGGATCACTCTTGTACCCCTTGACTAACTCATGGCAAGGCACACTTTAGGTGCGGTACACAGCATAGCATACTGTAGAGCCTACGTCTTAAGCATAGGGGACGACCTTCGTCCTTTCTCTCTATTCTGCCGTGGTCGAGCTTTAAGTCTTAACTTCGTACCTTACAACTCAGGCAAGAACTCCTTCTTTGACTGGTTCATCTTGAACACCTTCAAGATCATCTCAAGGTATGTGCTCATTTGAAAGTACCATTAAGCGTTTTGATCTATCCTTATAGGTCTTGATGCTCAATGCTCAAGTAGCTTATTCCAGGTTTTCTATTGAAAAACACCTTTCAAATAACCCTATATGCTTTCTAGAAGTTCTACATCATTTCTGATCATCAATATGTCAGAAAATCTATAGTGCTCCCACTCACTTCTTTGGAAATACTAGTTTCTCATAAACTTTGTATACACCCAAAATCTTTGATCATCTCATCAAAGCATACATTCCAACTCCGAGATGCTTTCTCCAGTCCTCAGAAGGATAGCTAGAGCTTTGCATACTTATTAGCATCTTTCAGGATTGACGAAACCTTCCGGTTGTATCACATACAACCTTTCCTCAAGAAAATCGTCGAGGAAACAATGTTTTGACATCCTATCTGCAAGATTTCATAAATAATGCAATAATCGCTAATATAATTCCAACAGACTCTTAGCATTGCTACGAGTGAGAAAATCTCACCGTAGTCAACTCCTTGAACTTGTCAGAAAACATCTTAACGACAAGTCGAGCTTTCTTAATGGTGCCATTTACCATCATCATCCGTCTTCCTTTAAAATCCATCTGTACTCAACAGCCTTACGACCATCAAGTAGTTCTTCCAAAGTCTATACTTTGTTTTTTATACATGGATCCTATCTCGGATTTCATGGCTTCTAACCATTTGTCGGAATTTGCACCCACCATCGCTTCTCCATAGCTCGTAGGTTCATTGTTGTCTAGCAACATGACCTTCAAGACAGGATTACCGTACCACTCTAAAGTAGTACGCATCCTTGTCACCCTACGAGGTACGGTAGTGACTAGATCCGAAACTTCATGATCACTATCATAAGCTTCCACTTCAATTGGTGTAGGTGCCACAGGAACAACTCTTTGTGCCCTGCTATACACTAGTTGAAGTGACGGTTCAATAACCTCATCAAGTCTCCACCATCCTCCCACTCAATTCTTTCGAGAGAAACCTTTCCTCGAGAAAGGACCCGATTCTAGAAACAATTCATATTGCTTTCGGATCTGAATTAGGAGGTATACCCAACTGTTTTGGGTGTCCTATGAAGATGCATTTTATCCGCTTTGGGTTCGAGCTTATCAATCCTGAAACTTTTTCACATAAGCATCGCAGCCCCAAACCTTTTAAGAAACGACAACTTAGGTTTCTCCAAACGGTGTCGTCTCAACGGAATTACGTGGTACCCTTTTAAAGTGAGTGTGGTTGTCTCTAATGCCTAACCCATGAATGACAGTGGTAATTTGATAAGAGACATCATGGTACGCACCATATCCAATAGGGTGCAACTATGATGTTCGGACACACCATCACACTATGGTGTTCCAGGCGGTATTAATTGCGAAACAATTTCCACAATGTCTTAATTGTGTGCCAAAACTCGTAACTCAGATATTCATCTCTATGATCATATCATAGACATTATATCCTCTTGTCACAATGATCTTCTACTTCACTCTGAAATTACTTGAACCATTCAATAATCCAGACTTGTGTTTCATCAAGTAAATATTCTCAACATCTACTCGAATCATCTGTGAAGTAAGAACATAACGACATTCACTGCATGCCTCAGCACTCATTGGACTGTACACATCAAAATGTGTTACTTCCAACAAGTTGCTATCTTGTTCCATCTTACTGAAAACGAGGCTTTTCAGTCATCTTGCCCATGTGGTATGATTTGCATATCAAGTGATTCAAAATCAAGTGAGTCCAAATGATCCATCTGCATGGAGTTTCTTCATGCATATACACCAATAGACATGGTTCGCATGTCTCAAACTTTTCAAAAAAAACGAGTGAGTCCAAAGATCCATCAACATGGAGCTTCTTCATGCGTTTTATACCACTATGACTTACATGGCAGTGCCACAAGTAAGTGGTACTATCATTACTATCTTATATCTTTTGGCATGAAAATGTGTATCACTACGATCGAGATTCAATAAACCATTCCTTTAGGTGCAAGAGCACTTTATTCAGGTTTAATACCAATCTTGATGGTAGAGGGAGCGTGCGATGTTTGATCACATCAAACTTGGAAACACTTCCAACATATATCGTCATCTCACCTTTAGCTAGTCTCCGTTTACTCTGTAGCTTTTATTTCGAGTTACTAACACTTAGCAACCGAACCGGTATCTAATACCCTGGTGCTACTAGGAGTACTAGTAAAGTACACATCAACACAATGTATATCCAATATACTTCTATCGACCTTGCCAGCCTTCTCATCTACCAAGTATCTAGGGTAATTCTGCTCCAGTGGCTGTTCCCTTATTACAGAAGCACTTAGTCTCGGGTTTGGGTTCAACATTGGGTTTCTTCACTAGAGCAGTAACTGATTTGCCGTTTCATGAAGTATCCCTTCTTGCCCTTGCCCTTCTTGAAACTAGTGGTTTCACCAACCATAAAACAATAGATACTTTCGGAGATACCTGTAGTGCACCTTTATAGTCACCCAGTTACGTTGTGACGTTTGATACACCCAAAGCACTCCTACGGTATCCAGGAGTTACACGCTCTCATGGTCAAAGGAAGAGAGACTTGACATTGGCAAAGCTCTAGCAAACGAACTACACGATCTTTGTGCTAGGCTTAGGATTGGGTCTTGTCCATCACATCATTCTCCTAATGATGTGATCCCGTTAGCAACGACATCCAATGTCCATAGCCAGGAAACCATGACTATCTGTTGATCACAACGAGCTAGTCAACTAGAGGCTCACTAGGGACATATTGTGGTCTATGTATTCACACGTGTATTACGATTTCCGGATAATACAGTTATAGCATGAATAAAAGACTATTATCATGAACAAAGAAATATAATAATAACACTTTTATTATTGCCTCTAGGGCATATTTCCAACAGTCTCCCACTTGCACTAGAGTCAATAATCCAGTTCACATCGCCATGTGATTAACACTCACAGGTCACATCGCCATGTGACTAATACCCAAGAGTTTACTAGAGTCAGTAGTCTAGTTCACATCACTATGTGATTAACACTCAATGAGTTTTATGTTTGATCATGTTGCTTGTGAGAGAGGTTTTAGTCAACGGGTCTGAACCTTTCAGATCCGTGTGTGCTTTACAAATCTCTATGTCATCTCCTAGATGCAGCTACCACGCTCTATTTGGAGCCATTCCAAATAACTGTTCCACTTGGAGCTATTCTAAATTGTTGCCCCATTGTACGTATCCGGTATCTCTACTTAGAGCTATATCGGATAGGTGTTAAGCTTGCATCGACGTAACCTTTACGACAAATTCATTTACCACCTCCATAATCGAGAAAATTCCTTAGTCCACTAGTTACTAAGGATAACTTTGACCGCTGTCTGTGATCCATTCTTGGATCACTCTTGTACCCCTTGACTAACTCATGGCAAGGCACACTTTAGGTGCGGTACACAGCATAGCATACTGTAGAGCCTACGTCTTAAGCATGGGGGACGACCTTCGTCCTTTCTCTCTATTCTGCCGTGGTCGAGCTTTAAGTCTTAACTTCGTACCTTACAACTCAGGCAAGAACTCCTTCTTTGACTGGTTCATCTTGAACACCTTCAAGATCATGTCAAGGTATGTGCTCATTTGAAAGTACCATTAAGCGTTTTGATCTATCCTTATAGGTCTTGATGCTCAATGCTCAAGTAGCTTATTCCATGTTTTTTATTGAAAAACACCTTTCAAATAACCCTATATGCTTTCTAGAAGTTCTACATCATTTCTGATCATCAATATGTCAGAAAATCTATAGTGCTCCCACTCACTTCTTTGGAAATACCAGTTTCTCATAAACTTTGTATACACCCAAAATCTTTGATCATCTCATCAAAGCATACATTCCAACTCCGAGATGCTTTCTCCAGTCCTCAGAAGGATAGCTGGAGCTTTGCATACTTATTAGCATCTTTCAGGATTGACGAAACCTTCCGGTTGTATCACATACAACCTTTCCTCAAGAAAATTGTCGAGGAAACAATGTTTTGACATCCTATCTGCAAGATTTCATAAATAATGCAGTAATCGGTAATATAATTCCAACAGACTCTTAGCATCGCTACGAGTGAGAAAATCTCACCGTAGTCAACTCCTTGAACTTGTCAGAAAACATCTTAACGACAAGTCGAGCTTTCTTAATGGTGACATTTACCATCATCGTCCGTCTTCCTTTAAAATCCATCTGTACTCAACAGCCTTACGACCATCAAGTAGTTCTTCCAAAGTCTATACTTTGTTTTTTATACATGGATCCTATCTCGGATTTCATGGCTTCTAACCATTTGTCGGAATTTGCGCCCACCATCGCTTCTCCATAGCTCGTAGGTTCATTGTTGTCTAGCAACATGACCTTCAAGACAGGATTACCGTACCACTCTAAAGTAGTACGCATCCTTGTCACCCTACGAGGTACGGTAGTGACTTGATCCGAAACTTCATGATCACTATCATAAGCTTCCACTTCAATTGGTGTAGGTGCCACAGGAACAACTCTTTGTGCCCTGCTATACACTAGTTGAAGTGACGGTTCAATAACCTCATCAAGTCTCCACCATCCTCCCACTCAATTCTTTCGAGAGAAACCTTTCCTCAAGAAAGGACCCGATTCTAGAAACAATTCATATTGCTTTCGGATCTGAATTAGGAGGTATACCCAACTGTTTTGGGTGTCCTATGAAGATGCATTTTATCCGCTTTGGGTTCGAGCTTATCAATCCTGAAACTTTTTCACATAAGCATCGCAGCCCCAAACCTTTTAAGAAACGACAACTTAGGTTTCTCCAAACGGTGTCGTCTCAACGGAATTACGTGGTACCCTTTTAAAGTGAGTGTGGTTGTCTCTAATGCCTAACCCATGAATGACAGTGGTAATTTGATAAGAGACATCATGGTACGCACCATATCCAATAGGGTGCAACTATGATGTTCGGACACACCATCACACTATGGTGTTCCAGGCGGTATTAATTGCGAAACAATTTCCACAATGTCTTAATTGTGTGCCAAAACTCGTAACTCAGATATTCATCTCTATGATCATATCATAGACATTATATCCTCTTGTCACAATGATCTTCTACTTCACTCTGAAATTACTTGAACCATTCAATAATTCAGACTTGTGTTTCATCAAGTAAATATTCTCAACATCTACTCGAATCATCTGTGAAGTAAGAACATAACGACATTCACTGCATGCCTCAGCACTCATTGGACTGTACACATCAAAATGTGTTACTTCCAACAAGTTGCTATCTTGTTCCATCTTACTGAAAACGAGGCTTTTCAGCCATCTTGCCCATGTGGTATGATTTGCATATCAAGTGATTCAAAATCAAGTGAGTCCAAATGATCCATCTGCATGGAGTTTCTTCATGCATATACACCAATAGACATGGTTCGCATGTCCCAAACTTTTAAAAAAAACGAGTGAGTCCAAAGATCCATCAACATGGAGCTTCTTCATGCGTTTTATACCACTATGACTTACATGGCAGTGCCACAAGTAAGTGGTACTATCATTACTATCTTATATCTTTTGGCATGAAAATGTGTATCACTACGATCGAGATTCAATAAACCATTCCTTTAGGTGCAAGAGCACTTTATTCAGGTTTAATACCAATCTTGATGGTAGAGGGAGCGTGCGATGTTTGATCAAATCACACTTGGAAACACTTCCAACATATATCGTCAGCTCACCTTTAGCTAGTCTCCGTTTACTCTGTAGCTTTTATTTCGAGTTACTAACACTTAGCAACCGAACCGGTATCTAATACCCTGGTGCTACTAGGAGTACTAGTAAAGTACACATCAACACAATGTATATCCAATATACTTCTATCGATCTTGCCAGCCTTCTCATCTACCAAGTATCTAGGGTAATTCTGCTCCAGTGGTTGTTCCCTTATTATAGAAGCACTTAGTCTCGGGTTTGGGTTCAACATTGGGTTTCTTCACTAGAGCAGTAACTGATTTGCTGTTTCATGAAGTATCCCCTCTTGCCCTTGCCCTTCTTGAAACTAGTGGTTTCACCAACCATAAAACAATAGATACTTTCGGAGATACCTGTAGTGCACCTTTATAGTCACCCAGTTACGTTGTGACGTTTGATACACCCAAAGCACTCCTACGGTATCCAGGAGTTACACGCTCTCATGGTCAAAGGAAGTGATACTTGACATTGGCAAAGCTCTAGCAAACGAACTACACGATCTTTGTGCTAGGCTTAGGATTGGGCCTTGTCCATCACATCATTCTCCTAATGATGTGATCCCGTTATCAACGACATCCAATGTCCATAGCCAGGAAACCATGACTATCTGTTGATCACAACGAGCTAGTCAACTAGAGGCTCACTAGGGACATATTGTGGTCTATGTATTCACACGTGTATTACGATTTCCGGATAATACAGTTATAGCATGAATAAAAGACTATTATCATGAACAAAGAAATATAATAATAACACTTTTATTATTGCCTCTAGGGCATATTTCCAACAGTCTCCCACTTGCACTAGAGTCAATAGTCCAGTTCACATCGCCATGTGATTAACACTCACAGGTCACATCGCCATGTGACTAATACCCAAGAGTTTACTAGAGTCAGTAGTCTAGTTCACATCACTATGTGATTAACACTCAATGAGTTTTATGTTTGATCATCTTGCTTGTGAGAGAGGTTTTAGTCAACGGGTCTGAACCTTTCAGATCCGTGTGTGCTTTACAAATCTCTATGTCATCTCCTAGATGCAGCTACCACGCTCTATTTGGAGCCATTCCAAATAACTGTTCCACTTGGAGCTATTCTAAATTGTTGCCCCATTGTACGTATCCGGTATCTCTACTTAGAGCTATATCGGATAGGTGTTAAGCTTCCATCGAGGTAACCTTTACGACGAATTCTTTTACCACCTCCATAATCGAGAAAATTCCTTAGTCCACTAGTTACTAAGGATAACTTTGACCGCTGTCTGTGATCCATTCTTGGATCACTCTTGTACCCCTTGACTAACTCATGGCAAGGCACACTTTAGGTGCGGTACACAGCATAGCATATTGTAGAGCCTACGTCTTAAGCATAGGGGACGACCTTCGTCCTTTCTCTCTATTCTGCCGTGGTCGAGCTTTAAGTATTAACTTCGTACCTTACAACTCAGGCAAGAACTCCTTCTTTGACTGGTTCATCTTGAACACCTTCAAGATCATGTCAAGGTATGTGCTCATTTGAAAGTACCATTAAGCGTTTTGATCTATCCTTATAGGTCTTGATGCTCAATGCTCAAGTAGCTTATTCCAGGTTTTCTATTGAAAAACACCTTTCAAATAACCCTATATGCTTTCTAGAAGTTCTACATCATTTCTGATCCTCAATATGTCAGAAAATCTATAGTGCTCCCACTCACTTCTTTGGAAATACCAGTTTCTCATAAACTTTGTATACACCCAAAATCTTTGATCATCTCATCAAAGCATACATTCCAACTCCGAGATGCTTTCTCCAGTCCTCAGAAGGATAGCTGGAGCTTTGCATACTTATTAGCATCTTTCAAGATTGACGAAACCTTCCGGTTGTATCACATACAACCTTTCCTCAAGAAAATCGTCGAGGAAACAATGTTTTGACATCCTATCTGCAAGATTTCATAAATAATGCAGTAATCGCTAATATAATTCCAATAGACTCTTAGCATCGCTACGAGTGAGAAAATCTCACCGTAGTCAACTCCTTGAACTTGTCAGAAAACATCTTAACGGCAAGTTGAGCTTTCTTAATGGTGACATTTACCATCATCGTCCGTCTTCCTTTAAAATCCATCTGTACTCAACAGCCTTACGACCATCAAGTAGTTCTTCCAAAGTCTATACTTTGTTTTTTATACATGGATCCTATCTCGGATTTCATGGCTTCTAACCATTTGTCGGAATTTGGGCCCACCATCACTTCTCCATAGCTCGTAGGTTCATTGTTGTCTAGCAACATGACCTTCAAGACAGGATTACCGTACCACTCTAAAGTAGTATGCATCCTTGTCACCCTACGAGGTACGGTAGTGACTTGATCCGAAACTTCATGATCACTATCATAAGCTTCCACTTCAATTGGTGTATGTGCCACAGGAACAACTCTTTGTGCCCTGCTATACACTAGTTGAAGTGACGGTTCAATAACCTCATCAAGTATCCACCATCCTCCCACTCAATTCTTTCGAGAGAAACCTTTCCTCGAGAAAGGACCCGATTCTAGAAACAATTCATTTTGCTTTCGGATCTGAATTAGGAGGTATACCCAACTGTTTTGGGTGTCCTATGAAGATGCATTTTATCCGCTTTGGGTTCGAGCTTATCAATCCTGAAACTTTTTCACATAAGCATCGCAGCCCCAAACCTTTTAAGAAACGACAACTTAGGTTTCTCCAAACGGTGTCGTCTCAACGGAATTACGTGGTACCCTTTTAAAGTGAGTGTGGTTGTCTCTAATGCCTAACCCATGAATGACAGTGGTAATTTGATAAGAGACATCATGGTACGCACCATATCCAATAGGGTGCAACTATGATGTTCGGACACACCATCACACTATGGTGTTCCAGGCGGTATTAATTGCGAAACAATTTCCACAATGTCTTAATTGTGTGCCAAAACTCGTAACTCAGATATTCATCTCTATGATCATATCATAGACATTATATCCTCTTGTCACAATGATCTTCTACTTCACTCTGAAATTACTTGAACCATTCAATAATCCAGACTTGTGTTTCATCAAGTAAATATTCTCAACATCTACTCGAATCATCTGTGAAGTAAGAACATAACGACATTCACTGCATGCCTCAGCACTCATTGGACTGTACACATCAAAATGTGTTACTTCCAACAAGTTGCTATCTTGTTCCATCTTACTGAAAACGAGGCTTTTCAGTCATCTTGCCCATGTGGTATGATTTGCATATCAAGTGATTCAAAATCAAGTGAGTCCAAATGATCCATCTGCATGGAGTTTCTTCATGCATATACACCAATAGACATGGTTCGCATGTCTCAAACTTTTCAAATAAAACGAGTGAGTCCAAAGATCCATCAACATGGAGCTTCTTCATGCGTTTTATACCACTATGACTTACATGGCAGTGCCACAAGTAAGTGGTACTATCATTACTATCTTATATCTTTTGGCATGAAAATGTGTATCACTACGATCGAGATTCAATAAACCATTCCTTTAGGTGCAAGAGCACTTTATTCAGGTTTAATACCAATCTTGATGGTAGAGGGAGCGTGCGATGTTTGATCACATCAAACTTGGAAACACTTCCAACATATATCGTCAGCTCACCTTTAGCTAGTCTCCGTTTACTCTGTAGCTTTTATTTCGAGTTACTAACACTTAGCAACCGAACCGGTATCTAATACCCTGGTGCTACTAGGAGTACTAGTAAAGTACACATCAACACAATGTATATCCAATATACTTCTATCGACCTTGCCAGCCTTCTCATCTACCAAGTATCTAGGGTAATTCTGCTCCAGTGGCTGTTCCCTTATTACAGAAGCACTTAGTCTCGGGTTTGGGTTCAACATTGGGTTTCTTCACTAGAGAAGTAACTGATTTGCCGTTTCATGAAGTATCCCTTCTTGCCCTTGCCCTTCTTGAAACTAGTGGTTTCACCAACCATAAAACAATAGATACTTTCGGAGATACCTGTAGTGCACCTTTATAGTCACCCAGTTACGTTGTGACGTTTGATACACCCAAAGCACTCCTACGGTATCCAGGAGTTACACGCTCTCATGGTCAAAGGAAGAGATACTTGACATTGGCAAAGCTCTAGAAAACGAACTACACGATCTTTGTGCTAGGCTTAGGATTGGGTCTTGTCCATCACATCATTCTCCTAATGATGTGATCCCGTTATCAACGACATCCAATGTCCATAGCCAGGAAACCATGACTATCTGTTGATCACAACGAGCTAGTCAACTAGAGGCTCGCTAGGGACATATTGTGGTCTATGTATTCACACGTGTATTACGATTTCCGGATAATACAGTTATAGCATGAATAAAAGACTATTATCATGAACAAAGAAATATAATAATAACACTTTTATTATTGCCTCTAGGGCATATTTCCAACAGTCTCCCACTTGCACTAGAGTCAATAATCCAGTTCACATCGCCATGTGATTAACACTCACAGGTCACATCGCCATGTGACTAATACCCAAGAGTTTACTAGTGTCAGTAGTCTAGTTCACATCACTATGTGATTAACACTCAATGAGTTTTATGTTTGATCATGTTGCTTGTGAGAGAGGTTTTAGTCAACGGGTCTGAACCTTTTAGATCCGTGTGTGCTTTACAAATCTCTATGTCATCTCCTAGATGCAGCTACCACGCTCTATTTGGAGCCATTCCAAATAACTGTTCCACTTGGAGCTATTCTAAATTGTTGCCCCATTGTACATATCCGGTATCTCTACTTAGAGCTATATCGGATAGGTGTTAAGCTTGCATCGACGTAACCTTTACGACGAATTCTTTTACCACCTCCATAATCGAGAAAATTCCTTAGTCCACTAGTTACTAAGGATAACTTTGACCGCTGTCTGTGATCCATTCTTGGATCACTCTTGTACCCCTTGACTAACTCATGGCAAGGCACACTTTAGGTGCGGTACACAGCATAGCATACTGTAGAGCCTACGTCTTAAGCATAGGGGACGACCTTCGTCCTTTCTCTCTATTCTGCCGTGGTCGAGCTTTAAGTCTTAACTTCGTACCTTACAACTCAGGCAAGAACTCCTTCTTTGACTGGTTCATCTTGAACACCTTCAAGATCATGTCAAGGTATGTGCTCATTTGAAAGTACCATTAAGCGTTTTGATCTATCCTTATAGGTCATGATGCTCTATGCTCAAGTAGCTTATTCCAGGTTTTCTATTGAAAAACACCTTTCAAATAACCCTATATGCTTTCTAGAAGTTCTACATCATTTCTGATCATCAATATGTCAGAAAATCTATAGTGCTCCCACTCACTTCTTTGGAAATACCAGTTTCTCATAAACTTTGTATACACCCAAAATCTTTGATCATCTCATCAAAGCATACATTCCAACTCCGAGATGCTTTCTCCAGTCCTCAGAAGGATAGCTGGAGCTTTGCATACTTATTAGCATCTTTCAGGATTGACGAAACCTTCCGGTTGTATCACATACAACCTTTCCTCAAGAAAATCGTCGAGGAAACAATGTTTTGACATCCTATCTGCAAGATTTCATAAATAATGCAGTAATCGCTAATATAATTCCAACAGACTCTTAGCATCGCTACAAGTGAGAAAATCTCACCGTAGTCAACTCCTTGAACTTGTCAGAAAACATCTTAACGACAAGTCGAGCTTTCTTAATGGTGACATTTACCATCATCGTCCGTCTTCCTTTAAAATCCATCTGTACTCAACAGCCTTACGACCATCAAGTAGTTCTTCCAAAGTCTATACTTTGTTTTTTATACATGGATCCTATCTCGGATTTCATGGCTTCTAACCATTTGTCGGAATTTGGGCCCACCATCGCTTCTCCATAGCTCGTAGGTTCATTGCTGTCTAGCAACATGACCTTCAAGACAGGATTACCGTACCACTCTAAAGTAGTATGCATCCTTGTCACCCTACGAGGTACGGTAGTGACTTGATCCGAAACTTCATGATCACTATCATAAGCTTCCACTTCAATTGGTGTAGGTGCCACAGGAACAACTCTTTGTGCCCTGCTATACACGGTTCAATAACCTCATCAAGTCTCCACCATCCTCCCACTCAATTCTTTCGAGAGAAACCTTTCCTCGAGAAAGGACCCGATTCTAGAAACAATTCATATTGCTTTCGGATCTGAATTAGGAGGTATACCCAACTGTTTTGGGTGTCCTATGAAGATGCATTTTATCCGCTTTGGGTTCGAGCTTATCAATCCTGAAACTTTTTCACATAAGCATCACAGCCCCAAACCTTTTAAGAAACGACAACTTAGGTTTCTCCAAACGGTGTCGTCTCAACGGAATTACGTGGTACCCTTTTAAAGTGAGTGTGGTTGTCTCTAATGCCTAACCCATGAATGACAGTGGTAATTTGATAAGAGACATCATGGTACGCACCATATCCAATAGGGTGCAACTATGATGTTCGGACACACCATCACACTATGGTGTTCCAGGCGGTATTAATTGCGAAACAATTTCCACAATGTCTTAATTGTGTGCCAAAACTCGTAACTCAGATATTCATCTCTATGATCATATCATAGACATTATATCCTCTTGTCACAATGATCTTCTACTTCACTCTGAAATTACTTGAACCATTCAATAATTCAGACTTGTGTTTCATCAAGTAAATATTCTCAACATCTACTCGAATCATCTGTGAAGTAAGAACATAACGACATTCACTGCATGCCTCAGCACTCATTGGACTGTACACATCAAAATGTGTTACTTCTAACAAGTTGCTATCTTGTTCCATCTTACTGAAAATGAGGCTTTTCAGTCATCTTGCCCATGTGGTATGATTTGTATATCAAGTGATTCAAAATCAAGTGAGTCCAAATGATCCATCTGCATGGAGTTTCTTCATGCATATACACCAATAGACATGGTTCGCATGTCTCAAACTTTTCAAAAAAAACGAGTGAGTCCAAAGATCCATCAACATGGAGCTTCTTCATGCGTTTTATACCACTATGACTTACATGGCAGTGCCACAAGTAAGTGGTACTATCATTACTATCTTATATCTTTTGGCATGAAAATGTGTATCACTACGATCGAGATTCAATAAACCATTCCTTTAGGTGCAAGAGCACTTTATTCAGGTTTAATACCAATCTTGATGGTAGAGGGAGCGTGCGATGTTTGATCACATCAAACTTGGAAACACTTCCAACATATATCGTCAGCTCACCTTTAGCTAGTCTCCGTTTACTCTGTAGCTTTCATTTCGAGTTACTAACACTTAGCAACTGAACCGGTATCTAATACCCTGGTGCTACTAGGAGTACTAGTAAAGTACACATCAACACAATGTATATCCAATATACTTCTATCGACCTCGCCAGCCTTCTCATCTACCAAGTATCTAGGGTAATTCTACTCCAGTGGCTGTTCCCTTATTACAGAAGCACTTAGTCTCGGGTTTGGGTTCAACATTGGGTTTCTTCACTAGAGCAGTAACTGATTTGCCGTTTCATGAAGTATCCCTTCTTGCCCTTGCCCTTCTTGAAACTAGTGGTTTCACCAACCATAAAACAATAGATACTTTCGGAGATACCTGTAGTGCACCTTTATAGTCACCCAGTTATGTTGTGACGTTTGATACACCCAAAGCACTCCTACGGTATCCAGGAGTTACACGCTCTCATGGTCAAAGGAAGAGATACTTGACATTGGCAAAGCTCTAGCAAACGAACTACACGATCTTTGTGCTAGGCTTAGGATTGGGTCTTGTCCATCACATCATTCTCCTAATGATGTGATCCCGTTATCAACGACATCCAATGTCCATAGCCAGGAAACCATGACTATCTGTTGATCACAACGAGCTAGTCAACTAGAGGCTCACTAGGGACATATTGTGGTCTATGTATTCACACGTGTATTACGATTTCCGGATAATACAGTTATAGCATGAATAAAAGACTATTATCACACTACTAGAAAAAGGGCTATAGATGGAAATGACACTAATGGCGCACCAGACAAGTGGTGCGCCATTAGTATATACTAATGGCGCACCACCCTCTGATGCGCCATTAGTGTTGAAACTACTAATGGCGCACCCTGACCACGGTGCGCCATTAGTACCAAATTTTTTTTTGAACTAGTGCGCCTGTCCAAACATACTAATGGCGCATCCCCTGGTGGTGCGCCATTACTAGTTGTAACTAGTAATGGCGCACCATCCAGGAGGTGCGCCACTAATGTTATTTTTTTATTATTGCTTTTATTCCTTTTTTTGCAAAAGTTCTAATGGCGCACCGCCAGGGGGTGCGCCATTAGTAACCTGGATTACTAATGGCGCATTTGTTGCTGGTGCGCCATTAGTAAGTGGGCAGCAACAAGATATTTTGGACAGCCTCTCCTCCCACACTCACTTTCTCCCCACTTCATTCTCTCCACCGCCTCCTCCTTGTCTCGGGTGCCTCCTCTTTTTCACCTCATTTCCACCATAGATTCATTCAAATTAAGTGGTTAAGTTACCTTGTTTTGCTAGGTAAGTAAGGGGGGAAGCTATATTTATGTTGTTCTCCCTACAAACAATGTGCACATGCACTTTTTATGGCCTAGCTAGATCTATGTATGTTCGTGGTGTTGCATATGTTTGTGGTGTTGCATATGTGTTTGTGTTTGGAGGTGTACCGGTATTTGAAATGCGATAGTTGCCAATATTTTGCCGGAATGTTGATTCATTTCCGTTTCGGCGAGAATTTTGGCATTAAGCATTCTTTTTGGTCCTATTTTTAGGGAAAGTCATGCCAAATTTTTTCTTGGTTCTAAAATATCGTTTTGCTCTACCCCGCAGGCGACCATGGTCCGCACGATGACCGAAGGCATCGTGAATAGGTTTTTGAGGTCCGCGAAGGCCGAGATGCTTCAAAAGAACGAGACGGAGATAAGATGTCCGTGTCGAAGATGCAAGCTGAATAGCCTTATTGCGGACCCGGATTCCGGGCAGGTGCGGGACCACCTGCTCTTGCGTGGTTTCATGGATGGCTATCGGTGGCAAGGTGATGAAGATGACTACGAAGTCGTTCATGGGGCCGGGCAAGAAATGAGGAAGGGCAGCAAGACAACCACCGCGGCTCGGGGGGGCGAGAAGACGAAGAATCCCCAGGAGATGATCACGACGGTGATGCTGTACACAGTCATCATGTAGAAGATGCAGGACATGATGATGATGCCGGCGGAGCAGACGACGTTGGACCATCGATGGGCTGGGTGCAGGACCCTCATATTCAAGAGCTGCTTCTCAAGCAGACGGATAACGCAAGAGCTGCCGCCCGAGAGAAAGCCAAGATGGATCAACTTGAGTTAGACGCGGTTACTCCGTTGTATGAAGGATGCAGGCCCGAGGATACCCGCCTGAAAGTAACGCTCATGGCTCTGGAGATGAAGGTAAAACACAAAATGACCGACGCATGCTTCGACGAGAACATGTCATTCTGGCACGAACGTCTTCCCAAGGGGAACAAGTGCCCGACCAGTTTGGAGGAGGCAAAGAAAATCGTGTGTCCTCTGGATTTACCGCACGTGAAATACCATGTGTGCATGAACAATTGCATCATTTATCGGGACGAGCACGCGGAGTCTACAATATGTCCGGTGTGCGGTGTCACTCGATACAAGAAGAGGAAGAAAGCTCCTCGAAAAGTGGTGTGGTACTTTCCGATCACTCCTCGTCTGCAGCGGTATTTCGCGGATCCTAAGGTAGCAAAGCTCCTGCGTTGGCACGCGGATAGGGAGGAGAAGAAGCGAGAAGATGACGCAAATGATCCGGAGATAGATAAAAAAGACAAGATGCTGAGTCACCCTAAGGATGCGAGCCAGTGGCAAGCATTGAACTTCGAATACCCAGAATTTGGGAACGATCCAAGGAACATCGTGCTGGGCGCGAGCACCGATGGAGTCAATCCGTTTGGCAGCCAGAGAAGCACACATAGCACCTGGCCTGTGTTTGTGTGGATGTACAACCTTCCCCCCTGGTTGTGCATGAAGAGGAAGTACATTCACATGAGTATGCTAATTGAAGGGCCGAAACAACCAGGGAACGACATCAATCTGTATCTGGGGCTGCTGAAAGAGGAGCTTGACACGCTGTGGAAAACGCCAGCCAATACGTGGGACGCCGCAGAGAAAGAATATTTCCCTATGAGAGCCGCACTGCTCACGACGGTGCACGACTATCTCGGTTACGGATATCTTGCGGGGCAGGTAGTCCACGGATTTTCTGGATGCGTAAGGTGCATGGATGACACAACGTATCGCCAGCTAGATAGAGATCCCGGGTCTTCGAAAACCGTGTTCATGGGACATCGAAGGTGGCTTCGCGACGATGACCCGTGGAGGAAACGCAAGGATCTGTTCGATGGTGAAACCGAACCCCGAAAACGCCCGTGTACGAGGAGCGGCGAGGAAATAGACAAGCTGTTGAAAAATTGGAAAGACTGCCCACTGCCGGGAAAGAAGCAAAAGGCGCCAGAGCCGGGAAAGAAGCGAAAGGCGCCAGAGCCGCTGCTGAAGGTATGGAAAACGAGGTCTGTTTTCTGGGACTTGCCGTACTGGAAGATCCACCGTGTGCCTCACAGCCTTGATGTCATGCATATCACGAAGAACGTGTGCGAGAGTCTGCTTGGTACCCTGCTCAACATGCCAGAGAGGACCAAAGATGGGCCGAAAGCAAGGGCAGACTTGAAATCAATGGGCATCAGGCAGGAGCTTCACGCTATATATGATGATGATGATGATGATGATGATGATGAGGCGAAGCAGGACACAGAAAGTCGTCGCAAAGGCAAAAAGGCCAAGAAGACCGGAAATGACTACCCTCCCGCGTGCTTCACTCTAAGTCAGGAGGAGATCGAGCAGTTTTTCACCTGCCTCCTAGGAGTAAAACTTCCTTACGGTTACGCGGGGAAGATAAGCAGATACCTAGACCCAGCGAAGCAGAAGTTCAACAGGATGAAGTCTCACGACTGTCACGTGCTGATGACGCAGATACTTCCAGTTGCAATCCGTGGGATCATGGACGCGCACGTCCGTGAAATGCTATTTGGCCTATGCAACTTCTTCGACGTCATCTCTCGGAAGTCGATTGGCGTGAGGCAACTCAGAAGGCTACAGGAAGAGATCGTGGTGATACTATGTGAGCTTGAGATGTACTTCCCACCCGCATTCTTCGACGTTATGGTGCATCTGCTGGTCCATATAGTGGAGGATATCATCCAACTCGGGCCGACGTTCCTGCACAACATGATTCCGTTCGAAAGGATGAATGGTGTCATCAAAGGATACGTTCGCAACATGTCACGTACAGAAGGAAGCATAGCCAGGGGCTTTCTGACCAAAGAGTGCATCTCCTACTGCACGAATTATCTAGGCATCGAGAACCCCGTTGGTCTGCCTGTCAACAGGCACCTCGGCAGGCTCGCTGGATGGGGTCACCGTGAGGGTCGCCGCGAAATGCATGTCGACTTCGAGGGTCGACTCACCGACTTTGAAAGAGCAAACCTAGTCGCGCTACAACACATAGACGTGGTCGATCCTTGGGTGGTAGAGCACAAAACCTTTATTAAGAAGACGTACGATGACCGAGGCCAACAGAGGACGGACGGAGATATACTCAAAGAGCACAACTCATGTTTCACGCGTTGGTTCAAGCAGAAGCTTCTGTCGTACCCTTTACATGAGGATTCTTCCGCGGAAGAACAACTCATATTCGCCTTGTCACAGGGCGCCGAGCACAACCTGATGACCTATGAGGCGTACGATATCAACGGCTACACATTCTACACCGAGGCCAAGGACATGAAGAGCGATGGTTATCAGAACTCCGGGGTAACGATGGAATCCTACACCGGTAACGACAAGGACAGATACTACGGAAGGATCGAGGAGATCTGGGAGCTGAGCTACGCTGGAGAGAAGGTCCCGATGTTCCGTGTTAGATGGGCCAAGAACGTCATAAAAGAAGACCGGTATTTCACCACCATGGTTATACCCGAAGCCAAATCCAAGACCGCGGGCGCAAACGTCACCGCGAAAAATGAGCCATGGGTACTGGCTTCCCAAGTGGACCAATGCTTCTTCATTACCGACCCGCCAAAGCCCAGTCGTGTTGTCGTGAGGAGAGGCAAAAGGAAGATCATCGGAATGGATGGAGTAGCCAATGAGCAAGACTTCGACAAGTACGGCGACCCGAGGATCGAACATGACGACGATGATGAAGTAGCAGCATACACCACAAGAAGAAGCAGGACCACCCTACCTAAAGGACGTCCGTTCCACAGAAGAACTCCATATGCGAAAAAGAAGGGCAAGAAGATTGTGAACAGATAGCTAGCTAAGATCGATTGTATTTAAATCGTAGCCTTCATTTCTCGATTGTATTTCATGGGTACTTTTTGAACTATCATGAATATTTTTAAATTTCATGGACACTCGATCTCGATCCCGGCCCCCTCCATCTCGATCGCTATCCCACCTCGCCAGATCCGGTCCCCCTCGCCGCCGAGCACCCCCCCAGTCCACCGGCCGCCGCCGCCGACCCCCCGCACCCTCGATTCCCCTACTCAACCGCCGCCGCCGACCCCCCGCACCCCGCGCACCGTCTTATAAAAAAATAAGTATCAAACAGCTTTTTAAATGCTACTGTCTTATAAAAAAATATTACTGTTATTATTTAAACAAGTTTGAACATATTTAAACACAAATAAGTATGAAACAGCTTTTTAAATGCTAAAAAAAATTGTGGAGCCTGGGAGTCGAACCCAGGACCTCCTGGTGTGAGAACTGGCTGCTGACCAGTCGAGCTAGTAGAGGGGACTTGATGTGGATCAGTTCTGGTGGTACATAACCTGTTGGCTCGAGTTGAAATAAAAAAAATACTAATGGCGCACCACGGTGAGGTGCGCCATTAGTATGGACATGCTAATGGCGCACCACGGTGAGGTGCGCCATTAGTATTGTGCCCCTTCGCCCGATCCCCCTTCCCTCTCCCCCTTCGCCCGATCCCCCCTTTCCCTCTCCCCCTCGCCAGTTCCCTCTCCCTCTCGATCCACCGCCGCCGCCGCCGCTGCCCTGACCCTCCCCCTCGCCCTCGCCCTCGCCCTCTCCCTCCCTCGCCCTCTCCTCGCCTTCCCTCTCCCTCGCCCTCTCCCTCGCCCTAGATCCCCTTCCCCTCTCCTCTCCCGACGCCGCGGCCACGCCGCCTCGACGCTGCCCCGCCGCCCCGACGCCGCCTCGACGCCGCCCCGCCACCCCGACGCCGCCCCGACGCCGCCTCGACCCCGCCCCGACGCCGCTGCCCCGCCACCTCGACGCTGCCCCGCCGCCTCGACGCGACCCCGCCGCCCGGACGCCGCCCCGTCCACACCACCGTCGCCGGAGCACCACCACCACCACCCGTCGCCGGAGCATCCTTATCCTCTCCGACCGCCTCCTCCACCCCGGCCCGCTCCTCCAAGGTAAGCTACTGTTCTGCATTAGAGAAGTTAAGGGGAGTTAGAATATTCTGCTGTTAGATTTGATCGGTTTCTACCAATTTATAGCTGAACTAGCCTAAGGCTTAAGTAAAATGCTACTGTTTGATTCTCTCTGAAGAAGTAAATTACGTGAAATACCAAGCAAACAACTTATTACTTCTGCAGACAAGAGTTAGCTTAGGGCTTGATGGAATGCTGTTTAGGGCTTTAGGCTACTTCATAAGTGTTATTTAGTATAGTGTGTGCATACAAAATTCCAGCAAATATCATAGATATATGATATATCATGTTCCAGCAAATATCAAACATATATGATGTATCTGTCTAAAAATGAAAGGAACTCCCTGCCTTGCAAAAGAAAGTGCAGTATTTCTGCCATTCTGTTTGGTACTTTGTAAGTAGAGATCACATATGTTTTCATATTTCATTTCAAAGGAACTATTTGGTTCAGTCCTCACATCATAATATTCCACAAATTATGCCTACGCAAATTGCCTATTTTCTTGTATTTTACCTTATATTGCTTCATGTGAAATTTGAAAATGCGACTCGGTCATCTTCACACACAGAACAATACAAATAAAAGAAAAAAAATCAATCCATCTTAACAAAATTATGGAGCTATATTTTGATTAGTACAAAATTTCGTTCCTGCGTGCACTGGGCCCAGACATGCCAGACCTAGGTCAAAAATCTGCTTCATTGTAGGCTAAGGGACAACTCAGATGAGTAAGGTACATATCATATTCCTGGGGAGATAATCTTGACAGAGCTGCCATGGTGGAAGACCAGGCAACATCTGTCAACCAAGGGATCGGATGTATTTATCTTCATGGTCCCAAACTCCCAAATCAAACCAAAAGCAAGGCAAAATTAACAGAAACCACCAAAAGGGAACTGACAAGATGCTATGCATAGATCTTAAAGAAACAGAAATAAACAATGAAGCTCAATAGTTATTTCACAAGACACTAGCCATGATCTCTACTTGTTTGAACAGAATGGAGTGAATCAGAACAAAGTATATGTAATATTCACAGAGGCCTAGACCAGCTTCTCGGCACAACTAAACAAAGCTGCACCATGAGTACCCATGTAAAAGCCTCATCATAAGTACCTGTCACATTTCATCATTTTCATCTCCATTCCACTAGACATAACAAAGCTAGGGCAAGAGCAAAACATCATGTTTACAAAGGCAGTAATCCTGAGGACTGAGTTTGCAGTGCTAGACCATGCACCATGATGTGTAGGCATGCAAAAATCATTTATGCAACTGTAAGAGTACCAACCAGATTACACAAATCATTTTTTCTTCAGAAGTGTGTCATAATTTCCCTGTCCTAATTGTTGTTTTGATTCAGAAATGATGATTTGCTACAACCAGTGCATGCATGCCTTTTTTCTTCTTCATTTTTAGTAAAGTGCTCTGTTCTGGGTCATGGACTTTGTGCCATGGACCAGTGCATGCATGCTGCTGCTGCTGCTGTACTACTTGTCAAGTGATGCTGCTGCTGCTATCTGCGAGCTGCTGCTAGTTGTGATTTTGTCAAGTGATGCTGCTGCTACTTGTGATCTTCTAAAATGACCCCTTTCTCCTGAAACGTTGATTAATTTCCGTTTCGGTTGAGAAATGGGGCACTCCAAGGTCAAGAAAATTAGCAAAGGTCATGCCCAATTTTCTTGACCTAGAAGGTGCCCGATTCTCAACCGAAATAAAAATTAATTTGCTTTAGTGGTTGGATTAGTTTAGTATTTTTTGTCCATATAATACTATTTTGTTGCTTCATACTTGTACTGCTCCTGCTGTTAGTGTACAGTAGAATAAGAATTACTCCTACGAAGGAGTACAATGTTGATTGCTTGCTTGCTTACATATGTGATTAATTAATTAATGGCCAAGATGTCTTTGAGCCTAGTCTACAACGTTGATTACTCTGCTCTGTTGCAAACGCGTAGAGCATACTTGCGCCGGCAAGCAACTGGTTTGAGAATACTCATACTTTTTCTATTTATTTAACCGTCACTTGTTGCAACTAGTAATGTTATAATAAAACTGTTAATGATGCTATTTACCATTAAAAACGCCTTCTGGTTGTCTTTGGACTTTGGTTGTAGTATAGGACCTTGTATTCGGCGGGCAAACAATAATTGAGAATAGTATATATCGTGCTGCTTTTGGTCTTGATAATGTTTCTCGTGTGGCATTGATCGACAAGTAACAGTTTGCCCGGTCACAATTGCAACAAAGGGAAGCGACACAAAAAATTGTTACATGAAAATGGATCGGATAGACATGTCTGTGCGGGTAGCGGACTGATGGATATCCTTGGTTGTATACATCTTATTCAGCTCGCAACCAATAACCGCGGAATGGTTTGACAAATGTATTATGCTCTTTCTTGTCTCGATAATGTGTCTTGGGGTCATATCGAGCTAAACTTTAGTAGTATACTCATAGCAAATGCCTCGTCATTTCACGTGGTGTTGAGTCAAGAAATAACGTACCGGGCGGCTGAATACGAGCATGCGGTGTGTCCTCTCGACCCGTCGACCCCCTTTTCCAGTTGTCCTGACCCTTTAGCTCAACATCAATTCGACCACAAAAACAAGAACAAAAAGTGTTGCCTATGAACAAAAATAGTATTCTTATTCTTTAGTGGTTGGATTATCATGCAACAGTGCCTTCAAGATCCAAGGCAATATCACAAACATCATAGGCAATTTGACCAAACTCACAACCTTGTATCTTTGCAGCAACCAACTTTCTAGACACACCCCTCAAGAACTAGGTTACCCTGAGAACGTGGACTTGGACCTTAGCAACAACACACTAACAGGTTCTATCCCAAAACACCTAGGCAATATCACAAACATCTCTCAATTGTTCCTTGACAATAACCAACTTTTTGGCGACATTCCTCGAGAATTAGGTTATTTGGTCAACTTAGAGATCTTGTTCCTTGACAATAACCAACTTTTTGACCAAACTTTGTTTCTATTTAGAGAGAAACATGGCCCACAACGATGAGGCCGGGGGTTCGGGCGGCAAGGCATTCTGGGAGCTGTCCCAGGAGATGGAGGAACAACCTCACTTCTATGAGGACGCCGCCTTCCCCACCGATCCTAATACCACAGATGGTGCCGCCGAGGATGACCACACTGATGCCACCACTGATGGTGCCGCCGAGGATGCCACCACTGATGATGGCGGCGCACGCACAGATGGCAGCCAACCGAAGAGGCAACGGAAGGACCGGCGCCCGATCGTGCTCCGCACCCTCAAGGAGGAAGTTACTGAAGTGGACTCCAACGGGAATCCAACGGCGCCCGAACGAATAGTCAAGGGGTACTCGCTTCAGCTCGGGTGCATTGTCCGGAGCACCGTCTCGATCAACACCGAGAACCTGAGGCATCCTGACCGAGGGAATTTGCGCCACCTCCTCTTCACGAAGCTGCACGAACGATACAAGTTCCCCGCTGAATTTGAAAACACAAGCCTCAAAGGGAATAAAGTGAACAATGCTGCCCTCACGAAGATGAGCAAGGCCCTGTCTACTTGGAAAAGCAATGTGAAGAGAATGATCGAGAAAGGTGAGAGTTATCAGAAGATCAAGGAGAAAAATCCTTCGATCACCGAAGATGACTACAACGACTTCAAGATCAATTGCTCGAGCACCGCAAGCTCCCAATCAAGTGAGTGGGGGAAACAAATGCGGGAGCTGAACATAGGGGAACACACACTCGGTCCCGGCGGTTACAGAGTGGCGGAGCCTATATGGGACAAGGAGGAGGCGGACCGTGCCGAGCAAGGCCTACCGCCCCTCTTCGATAAATACGGTGACAAGCAGACCAGGAACTTTGTTAGGGCCCGGTACAAGAAGGACCCGAAAACAAAGGAGCTTACCACGGATCCGAAGACCAGGCAGCTTGAGCTTGTTCTGGTAAGGAATACACCCCCGCGTAATTAGCTCCATATGGTTGCATTCTAATTAATGAAGCCAAATTTCTAAATGGTTCACATTCCTTCCGCAGGCGACTGAAAGCAGTAGCGCGGGGTCGACTAAGAGCAACCCTTGGGACACCACTCTAAATAGGGGGTTGAATGTAATGAAGAACAAGGATAAGCTCAGTAAGCCGACGTCAGCTGGTCGTGTGGCCGGCAAAGGCTTGTCGACAAAATGGGGGTCATACTATACCGCTGGTGTGCGGAAGGAGAAAAAGACCAGCTCGGAAAGCCAGGCGCGAGAGGTTCAAGAACTCAAGGCACAGGTGGCGCGGATTCCGGAGATTGTCCAAGAGCAAGTGGAACAACGACTCGGAGCGACGATCACCGCCCTTGTGCCTACCTTGATCTCGGGGTTGAGTGCGTGGATTGCGGGCGGCCAACAGGGGCCGCCCCCGATTCCTAGCTTCACGGCCAGCAACTCGCATAATGCGATGGCGGGGCCATTGGTGCCTCCGGCGGAGGCGGCATTGGTGTCTCCGACGCCGGCACGGGAGCTTAATGCACCCGGGTGTACGCCGGCCGGCACCTCTTCAGCAAGCGGCCGCTCCGTCAACTGCACGCCCGCCGTTGGCGGTGCCTCGACATTAGCCGAGCTCGACGCCATCATCACGGTAACTAATTAAGCCTCTCTCGGCCGAGGACTTCATCTCCTTGCCTTTGACTGGGCATCCCTGACGCCCTACATGTTTTCGCAGGGCGCCGCCGACGTTCCGTGCACTCTCCTCCACTTCGTGAACAACGAGTTGGTCGATGTCGCCAAGGGCAAAATCGTTCAACCGGGCAACCCCTTGTTCCACGGTACCCAGATGCCACCCAACTTGTTTAGGGTTCAACTGGTTCGGGTGCTGCCAGGCTGCGACGACTTGTTACCTCCGATTCGACCCATCGGGGCCGACGATGAAGACGTGATGACCCTCAGCGCCTGCCTGAGCTGGCCCCTGCTTTGGCCGAAGAGCCAGATTCGTTTGGGGGCGGGGGACACCACCCCAAAGACAACACCGCCAGTCGTGCCGGCGCCAAGTCGGCCCCATGGCAAGACCGCCGTAACGGTGCCGGACATCCCTATGCCACTGGATCCAAACATGCATATGGCACAGGATCAGAACGACGACGACGACGACGATGATACATTTGGCAACGTCGATCAGTACTTTGCCGAGCATGGGTACGATGGCGACTTCATGGGGCCTCCTTCTCAAGAACCAAACCCAACAAAAGACGTGTGCGATCTAGCTCGTACCGCGGAGAAGCCAAGTTGCAACAGGCGCCGTCTGGCGTTCAGCTCTCAGGAGACGCCTCCAGCTGCCGACTTCACCGAGCCTCAGATAGGCGAGGTGCGAAATATTATCAGCCCCAACACACTCAAGAAGGCGGTCTGTGAGCAGAACTCGGTCCCATTACAGGAGAAGAAGAAGGCACGCAAAAGAAAGACTAAGAAGGGTGCGAGCCAGCCGGCACCGAGTACGATCCGTGCTCAGGACGGGCCACCTTCACCGCAGGATATCTCGAGGAGGGTGCATGTGGCGGGTAGGGCGATGCTACCGACAAATATGCTCAATGCTGCAACCGGTGCTATGCGGAGTCTGCATGACAGTGTTCTTGCTTTGGAGAAGCGGCGTCTCAGGGAGAAGGATGTGGCATACCCGGTTTTCGCGGCCAAGGTGCCAGAGGGCAAGGGCTTTGTGGATAACTCCATCGGGCGTACGATCGTCCTGCGTTTTGATGACATCCACGCTATGTTGAACCTTCATCCGCTGCACTACACCTTCGTTCGGCTATTTTCGCTGAGTATGGAGATGCGGATCATTCGCGACAAGACCCCGGACATCGTGATAGTCGACCCCTTCTACATGCGTGCCAAGATCTTGGGCAGCGCTGGGGACCGGCAAGTCGCGAGTTCTTACCTCGAAGGCGTCATTCTGGCAAACCAAGATAAGGATAACTTCCTCGTGCCTTACTTTCCCGAGTAAGTCCTCCCCTCAACCGGCCCGTAACATATGAATTCTTACATTTCGATCGTTTTTCTTTTAACATTCCGTGTTTTCTGCAGTGACACACGTTGCACGCTCATCCTCCTAAGCCCCAAATATTCCATGGCCACGTATTTCGACCCGGACCGTCAGTCGAACGTAGACTACACAAATGTCAAGAAGGTTCTTGATGATGTTCTCCCCGGCTACGCCCAATCTGGAGGCACCTTCACCAGGCCTATTCGTAAGTACGGCAAGCACGTGTTCTCCCACAATACGACGTTCTGCTGCGTCAAGCAGCCGCCTGGCGGTCAGAAGGGTGCCTACTACGCCATCCATCACATGCGGGCGATCGTACGGGACCATCATCAACTTCTGCTACCGAGTAAACTCAAAGATTGGGCCGCGAGCGTGTCGGCAATCCAGGACGCGGACCTCCGACAAGAATTCTTTCGCATCCAGTCGGAGTTTGCGGAAATCATCCATCAAGATGTCCTTCGTACCTCGGGGCAGTTCTACCTCAGAAATCAACCGTCCAACAGTGACATCGACACAATGCTACAAATGCAGGATGACAACGCCCGTTCTTTCATGACTCCCACGATAGACGGCGGCTTCATCCACGCTCCGGTCCCTTGAGTCGAGTTGTCTAGTTCTGAAACATCGATTGGCTCATGTTGTAATTAAACTTTAATGAACTTGTAGTATGTCTCTTTGGTTTCGAGAGTCGTTCAACTTAGATGTAATCGATGCTATTAATGTCTTGCTTTTCTCTTCCGATCGTTCTGTTGCATAATTATATATTGCTTATGTATTGTCTGTGAATTGGTACTAACGTTTCGTTTGGCTAGTGCATAGCGATGCCGACGTATGTCGTGTACAAGGGTAAGGTTCCCGGAGTCTACGATGACTGGGAGGAGTGTCGGAGACAGGTTCACCGATTCAGCGGTAACAGTTACAAAGGGTACACCACTAGGGCCGAGGCCGAATCTAGATACGCCCGCTATCTAGCGGGAGAGGGGAGGGAGCGTTGGAGGAACCGGATGAAGACGAGTTTCATCGTGATGATGCTCATCGTGATGACCGCAGCTCTCTTCTATGTGATGGTAGTTTAGATGATCGATATCGACTTGTAATGTGAAGACAAACTCGCTACTCGCGGTCTCGAGACTTGTAATATAATGTTCTATCTTTGTTCGGTCTTTTTAATTCGGAGACTAATATGATGAATTGTATTCGGAGACTAATATGATGAATTGTATTCAAAGACTAATCTTCTATTGTATTCGATGAATCTGTTGTTGATGTGTGCTGTCTATATTTTGTCAAACTATACATTTTGTAACCTGTGCAAAAAACAGAAAATAAAAAGATAAAAAAAACCTAATATTCATACTAATGGCGCATCACAGGACAGTGCGCCATTAGTATGACAGTGCATACTAATGGCGCATCACTGGGTAGTGCGCCATTAGTATGCCGCGGTTACTAATGGCGCATCCAGTGGTGGTGCGCCATTAGTATGCCAAAGCACCTGGGTATACATGGCCCCTGGGAGGCATACTAATGGCGCACGCTGGCCTATACTAATGGCGCACCCGCGGTGCGCCATTAGTATACTAGATACTAATGGTGCACCAGGTGGTGCGCCATTAGTAAAAATTACTAATGGCGTGCTGTTAATGGCGCACCACAGATGCGCCATTAATGGCCATATTAGGTGCGCCATTAGTAGGGGTTTTTCTAGTAGTGTCATGAACAAAGAAATATAATAATAACACTTTTATTATTGCCTCTAGGGCATATTTCCAACAGTCTCCCACTTGCACTAGAGTCAATAATCCAGTTCACATCGCCATGTGATTAACACTCACAGGTCACATCGCCATGTGACTAATACCCAAGAGTTTACTAGAGTCAGTAGTCTAGTTCACATCACTATGTGATTAACACTCAATGAGTTTTATGTTTGATCATGTTGCTTGTGAGAGAGGTTTTAGTCAACGGGTCTGAACCTTTCAGATCCGTGTGTGCTTTACAAATCTCTATGTCATCTCCTAGATGCAGCTACCACGCTCTATTTGGAGCCATTCCAAATAATTGTTCCACTTGGAGCTATTCTAAATTGTTGCCCCATTGTACGTATCCGGTATCTCTACTTAGAGCTATATCGGATAGGTGTTAAGCTTGCATCGACGTAACCTTTACGACGAATTCTTTTACCACCTCCATAATCGAGAAAATTCCTTAGTCCACTAGTTACTAAGGATAACTTTGACCGCTGTCTGTGATCCATTCTTGGATCACTCTTGTACCCCTTGACTAACTCATGGCAAGGCACACTTTAGGTGCGGTACACAGCATAGCATACAGTAGAGCCTACGTCTTAAGCATAGGGGACGACCTTCGTCCTTTCTCTCTATTCTGCCGTGGTCGAGCTTTAAGTCTTAACTTCGTACCTTACAACTCAGGCAAGAACTCCTTCTTTGATTGGTTCATCTGGAACACCTTCAAGATCATGTCAAGGTATGTGCTCATTTGAAAGTACCATTAAGCGTTTTGATCTATCCTTATAGGTCTTGATGCTCAATGCTCAAGTAGCTTATTCCAGGTTTTCTATTGAAAAACACCTTTCAAATAACCCTATATGCTTTCTAGAAGTTCTACACCATTTCTGATCATCAATATGTCAGAAAATCTATAGTGCTCCCACTCACTTCTTTGGAAATACCAGTTTCTCATAAACTTTGTATACACCCAAAATCTTTGATCATCTCATCAAAGCATACATTCCAACTCCGAGATGCTTTCTCCAGTCCTTAGAAGGATAGCTGGAGCTTTGCATACTTATTAGCATCTTTCAGGATTGACGAAACCTTCCGGTTGTATCACATACAACCTTTCCTCAAGAAAATCGTCGAGGAAACAATGTTTTGACATCCTATCTGCAAGATTTCATAAATAATGCAGTAATCGCTAATATAATTCCAACAGACTCTTAGCATCACTATGAGTGAGAAAATCTCACCGTAGTCAACTCCTTGAACTTGTCAAAAAACATCTTAACGACAAGTCGAGCTTTCTTAATGGTGACATTTACCATCATCGTCCGTCTTCCTTTAAAATCCATCTGTACTCAACAGCCTTACGACCATCAAGTAGTTCTTCCAAAGTCTATACTTTGTTTTTTATACATGGATCCTATCTCGGATTTCATGGCTTCTAACCATTTGTCGGAATTTGGGCCCACCATCGCTTCTCCATGGCTCGTAGGTTCATTGTTGTCTAGCAACATGACCTTCAAGACAGGATTACCGTACCACTCTAAAGTAGTATGCATCCTTGTCACCCTACGAGGTACGGTAGTGACTTGATCCGAAACTTCATGATCACTATCATAAGCTTCCACTTCAATTGGTGTAGGTGCCACATGAACAACTCTTTGTGCCCTGCTATACACGGTTCAATAACCTCATCAAGTCTCCACCATCCTCCCACTCAATTCTTTCGAGAGAAACCTTTCCTCGAGAAAGGACCCGATTCTAGAAACAATTCATATTGCTTTCGGATCTGAATTAGGAGGTATACCCAACTGTTTTGGGTGTCCTATGAAGATGCATTTTATCCGCTTTGGGTTCGAGCTTATCAATCCTGAAACTTTTTCACATAAGCATCGCAGCCCCAAACCGTTTAAGAAACGACAACTTAGGTTTCTCCAAATGGTGTCGTCTCAACGGAATTACGTGGTACCCTTTTAAAGTGAGTGTGGTTGTCTCTAATGCCTAACCCATGAATGACAGTGGTAATTTGATAAGAGACATCATGGTACGCACCATATCCAATAGGGTGCAACTATGATGTTCGGACACACCATCACACTATGGTGTTCCAGGCGGTATTAATTGCGAAACAATTTCCACAATGTCTTAATTGTGTGCCAAAACTCGTAACTCAGATATTCATCTCTATGATCATATCATAGACATTATATCCTCTTGTCACAATGATCTTCTACTTCACTCTGAAATTACTTGAACCATTCAATAATTCAGACTTGTGTTTCATCAAGTAAATATTCTCAACATCTACTCGAATCATCTGTGAAGTAAGAACATAACGACATTCACTGCATGCCTCAGCACTCATTGGACTGTACACATCAAAATGTGTTACTTCCAACAAGTTGCTATCTTGTTCCATCTTACTGAAAACGAGGCTTTTCAGTCATCTTGCCCATGTGGTATGATTTGCATATCAAGTGATTCAAAATCAAGTGAGTCCAAATGATCCATCTGCATGGAGTTTCTTCATGCATATACACCAATAGACATGGTTCGCATGTCTCAAACTTTTCAAAAAAAAACGAGTGAGTCCAAAGATCCATCAACATGGAGCTTCTTCATGCGTTTTATACCACTATGACTTACATGGCAGTGCCACAAGTAAGTGGTACTATCATTACTATCTTATATCTTTTGGCATGAAAATGTGTATCACTACGATCGAGATTCAATAAACCATTCCTTTAGGTGCAAGAGCACTTTATTCAGGTTTAATACCAATCTTGATGGTAGAGGGAGCGTGCGATGTTTGATCACATCAAACTTGGAAACACTTCCAACATATATCGTCAGCTCACCTTTAGCTAGTCTCCGTTTACTCTGTAGCTTTTATTTCGAGTTACTAACACTTAGCAACCGAACCGGTATCTAATACCCTGGTGCTACTAGGAGTACTAGTAAAGTACACATCAACACAACGTATATCCAATATACTTCTATCGACCTTGCCAGCCTTCTCATCTACCAAGTATCTAGGGTAATTCTGCTCCAGTGGCTGTTCCCTTATTACAGAAGCACTTAGTCTCGGGTTTGGGTTCAACATTGGGTTTCTTCACTAGAGCAGTAACTGATTTGCCGTTTCATGAAGTATCTCTTCTTGCCCTTGCCCTTCTTGAAACTAGTGGTTTCACCAAACATCAACAATTGATGCTCCTTCTTGATTTCTACTGTCGTGATGTCAAACAACGCGAATACCTCAAGGATCATCATCTCTATCCTTGATATGTTATAGTTCATCACAAAGCTCTAGTAGCTTGGTGGCAATGACTTTTGGAGAAACATCACCATCTCATTTGGAAGATCAACTCCCACTCGATTAAAGTGATTGTTGTACTCAGACCATCTGAGCACAAGCTCAACGATTGAGGTTTTCTCCCTTAGTTCGCAGGCTAAGAAAATCGTCGGAGGTCTCATACCTCTTGACGTGGGCACAAGCCTGAAATCCCAATTTCAGCCCTCGAAACATCTCACATGTTCCTTGTCACCCTACGAAATTTTGTAAGGTGATCCCGAAACTTTCCGGTGCCCGTTTAACAACTTCCCATATATAAAACTTTACCTCCGGACCATTCCGGAACTCCTCGTGACGTCCGGGATCTCATCCCGGACTCCGAACAACATTCGGTAGTCACATACTAGTCTTCCTAAGAACCCTAGCGTCACCGAACCTTAAGTGTGTAGACCCTACGGGCTCGGGAGACATGCAGACATGACCGAGACCACTCTCGGGCAATAACCAACAGCGGGGTCTGGATACCCATGTTGGCTCCCACATGCTCCTCGATGATTTCATCGGTTGAACCACGATGTCGAGGATTCGATCAAACCCTGTGTAAAATTCCCTTTGTCAATCGGTACGTTTACTTGCCCGAGACTCGATCGTCGGTATCCCAATACCTTGTTCAGTATCGTTACCGGCAAGTCACTTTACTTGTACCGTAATGCATGATCCCGTGGCCAACACCTTGGTCACCTTGAGCTCATTATGATGATGCATTACCATAGAAAATCCCGTGGCCAAAACCTGGCTCTGATACCACTGTTGGGGAACGTAGCAGAAATTCAAAATTTTCCTACGTGTCACCAAGATCTATCTATGGAGAAACCAGCAACGTGAGCTAGGTCTATGCGTAGGTCTATGTTGGGGAACGTAGCAGAAATTCAAAATTTTCCTACGTGTCACCAAGATCTATCTATGGAGAAACCAGCAACGAGGGGAAGGAGAGTGCATCTACATACCCTTGTAGATCACTAAGCGGAAGCGTTCAAGTGAACGGGGTTGAAGGAGTCGTACTCGTCGCGATTCAAATCACCGGAGATCCTAGTGTCAAACGGACGGCACCTCCGCGTTCAACACACGTACAGCCCGGTGATGTCTCCCATGCCTTGATCCAGCAAGGAGAGAGGGAGAGGTTGAGGAAGACTCCATTCAACAGCAGCACAACGGCGTGGTGGTGATGGAGGAGCGTGGCAATCCAGCAGGGCTTCGCTAAGCACCAGGGGAGAGGAGGAGTAGGGAGAGAGGTAGGGCTGCACCAAGAGGGAGAGAACTCATGGGTTGGCAGCCCCAAAACCTCAAGTATATATAGGGGGAGAGGGGGCTGCGCCCCCTTTAGGGTTTCCCACCCCAAGGGGTGCGGCCAAGGGGGGAGGAGTGCCTCCCAAGTCAAGTGGAGGCCTCCCCCTTTAGGGTTTCCCCTTCCCATGCGCATGGGCCTTGGGGGGGCTGGTTCCCCTGGCCCATTAAGGCTAGGGCGCCCCCCTACAGCCCATGCTACTATATTGGACGTGGTGGAACAATTTCTGGACCTCCGGACCCCTCCGGAATCCTCCGGAACCTTGTGGAAGCTTCCCGGTACAATACCGAAAAAACCCGAACTTTTTCCGGAACCCGAACAACAACTTTCCATATATAAATCTTTAACTCCGGACCATTCCGGAACTCCTCGTGACGTCCAGGATCTCATCCGGGACTCCGAACAACATTTGGTAACCACATACAAGCTTCCTTTATAACCCTAGCGTCATCGAACCTTAAGTGTGTAGACCCTACGGATTCGGGAGACATGTAGACATGACCGAGACGTTCTCCGGTCAATAACCAACAGCGGGATCTGGATACCCATGATGGCTCCCACATGTTCCACGATGATCTCATCGGATGAACCACGATGTCAAGGACTTAATCAATCCCGTATTCAATTCCCTTTGTCTATCGGTATGTTACTTGCCCGAGACTCGATCGTCGGTATCCAATACCTTGTTCAATCTCGTTACCGGCAAGTCACTTTACTCGTTCCGTAACACATCATCCCGTGATCAACTCCTTGGTCACATTGCGCATATGATGATGTCCTACCGAGTGTGCCCAGAGATACCTCTCCGTTTACACGGAGTGACAAATCCCAGTCTCGATCCGCATAAAACAATAGATACTTTCGGAGATACCTGTAGTGCACCTTTATAGTCACCCAGTTACGTTGTGACGTTTGATACACCCAAAGCACTCCTACGGTATCCAGGAGTTACACGCTCTCATGGTCAAAGGAAGAGATACTTGACATTGGCAAAGCTCTAGCAAACGAACTACACGATCTTTGTGCTAGGCTTAGGATTGGGTCTTGTCCATCACATCATTCTCCTAATGATGTGATCCCGTTATCAACGACATCCAATGTCCATAGCCAGGAAACCATGACTATCTGTTGATCACAACGAGCTAGTCAACTAGAGGCTCACTAGGGACATATTGTGGTCTATGTATTCACACGTGTATTACGATTTCCGGATAATACAGTTATAGCATGAATAAAAGACAATTATCATGAACAAGGAAATATAATAATAACACTTTTATTATTGCCTCTAGGGCATATTTCCAACAGTCTCCCACTTGCACTAGAGTCAATAATCCAGTTCACATCGCCATGTGATTAACACTCACAGGTCACATCGCCATGTGACTAATACCCAAGAGTTTACTAGAGTCAGTAGTCTAGTTCACATCACTATGTGATTAACACTCAATGAGTTTTATGTTTGATCATGTTGCTTGTGAGAGAGGTTTTAGTCAACGGGTCTGAACCTTTCAGATCCGTGTGTGCTTTACAAATCTCTATGTCATCTCCTAGATGCAGCTACCACGCTCTATTTGGAGCCATTCCAAATAACTGTTCCACTTGGAGCTATTCTAAATTGTTGCCCCATTGTACGTATCCGGTATATCTACTTAGAGCTATATCGGATAGGTGTTAAGCTTGCATCGACGTAACCTTTACGACGAACTCTTTTACCACCTCCATAATCGAGAAAATTCCTTAGTCCACTAGTTACTAAGGATAACTTTGATCGCTATCTGTGATCCATTCTTGGATCACTCTTGTACCCCTTGACTAACTCATGGCAAGGCACACTATAGGTGCGGTACACAGCATAGCATACTGTAGAGCCTACGTCTTAAGCATAGGGGACGACCTTCGTCCTTTCTCTCTATTCTGCCGTGGTCGAGCTTTAAGTCTTAACTTCGTACCTTACAACTCAGGCAATAACTCCTTCTTTGACTGGTTCATCTTGAACACCTTCAAGATCATGTCAAGGTATGTGCTCATTTGAAAGTACCATTAAGCGTTTTGATCTATCCTTATAGGTCTTGATGCTCAATGCTCAAGTAGCTTATTCCAGGTTTTCTATTGAAAAACACCTTTCAAATAACCCTATATGCTTTCTAGAAGTTCTACATCATTTCTGATCATCAATATGTCAAAAAATCTATAGTGCTCCCACTCACTTCTTTGGAAATACCAGTTTCTCATAAACTTTGTATACACCCAAAATCTTTGATCATCTCATCAAAGCATACATTCCAACTCCGAGATGCTTTCTCCAGTCCTCAGAAGGATAGCTGGAGCCTTGCATACTTATTAGCATCTTTCAGGATTGACGAAACCTTCCGGTTGTATCACATACAACCTTTCCTCAAGAAAATCGTCGAGGAAACAATGTTTTGACATCCTATCTGCAAGATTTCATAAATAATGCAGTAATCGCTAATATAATTCCAACAGACTCTTAGCATTGCTACGAGTGAGAAAATCTCACCGTAGTCAACTCCTTGAACTTGTCAGAAAACATCTTAACGACAAGTCGAGCTTTCTTAATGGTGACATTTACCATCATCGTTCGTCTTCCTTTAAAATCCATCTGTACTCAACAGCCTTACGACCATCAAGTAGTTCTTCCAAAGTCTATACTTTGTTTTTATACATGGATCCTATCTCGAATTTCATGGCTTCTAACCATTTGTCGGAATTTGGGCCCACCATCGCTTCTCCATAGCTCGTAGGTTCATTGTTGTCTAGCAACATGACCTTCAAGACAGGATTACCGTACCACTCTAAAGTAGTACGCATCCTTGTCACCCTACGAGGTACGGTAGTGACTTGATCCGAAACTTCATGATCACTATCATAAGCTTCCACTTCAATTGGTGTAGGTGCCACAGGAACAACTCTTTGTGCCCTGCTATACACTAGTTGAAGTGACGGTTCAATGACCTCATCAAGTCTCCACCATCCTCCCACTCAATTCTTTCGAGAGAAACTTTTCCTCGAGAAAGGACCCGATTCTAGAAACAATCCTTTATTGCTTTAGGATCTGAGACAGAAGGCATACCCAACTGTTTTTGGGTTGTCCTATGAAGATGTATTTATCCGCTTTGGGTTCGAGCTTATCGGCCTGAAACTTTTTCACATAAGCGTCGCAGCCCCAAACTTTTAAGAAACATCATGTCTCTTATCAAATTACCACTCTCATTCATGGGTTAGGCATTAGAGACAACCACACTCACTTTAAAAGGGTACCACGTAATTCCGTTGAGACGACACCGTTTGGATAAACCTAAGTTGTCGTTTCTTAAAAGTTTGGGGCTGCGACGCTTATGTGAAAAAGTTTCAGGCCGATAAGCTCGAACCCAAAGCGGATAAATACATCTTCATAGGACAACCCAAAAACAGTTGGGTATGCCTTCTGTCTCAGATCCGAAAGCAATAAAGGATTGTTTCTAGAATCGGGTCCTTTCTCGAGGAAAAGTTTCTCTCGAAAGAATTGAGTGGGAGGATGGTGGAGACTTGATGAGGTCATTGAACCGTCACTTCAACTAGTGTATAGCAGGGCACAAAGAGTTGTTCCTGTGGCACCTACACCAATTGAAGTGGAAGCTTATGATAGTGATCATGAAGTTTCGGATCAAGTCACTACCGTACCTCGTAGGGTGACAAGGATGTGTACTACTTTAGAGTGGTACGGTAATCCTGTCTTGAAGGTCATGTTGCTAGACAACAATGAACCTACGAGCTATGGAGAAGCGATGGTGGGACCAAATTCCGACAAATGGTTAGAAGCCATGAAATTCGAGATAGGATCCATGTATAAAAACAAAGTATAGACTTTGGAAGAACTACTTGATGGTCGTAAGGCTGTTGAGTACAGATGGATTTTAAAGGAAGACGGACAATGATGGTAAATGTCACCATTAAGAAAGCTCGACTTGTCGTTAAGATGTTTTCTGACAAGTTCAAGGAGTTGACTACGGTGAGATTTTCTCACTCGTAGCGATGCTAAGAGTCTGTTGGAATTATATTAGCGATTACTGCATTATTTATGAAATCTTGCAGATAGGATGTCAAAACATTGTTTCCTCGACGATTTTCTTGAGGAAAGGTTGTATGTGATACAACCGGAAGGTTTCGTCAATCCTGAAAGATGCTAATAAGTATGCAAGGCTCCAGCTATCCTTCTGAGGACTGGAGAAAGCATCTCGGAGTTGGAATGTATGCTTTGATGAGATGATCAAAGATTTTGGGTGTATACAAAGTTTATGAGAAACTGGTATTTCCAAAGAAGTGAGTGGGAGCACTATAGATTTTCTGACATATTGATGATCAGAAATGATGTAGAACTTCTAGAAAGCATATAGGGTTATTTGAAAGGTGTTTTTCAATAGAAAACCTGGAATAAGCTACTTGAGCATTGAGCATCAAGACCTATAAGGATAGATCAAAATGCTTAATGGTACTTTCAAATGAGCACATACCTTGACATGATCTTGAAGGTGTTCAAGATGAACCAGTCAAAGAAGGAGTTCTTGCCTGAGTTGTAAGGTACGAAGTTAAGACTTAAAGCTCGACCACGGCAGAATAGAGAGAAAGGACGAAGGTCGTCCCCTATGCTTAAGATGTAGGCTCTACAATATGCTATGATGTGTACCGCACCTTAAGTGTGCCTTGCCATGAGTTAGTCAAGGGGTACAAGAGTGATCCAAGAATGGATCACAGACAGCGGTCAAAGTTATCCTTAGTAACTAGTGGACTAAGGAATTTTCTCGATTATGGAGGTGGTAAAAGAGTTCGTCGTAAAGGTTACGTCGATGCAAGCTTAACACCTATCCGATATAGCTCTAAGTAGAGATACCGGATACGTACAATGGGGCAACAATTTAGAATAGCTCCAAGTGGAACAGTTATTTGGAATGGCTCCAAATAGAGCGTGGTAGCTGCATCTAGGAGATGACATAGAGATTTGTAAAGCACACACGGATCTGAAAGGTTCAGACCCGTTGACTAAAACCTCTCTCACAAGCAACATGATCAAACATAAAACTCATTAAGTGTTAATCACATAGTGATGTGAACTAGACTACTGACTCTAGTAAACTCTTGGGTATTAGTCACATGGCGATGTGACCTGTGAGTGTTAATCACATGGCGATGTGAACTGGATTATTGACTCTAGTGCAAGTGGGAGACTGTTGGAAATATGCCCTAGAGGCAATAATAAAAGTGTTAGTATTATATTTCCTTGTTCATGATAATAGTCTTTTATTCATGCTATAACTGTATTATCCGGAAATCGTAATACACGTGTGAATACATAGACCACAATATGTCCCTAGTGAGCCTCTAGTTGACTAGCTCGTTGTGATCAACAGATAGTCATGGTTTCCTGGCTATGGACATTGGATGTCGTTGATAACGGGATCACATCATTCGGAAAATGATGTGATGGACAAGACCCAATCCTAAGCCTAGCACAAAGATCGTGTAGTTCGTTTGCTAGAGCTTTGCCAATGTCAAGTATCTCTTCCTTTGACCATGAGAGCGTGTAACTCCTGGATACCGTAGAAGTGCTTTGGGTGTATCAAACGTCACAACGTAACTGGGTGACTATAAAGGTGCACTATAGGTATCTCCGAAAGTATCTATTGTTTTATGCGGATCGAGACTGGGATTTGTCACTCCGTGTAAACGGAGAGGTATCTCTGGGCCCACTCGGTAGGACATCATCATATGCGCAATGTGACCAAGGAGTTGATCACGGGATGATGTGTTACGGAACGAGTAAAGTGACTTGCCGGTAACGAGATTGAACAAGGTATTGGATACCGACGGTCGAGTCTCGGGCAAGTAACATACCGATAGACAAAGGGAATTGAATACGGGATTGATTAAGTCCTTGACATCGTGGTTCATCCGATGAGATCATCGTGGAACATGTGGGAGCCAACATGGGTATCCAGATCCCGGTGTTGGTTATTGACTGGAGAACGTCTCGGTCATGTCTGCATGTCTCCCGAACCCGTAGGGTCTACACACTTAAGGTTCGGTGACGCTAGGGTTATAAAGGAAGCTTGTATGTGGTTACCGAATGTTGTTCGGAGTCCCGGATGAGATCCCGGACGTCACGAGGAGTTCCGGAATGGTCCGGAGGTAAAGATTTATATATGGGAAGTCCTATTTTGGTCACCGGAAGAGTTTCGGGATTTATCGGTAACGTACCGGACCATCGGGAGGGTCCCGGGGGTCCACCAAGTGGGGCCACCTGCCCCAGAAGGTTGCGTGGGCCAAGTGTGGGAGGGGACCAGCCCCTAGGAGGGCTAGTGCGCCCCCCACAAGGGGGCCAAGGTGCAAGGGAGAGTGGGAGGGGGCAAACCCTAGTCCAGATGGGCCTTAAGGCCCACCTAGTGGGCGCCTCCCCTCTCTCCCCCTCTTGGCCGCCTCCCCAAGTCCCATCTAGGGCTAGCCACACCCCTTGGGGTGGGAAACCCTAAAGGGGGCGCAGCCCTCCCCTTCCCCGATATATATTGGAGGTTTTGGAGCAGCCCAAAGACATGAGTTCTCTCCCTCTTGGTGCAGCCCTACCTCTCTCCCTACTCCTCCTCTCCCATGGTGCTTGGTGAAGCCCTGCGGGATTGCCACGCTCCTCCACCACCACCACGCCGTTGTGCTGCTATTGGATGGAGTCTTCCTCAACCTCTCCCTCTCTCCTTGCTGGATCAAGGTGTGGGAGACGTCACCGGGCTGTACGTGTGTTGAACGCGGAGGTGCCGTGCGTTCGGCACTTGATCATCGGTGATTTGAATCACGACGAGTACGACTTCATCAACCTCGTTCACTTGAACGCTTCTGCTTAGCGATCTACAAGGGTATGTAGATGCACTCTCCTTCCCCTCGTTGCTGGTTTCTCCATAGATAGATCTTGGTGACACGTAGGAAAATTTTGAATTTCTGCTATGTTCCCCAACAGGTCAGGCGCGTGCAAGCGTGCGAGAAGGGCTGAAGCTCGCTTGTGGCCCATGTGGGGTTGCCGTCTCGCGTGGACGAATAAGGCCTTGAGGCCCATAGGCGTGTACGTGGTTCCAACCAGGAAAATGTGCACACAAAGGGCAGGTCGGGCATTATGATGTGCTGCACAGCTACGAGATTTGTTTGTGACAAAAAGGGCAGTCTGTAATAGTATGGTAATTGACGTTAGCATGGGTAGCAATTGGATTCAGAAAAGGAGCATTGGGAGGTATGGCGGCACACTTGGTGCAGTCACGAGAGCTTCCATGGAAGTAGTTTTCTTATGCATTACTAATTGCGTACGGTGTTTTACCAGGAGTTTAGCAGATTTGCAACGTGCATATATGGTTCAGAGGAGCCTGGAAGTGTATCGTGAAGATCATGCATACACATGGCATCCAAGACATGCACAGATGTGCGAGCGGTCATGGTGCAGGGTGGAGCATGGTTGCAGTCGGATATGTTCGGTTGGGTCAGACTTGTCGGTTTGATGTATCGACGCGAGTCGGTTGGTACAGAAGACGATGCTGGGATCGGCGGCGACAACATAGGAGTGTGATGCTGATGGTGACCGACTTCTGGGCGTGGAAACACATGACGCAGGCCCGAGGGCTTGTGTGGCTTCGACAAGACTATGGCGCGGGATTGATTCAAGGTGGTGTATACACGGAACTTGAAGTCGGTGAGGCGCATGGGTGAATTGATCATCTACCATGGAGTCATGTTGAAGGTGGAGCTGGATTGAGGGGCTACGGCGTAAGTCGACAGAGAGTCGAAGCCTATTCAGCAGGAAAAGCGAGTGACACGCAATTCGGATTGGAGCCCAGTGGTCTGATGGAAGCGTGAAACTCGTTATCGATCGGTGATGATCGGTGGTACTCTGCAGTGAGGGTTGAGTGGTGTGGTTTCGCGACCCTTGAGACTCGACCGGGACAGCGGAGGCTCGACGCGGTAATAGCGGCGAGGCGTGCGGTATGCACGGGACATGGAGACGGGCCAGGGCTCTGGTGGTCATACATGTGGTGAGTCAACTGCAAATTTGACTCGGGATGACTACAAGCAATGGTGAAATTCCTTCAAGTTTCAGACAGACGGTCAAGAAAAGAGCGGTGATGTTGAGTTCAGGTAACTCTTATATGTGATACCCAATATGTGAGTTGTTCACTTTCACGCAGGTCAGTGATCAGTGTGTGATGGCGTTGGACTGATACTCTAGAAGTTGGGAGCGCAAACTAGAGTGACAAGGAACTTAATTTTGCTTAAGTGTTGACCCTGGTCAAGAAAAAAATGGACTACAAGTTGCAGGTGGAGTCATATGGAGTCTTTGGAGTAGCAACGGTACTCACGGGATAAACTCAAGTCCAATGTACATGGAAGTTTGACGCATGAACGAATTCAAGGTGGTGAAGAATATTCGCCAAGGTAGAGTTTGTTGGAGTTGTGTCGAATATTGTGTACAAGGTAGGTTACAGTTCGACTTGTAGTTGTATTATGTTTAGATAGAATATGGAGTCGTGTCCTAGTAGGACACTTGTATCCTAGGCCTCTCATATATAGCGGGGGTAGACACACGATGTAACCTATGCCAACATAATAGCACCGGAACGCAGGGGAAGCCGGAGGCATGTGCCGGTGTCCAGGGCGACCGGGTGCGGTATTGTAGCGGTGTCATGGGGAGGAGCGCCCATAGTCAGGCCCCGGGGATGTAGCCATATCGGTGAACCTCGTTAAGAAATCTCGGTGTCGTGCTCGTGTGATTGCTTGGTCCTCGGATGATCGACGGAGTGCCTCGGATTTATTCTAACAAGTCCTATGGATGAAAACGAGGAGATCGGAGGAGATTACCTTAAGGGAGGGGTTGGCTTCGAAATCCACGGTCAAATACTCCGGATTTGCAAGATTTGAGAAGGATTTGAGAGGGGGGAGAGGGGAAGAGAGGAGAGGCGCAAGAGAGGAGGGGGAGAGGGTGGGGTGTGTGGGGTGGGGGTGAGAGAGGAGAGAGGGTGGGGCCAGTCCAAGTGGAACACAGACTGTGCAGCGCCCAAAAACTAGGCGCTGCACATTACAGGTGTGGCGCCTAAGCCTTATGCGCTGTAGTGCTGTCTGTGGGGCCACAACTGGACCAGGGCTGCCACGCTGGCAGGAGGTGCGACGCCTAAGTCAGAGGCGCTGCATAGTAGTGTGCGGCGCCCAGCTGTCGGGCGCCACACGAAAGGGTCAGCAGCGTGATTTTTTTTTTGAGCAAGTCATTTTATGATTTGATTTGGGCCTCGGGTCAAATATGTGATTTCTGCCCCCGGCCCCGGTAGGATCAGGTTTATCACATGCATTCTTCGGTCTCCGCCTCGATGACCACGTGGTGGCCGGCTGGTGTACCAATACGGCTGGATCCGCAAGTGGCGAATGAAGACATCGTTACCCATGCGTGGCTCGATTGCACCAAGCTTAGGGTTCAGGATCTGATCTGATTTGATCTGTCCGGCTGGAGTGCCCTTACTTGGACATAAGCATGTGGTGGAAGGAGATGGAGGAGATCAGATCCTCTGAGCTGCCTATTCTCTGAAAAAAAAATACATCGAGGAGATCAGGAGACGTGTTAGCCACTTGGACTTCATGGTTATCAGAGCCAGCCAGACCACTTGACCACTTCAAGGAGATCAGGAGCGATGATATGAAATTAATTACGTACTCCCTTCGTTCTTGAATATAAGTCTTTTAGAGATTTCAATATATACTACATATATAGATGTACTTCCTCTGTTTTCATTTACTCCACATTTTAGTTTTGACTGAAGTCAAACTTTATAAAGTTCAACCAAGTTTGTAGAAAACAATATGAACATTTACAATATAACAAATTTATATGATGTAAAAATATATGCAACGAATCCAATGATATATGTTTGGTGGTGTATATGTTAATATATTTTTCTACAAATTTATTGGAAGTATGTAAAGTTTGACTTTAGACAAACCTAATATGTGGAGTAAATAAAACAGAGGAAGTATGTAGATGAGTTTAGAGTGTACATTCACTAATTTTGCTCCGTATGTAGAGAACAGTCCCCGGAAGAACAGCCCCCGAAAGTTTGTTGGAAAGAACAGTCCCCGGAAGTTGTTGCGAGGGAGAATGCATGCCAATCTCCTTTGCAACAACTTGAAGCATGGAGATGGCTCTATCTACAGAGGCAAATCTATGTCTTCCACACCCCTTCACAAACATAAATGGTTATTGGACTAAAATATGCCATAATACCAACGAGAGTAGGTAATCTATCTCGCAAAAAAAGAGAAAGTGGGTAATTCTTTCGACTCTGATTGTTCAGTGACACGATACATCAATCTTAGCTTGGCTCATTTCCACACTACAGGTCCAGATCCCACGAGAAGTATCCATTTTATAACTAAAAGTTTCAGAAAGTAGTAAACCTTACAAACGATTTAGCTTACTCCTTACAACCAGCGACAACTCAAGGATTTACCTCAGTAAAAAGAAAAATACATCAAACTTTGCATCTTTTAGGATTTTGCCAGAAACCTAAAAGCAAGCACCTCTTTTAGGATTTTATACGACTTCAAGAAAAATGGCTACTAAGCATTTGTGAGTTGGTGTTTTGAAGGTTAAATACGGGTGCTCCTCGGGTCGCTCCCGCTTGCGGCCAGGGGGACGAAAACCTAGCCGCCGCCAGCGCAAATCCACCGTCATCTTCCCCTTGCCGCCGCCAGCAGACGTCACCATGCAAAGCCCGTGCGGCTCGGCGGCGGCGGGTGTCGGAGGGAAATCCGGCAGACCTCGGGTTAGGGGGTCCCGAGCTGTGAATTTTGGATCAATAGTAAAAAGAAGAAGGGAGTCGATGTTTACCCTGGTTCGGGCCCTCTTGATGGAGGTAAAACCCTACGTCATGCTATTGTTAATATTGATAATGATGTATCGAGTACAGAGTTCATGTACCTCGAGATCGGAAATTGTGGTCTAAACCCTAAGGGTATGATGATGAATGTCATAATGATCTATCGACTAGCCTGGCCTCGGCTTATATAATGTACCGGAGGCCTAGGATAAGAAGAGTATTAGTCTGCTACGTCGGTGGAGAGGAGTCCTTGTCTTGATCACCAAGTCTTATGGAATCTTCATCGTATATGTCATGGGCTGCCTGAAGTGGCCCATTATTGAACCGCCATGGGGGTCCTTGGCCTGACTCACTGGTCGAGAGATGACGTGGTGAGTACCCCCTAGTCTAGGACACCGTCAGTAGCCCCTTGAACCGGTCTTCAAGTTGGGGACGCTCCTCGGTTCTTCCGGGCTATTCTTCGTCTTCGGTCATCGATCTTGAAAGCTGGTTCAACAAATCTTCCTATCTTTGATCTTGAGGATCGCCGAGTTGTATCCGAAGAGTTCACACGTCGGGCATCCGAGGAGCCCCTTTAAGTTCCCGGCCTCTATCAATGCCTTGTTATTTTTATGCCACACCTCGGGTTCAAAGTTTTTCCCGTGCAGCGGTGCCCTCTTGCATCCGAGCTCCAACATCAGATTGCATCCGAGGTGTCCTATTGCAGCCGAACACCAATGCTGGTCGGCATCCGAGGTGTCATAGGTTACTTCAGTCTATAAAAATTTGAAGGAATTCAGTCGAGCTTAATGCCGGAAGAGTCCTCTAAGGAGCTAGCCACTTTCATCCGAGCTTTATGCCGCAATGCTTTCATGGTGGTGCAACACCTCGGTTGTGCAATTTATTTGCGAAATTTATTTCCGATTTGTGTCATTTATTCTCTGCCAAGATGTATAGCCAGTAGTCCTCAAGGTATGTGTGTCGGCCTAAACTCCGACATGCACCTGAGGATCGTAATCTCCACGGAAACTGTCTTGCACTTTGTAATTTGTCTGCATTTAATCGTCAATGTGGTAGTTGATACGTCGCCGTCGTATCTATAATTTTTGATTGTTCCATGCCAATATTATTCAACTTTTATATACTTTTGGCAACTTTTTATACTATTTTTGGGACTAACATATTGATCCAGTGCCCAGTGCCAGTTCCTGTCTGTTGCATGTTTTATGTTTTGCAGAAAACCAATATCAAACGAAGTCCAAACGGGATAAAAGCGGACGGAGAATTATTTTGGAATATTTGGGATTTTCCGGAGGAAGAATCAACGCGAAACGGTGTCCGAGGTGGCCACGAGATAGGGGGGCGCGCCCCAGGGAGGCAGGCGCGCCCCGGGCTCTCGTGGGCCACCCGTAAGGCAGCTGATGCCCTTCTTTTTCCGCAAGAAAGCTAATTTTATGATAAAAATCTGGGAAAAAGATTCACCCCAATAGGAGTTACGGATCTCCGGATATTTAAGAAATGGTGAAGGGGTAGAATCTGAGAACGCAGAAACAGAGAGATAGATCCAATCTCGAAGGGGCTCTCGCCCCTCCCAAGCCATGGGAGCCAAGGACCAGAGGGGAAACCCTTCTCCCATCTAGGGAGGAGGTCAAGGAAGAAGAAGAATAAGGGGGCCTCTCTCCCCCTTGCTTCCGGTGGCGCCGGAACGCTGCCGGGGGCCATCATCATCACCGCGATCTTCACCAACACCGTCGTCATCTTCACCAACATCTCCATCACCTTCCCCCTTCTATATTCAGCGGTCCACTCTCCCGCATCCCGTTGTATCCTCTACTTGAACATGGTGCTTTATGCTTCATATTATTATCCAATGATGTGTTGCCATCCTATGATGTCTGAGTAGATTTCTATTGTCCTATCGGTGATTGATGAATTGCTATGATTGGTTTGAGTTGCATGTTTTATTATTGGTGCTGTCCTATTGTGCCCTCCGTGTCGCGCAAGCGTGAGGGATTCCCGCTGTAGGGTGTTGCAATGCGTTCATGATTTGCTTATAGTGGGTTGCGTGAGTGACTAAAAAACAAACCCGAGTAAGTAGGTTGTTGCGTATGGGATAAAGAGGACTTGATACTTTAATGATATGGTTGGTTTTACCTTAATGAATCTTTAGTAGTTGCGGATGCTTGCTAGAGTTCCAATCATAAGTGCATATGATCCAAGTAGAGAAAGTATGTTAGCTTATGCCTCTCCCTCAAATAGAATTGCAATAGTGATTACCGGTCTAGTAACATAGTCAATTGCTTGGGGACAATTTCACAGCTCCTACCACCACTTTTCCACACTTGCTATATTTACTTTCTTGCTTCTTTATTTAAATAGCCCCTAGTTTATGTTTACGTGCTCTTTATTATCTTGCAAAGCTATCCAACAACACCTAAAAGTACTTCTAGTTTCATACTTGTTCTAGGTAAAGCGAACGTCAAGTGTGCATAGAGTTGTATCGGTGGTCGATAGAACTTGAGGGAATATTTATTCTACCTTTAGCTCCTCGTTGGGTTCGACACTCTTACTTATCGAAAACTATTGCGATCCCCTACACTTGTGGGTTATCAAGACCTTTTTGTGGCGCCGTTGCCGGGGAGTCATAGCGTGGGGTGAATATTCTCGTGTGTGCTTGTTTGCTTTATCACTAAGTAATTTTTATTTTCTGTTCTTAGTTGTTTTCTATCTTTAGTTATGGGTAGGAAACATAAAATACCAAAAAATTAGTTGTACCTACTGCACCAATGGTTGAAGAACCACTCAAAATCTATCACAGTATTGAAGCCTTTTACTTGGATCATCTTCAATCCCTTTGTGTTCGTGCTGAAACCCCAACTAGCTTAGTTGAGGGAAAATCTTTAGATGAGCATGCTTGTTACGTGCGACACCGTATATCTGAAAAAGGGAAACTATTATGGGATCAAATTCAAGGTTTGCAATGCTATGCTTGGACTTTATGTGAATTATATGATGTTACTTGTTGTTCTGAAAACCCTAAGAAACACCTTCCCTACCAATGCTTGTTTAGTGATAATGGAATCGTATCTTCATATGCTAAGGGTGTTTATAATTACTATGATGTTCAAGAAATTGAAGAATTTATTGCTTTTAAGGGTGCATATGAAATTGTTTCTTTGATTGAAAAGTATGATGCTACTCTCTACAAATCTGAAAATATTGCCATACTTGAATGTTGCTATGATAATTATGCTTCTAATGCCTATGTTAAACAATATATTGAGGCCTACCCCGCTGTCCAAGAAGAGACTAATATTTTGCAGGAAGCTATGGAAGAAGAAATTGATGAAACTGTGAGCTCATTGGATGAAAAAGATGATGAGGAGAGCGAAGAACAGAAGGAGGAAGAGCGGATTAGCTACCCGTGCCCACCTTCTAATGATAGTAACTCTTCAACTCATACATTGTTTAATTGTCCTTCGTGCTTACCGAAGGATGATTGCTATGATGATTCCTATGATCCATTGATTCTCTTGAATTACCCCTTTTTTGGTGATGCTTGCTATGCTTGTGGCCAAGATGCCAATATGAATTATGCTTATTGAGATGAACTTGCTATAGTTCCTTATGTTAAACATGAAATTGTTGCTATTGCACCCACGCATGATAGTCCTATTATCTTTTTGAATTCTCTCGACTACACTATAGCAGAGAAGTTTGTGCTTATTAAGGATTATATTGATGGGTTGCCTTTTTCCGTTGCACATGATGATTTTGATGGATATAATATGCATGTGCTTGCTGCTCCTACTTGCAATTATTATGAGATATGAACTGTATCTCCGCCTCTTTATGTTTCCAACACGATAGAATAGTAAGAAACTGCTTATACTATGTATTGGACTTTACTTGGTGTGCATGAATTGTTCTGTTATGACATGCCGATGCATAGGAAGAGAGTTAGACTTCGTTGTTGCATGATATATGTTACTTTGTGCTCACTACTAAATTACAAATCACTGTTAATTAAAATTGGCTTTGCTATACCTTCGGATCCGGGTGGATTCATTACTTGAGCACTAAATGCCTAGCTTAATGGCTTTAAAGAAAGCGCTGCCAGGGAGACAACCCGGAAGTTTTAGAGAGTCATTTATTTCTGTTGTGTGCTTTCATATAGTTTAAAAACAAAAAAATAAAGAGGGAAACCTAAAAACTTTTCAAAAAGGAAAATGAAAGTAAGAAAGACAAGCATTGTTGAAGTGGGAGCTAGCCTTGAACTTTCTTCATGCTCACAGAAACTTTGTGAATCTTGACTACAGAAAATTTTCAAGAAAAATAATTATACCCTTGTATAATTCCATTGTATTATAAAAATAATGTGCCAAGGTTTGCCTTTAGGATGTTTACAATGCTTGTTAGTTTGTACGGTGCAGGACATAAACTTTGGCTGTAGTGCGCGATTTTACATTTTTATTTGGAACGTCAATTGGTTCTGATTCCTTTTGAATTGTCTTTCTGTACAACTTATTTATTTTTCCTAATTTTGGTAGAATTTTGGGGTACCATAAGTATGGTGGACGTTCATATTGCTACAGACTGTTCTGTTTTTGACAGATTCTGTTTTTGATGCATAGTTTGCTTGTTTTGATGAAACTATCAATTTATATTAGTGGATTAAGCCATGAAAAAGTTATATTACAGTATACACAATGCAAAAACAAAATATGAATTGTTTTGCTACAGTACTTAGAGTGGTGATTTGCTTTATTATACTAACGGATCTTACCGAGTTTTTTGTTGAAGTTTTGTGTGGATGAAGTGTCTAATCGAGGATGTCTTGATATGAGGAAAAGGAAGAGAGGCAAGAGCTCAAGCTTGGGGATGCCCGAGGCACCCCAAGTAAATATTCAAGGAGACTCAAGCGTCTAAGCTTGGGGATGCCCCGGAAGGCATCCCCTCTTTCTTCAACAAGTATCGGTATGTTTTCGCATTCGTTTCGCTCAGGCGATATGTGCAAGTCTTGGAGCGTCTTTTGCATTTAGTTTTCACTTTTCTTTTATGCACCATGCTGGTATGAGATAGCCCTTGGTTGATTTATAGAATGCTCATCGCACCTCACTTATATCTTTTGAGTATGGCTTTATAGAATGCTTTATGTGCTTCACTTATATCTTTTGAAGTTTGGACTGCATGTTTCTCTTTACTTAGAAAACCGCCATCTGTAGAATGCTCTCTTGATTCACTTATATTTGTTAGAGCATGGGCATATCTTTTGTAGAAAGAATTAAACTCTCTTGCTTCACTTATATCTGTTTAGAGAGATGACAGGAATTGGTCATTCACATGGTTAGTCATAAAATCCTACATAAACTTGTAGATCGCTGAATATGACATGTTTGATTCCTTGCAATAGTTTTGTGATATAAAGATGGTGATATTAGAGTCATGCTAATGGGTGGTTGTGGATTGTAGAAACACTTGTGTTGAGGTTTGCAAGTCCCGTAGCATGCACGTATGGTAACCGTTGTGTGACAAATTTGAAGCATGGTGTGTTTCTTTGATTGTCTTCCTTATGAGTGGCGGTCGGGGACGAGCGATGGTATTTTCCTACCAATCTACCCCCCTAGGGCATGCGTAGTAGTACTTTGCTTCGAGGGCTAATAAACTTTTGCAATAAGTATATGAGTTCTTTATGACTAATGTGAGTCCATGGATTATACGCACTTTTACCTTTCCATCGTTGCTAGCCTCTTCGGTACCGTGCATTGCCCTTTCTCACCTCGAGAGTTGGTGCAAACTTCGCCGGTGCATCCAAACCCCGTGATATGATACGCTCTATCACACATAAGCCTCATTATATGTTCCTCAAAACAGCCACCATACCTACCTATTATGGCATTTTCATAGCCATTCCGAGATATATTGCCATGCAACTTCCATCATCATCATATACATGACTTGAGAATTCATCGTCATATTGCTTTGCATGATCGTAAGATATCTAGCATGATGTTTTCATGGCTTGTCAATTTTTTGATGTCATTGCTATGCTAGATCATTGCACATGCTGGTACACTGCTGGAAGCATTCATATAGAGTCATATCTTTGTTCTAGTATCGAGTTGTAATATCAAGTTGTAAGTAAATAAAAGTGTGATGATCATCATTATAGAGCGTTGCCCCATAAAACGAAAAAGAAAAAAGAAAAAAAAAGGGAAAGGCCAAAGAAGCCTAAATAAAAGGGGTCCAAAGAAGCCCATCCAAAAAGAAGAAAAAAAAGAAAAACAAAGAAAAAAAGAAAAGGGGCAATGTTACTATCCTTTTTCCACACTTGTGCTTCAAAGTAGCACCATGTTCTTCATATAGAGAGTCTCTTATGTTGTCACTTTCATATACTAGTGGGAATTTTTCATTATAGAACTTGGCTTGTATATTCCAATGATGGGCTTCCTCAAATGCCCTAGGTCTTCATGAGCAAGCAAGTTGGATGCACACCCACTTAGTTTTCAGTCTGAGCTTTCATACACTTATAGCTCTTAGTGCATCTGTTGCATGGCAATCCCTACTCCTCGCATTGACATCAATTGATGGGCATCTCCATAGCCCGTTGATTAATTAGCCGCGTCGATATGAGAATTTCTCCCTTTTTGTCTTCTCCACATAACCTCCATCATTATATTCTATTCCACCTATAGTGCTATATTCATGGCTTGCGCTCATGTATTGCATGAGGGTTGAAAAAGCTGAAGCGCGTTAAAAAGTATGGACCAATTGCTTGGCTCGTCATCGAGGTTGTGCATGATGGGAGTATTTTTGTGTGACGAAAATGAAGCATGGCCAAACCGTATGATTTTGTAGGGATAAGCTTGCATTGGCCTTATTGTTTTGAAAAGACATGATTGCTTTATTGGTACGCTCGAAGTATTATCGTTTTTTATGTCAAATGATAGACTATTGCTTTGAATCACCCGTGTCTTAATATTCATGCCATGATTAGACATATGATCAAGATTATGCTAGGTAGCATTCCACATCAAGAATTATCTTTTTTTCCATTTACCTACTCGAGGACGAGCAGCAATTAAGCTTGGGGATGCTGATACGTCTCCGTCATATCTATAACTTTTTATTGTTCCATGCCAATATTATTCAACTTTTATATACTTTTGGCAACTTTTTATACTATTTTTGGGACTAACATATTGATCCAGTGCCCAGTGCCAGTTCCTGTCTGTTGCATGTTTTATGTTTTGCAGAAAACCAATATCAAACGAAGTCCAAACGGGATAAAAGCGGACGGAGAATTATTTTGGAATATTTGGGATTTTCCGGAGGAAGAATCAACGCGAAACGGTGTCCGAGGTGGCCACGAGATAGGGGGGCGCGCCCCAGGGAGGCAGGCGCGCCCCGGGCTCTCGTGGGCCACCCGTAAGGCAGCTGATGCCCTTCTTTTGCCGCAAGAAAGCTAATTTTATGATAAAAATCTGGGAAAAAGATTCACCCCAATAGGAGTTACGGATCTCCGGATATTTAAGAAATGGTGAAGGGGTAGAATCTGAGAACGCAGAAACAGAGAGATAGATCCAATCTCGAAGGGGCTCTCGCCCCTCCCAAGCCATGGGAGCCAAGGACCAGAGGGGAAACCCTTCTCCCATCTAGGGAGGAGGTCAAGGAAGAAGAAGAATAAGGGGGCCTCTCTCCCCCTTGCTTCCGGTGGCGCCGGAACGCTGCCGGGGGCCATCATCATCACCGCGATCTTCACCAACACCGTCGTCATCTTCACCAACATCTCCATCACCTTCCCCCTTCTATATTCAGCGGTCCACTCTCCCGCATCCCGTTGTATCCTCTACTTGAACATGGTGCTTTATGCTTCATATTATTATCCAATGATGTGTTGCCATCCTATGATGTCTGAGTAGATTTCTATTGTCCTATCGGTGATTGATGAATTGCTATGATTGGTTTGAGTTGCATGTTTTATTATTGGTGCTGTCCTATTGTGCCCTCCGTGTCGCGCAAGCGTGAGGGATTCCCGCTGTAGGGTGTTGCAATGCGTTCATGATTTGCTTATAGTGGGTTGCGTGAGTGACTAAAAAACAAACCCGAGTAAGTAGGTTGTTGCGTATGGGATAAAGAGGACTTGATACTTTAATGATATGGTTGGTTTTACCTTAATGAATCTTTAGTAGTTGCGGATGCTTGCTAGAGTTCCAATCATAAGTGCATATGATCCAAGTAGAGAAAGTATTTTAGCTTATGCCTCTCCCTCAAATAGAATTGCATAGCGATTACTGGTCTAGTAACATAGCCAATTGCTTAGGGACAATTTCACAACTCCTACCACCACTTTTCCACACTCGCTATATGTCATTTCTTGGTCCTTTATTTAAACAGCCCCTAGTTTATGTTTACGTGCTCTTTATTATCTTGCAAAGCTATCCAACAACACCTAAAAGTACTAGTTTCATACTTGTTCTAGGTAAAGCGAACGTCAAGCGTGCGTAGAGTTCTATCGGTGGTCGATAGAACTTGAGGGAATATTTATTCTACCTTTAGCTCTTCATTGGGTTCGACACTCTTACTTATCAAAAACAGTTGCGATCCCCTACACTTATGGGTTATCAGTAGCCCCTGAGCCACTGGTCGGGCAGCAACACCAGATCAGGGGATCAATTTAACCCGTTAACGGCTAAGCCCAATAGCCCCCGAGCCTTAATGTAGGCATGAGTGACCGAATTAAGGATTGATATCTGCTTGGCAGAAAATTTTGTTGTGTTTAACACAGACTTCTCAAAAAGAGAATAAAGATCTCTTAAAGGAGCTGGGAGCTAGCGAAAGCCGAGCTCGCCAAGGTCGGCCCAAGGGGATTAACAGATAGGAAATCAATGCCAATAGGAAATTATGAGAGCATTATGTCAGCTGCTCGGTTGTCCCAGCGAAATTGTGCCCTTGACTCTTAAAAGATGGGTCGTAGTAAATTGACTTACTCGCAATTTATGTGTAATGATTCTATGTGTCCAAGTACTTTACATCATTAATGTTCGGATCCACATTGTAAAAAACTTTGTTGACTGACCGTCGACTTCAACCTCCTCGGCCAGTAGCCGGGGAATGTTTGTCCCACTTTATAAAGTCTTTATGAGGGTAAAGATTTATGACAAACAAGTCAATCCGGCCATACGGCTTTATAAACAAAGGTACACGAAGAGTTATGTTATATTACTATTTAATGCAAGGAACATCTTTTGGGAAAAATAGTTCCTTTATAAGTTCCTTTTCCCAGGCTATCATGTTGACCATGATCGTGAAGTCTTAACTCCCATCAATGTGGGAGGAAAATATTGAGGTTTTAGTTTGGGGAAAGTTCCCGAACTCTGTGGTCTTTAGTGAACCTAAATTTTAACTTCCATCGTTGCTGACCAATTATATTCTTAAGATGGGTAGCTTTCGATTTCACCTAGTCTGAGGTACTAACCCGGATGACCCAAAAGTAACAATCACAAAGGTGCTCCCTTTACCCCTAGCCGAACTATCGGGAACGTAGGGGGTAAGCACAGGAGCCAGGCAAACCATCTTGGCCAAAACCTTAAGTAAATTTTGATGCATATTTATGGCTTTATAATGATGAACCGAAGGCATCGCTTGTATACTGAATACAAATGTTGATGATATATGTTTATTTTGACTCCATTGCAACCGTTTATCATTTGAAAGTGGCCCATCGTCGGCTTCTACCCCTTTGTAGATGCTACGCAGGGTGTTTCCGCAGTAACAAGACAACCCTTAGCCGATGTCCCAGTGCCCGGAGGCGGTTGCGTTAGCGGAACAAGACAATTAGATATGTAGACTTTATAATTTTCACTTAGTCATAGGATCTTAAAGTTGGGAGGCCAGTTACTAGCCCCCGGTTAGTGTTCGGCATCAGCCAAAGTCAAGCCATTAACACTTCTTCCAATTTTATGAAAGGTCTATCGTTTAACATGGGGTAACCCCTATCAATTTATAGTTTGACACAATCATCAGATCGCTGACCAGTTTACGCCCATCGTGACAGTTAGCTTTCAGATTTATCCACTAAGGCGCTTAACCATTTGAGATGGAAGCACAATCGTAGTGGTTCTCCATTTGCACACCTAGCCGAACAAAGCGAAAAGTAGGACGCAATCACAGGAGCCGGGCAACCCAACTATTGACTGAAGATACAATTTGAAATTGATGCATATAAAGCAATATCCAAGAACATTTTGCCCAGGACTCCTCGGAGTACCTTGGCTTTTCGTGGGTTCGGCTCTAGTCGCAGCCCCCCGTTGATATTGCCGATGCTTTAAAGGCATCCGACATTGTACTACGAGAGTTATGCTGGAGATGCACAGTATCCCCCGAGACTCGGGTTGGGTGCAGCCGACCAACCTGAGGATTGAATCTCCTCGGGAACAAGTCTAGATGTCATGTGCGTCTTGCCAACACTGAGGTGTAGGTTGGCAGAAAAGATGCCGAGCTGTCGGTCGGAAAGATCTCCCGGGCTGAATTATTATGCAGGGCACCTCGGTCATGAGGATGTCCCGCCTCCAGAAATAAAAACATACAAATAGCTTAAAAGTGACATAAGCTCGAAAAGCTAAAAAACTTACGTAAAAATTTGACGTCCAAACTAGATCAAGTTTTTTGGTGCCAATCCAAAAATTGGTATTAAAATAATTGTTTCCTTCTGTCATGCTTTAACATGATACATCCGATCTTCTAAACTTCAAGTAGGTTAGCCTTCGGCTTCAACCTCCATATCCCGAAGGCGGAGTGCTTCTTAGAGACCAACATAGCAAACTAAAATCGAGCGACTTTAGAGAGAAACCAGGCTATCCGGCTATTGACTATACACTTGAGTTGAAAAAGGAGTGTTAGAGAAAGACTTCGCAACGACTTAGAAGAAAAAATATTTATTATTAAATGGCTCATATAAATTAAAGAGCCCCCAGTTACCTAGGCAAAGAAAGTTGTTTTTAGCAGACATCACTTTTGACACACAACTCTTTTTTTAACACAAATATAATACTTGGTCGAACCGAACAGAAATTAAAAACTGAAAATGTTGAGAAATGAAAGCGACTTAGCTGATTAATGTGCTTGGTGTAGATGATGCAGGGCGAGCTTGTGATGGGACGAAGACGCCAGGTCCCAGCCCCCAAGCCCGAGTGACCGAGCGAGGAGCTCAGCTTGATGAAGTGGTGATGTAGCGTGATCGATGTGGCGAGGTGATACGTCCATTTTGCATCATGCTTTTATATCGATATTTATTGCATTATGGGCTATTGTTACACGTTATATCACAATACTTACTAGAACATAAAAGTGCGCATTGCCGCGCCCGACCATCTTGAAAATATTATGTTAGAAATATTTGAGAAAATAAAGTAAAGAGGTCCGACTGACAATTCCGCAATATGGACGGGATATGTTCAAAGTCTTGGTTATGTAAGATTTGACATTATTTGATTGCATACATTAGCACAAATTTGTTCAAAAACAATAGAAGAGATAATTGAAGATTCAAACTCAAGATTGACACCGCACAACACATGCTTTACAAAAGAACCACGGGAGGAATTGGGAAGAAGACTTATGTTGGGTTAATATATCGCCCATGGAGCATACATAAAATATGACGTTTGGCACTCTGAATCGTCTGTTTCGAGCTAACTAAAAGCAACGTTATCATTCGGATGTTTGAACTACACTACACATGCAATACTGGGAGCAAGATACGACAAGAAAAAATGCACATGGTGTAACAACCACGTCTATGCAAATATGTGTTTTCTCAAGCGTAGGCATGCAGAAATCATAGGTATAGTGTAACATACTACAATAGCTAATTTGAAATTTCTTTCGGCAGAAAATAAATTTCCGTCAAAATTCTTGAACTGAAGCTAATACTACAATGCACTAAATGGAAGCTAATAATTACATTGGTACACGAATATACATATATATTTTTCAAGCACATATATAAGTTGTTGCCCAACAGTACACAGATTGTGAACATGTGAACAGGGCACATATTAGAGATAACAAAAGAGCATTTAAATGACTATTTGAAGAGCAGGAATTGTCAGAAGTATATATCAAGATGTCGTGGATGGAATGGAGAACAAATGTAAATTCACATGATGTACCTGAGATATTCAGTTGGTTAGCTCATCCATCTCCTCATCACGCGAATCAAAGTGCAAAATTTCAGTAGTTCCTGCACATGCAGAAACAATTGAATATTCTTTACCAATGAAACAAGTTTATTTATCGAAACAAGATGATTTATCGAAACAAGTTTATGTCACGGAAGTAAGCTACCAAATCTTAAAGCATTGAAGAATCATGGGCTATCACAGCTGCAAGAAACTAATGCACATAAGTACACACCTGCAGATTTATTATATAACAAACCAGAACTAAGAAAATCCATTCTTTGTATTCAGTGTTGCAGAGTAAATTAGAGACAAAAGATGGCCCTTTAGAGTTCCTTTTTCCGTGTATGCATGAGTCTAGGATACAGTGGAGCATGGATCGATGAAAGATCTTTGGATGTTAAACAAAAATACGACTCTATTTTACAATCCAAAGTGAAAGTAATTAGTCGTCCATCAGGATCGAATGAATCTCGATAGGAGCTCACCTGTAGCAGGGGAGTGGACTTGAACGAGAGGAAGCACCACACCATGAGCTTGCTCTTGGATGCCAGTGTGATGCCAATTCTAATCAAAGATTGGTTGCTACCATGAAAGCTGAAATATAACAAATTGTGAATTATAGAACAAAAACTTAGAACCACCATTCAACGTCATGAATTTCTCAGAAAAATAATACAACGTCATGAATAGAGAAAGGCTGGCCCATCCAAGCAAGACCAATTAGGATTACTGTGAGCAGTACAATATGTGAATGTGTACGTGGAGCTAATCTCTGCATCTAGTCATTACGTGGAGCTAGCTAAGCTCTGCAAGTCTGCATCTAGTCATCTACACGATGAAGTCACAATCACAGTGCTCTACATTACCTAGAACCTGCTCCCTGATCGAACCAATTTATCCACTGTACAATCTCACACAAGATTCACCCATCAGGATGGCCAACAGTCAAAACCCGCTGCACAGCACAAGAGTGGAAGGGTAGGGATTGTGTGTGCGTACTTGAACGCAACAACGTAGCAGCAGGCACCATGGCCAATGTATAATTAGAGGAAAAGTAGGATGGGGAGGGATGTTGATCTAGTGAATGAACGGGAGTAGGGCAAGAGGAGGATGGAAAGGGGCGGCGGTGATGGGAAGAAAAGTCGGGTGAACACACGCGGCGTGGGGAGAGAGAGAAAATCGTTTACCCATTTTCTGGGCCTGGGTTATGTACGTTTTCTAGGTTGGCGGCCCGATTAACAGGAGAATGCCCAGGTCAACCTGTGGAGCAGCAGCCCGGTTACGGTGGGTTGCACGGGTTACGAGGGGGGCAATGCTCGGGCGCGAGGGCTGAACGACCGAAAGATCAGGAGCGTTCAATGGCGGGATCCGACGGCAGAAAATCTCAAATTGCCGTGGGATGGCGTAGCTAGCCTCATTATACTGTTTCTCAATGCCTATTCTCTCTTATTTTACAAGGTTTACATGAAGAGGGAGAATGCTAGTAGCTGGAATTCTGGGCTAGAAAATGAGCAAATAGAGACATATTCTGCACAACTCCAAAAGTCCTGAAACTCCACGAAAGTTATTTTTGAAATTAATAAAAATACTGAGTGAAGAAAATACCAGAGGGGGGCCACCCTCTGTCCACGAGGGTGGGAGCGCGCCCTACCCCACTGGGCGCGCCCCCTGCCTCGTGGGCCCCCTTGCAGCCCTCCGGTGGCCATCTTCTGCTATATGAAGTCTTTTACCCTGAAAAAAATCATAAGCAAGCTTTCAGGACGAGACACCGCCGCCACGAGGCGGAACCTTGGCGGAACCAATCTAGGGCTCCGGCGGAGCTGTTCTACCGGGGAAACATCCCTCCGGGAGGGGGAAATCATAACCATCGATCCTCTCGTTGGGAGGGGGTCAATCTCCATCAACATCTTCACCAGCACCATCTCCTCTCAAACCCTAGTTCATCTCTTGTATTTAATCTTTGTCCCAAAACCTCAGATTGGTATGTGACGGTTGCTAGTAGTGTTGATTACTCCTTGTAGTTGATGCTAGTTGGTTTACTCAGTGGAAGATCATATGTTCAGATCCTTAATGCATATGAATACCCCTTTGATTATGAACATGAATATGATTTTTGAGTAGTTACTTTTGTTCCTGAGGACATGTGAGAAGTCTTGCTATAAGTAGTCATGTGAATTTGGTATTCGTTCGATATTTTGATGAGATGTATGTTGTCTCTCCTCTAGTGGTGTTATGTGAACATCGACTACATGGCACTTCACCATTGTTTGGGCCTAGAGGAAGGCATTGGGAAGTAATAAGTAGATGATGGGTTGCTAGAGTGACAGAAGCTTAAACCCTAGTTTATGAGTTGCTTCGTAAGGGGATGATTTGGATCCATATGTTTCATGCTATGGTTAGGTTTACCTTAATACTTATTTTGTAGTTGTGGATGCTTGCAATAGGGGTTAATAATAAGTGGGATGCTTGTCCAAGAAAGGGCAGTACCCAAGCACCGGTCCACCCACATACCAAATTATTAAAGTAACGAACGTGAATCATATGAGCGTGATGAAAACTAGCTTGACGATAATTCCCATGTGTCCTCGGGAGCGCTTTTCTCCATATAAGAATTTGTCCAGGCTTGTCCTTTGCTACAAAAAGGATTGGGCCACCTTGTTGCACCATATTTACTTTTGTTACTTGTTACCCATTACGAATTACCTTATCATAAAACTATGTGTTACCGATAATTTCAGTGCTTGCAGAGAATACCTTACTGAAAACCGCTTGTCATTTCCTTCTGCTCCTCGTTGGGTTCGAAACTCTTACTTATCAAAAGGACTACGATAGATCCCCTACACTTGTGGGTCATCAAGACTCTTTTCTGGCGCCGTTGCCGAGGAGTGAAGCGCCTTTGGTAAGGAAAAATTTATATAGTGTGCTGAAATTTACTATCACTTGTTACTATGGAACATAATCCTTTGAGGGGCTTGTTCGAGGTATCTTCACCCCGACCTGTAGAGCAAAGAGTTGCTCCTCAACCTATTAAACCTACAAAAAATGTTTACTTTGAAATTCCTTCGGGTATGATAGAGAAACTGCTAGCTAATCCTTTTACAGGTGATGGAACATTGCATCCCGATTTGCACCTAATCTATGTGGATGAAGTTTGTGGATTATTTAAGCTTGCAGGTATGCCCGAGGATGTTATCAAGAAGAAGGTCTTCCCTTTATCTTTGAAGGGAGAGGCATTGACATGGTTTAGGCTATGTGATAATATTGGATCATGGAACTACAACCGATTGAAATTGGAATTTCATTAGAAGTTTTATCCTATGCATCTAGTTCATCGTGATCATAATTACATATATAATTGTTGGCCTCGCGAAGGAGAAAGCATCGCTTAAGCTTGGGGAGGCTTAAGTCAATGTTATATTCATGCCCCAATCATGAGCTCTCAAGAGAAATGATTATTCAAAAAAATTATGCTCGGCTTTCTCTCAACAATCGCTCCATGCTCGATACTTCTTGTATTGGTTCTTTTATGATGAAGACTATTGAATTCAGATGGGATTTATTGGAAAGAATTAAACGCAACTCTGAAGATTGGGATCTCGAAGAAGGTAAGGAATCAGGTATGCCACCTAAGTTTGATTGTGTTAATTTTTTTATGGATACCGATGCTTTTCGTGAATTTAGCACTAAATATGGACTTGACTCTAAGATAGTAGCTTCTTTCTGTGAATTATTTGCTACTCATGTTGATCTCCCTAAGGGGAAGTGGTTTAAATATAATCCTCCCATTGAAGTGAAAGTAGTTGCGCCTATTAAAGTTGAAGAAAAGACTATCACTTATAATGATCCTATTGTTCCTACTACGTATATTAAGAAACCACCTTTCCCTATTAGGATAAAGGATCATGCTAAAGATTCAACTATGGTTCGTAAGAGTAATACTAGAACACCTACACCACCTGAGCAAATTAAAGTTGAACCTAGTATTGCTATGGTTAAACATCTCTTGGCTGATAATATTGATGGGCATGTTATTTACTTGTGTGATGAAGCTGCTAGAATTGCTAGACCTGATACTAAGAATAAACATAGACCTGTTGTAGGCATGCCTGTTATTTCTGTTAAAATAGGAGATCATTGTTATCATGGCTTATGTGATATGGGTGCTAGTGCAAGTGCAATACCTCATTCCTTATATAAAGAAATTATGCATGATATTGCACCTGCTGAGATAGAAGAAATTGATGTTACAATTAAGCTTGTCAATAGAGATACTATTTCACCAGTTGAGATTGTTAGAGATGTTGAAGTCTTGTATGGGAAAGTTATTATCCCACTAATTTTTTTGTTCTTGGTTCCCCGCAAGATAACTTTTGTCCCATCATATTTGGTAGACCCTTCTTGAATACTATTAATGCTAGGATAGACTGCGAAAAGGATATAATTACGATTGGTTTAGGGGATATGTCTCATGACTTTAATTTCGCTAAATTTCGTAGACAACCCCATGATAAAGAATTGCCTAGTAAGGATGAAATTAATTGTCTTGCTTCTATTGTCGTGCCTCCTAATGATCCTTTAGAACAATATTTGCTAGACCAAGAAAATGATATGTTTATGAATGAAAGAAGGGAGATAGATGAAGTATTCTTTAAACAGGGACCTATTTTGAAACACAACTTGCATGTTGAAATTCTAGGGGATTCTCCACCACCCAAGGGTGATCCCGTGTTTGAGCTTAAACCACTACCTGATACTCTTAAATATGCTTATCTTGATGAAAAGAAGATATATCCTGTTATTATTAGTGCTAACCTTTCAAAGCAGGATGAAGAGAAATTATTGAAAACTCTGAAGAAGCATAATGCTGCTATTGGATATACTCTTGATGATGTTAAGGGCATTAGTCCCACTCTATGCCAGCACAAAATAAAATTGGAGAAAGATGTTAAACCAGTTGTTGATCACCAACGGCGGTTAAATTCTAAGATGAAAGAAGTGGTAAGAAAAGAAATACTAAAGCTCCAAGAAGCAGGTATAATTTATCCCGTTGCTGATAGTCACTGGGTAAGTCTTGTCCATTGTGTCCCTAAGAACGGAGGTATTACTGTCGTTCCTAATGATAAAGATGAATTGACCCCGCAAAGAATTGTTACAAGTTATAGGATGGTAATTGATTTTTGCAAATTAAATAAAGCTACTAAAAAGGATCATTACCCTTTGCCTTTTATTGATCAAATGCTAGAAAGATTATCCAAACATACACATTTTTGCTTTCTAGATGGTTACTCTGGTTTCTCTCAAATATCTGTGTCAAGAGAGGATCAAGAAAAGACCACTTTTACTTGCCCTTTCGGTACTTTTGCTTATAGACGTATACCTTTTGGTTTATGTAATGCACCTGCTACCTTTCACAGATGCATGATAGCTATATTCTCTGACTTTTGTGAAAAGATTGTTGAGGTTTTCATGGATGATTTCTCTGTTTATGGACCCTCCTTTGATGATTGCTTGAGCAACCTTGATCGAGTTTTGCAGAGATGTGAAGAAACTAATCTTGTCTTGAATTGGAAAAAATGCCACTTTATGGTTAATGAAGGCATTGTCTTGGGGCATAAAATTTCTGAAAGAGGTATTGAAGTTGATAAAGCTAAAGTTGATGCTATTGAAAAGATGACGTGTCCTAAAGACATTAAAGGTATAAGAAGTTTCCTTGGTCGTGCCGGTTTTTATAGGAGGTTCATTAAGGACTTCTCTAAAATTTCTAGGCCTCTGACTAATCTCTTACAAAAAGATATTCCTTTTGTATTAGATGATGGTTGTGTAGAAGCATTTGAAATACTTAAGAAAGCTTTAATTTCTGCACCTATTGTTCAGCCACCTGATTGGAATTTACCCTTTGAAATTATGTGTGATGCTAGTGATTATGTCGTAGGTGCTATTCTAGGACAAAGAGTTGATAAGAAACTAAATGTTATTCAATATGCTAGTAAAACTCTAGACAGTGCTCAGAGAAATTATGCTACTACTGAAAAAGAATTTTTAGCAGTTGTATTTGCTTGTGATAAGTTTAGACCTTATATCGTTGACTCTAAAGTAACTGTTCACACTGATCATGCTACTATTAAATATCTTATGGAAAAGAAAGATGCTAAACCTAGACTTATTAGATGGGTTCTCCTACTACAAGAATTTGATTTGCATATCATTGATAGAAAGGGAGCTGAGAACCCCGTTGCAGACAACTTGTCTAGGTTAGAAAATTTTCTTGATGACCCACTACTTATTGATGATAGCTTTTTTGACGAACAATTAGCTGTCATAAATGCTTCTCATACTACTCCATGGTATGCTGATTATGCTAATTACATTGTTGCTAAATTTATACCGCCTAGTTTCACGTACTAGCAAAAGGAAAAGTTTTTCTATGATTTAAGACATTACTTCTGGGATGACCCACACCTTTATAAAGAAGGAGTAGATGGTGTTATTAGACATTGTGTACCTGAGCATGAACAGGAATAGATCCTACGCAAGTGTCATTCCGAGGCTTATGGAGGACACCATGCTGGAGATAGAACTGCGCATAAGGTATTGCAATCCGGTTTTTATTGGCCTACTCTCTTCAAGGATGCCCGTAAGTTTGTCTTGTCTTGCGATGAATGTCAAAGAATTGGTAATATTAGTATATGTCAAGAAATTCCTATGAATTATTCTCTTGTTATTGAACCTTTTGATGTTTGGGGCTTTGATTATATGGGACCGTTTCCTTCCTCTAATGGGTATACACATATTTTAGTTGTTGTTGATTACGTTACTAAGTGGGTAGAAGCTATTCCAACTAGTAGTGATGATCATAACACTTCCATTAAGATGCCTAAAGAAGTTATTTTTCCAAGGTTTGCAGTCCCTAGATACCTAATGACTGATGGTGGTTCACATTTCATTCATGGTGCTTTTCGTAAAATGCTTGCGAAATATGATGTTAATCATAGAATTGCATCTCCATATCACCCACAGTCTACTGGTCAAGTAGAACTGAGTAACAGAGAGCTTAAACTGATTTTGCAAAAGACTGTTAATAGATCTAGAAAGAATTGGTCCAAGAAACTTGATGATGCATTATGGGCTTATAGAACTGCATATAAAAATCCTATAGGTATGTCTCCATATAAAATGGTTTATGGAAAAGCATGTCACTTACCTCTCGAACTAGAACATAAGGCATATTGGGCCATTAAAGAGCTCAATTATGATTTCAAACTTGCCAGTGAGAAGAGGTTATTTAGCATTAGCTCACTTGATGAATGGAGAAATCAAGCCTATGAGAATGCCAAACTGTTTAAAGAAAAAGTTAAAAGATGGCATGACAAGAGGATACAAAAGTGTGAGTTTAATGTAGGTGATTATGTGTTGCTTTTCAACTCTCGTTTAAGATTTTTTGCAGGAAAACTCCTCTCTAAATGGGAAGGTCCTTACGTTATCAAGGAGGTCTATCATTTCGGTGCCATAAAAATCAACAACTTCGAAGGCACAAGTCCAAAGATGGTGAACGGCCAAAGAATCAAACATTATATCTCAGGTAATCCAATAAATGTTGAAACTAATGTTATTGAAATCGTAACCCTGGAGGAATACATAAGGGACACTTTCCAGAATGTTTCAGACTCCGAAAAGGAATAGGTACGTGGTACCATAAGTAAACCGACTCCAAAACAGTTCTAATAGCAGTGTTTCTCCGTTTTGGAATATTTAAGAAAATAGGAAATTAAGTAGTCCAGGAAGGACACGAGGCATCCACGAGGGTGGAGGGTGTGCCCTACCCCCTGGGCACGCCCCCTGCCTCGTGGGCACCTCGTATGCCCTCCGGACTCCGTTTTCTTGCTCGATACTTCTTTTAGTCGGTAAAAATTCATTATATAATCTCCCGGAGGTTTTGACCACCGTATCACGCAAATATCCTCTGCCTTTGTTTCGAGCTGTTTTTCTGACAGATCTAGATCACCATGACGTCTTCAAGCGCCCCCAAGGATAAGTTTTTCGAGAAGGTCATCAACCCCTACCTCGCAGAGGTGCTGCAACACCCTCAAACCATTGCGATGCGTGAGGGGGTGCTGCACATCCGCGATATTGAGGGACCAAGGAGGACCGGAAGCGTGGAGACAAGACTTGAAGCAATCGAACAACAAGTTTTCAAGTGTCAAGGGATGGTGTAACACGGACTCAACGCCAACCACATGATGATCGCGGAGTTCACCAACAACCACAAGCTGGATGCCAAGAACATTGGGGAGACCATCTTCAAGCTTCATGAGAAAATCGAGCACCTCCAAGCCTAGATCTATGACCTGCAAAAACAAAATTGTGAGTATGAATATAGATTCAAGAGGATGAGTTTGGCTACAGATTTGAGGATCCCAGAGACTCGATCATCCTTCTATAATGGTGAGCCTATACCTTGGAAGACGGACGACAAGCCTACATCATCAACAACTCCATCATCACCACCTCCGAAGAAGGAGACATAAACACATGGGTATGGTCACTCCCCTTGGCAACTGCCAAGCTTGGGGGGTGCCCCGGTATTGTATCCCCATCACACTCCTATCTTTACCGTTTTCTTAGTTTGATCCTTTTAGTAATATCTTGATCTAGTAGAATAAAGTTTTAGAATGATCTAGTTTTGAGTTTTGCTTTGTGATCCCTCTATGTAATTGAGTCTGTGAGCTATATATAATAAAGATTAGTTTTGAGTCAGAGGCTTTGCTATCTTGCTATGATCTTGAGGGACTAAAAGAAAAAGAAAGAACAAAAAGAAATAAAGAGATCATATGAATCTTATGGAGAGTAATGACTTCACATATTAAGAGTATGATGAATAAAAGTTGTTGAGGGTTGAGAAACAGTTTTGGTCATCATTGCAATTAATAGGAAGTAATAAAGAAAGAGAGGTTTTCACATATAAATATACTATCTTGGACATCTTTTATGATTGTGAGCACTCATTAAAATATGACATGCTAAAGAGTTGATGTTGAACAAGGAAGACAACATAAAGGGTTATGCTTTCTTATATCCGAAATAAAGTATATTGTCATGGATCATCCAACATGTTGAGCTTGCCTTTCCCTCTCATGCTAGCCAAATTCTTTGCACTAAGTAGAGATACTACTTGTGCTTCCAAATATCCTTAAACCTAGTTTTACCATGAGAGTCCATCATACCTACCTATGGATTGAGTAAGATCTTTCAAGTAAGTTGTCATTGTTGTAGGCAATAAAAAAATTGCTCCCTAAATATGTATGACTTATTAGTGTGGAGAAAATAAGCTTTATACGATCTTGTGATATGGAAGCAATAAAAGCGACGGACTGCATAATAAAGGTCCCTACCATAAGTGGCAATATAAAGTGATGTTCTTTTGCTTTAAGAATTCGTGCATCCAACCATAAAAGCACATGACAACCTCTGCTTCCCTCTGCGAAGGGCCTATCTTTTATTCTTGTCTTATACATTATGCAAGAGTCATGGTGATCTTCACATTTCCTTTTTTATATTTTATCCTTTGGCAAGCACCTTGTGTTGGAAACATCCTGATATATATATCCAATTGGATGTAAGTTAGCATGAACTATTATTGTTGACATTACCCTCCAGGTAAAAGGTTGAAAGGCAACACTATAAGCCCCTATCTTTCTCTGTGTCCGATTAAAACTTCATACCCATAAGTATTGCCTGAGTGTTAGCAATTGTGAAAGACTAAATGATAGTTGAGTATATGGACTTACTGAAAAGCTCTTATATTGACTCTTTCCGATGTTATGATAAATTGCAATTGCTTTAATGACCAAGATTATAGTTTCTTAGTTTTCAATGAAGATTCTGATTCATACTTGACATTGTAGATAGATTGTTACTTTAGCATAAGAAATCATATATATATATATATATATATATATATATATATATATATATATGGGCTATTCTGTTACGCGTAACAGAATATTATTCTGTTACCCTTTTTGAACTGACGGTTTCAGGTGGTTGTACTGATGTTTTTGAAGCGGTTGAACTGATGCTTTCACTTGTGTTTAAAAAATCGTCTTCTTTAGTTCAAAAACTTTTTGTAATTTTTTTGTCGGAACGGGGCATGTAATATATCGTTGGAAAGCTCTTGACAACCATATTTCAAGTATATTGAATGTTTTTGCAAAATCATTATGGTTTAAGAGCAGTTTTGAAAAAACCGTTTTTTCAAAACCGAAAATGTGAATCGTATTTTGGACTCAATTTTCAAACGGTTTGTCGGAATTGAGCAAATAAGATGGCGTTGGAAAGCTAGTGAAAATCCGCATTTTCCGTATATGAATTATTTTTTCTAATTCTATATGATTTAAAAGTAATTTGAAAACGGTGAAATTCTGGGCGAAACGTATTTTCGCGATTTTTTGCAAACGGTTTGTCGGATTGACGCAAATGATACGGCGTTGAAAAGCTATAGAAAATGCGCAACTTTTTCGTATATAAATATTTTTTTAATTTCTTACGGTTTAAAAACGAATTCAAATACGGTCAAATTTGATTTTGAACGCGTTTTTTAAAAAAAAGTTTGTCGAAATATGGAAAATAGTCAGGTACAGTTGGGGAGGAGGTAGATGGATAAATGAGTGTGGGACATGCAGCGGAACAGGTCAGGAGGAATAAAATACCAGAAAAGGAGCACGAGAGAACGTTGCAATACGAAACGCTGGCACAGAAAAAAAAACTAATAGGCAGGGTCGGATGTGGGGTGAGATTCAGGGGACAGATGTCCCCAGGAACCAATGAGTATTTCCCCGTTTTGTACTGACGTGACTCCGATACTGAGGCAAAGGATGCAGATGAGTCTAGGGATATGCATGGCCTGAATGCTTGAACTTTACTTACTTGTTGTATGGCCCTGTTATTTTTTACTTGTTGTATGGCCCTGTTATTTTTTCTTTTCATTGGACCGTTCTATTGTATTTAAACCAAGTAGGACGGTCTTTCAGCTAAAAAAAGGAATAGGACAGTCTACTTAATGTTGTCGGCAAACGCGTGCCCGACGTGCAGTGGGTGGCTGCGAGATTGAGGAGGAGGCTGTGTTGCATTTGAGGAGGAGGCTGCGACTACTGTAAAGCATAGCTAGCTAAAAATATTCGTTGCGCACATAGTATGCAAACTTCAAGCGCGTCGCGTGTGCGTTTGGTTTCGTGGTAGTGATCGAGCGGTTCAACCATTTGCTCGTTCTTTGATTTGTCGCTTTTCATAAACAACCAGCTCGTGGATTGGTACGATGGGCGTAGGGTTCCGTCGTCCCATTGACCCGGGCTTTATGTTTCTGTCCTCCGGTTCCATGGTAGTAATCGAGTGGTTCGACCATTTGCTCGTTTTCGATCTATCGCTTTTCACAAATAACCGGTTCGTGGGTTGGTACGATGGGCGTCGGTTCTATGGTCCCATTGACCGGGGCTTCATGTTTTCGCCCTCCGGTTCCGTGGTAATGATCGAGTGGTTTGACCATTTGCTCGTTTTTTGGTTTGTCGCTTTTCACAAACAAGCGGTACGTGGATTGGTACGATGGGTGTCCGGTTCCGTCGTCCCATTGACCAGGGCTTCATGTTTTCGTCCTCCGGTTCCATGGTAGTGATCGAGCGGTTCAACCATTTGCTCATTTTTTATCTATCGCTTTTCACAAACAACCAGTTCGTGGGTTGGTATGATGGGCGTCCGGTTCCGTGGTCCCATTGACCGGGCCTTCATGTTTTCGCCCTCTGGTTCCGTGGTAGTGATCGAGCGATTCGACCATTTGCTCATTTTTCGGTTTGTCGCTTTTCAGAAACAAGCGATACGTGGATTGTTACGATGGGCGTCCGGTTCCATCGTCCCATTGAGCGGGGCTTCATGTTGTCGTCTTCCGGTTCCATGATAATGATCGAGCGGTTCAACCATTTGTTCGTCTTTCGGTCTGTCGCTTTTCAGAAGCAACCAGTCCGTGGGTTGGTATGATGGGCATCCAGTTCCGTCGTGCCATTGACCGGGGTTTTATGTTTCCTCCGGTTCCGTGGTTGTTTGCACTGATTCATAACCTGGGTCAACTCCATGCAAACATGTATATATCATCCTAGATGAGTAAAACACAAATTAGTACGTTCACGGAGACGGCCAGTGGCAACCACGCATAATACGGAGTGATTAACAAGTCGACACTCAATCACGGCTGGCTCAAAGAGGCCCTACCACGACAGCACGCGCACCTTTCATGCCACACTGGAATATACACACTCACACAGTGCTACTGCTTCCCTCAGATTGGTATTCTTTCTCATGCAAACGGATCCAATATGTGCCTCACAGCCTTAGCAGTCAGCACAAGTAAAAAAAAAGACGTGCCACAGCAGATCTTACTATGTGATCACCCAGTTGCATGGAATCCAATGCCCACCGTCAACTCACATGTCCCTCAAATAATAAAAACAACATTAGAAAAACACACGTGACTCCTTGCTCGTACGCACACACAGGCCGCTTTCCCTTTCTATAGTCCGAAATCACTATTTTGACCCTTTCAGCAAACTTTGTCACAAAGTGAACTCGACATGAAAGTATTTCACGATCTAACCCTTTTAGAAACACCATAGCCCGTGGCGTTTCTGTCCAACGTAGAAACGCCGAGGTAGCTAGCGCTTCTATCCAACAAAAAAACGCCGAGGTAGCTCGCGTTTCGGACCAGATGAGAAACGCCAAAGGCCTTGGCGTTTCTTCACTAGCACCCAACCCACTCGCTGCCACGTCAGGGTCTTCCTCCTCACTGCCAGAGACGCCGGGCCAGAAACGCCAAGGCTAGCGGCGTTTCCGGCCTTCGTAGAAACGCCAAGGTAAGAAACTACTCGATAACCAGGGCCGCAACGCCAAGACTTGTGGCGTTTGTTTCTTGGTCAGAAACGCCAAGGCCTTTGGCGTTTCTCATCTGGTCCGAAACGCGAGCTACCTCGGTGTTTCTTGGTAGGACAGAAGCGCTAGCTACCTCGGCGTTGCTATGTTGGGCAGAAACGCCGCGGGCTATGGCGTTGCTAAAAAGGGTCAGATCGTGAAATACTTTCATGCCGAGTTCATTTTGTGACAAAGTTTGCTGAAAGAGTCAGAATAGTGAAAAAGTCCCTTTCTGTAGAGGTTCCACTCTGGTGGAGAGGGGCGCGCACACTGGATCGCTATGGCCCACAAATGCCTGGCATGTTCAGCCGGACCACACGCCCACAGGCCCACATGCGCATCACTCCTCTGGCATCCAGCGCGTAGAAATTCTGGTAAATCGCCCATCCTTTTCCTCTGCCCAGTCCAGCACGAATCACGAAACATAAGGTTGCGGCTGAGATAACTGTTTCTGCAGCAAGCTATTGTAGACACAATTTCACACACACTCACGCACGCACACACACACACACACACACACACACACACACACATATATATATATACATATATATATGTTGTTGTTGTTATAAGAATGATCATGGTGCCCTCATGTCCGTATTTTATTTTATCGACACCTCTATCTATCTCTAAACATGTGGACATATTTTTTGATTTCGGCTTCTACTTGAGGACAAGCGAGGTCTAAGCTTGGGGGAGTTGATACGTCCATTTCGCATCATGCTTTTATATCGATATTTATTGCATTATGGGCTGTTGTTACACATTATATCACAATACTTATGCCTATTCTCTCTTATTTTACAAGGTTTACATGAAGAGGGACAATGCCGACAGCTAGAATTCTGGGCTGGAAAAGGAGCAAATATTAGAGACCTATTCTGCACAACTCCAAAAGTCCTGAAACTCCATGAAAGTTATTTTTGGAATTAATAAAAAATACTGAGCAAAAAAAATACCAGAGGGGGGCCACCCTCTGTCCATGAGGGTGGGGGGCACGCCCTACCCCCTGGGCGCGCCCCCTACCTCGTGGGCCCCCTGGCAGCCCTTCGGTGGCCATCTTATGCTATATGAAGTCTTTTACCCTGGAAAAAATCATAAGCAAACTTTAGGGATGAGACACCGCCGCCACGAGGCGGAACCTTGGCGGAACCAATTTAGGCCTTCGGCGGAGCTGTTCTGCCGGGGAAACATCCCTCCGGGAGGGGGAAATCATCACCATCGATCCTCTCGTCAGGAGGGGGTCAATCTCCATCAACATCTTCACCAACACCATCTCCTCTCAAACCCTAGTTCATCTCTTGTATTTAATCTTTGTCCCAAAACCTCAGATTGGTACGTGAGGGTTGCTAGTAGTGTTGATTACTCCTTGTAGTTGATGCTAGTTGGTTTACTCGGTGGAAGATCATATGTTCAGATCCTTAATGCATATTAATACCCCTCTAATTATGAACATGAATATGATTTGTGAGTAGTTACGTTTGTTCCTGAGGACATGGGAGAAGTCTTGCTATAAGTAGTCATGTGAATTTGGTATTCGTTTAATATTTTAATGAGATGTATGTTGTCTCTCCTCTAGTGGTGTTATGTGAACGTCGACTACATGACACTTCACCATTGTTTGGGCCTAGAGGAAGGCATTGAGAAGTAATAAGTAGATGATGGGTTGCCAGAGTGACAGAAGCTTAAACCCTAGTTTATGAGTTGCTTCGTAAGGGGCTGATTTGGATCATATATTTCATGCTATGGTTAGGTTTACCTTAATACTTCTTTTGTAGTTGCGGATGCTTGCAATAGGGGTTAATCATAAGTGGGATGCTTGTCCAAGAAAGGGCATGATGGGGACATCAATACCATTGTTACACCCACAGCCCCTGCTACTATTCATACTGGACCAATTACTAGAGCTCGTGCATGCCAACTAAATTACCAGGTACTTTCGTTTCTTGGTAATGATTCTAATGTCCATGAGAATATGATGCTGCCCAAATTTGATACATTTGTTTTGCTTACAAATGAAGGGCCTAGCTTGGAGAAGGATGAACATTGGAGCAAAAACAAGCTTGGAGATGATGGCGTGCGCAAGGGGAACAAGAACGGAGTTACAAGTGACGATTTCAGGTCTTTGAAGCCACCATAACGAGTGCATGAAGCCTTGGACGAAATATACAAGATGCCACTTCATAAATTTCGTCCAGAGGCTATTCTAGGTGCTGCGTCACCTTTTTATTGGGCCAGGCCCATGTAATTTCGAAATACATAAGTATAGGCTATTTTTAGAGTCCGTATGTGTGGGGAGACAAGAGATAGGGTTGGTTTCGGACCCCTCCACCAAGGGCCACGAAATTCCCCCCTCTTCCTCCATATATACAGCCCTTAGGGCACCGTTTAGGCTTTGGGTTTTGTTTAGATTAAAGTTCGCCATAGCTGCAACTTCGCGTACTTCGTTTGTGTTCAACGATCAGACAAAGGGGTCACAGAACCCCACCTTGATCAATAAAGCTTTCCTCTTATATTCGTAATATCCAGATTGCAATCTTAGTTTCTTGCTTGTTCTTCATTTGCCTGCAGGAAACAGACCTTCGTGGTCAGGTTGATCGTGCTCCGGCGTGCTCAATAACCACTCGAAGTTGGTTTAGCGATTGCTAAGGCGCGACGTCCACGCACGTTCGTAGTCGGATCGTCAAAGTCGACTTTCTCCAAAACGATAGCCACCATCTCATCGAAAGACGGGACACCTTTGCCTCTATTAAGTGGTATCAGATTTCTAGGTTGCTCGGTGAGATTTTACAGCTTTTCGTAGTTTAGATCGAGTCTGTTCTTCATACCTATAGTCCACGAAAAAGCCACAAAAAAATTAGGGTTAGGTCATCATATCCGAACCAGTCTGAGCCTTTGCATAGTCTTTTCAGTCTTTTGCTTTGTTGAATTTGCGGTTGCATCGTCGTATCGAGTTGCTGGTCTTAGTGTCTAGTCCTTTAGAGTTTCGAGTTCTGTTCACAAGTTGTCACGCCGCCGCCGCATCATCATCATCACCGTTGCCATATACCACCATCATCGTCACCGTTGCCATATACCACCATCGTCATCACCGCTGCCATATACCACCATCGTCATCACCGCTGCCATATACCACCATCGTCACCACCGCTGCCATATACCACATATTCACCGCCATCACGATAATCCGAGTCCACCTCCATCAGTGATTCGCCACCAGTCCGTGTTCCACCGCCCTACATATATCCGCCACAAGTCCAAGTTTCCACCAGATTCATCTCCGCCACCAGTCCTAGTCCGAGTCCAGTTGGTTTGATTTTGATTTCCAGATCACGCCATACTCCGAGTCGTGACCAAGTCGGACTTCCCAACATCAGTGCCACCCGTACAAGAAAAATAATTCCAGTTTAAAAAAAAACTAAGTCTGGAAAATTCTGGCTAGGCAGTTTTTAGACCATTTGTAGACTTTTTCGAAAAAAAATTGTTGCGGGGCAAAAAAAAACAATCAGAGTGTGCTCCTCCCTTGATTATTTGTCGCGCCGTGATTTTGTTAGTGTTCTAGGCTCGCGTCTCTAGCACGGTCTATCCTAGGACCAGCACAGTACCGTCGTTGAGCGTTTATTCAATTTTGCATCTTTGAATTGATTATTGCTGACCTTTTTGCTACCATATTATAAGCCTTCCCAGCTCCACATACATCTACGTCGTGTGTTTGACTCTCCCTGGTAATCGCTCTATCCAATCTTTGAGAGTTTTGACTACAACGGTTGCCGATCACCGCTTGCTGCTGGGTAAGAACTGGTAAGAATTTGAGTTTTGCTTGACGAATTTGTGACACCCACCACCACCACTTGTTAGTAGTCTGTAGGATCATATTCTTGTGTGCTTCTATTGCTGCTAACCATGCCAGGATCACAAGCCGACGAGATTGACTGGGAGAACTTAACGAACAAGGAGCTTCATGATAAGTTTCAGCAAATGATGACTGAACAGGTGCAAGATGTGCTGAACAATTTTGAAGAGGCCATGGACAAGATCACTGGCCTTGAGAAGACGTTCGAAACAAAGCTCGATAACAGATTTAATGAACTACTTGCGCGTCTTCCACCACCGGCTGCACCTGCCGCACCTCTGCAACAACAACAACTACTACTACCTCCACATCGTGAAACAACCCTCCGCCGAGCGAGCCGTGTACTTCTTCAGCCTGGCCAAACTGTTGGTGCTGCTGTTGATACTTCTATGGCTCCTGCTGCTGATGCGGAGGATGATTATGCGGGATATTATGAGGATGAGGTTGATCAAAATCAGAACTACGTGCAACCACCAGCACCACAACCACCAGGTCATCCACATGCAAATAATCACAATGGTAGGGCTCTCCCTCAGGTACGAGATCATGACCATCTTCCTAAAATGAAATTGAATATTTCATCATTTGAGGGTAGATATGTTCCTGATATATATCTTACTTGGGAGTTAGAAACTGAACAATGATTCACATGTTTACAATATCCTGAGGAGAGACGGGTTGCTGCTGCTGTTTGTGCTTTCACTAGTTTTGCATGTGTATGGTGGTCTGAACATTGTAGATTATATCATATTCCAACTACTTGGGCTGCTTTGAAAACTGCTATGCGTACTCATTGGGTTCCACCATATTATCAATGTGAATTGCTTAAAAAATTGCAGCGCTTAAGACAAGGGAAAAATTCTGTAGAAGAATATTATCAGGAATTACAAACTGGCATGATTAGATGTGGTATTGTTGAGGAGAATGAAGCTATGCTTGCACGTTTTATGGGTGGATTAAATAAAGAGATTTAGACCATTCTAGAGTATAAGGAGTATACTAATATCACTCGTTTATTCCATCTTGCTTGTAAAGCTGAACATGAAGTGCAGGATCGACAAGCAATGGCGCGCACTAACTTTTCTGCAGGTCGACCTTCCTCATGGACACCGCGTGCATCTTCTACTTCCACTGCACCAACACCTCCATCAGGTGCCACCTCCAGCCGTGATACAAGAAAGCAGGCACAACCACCACTATCTGCCAAGAGCGCACCTGCCGAACCTACACAGAGCTCTTCTTCTTCCATGGCATCAACAGGGCACACAAGTGATATTATTTGTCATCGTTGTAAGGGGAGAGGTCATTATGCGCGAGAATGCAAATCTCAGTGTGTGATGATTGCTAGTGACTATGATGACGAGACTTTGGCCCTTATTACACGTGAAGAACATGGTGGATATGATTCTGATCATGAGACGCAATACTTGACTCTTGAAGACGCTGACAGGTATGAATGTTTAGTTGCTCAATATGTTTTGAGTGTGCAGGTCACACAAGCTAAGCAAAATCAGAGGCACAATTTGTTCCATACAAAGGGAGTTGTGAAGGAGCGTTCTGTGCGTGTCATCATAGACGGAGGGAGCTGCAACAACTTGGCTAGCATGGAGATGGTGGAGAAGCTATCTCTCACCACAAGACGACATCCACATCCTTACTATATCCAATGGCTCAACAACAGCGGCAAGGTTAAGGTAACATGTACTGTTCGTGTGCATTTTAGTATCTCTACATATGCTGATTATGTTGATTGTGATGTGGTATCTATGCAAGCATGTTCCTTATTACTTGGTCGACCATGGCAATTTGATAAAAATCCTGTACACCATGGTAAAAACAATCAGTATACTCTTGTTCATAAGGATAAAAATATTACTTTGCTTCCTATGACTCATGATTCCATTTTGCGGGATGATATTAATAGAGCTAATAAAGCAAAACAGGAAAAAAAAATAAGAGTGAAAATCAGATTGTGGCAAAAGAATTTGAGCAACAAATAAAGCCTAATAGTAAAGCATCTAGTGTTGCTTCTGAAATTAAATTGAAAAGTGCATGTTTACTTGCCACTAAATCTGATACTGATGAGCTAGATTTCAGCAAATCTGTTTGCTATGCTTTTGTGTGCAAAGAGACATTATTTTCATTCGAGTACGTGCCTTCCTCTTTGCCTCCTGCTGTCACTAACATTTTGCAGGAGTTCGCTGACGTCTTTCCACAAGACGTGCCACCGGGATTACCTCCCATTCGAGGGATTGAGCATCAGATTGACTTAATTCCCGGTGCACCATTACCCAACCGTGCACCATACCGTACCAATCCAAAGGAGACGAAGGAGATTATGCGTCAAGTACAGGAGTTGCTCGACAAAGGTTATATACGCGAATCCCTTAGTCCTTGTGTTGTTCCTATTATTCTACTGCCGAAAAAGGATGGTACATCACGTATGTGGTTTGATTGTAGAGGCATTAATAATATTACTATTCGTTATCGTCATCCTATTCCTAGGCTAGATGATATGCTTGATGAATTGAGTGGCTCTACAATATTCTCCAAAGTTGATTTGCATAGTGGATACCATCAAATTTGTATGAAATTGGGAGATGAATGGAAAACAGCATTTAACACAAAGTTTGGATTATATGAGTGGTTAGTCATGCCTTTTGGGTTAACTAATGCACCTAGTACTTTAATGAGATTAATGAACGAAGTTTTACGTGCTTTCATTGGACGATTTGTGGTAGTTTACTTTGATGACATATTGATTTATAGCAGATCTTTGAAAGAACATTTGGAACATTTACGTGCTGTTTTTATTGCTCTATGTGATGCACGTTTGTTCGGTAACCTTGGGAAGTGCACCTTTTGCACCGACCGAGTATCTTTTCTTGGCTATGTTGTTACTCCACAGGGAATTGAAGTTGACAAAGCCAAAATTGAAGCTATTGAGAGTTGGCCGCAGCCCAAAACGGTCACACAAGTGAGGAGTTTTCTTGGCCTCGCTGGATTCTATAGGCGTTTTGTGAGAGATTTCAGCACCATTGCTGCACCTCTCAATGAGCTTACAAAGAAAGATGTGCCTTTTATTTGGGGTACCGCACAGGAAGAAGCCTTCGCGTTATTGAAAGATAAGTTGACACATGCTCCTTTACTCCAACTTCCTAATTTTAATAAGACTTTTGAGCTTGAATGTGATGCTAGTGGAATTGGATTAGGAGGTGTGTTATTACAAGATGGCAAACATGTTGCATACTTTTCTGAAAAATTGAGTGGGCCTAGTCTGAATTATTCTACTTATAATAAAGAATTATATGCTCTTGTTCGGACTTTAGAAACATGGCAACATTATTTATGGCCCAAAGAATTTGTTATACACTGTGATCATGAATCTTTGAAACATATTAAAAGTCAAGCTAAACTGAATCGTAGACATGCTAAATGGGTTGAATTCATTGAGTCTTTCCCTTATGTCATTAAACACAAGAAGGGAAAAGAAAATGTTATTGTTGATGCCTTGTCTCGTCGCTATACTATGCTTTCACAACTTGACTTCAAAATATTTGGTTTGGAGACCATCAAAGATCAATATGTGCATGATGTTGATTTTAAAGATGTAATGCAGAATTGTAAAGAAGGAAGAATGTGGAACAAGTTCATCGTTAATGATGGATTTGTGTTCCGTGCTAACAAGCTATGCATTCTAGCTAGCTCCATTCGTCTTTTGTTGTTGCATGAGGCTTATGGAGGAGGATTAATGGGACACTTTAGCGTGAAGAAGACGGAGGATGTACTTGCTACACATTTCTTTTGGCCAAAGATGAGACGGGATGTTGAGCGTTTTATTGCTCGCTACACTACATGTCAAAAAGCTAAGTCACGACTCAATCCTCATGGTTTATATATGCCTTTGCATGTACCTAGTGTTCCTTGGGAGGATATATCTATGGACTTTGTTTTAGGTTTACCTCGAACAAAGAAGGGGAGGGATAGCATATTTGTTGTCGTGGATAGATTCTCAAAAATGGCACACTTTATACCATGCCATAAAAGCGATGATGTTGTTAATGTTGCTGATTTGTTCTTTCATGAAATTATTTGCTTGCATGGTGTGCCAAATACTATTTGTTTCAGATCGTGATACTATATTTCTTAGCCACTTTTAGAGATGTTTATGGGCTAAGTTGGGGACTAAATTGCTTTTTAGTACTACTTGTCACCCCCAAACTGATGGACAAACTAAAGTAGTTAATAGAACATTGTCTACTATGCTTAGGGCTATTTTGAAGAATAATAAGAAAACATGGGAGGAATGCTTGCCTCATATTGAATTTGCTTATAATCGTTCATTGCATTCTACCACTAAGATGTGCCCTTTTGAAGTTGTGTATGGTTTCCTACCTCGTGCACCTATTGATTTGTTGCCTCTTCCATCTTCGGAGAAGGTTAATTTTGATGCTAAACAACGTGCTGAATTGATTTTAAAAATGCATGAGTTAAGTAAGGAAAACATTGAGCGTATGAATGCTAAATATAAACTTGCTGGAGATAAGGGTAGAAAACATGTTGTGTTTGCACCTGAAGATCTTGTTTGGTTACATTTGCATAAGGATAGATTTCCTGATTTGCGCAAATCAAAGCTAATGCCACGTGCTGATGGTCCCTTTAAGGTGTTAGAGAAAATAAATGATAATGCATATAAACTTGAGTTGCCCGCAGATTTTGGGGTTAGTCCCACTTTTAACATTGCAGATTTGAAGCCTTATTTGGGTGAGGAAGATGAACTTCCGTCGAGGACGACTTCATTTCAAGAAGGGGAGGATGATGGGGACATCAATACCATTGTTACACCCACAGCCCCTACTGCTGTACATATTGGACCAATTACTAGAGCTCGCGCACGCCAACTAAATTACCAGGTACGTTTGTTTCTTGGTAATGATTCTAATGTTCATGAGAATATGATGCTACCTAAATTGGATACATTTGTTTTGCTTACAAATGAAGGGCCTAGCTTGGAGAAGGATGAACATTGGAGCAAAAACAAGCATGGAGATGATGGCGTGCGCAAGGGGAACAAGAACGGAGTTACAAGTGATGATTTCAGGTCTTTGAAGCCACCATAACGAGTGCATGAAGCCTTGGACGAAATATACAAGATGCCACTTCATAAATTTCGTCCAGAGGCTATTCTAGGTGTTGCGTCACCTTTTTATTGGGCCAGGCCCATGTAATTTCAAAATACATAAGTATAGGCTATTTTTAGAGTCCGTATGTGTGGGGAAACAAGAGATAGGGTTGGTTTCGGACCCCTCCACCAAGGGCCACGAAATTCCCCCCTCTTCCTCCATATATACATCCCTTAGGGCACCGTTTAGACTTTGGGTTTTGTTTAGATTAAAGTTCGCCATAGCTGCAACTTCGCGTACTTCGTTTGTGTTCAACGACCAGACAAAGGCATCACAGAACCCCGCCTTGATCAATAAAGCTTTCCTCTTATATTCGCAATATCCAGATTGCAATCTTAGTTTCTTGCTTGTTCTTCATTTGCCTGCGGGAAACAGACCTTCGTGGTCAGGTTGATCGTGCTCCGGCGTGGTCAATAACCTCTCGGAGTTGGTTTAGCGATTGCTAAGGCGCGACGTCCACGCACGTTCGTAGTCGGATCATCAAAGTCGACTTCCCCCAAAACGATAGCCACCATCTCATCGAAAGACGGGACACCTTTGCCTCTATCATGGCAGTACCCAAGCACCGGTCCACCAACATACCAAATTATCAAAGTAATGAACGTGAATCATATGAGCGTGATGAAAACTAGCTTGACGATAATTCTCATGTGTCCTCGGGAGCGCTTTTCTCCATATAAGAATTTATCCAGGATTGTCCTTTGCTACAAAAAGGATCGGGCCACCTTGCTGCACCTTATTTACTTTTGTTACTTGTTACCAATTACGAATTGCCTTATCACAAAACTATCTGTTACCGATAATTTCAGTGCTTGCACAAAATACCTTACTGAAAACCGCTTGTCATTTCCTTCTGATCCTCGTTGGGTTCGACACTCTTACTTATCGAAAGGACTACGATAGATCCCCTACACTTGTGGGTCATCACGAGGCGAAGCCCCCGGTCCAGCTAACGTGACGAAGTTGGTCAACTGGTGACGCTGAAGTCCCTGGAGTAGGTTGATGACGAGATAACAAAGCCCCCGGTCTAGCCGAGGTAACGGGGCAGGTCGGTAAGGTGACGTTGCAGCCCCCATGCCAGCCGAGGTGTCGAAGCTGGTCGACATGGTGGACACCGGTTTGAAGAAGCAACAAAGTGGTGATGCTATGAAGGTCGTAACTTGCGACACGGTCAATGTCGTTTTGATGAAATGACCGCGCGACAATACCGGCGCGCCCGACCCGTGTAATCCATGGGGTGACGATCTTGTCTTGATTATTATTTGTCCTTCATGATGCCAAACACTTGGTAGGCTCGCCGAGGTGATGATCCAAGATGGTTGTTATCGGCTCGATGGAGCGATGACGCAGTCAATGCTGGTGCAGGTCGGCACCCATGGAGCAACATTGTCGGGCTAGTTTGACAAGGCGTGACAGTGAGGATAGCCTCGGAACTCAAAATTTGTTGGCATGTGCTTGAGGACAAAACACAATACCTAAATAAGAATTTCCTTCAAAAAGGATGTCCGCTAACCCATTTATGAAAAAAATGAACTTGGATCGGATTCGTTTTCGCGCAGAAAACAGATCCGAAAATTGATGCACTAATTAGATGCTTCCCGAAGTTTGAATGGTCGGATCGAGCTGAAATTTTGAGAGGTGCTTGATATGGGAATTCCGCAGCTGATGAACGGTTGGATTCCAAAAGATGTCCGAGCTAACTGCAGGACCCATCAGCCCAAACTCGTCCAGATTCCCGTCCAGATTTGACAGGGCTTCGATATATCGGAGAACGCCGGAGATTCCTCCATCGGAACGCGACGAAATTTTGCAGGGTTGTTATAGACTCAATTCCGCGGAGTTCCATCGAAGCAATCATCAAAGCGACGCTCGAGGATGCGGGGACGGCAAACATGAGTCCGATGTCTAAAAAAATTACACAATCATGCAAGGGTAATGTTGACGTTGATCCCCCGAGTTCCATGGACGATTTTCCATGATCTTGATAGAGATCGGAGTTGAAGTTGATGAGGGCACATGTCCAATCTTAATGATCTGACATGTGGTGTTTCTAGTCAAGCCGGCAACAAAGATGCCGACGTCAACAATGAGGTTCGGTCCCGACGTGTAGATCACGCCGGAGCCGATCTAAATTCCCATCAAAACGCGGTGATCACATGACAGACTCTCAATGAAAACACCATTGTCGGAGAGAAATCCAGCAGACCTCAGGGTAGGGGGTCCCGAGCTGTAGATCTTGGATCGATGGTAACAAGAAGAAGTGAGTCGATGTTTACCCATGTTCGGGCCCTCTTGATGATGATGTAACGAGTACGGAGTTGATCTACCTCGATATCGTAAGTTGTGGTCTAAACCCTAGGGGTATGATGATGAATGTCATAATGATCTATCGACTAGCCTGGCCTCGGTTTATATTATGTATCGGAGGCCTAGGATAACAAGAGTCCTAGTCGGCTACATCGGTGGAGAGGAGTCCTTGTCTTGATCATCAAGTCTTGTGGAATCTTCCTTGTATATGTCATGGGTTGCCCGAAATGGCCCATTAGTGAACCTGCATGGGCGCCCTTGGCCTGACCCACTGATCGGGAGACGATGTGGTGAGTACCCCTAGTCCAGGACATCGTCAACGAAGCACTTCCTCCTCCTGCCTGAGCTCCGGCAGAGCGCGCTGCTCATCTCGGCGGGATCCAGGGCGCTGCTCCCGTGCTAGTGCATGCACGGGCTGGGCGGCCACGTTCGAGCATGGGGAGGTGCGCGTAGGGCGGCGCAGCATGGCTGTGTCGGGGAGGACGCGGATCTAGCAGCTCTGAGGAGGGTCGCTTCGGGCCAGGGGCCTCGATTTCGCGGCGACGGCTCGGGTGCGCGGGATCCGACGCTGGAGGGAGCGAGGCGGCACGCAAGGGCTACGGCGGGCGTGGCCGCGCTGGGGCGCGAGGGGGCAGCCAAGTGCTGGCGGGCTGGATCTGCTAGGCTATCCGCGGCTGCCGGCCCGGAAGGGGCATTGCCGGCTGGTGGTGGTGCCCGCTTGTCGCTTGTAGGAGCACGGAGGCTCCGACTGCGGTTGGATGCGGGGCGCAGGACCCGATCTAGTCTCTGCAGGCCCGTCGTCTGGGAGGCTTGCTGGTGGCCCTGCACATCGGTGGCGTGCTTGCTATGTGCAGGGTGCGCGGTCCAATGGAGGTACGGGTCGACCTCGGCCTACTGCATGGGAGTGGCTGCTCCGGGTGAAAGCCTGGCCGGTGCTGGCCGGCCGGCGGCGACGGCGCCTGTGGGCATCGCTATCCTCCTTGCAGGCGTCGTCGGGGATCTCACAACCACTGCTCCCGGATCAAGCCCTTCGGGTGAAAGCCCAGATCCTGTTGCAGGGTTGGCGGTGGTGTCGTCTTCAACGTTGTTCCCCTCTTTAGGGCGCCGCCTTGAAGACTTTGATCCCTTTGGTGCTTCCTACAACTCGACGTGCACGGTGGCTTCTGTGGCAACGATGACGGCGGTGAGCAATGTCGGAGGCGTGACCTTGGTCATGGTAGTCGGCCCTTCTTCTCTGTCTGTTGTTGTGAAGTCGAAGCCATGGTGGGGCCGATGGTATACGATGATGCGAGACAGGTGGCTCGGTCGGTGATCCTTGCCTACTTTCCCTTCATAGTTCATCGTCGGAGTCGGAGCTGCGTTGTCCAGGATGGATTGTATGGAGTGTTGTGCTGCAACTATTAGGGCTGATGTTTTTCTTTTTCTTTTGATCTTCGGATCTTCTTGTCTTAGGACCTTCACCACCTTGTTATTTTTCGTTGCTTCCTGCTATTATCAATGAATGCGAGCAATGCTGAGTCTTTCAGAAAAAAAGGTTAAATACAGGCGTTTCCGCCACTAGTCCAAGCTGGGCAAGTTGTTTTCAGGCCAGCGCGTCAGGAAACCCGGCTCTGGTAGAAATCCGATCAAATGCCCCAATTCAAGGCCGGGTTACTTACTATAGTTCAAGCTGTGCAAGCTGTTTTGTTTCTTCCCTTGAAAAACCTTTCTCGCTCCATGAAACTAGAGAACATAAATGTCTATGCTCTACCAAATAAATTGTTCATTTGAATTCCAATCTTATGAGTAAGTGCCTGTTGCTACTGGTGATCTGATAATCACATGTTGGATCACTCACCTTATATGATGATGATAACAAACTCAGGTTTGAAATTTGAGACACGGTTAGAAAATCATAAAGGCAAAATGCAGAGCTGTGCTCGAAAGGTAGGATGTCTATTCCATGGATAACAATCAAGCTCTAATAAACTATCAGTTCTGCTAACACAAAGGCCCTGTTACAGGAGCAAAAACAAGGAACGTGCTTCAGCCAACTCACGTTACAGGGGTTGTGTTTGAGGTACGCCACCTTTCCAAAGTTCCACTGGAACCTGAACCATCATAACCTAAAATCCGCTCAAGTTCCGCGGATCAGCTACCAGGTGCGTACTGCGAATCCAGCGACTACTATTTAGCACTATTTACAGACCAAAAAAGCGTCAAATGCCAGCGTATTTCAGTCTCATCGCAGCTACTTCATCCTTCATCGCCTGACAGTATTTTTCTGCAGCTTCTACTTCCTTCTCCAGGCTGGCTAGATCAATTCCTTCGCTCGACTCATCACGCACAGATGCACTACGAGCTTGCTTTTTTCCCTCCAAGTGCCTCTGCATTGTTAGGACATTGTGTTTCAGATTACTCAGATGGCTTGAGAGTGACTTCACATCTTTTGGTTCTTGCTCTTTGGTCCGGGCATCCTCGAGCCTTGCCCTGGAATCCTCAAGCCTTCTAAGTCGGGCCTGTGGCTCCCTCAGACGGGCAATGAGATGCTTCACATTGAACCCATTTCGTTCCAGTTGCCGAGCTTTTTTCATCAAATATGCAACCTCCAAAGCTTCTGTGTCACAGGATGTCTTGAGCACCTCCCTAGCCAAGCCAACCAACATGAGCCACAGTCCACTGCACGCCAGATCTCGTATAGTGTCACTGGTGTTCACCAACCCTCTGTAATGTGGTCTCTGGGGAATGAACTCAAAGAACCGAGGGTACTCCCTCATGGCTGCTTCAGCATAAGGGTCAATATTGCTCTTCTTCGGCGTCTCTTTCTTTCCTTCACCTCCTTCATCCTCATCTTCATCAGAGCTTTCCTCCCATTGTGAGAAAAGCCCACAGCGCACAAACTCTTGTAGCACGAGGACAAGTTGCCTGTCCTCATCTTCCTGATCATCATCGAGGTTTATCACTTCACATGTTGGTTCAAGAACAATGCATTCATCGTCACTCTCAGGCTGTGGCAGCTCATCACATCTATTAATGTCACAATTAGGATCATTTTGGAGACCATGGTACTTCTGGCCGTCAAATTGCAAGGAATTCTTCTCGGGATAACCGACAATGGAAGGTCCGTCATCATATTGCTGCAGACCTTCATGGCACTCGCTGGCAAATATCTTACTTTTCTTGCGCATATCACCATTTTCAGAGAGTTCATCTCGTCTTTTTCTGTTCCCATTCTTTCTTTTCACCGCGGTTGCACTGGAGTCCATATCACATGGACTACTACGGTCTAGGACAATCACCTCTGCTTTGTTCCCCTGAGCTAGCTGCTGCCCTTCTCCGACGCGTTTTCTGTTATCTTGCATTGTACTTTCTCCAGATTTACCAGCTGCTGTATCTGCATTCATTGGAGATGAGCCAGCGCCTATTTCGTCAACTGGCCTAACAAACCGGTCAGCTTCCTGGTGCGTCACAAACTCGCCATTCAACCACGCAACATATTCCTTGCTAGCAACGCCGCGTCTACAGATGCCAGGTACCCACAACTTGATCCCCTTGGAATCAAACCCATGTACAAGAGGAAAAGGCACGTCCTGATCATAACCGACCTGCCTCGCGACAATGTGGGGATTGTACATTGCTGAACTATCCATATCATCGCCATACGATCCAGTCAACACGGCTTGCCTCATAATCGCAATGTAATCCTCCAACCACTCTGGCATATCCTTACCTCTGGAGCTCACCAAGATTGTTTCCTTGCTGAACCACTCAGGTTCAGCCCAGTCGAGCGAATTGCGCAGGTAAGGCCTCCACTCGAAAGAATCCTCTTCCTGCAGAACACGCAAAGCCTCCTCTTCTGTGGTCTTCCTCCTCCTCCGAGACCAATAGAGCGCCCGGACATTGGAGAGAGGGAACTCCGGCGCTTTCAGCTCCGGCGGCTGCAGGCGGTCGTAGCGCTCCCACAGCCACACCTGCAGCAGCCAGAGCGGCGCCCAGACGTCGACGCGGCCACTCGCCCCCTCTTCCACCCCGGTAGTGACAATCCTGTCCATCTCGGCGTAGAGATTGGCCACCACGGCCGGCCCCAGCGCGATGCGCTCCCCGAGGCTGATCCGCGCGGCGAGCGCGAAGACGCGCTCCGGCAGCTCGGCGCCCTTGGACCGCAGGCGCGGGGCGACGAAGAAGGCGAGCCAGTAGGCGAGGAAGCCGAGGCGGCGCAGCTCGTCGTCCTCCCCGGGGCGGATTCGGCTCTCGAACCACTCGAGCCAGACCTCGGCGGAGACGCGGCGGGCCTTGCGGGCGCACGGGTGGAGCGCCTGGATCTTCTCCTTCTCGACGACGAGGCGGGCGCGGATGTCCTGCTCGGTCGGGGTGAGGGGCCGGTCGAGCGGGGCGCCGGACGGGGCCAGGCCGGCGAGGAGCAGCGCGTCCTCGAGGGAGAAGGTGGCGGGGCCGGCGGGGAGGCGGAAGGCGTGGGAGCCCGGGTGCCAGAGCGAGAGCAACGCGGACAGGGCGTGGCGGTCGGGGGCGACGGCGGCGGTGGATGCCGCGACGGCGTCGTGGACGCCCGCGGCGCGGAGGACGGGCGCGAATCCTGGGTCGGCGAGGGACGACCTGGCCCAGTCGTGCCAGCGCGCGCAGGGCGAGAGGTGGCGGAAGGTGAGCCGCGGGACGGGGCTGGGCGGGGAGGCGGCGCAGGGGGGCGGCGGCGGCGGCGCCGGGGCGTGCGGCGGGACGGGGACGGTGAGGAAGGTGGGGCCCTGCTTCTCGCCGTTGCGGAGGTCGTAGCCGTCGGGGGCCGGCATTCTAATCTGCGGCGGGGCGGGGCGGGGCGGCGGCGCCGGCGGTGGGGGGGAGGGAGGGAAAATTTGGGAGCTTTGGGGGTTTGGGGTTGGGGGGTTTGGCTAATTGATAGTGCTCCACGCGCTAATCTCTGGGTTGGGATGGGCAACCGCAGCCGAGATTCACGGTGAGGCGTTACTGCTTTTAAATCGTGTCACACGGCACGATCTGAATCCGTTCCGTAGTCGGTCCGTTTGCGTGCCGTGGGGATGCTAGTCGCCGGTCGCCGCTGGGAAGTCCGCGCCGGTCAATTCTGTAACAACTCGGGGCAACTCCAGGGTGATACGTTTTCGCGGACAGCGGCAGGTCGCAGGTGCTGGACAGCACAGGGTGAGCACGGCTGACCGGAGGAAAAGCACATGACTTCTCAGGCCCCGTAACCATTAGAACATCTACATAACCATTAGCACCATCGTAACCATTAGAACATCTACATAACCAAAAGTGGCCCCTCATATGTCCGCCAACCATACTTGGCCAAACGGGCCGACCCAGTGCAATCGTGCTGGCCCGCCAAGGCACGTTTATTATACGGGCCGTGTCGTGCCGGCCCACGTGTTGCACCTCCAGGCCTAAGCACGGCCTAATTAGTAAACGGTCCGGCACGTTGATCTGTTTAGCACGTTGGGTTGTATATTTTCAGCATGTTGGGCTGATTTTTAGGCCTATTTGCGCTATATTTTAGGTACACATATATAAAAATGGAAAATTATATAAAAAAGATAAATGAGTCATGTCGTGCCGGCCCGCGTGCCCAGGCTCCAGGCCCAAGCACGGCCCAAGGCGTGCCGCATGCCGGGCACGGCCCGTTTAGACCGTGTCGTGCCTGGCCCATGGCGGGTCGTGTCGGCGTGCTCGCGGGCTGGCCCGTTTGGCCACCTATACCGCCGACGGGGCTCGGGTATACCTCATTTCTTCGTCGTTGCAACCATAAATAAATCTCAACCCCCTTCCTCCCTACTTTCGATGCTTTGTGCTCCGAGCTCAAAAAGTTTCTCCTAAAACTTCAAGGGAACCGAGTGTTTCTGCTGTGAAGTCCTACCTTACCCGCCTTACACTTCACTTCTCGTTTGTACTCATGGTAGCATGCACTACTTCGAAAGGCCACATGTTATGGACGGTTGCAACATTGGGAAGAGTACCTTTTGACTTGATATTTACTGTGAGAGGTCACCTTAATAATTGACTAGTGCGCAACTAAAGGGTGCAAAGAACAAAGGAATAAACATCTCAGTCAATCCATAAAACATGATACGGTATAGCCCTGGGCGTCGAGAATCCTCCATGATCATGTTCAATCTTTTGTTGAAGCATCCCGATAGCCAATATTTCGTTGCCTTGGCAACTATTTAAAAATGTTGTCGTGGCGGAAATTTTAGAAAACATTGTCATGGCGACCGTTTCAGAAAACGTTGTTGTGGCACCTAAAAGGATCGAGAAAAGAGGTGTCTAGAGGAGGGTGAATAGACTATAAGTAAGAAAAGTTGCAGTTTTTTATCTCTTTAAGTTGAAGTGGAGTTTTGGCACAAGTTTTAACATTCACAATACATATCAAGCAAGCATGACAAGAGTATATGAGCAGCGGAAAGTAAAGCATGCAAATTGCAAGAATGTAAAGGGATGGGATTGGAGTGTGCAAACGCAATTTGTAGACACGGAGATTTTTTATCCATGGTTCCGGTAGGTGGTGCTATCGTACATCCACGTTGATGGAGACTTCAACCCACGAAGGGTAACGGTTGCGCGAGTCCACGAAGGGATCCACCCACGAAGGGATCCACCCACGAAGGGTCCACGAAGAAGCAACCTTGTCTATCCCACCATGGCCGTCGCCCACGAAGGACTTGGCTCACTCGGGTAGATCTTCACGAAGTAGGCGATCTCCTTGCCCTTACAAACTCCTTGGTTCAACTCCACAATCTTGACGGAGGCTCCCAAGTGACACCTAACCAATCTAGGAGACACCACTCTCCAAGAGGTAACAAATGGTGTGTTGATGATGAACTCCTTGGTCTTGTGCTTCAAATGATAGTCTCCCCAACACTCGATTCTCTCTCACAGGATTTGGATTTGGTGGAAAGAAGATTTGAGTGGAAAGCAACTTGGGGAAGGCTAGAGATCAAGATTTATGTGGTAGGAATGGAATATCTTGATCTCAACACAAATGTAGGTGTTTCTCTCAGAAAATGTATGTTGGAAGTGTAGGCATGTTCTGATGGCTCTCTCCACGAATGACGAGTGGGTGGAGGGGTATATATAGCCTACACACAAAATCACCGTTACACACAACTTACCAAACTCGGTGGGACCGAATCGTGAAACTCGGTCAGACCGATTTAGTTCATAATGTGACCGTTAGGCATTTCGGTGGGACCGATATGATCAACTCGGTAGGACCGATGTGCTAGGGTTAGGGTAAAGCCTCAACTCTGTTTGACCGATTACACAAAGAATCGTGAAACTCGGTCAGACCGATTTAGTTCATAATGTGACCGTTAGGCATTTCGGTGGGACCGATATGATCAACTCGGTAGGACCGATGTGCTAGGATTAGGGTAAAGCCTCAACTCGGTTTGACCGATTACACAAACTAGGTGGGACCGATTTGGGTAATAAGCGAAACAGAGAGTTGCCATGCAAACTCGATGGGGCCGATTGCATACCTCGGTGGGACCGAAATTATTGCAATAGGCAACAGAGAGTTTGCAAGCCCATCTCGGTGAGACCGAGATCCCATCGGTGAGACCGACTTGATTAGGGTTTCTGGCAGTGGCTATGTCAAGAGAACTCGGTGGCGCCGGATAGAAAGATTCGGTAGGGCCGAGTTTGACTTTTGGTTTGGGACATATGTGGATGTGAGAAAGTGGTTGGGGGCTTTGGAGCATATCACTAAGCACTTTGAACGAGCAAGCCATTAAGCAACACCTCATCCCTTCTTAATAGTATTGGCTTTCCTATGGACTCAATGTGATCTTGGATCACTAAAAGTAAAATGTAGAGTCTTGTGCTTTGAGCTTGAGCCATCCTTTGTCCTTAGCATCTTGAAGGGGTTCCACATCCTCTAGTCCATGCCACTCCATTGTTGAACTTATCTGAAACATACTAGATAAGAGTATTAGTCCAACAAGAGATATGTTGACATTAATTACCAAAATCACCCACGGATCACTTGTGCTTTCAATCTCCCCCTTTTTGGTAATTGATGACAACATACATCAAAGCTTTAGGTAAAGATATAGAGAATAACAAGTAAAGCTTTGGAAAGACATGTAACATGCATAGGCTCCCCCTACATGTATGCAATCATGTAAATATGGAATATAGGAGCATGTGAATGCATAAGCATGACAGAGTAAGCAATGTGTTACATGTATCTTGGCTATATGCATCAGAGCAAATGATGTGAATATAGGAAATGTACCTTCATGCTCATGAGTCCTTCTTGCAAACAGTATGTACATCAACAAGAGATCCTCATACACATGACTGTGATGCATATACTTACCTTGTGGTCTCGAGTTGGCTTAGGAAGGAATGAACCTGCGTAAACAAGGTTAGATAATACAGATACACCTACTAGCCAGAGCAAACAAAAGAAACCACAAGAGTACCAAGACTGGGATGACATGTAGAGAGTGAGTACCGAGTACCCCATTGGATATAGACATGTCCCCAAAGGTAAAGATGTGCAATGAACTCAAGGATTTCTTTCCATTAGATGTCTTTCTCCCCCTGAATCTAGCATGGGGTACTGGGAGAAGATAGGAAACATAAAATCAAAGCAAATAAAAGAAACAGAGTTAATACAAACAATCAAATATGAACATGTATTTCCCCTTTTAAAGACATGTGACTTCTCTCCTCTTGAACACCAAGCATCTGGGGTCTTTGATGATTACTCTCTCTCCCCCTGTAGAAATGATTAAGCTTTGATGTGATCTCTCTCTCCCCCTTTGACATCAATTTCTAAGAAGGGTTCTTCTGGATTTTTGTTACAAATGGGTTTGGTCCTTGAGTCACAGAGCAAAGCAGCAAGTCGAAAGTGATGCTGGTAGAGGACAAGAATCATTGAGTGGAGCTGGATCACAAAGAATGCAGGAACAAGTGGCAAGCTGTCTTTCCTGCAGTGAAATCGGTGGCACCGAGTTGTGTGCTTCGGTTGCACCGAAAGAATTCGGTTGGACCGAAAACAACAAACCGGTGTGACCGAGTTCATCACAGAGGAAACACTTGTCACCTCAGCTCCCTAGTCAAGTAAGATCTCACAAGGATTTGCAAGGAATTACCTGAAAGATTTGCAAAGAATTGGATGCAGGGAATGCAGAACAAAAAAAGAAATCAGAAAAGAAATCTAGATGAAGTATTTTTTGAAAGGGGAAACAAATATGCATGAGACAAATGCAAGAGCGCAGAAAAGAACACAAGAGAACTTCATCTAGAATTGCTCGGCGACAAAGTCACCTATGTTAGGGTATATTGACTTAGGAGTCAAGTGAGATCACTTGATCATAGGTCATACTCATCGTTTAAGCTCAAAATGGGGTTACCATTTTTCGTTTAAGCATTTTGATGTATTCTCATCTTGTTGAGTTGCTTTGACTCATGACTTGGAGTAAAGCTTCTCTAAGATGGAATAACATACCTTGGGTGGTGGTGTTGATCGTAATCATGTAGTTGAACTTGTGTGGGTTGCTCAAGGTTGATGTAGATCATCAAGAGTTGGGAGCTCCACTTGGAATTTGAGTTCATCTACCTACATGAGTTAGTCTTGCAAGGAAGAGCACTTGTGTATCCAAAATGACAAACATAAAACTCAATATAGAATTTTCCAAAGGATATGTTTGAAGGGTTTCATGCTTCCTTGTCTTCAACCACCATTGTATAGAGACTTGGTGATGTAGAATTTTTCTCAAGATGTGAGTGGGTTGCAATCTCATAGGTTTAGATTCATCCAAGTACCTACACGGGTTAGAAGACATGCAAGGGTGCAAATATATCCAAGACATATAAATAGCAACATGAAGGAAATATCAAGGATTGGTCAAAGGCTCATGCCTTGCATGTATCCAAATGGAATTCCTACTCCAAGTTTGAAGCATCAATGATGTTCAATTCACCTCTCAAACGGCAAAAGACTTTCTCATCAAGCAGTTTGGTGAATATATCCGCTAATTGCTTATCGGTGCGAACATGCTTAAGATTAATGTCCCCTTTGGCAACGTGATCTCGAATGAAGTGATGACGAACTTCAATATGCTTAGTTTGAGAGTGTTGCACGGGATTGTGATCAATCTTGATAGCACTTTCATTGTCACAAAGCAATGGAACATGTTTCACATATATCCCATAATCCTTGAGAGTTTGGGTCATCCAAAGTAATTAAGCACAACATGAACCAGCGACAATGTATTCCGCTTCGGCGGTGGATAAGGATACCGAGTTTTGTTTATTGGAGGACCAAGACACAAGAGATCTAGCAAGAAATTGACAAGTACCCGAAGTGGTCTTTCTATCAACCTTGTCTCTGGCATAGTCCGAATCGGAGTAACCAACAAGATTGAAAGAAGACCTCTTAGGATACCAAATGCCAAAATTTGGTGTGTGTATTAAGTATCTCACTATCCTTTTCACAACCTTAAGATGACATTCTTTAGGGGCCGCTTGATATCGTGCACAAATGCACACAGTTAGCATAATATCGGGATGAGAGGCACATAGATATATCAATGAACCAATCATGGAGCGGTAAACCTTTTGATCAACCGGTTCACCATCTTTGGTCAAATCAAGATGTCCACCAGTAGGCATGGGTGTAGTCATACCTTTGCATTCTTGCATATTGAACTTCTTGAATAAGTCCTTGGTGTACTTTGTTTGAGAGACAAAGGTACCTTCCTTAGTTTGCTTGATTTGCAAACTGAGAAAGAATTTGAGTTCACTCATCATAGACATCTCAAACTTCTCTGACATTAGCTTTCCAAACTTCTCACTAAAGTGAGGGTTAGTCGAACCAAATATAATATCATCAACATAGATTTGGCACACAAATAGTTCTCCATTAACCCTTTTAGTAAAAAGAGTAGAATCATTTTTTCCAATTTCAAAGCCTTTTTCAATAAGGAACTTTGTCAAGCATTTATACCACGCTCTAGGAGCTTGTTTAAGACCATAAAGAGCTTTGTGAAGTTTGTAGACATGATTAGGTTTCTTAGGATTGACAAAGCCTGGAGGTTGCTTAACATAAACTTTCTCCTCTATTTCACCATTTAGAAAAGCACTTTTAATGTCCATTTGGTACAAGGTGATATCATGGTGGTTAGCATAGGCAAGTAAGATGCGAATGGACTCAAGTCTAGCAACGGGGGCATATGTCTCACCATAGTCCATAACTTCGACTTGAGTGTAGCCTTGGGCAACGAGATGTGCTTTGTTGTGAACTTCTTGTCCATCTTCATCTTGCTTGTTGTGAAACACCCATTTGGTACCAATGATGTTGTGGTTGTTGTCGGGCTTCTCAACCAATGTCCAAACTTGATTTCTTTCAAAGTTGTGTAGCTCTTCATGCATGGCGTTTATCCAATCCGGATCTTCCAATGCTTCTTCAACCTTCATAGGTTCAATGCTAGAGATGAATGAATAATGTTCACAAAAGTTAGCGAAACGAGTTTTAGAGCGAGTGATTCTCCCAGTTTGGATATCATTGTATATTTGCTCGACGAGATGGTATTTGGCGACTCTTGCTCGAACTCGTGGAAGCTTTTGCTTGGATCTGGGTGGAACATCTTCTTCATCTTGTTCTTTTTCTTGGACTTCTTCATTGTTGACGTTGTCGTTCTCTTTTCATGGTGGAGAAGGAGGTTGTTGATGTTCATCTTGGTGTACTTCCTCGTTTTCTTCGTCTTGGTGTGTCCCACTTGTGGATGCTTCCGTATCAACTCTTGGTTCACCTTGTCTTGAGGTGGAAGCTTCCACTTGGATGGACGAGGTACTCTCCTTCACCTCCGTTGGATGAATCTTGCCAATAGACAAGTCTTGGATTGCTTCTGAAGGGTCTTTGTCTCCTACATCAATTGGCAATTGCTCTACTTGCGAGCCGTTAGGTTGATCAAACTTCACATCTACTGTCTCCTTCAACCTTTCGGGTGAAATTATTGTAGACACGGTAAGTGTGAGAGTTTGAGCCATAACCAAGTAGGAAATCTTCATGAGATTTAGGGGCAAATTTAGAACGACGACGCTTATCAAGAATGTAGCGCTTTGAGCCGAATACTCGAAAGTATCCAACTTGGGGTTTGTTACCGGTGAGGATCTCGTATGTCATCTTGCTGAGTAGCTTGTGAAGATACAAGCGATTTGTCGCATGACAAACTGTCTCAACCGCTTCCGCCCAAAAGTGCTTTGGCGTCTTGTACTCATCAAGCATCGTTCTCGCCATTTCGATGAGCGTCCGGTTCTTCCTATCAACAACTCCATTTTGTTGAGGTGTGTACATAGCCGAGAACTCATGTGAAATCCCTTCTTCATCAAGAAAGGTGTCCACATTTGTGTTCTTGAACTCCGTTCCATTGTCGCTGCGAACCTTCTTGATCTTCACTTCAAATTGATTTTGGGCCTTCCTAGGGAAGTTTTTGAAGATCTTTTGGACCTGCGATTTATCATCAAGAAAGAACACCCACGTAAATCTTGAAAAATCATCAACTATAACTAGACCAAAAGAATTTCCACCGAGACTTTTGTAAGCGTTGGGACCGAAAAGATCCATGTGAAGTAGCTCGAGCGGTCTCCTCGTGGTCATGATGTTCTTCACGGGATGCCTTCCTCCAACCTGTTTACCTGCTTGACAAGCACTACAAAGTCTATCCTTATCAAATATGACATTGTTAATGCCAAGGATATGATTACCTTTAATAAGCTTGTCAAGGTTTTGCATGCCCACATGACCTAACCGTCTATGCCACAACCAACCTTTAGAGGATTTAGCAATTAAGCAAGTTCTAGGTTGAGCCTTTTTAGTGAAATCAACAATGTAAAGATCACCTCTACATATACCGGTAAAGACCATTTTATGATTATCTCTTCGAAACACTTGGCAATCTACTTTAGTAAATAGGACGTTGAAACCGAAATCAGCAAGTCTAGATACTGAAAGTAAATTGTACCCAAGAGATTCAACAAGCATGACATTTTGTATGGAGCTATCATGTGAGATGGCCACCTTACCAGGGCCAACCACCTTACCCTTTGAGTTATCATCAAAAGTGACATACTTTCGAGGGCCGTTGTTTTCAGCAAGCTCACGAAACATATCTTTATCTCCGGTCATGTGATCGGTACATCCACTATCAAGAACCCATTCCTTTCCTCCTGCCATGTATCCCCGAAGATTTGCCATAAGACCAAAGTGTCTCATTGCATCATCAAGATCAAATTCACTATCATCATCCTCATCATAGTATCCATGTTCAACATCGTCACATGATGGATCAATTCCTAGAGAGGGTGGTTCTCATTAGAATGAGTTTGACAATGATCTTCTTTATGAATTCTAATAGCTTCGGAAATAATATTGCTAATAATTCCAACATCTCCTTTGGCACGCATAAGATTTGTAAGCTCAAATAGACAATCACCAAACTTAGGATCATTGGAATTCATCTTACTCAAGGCAATAGACTTATGGAGAATTTCATCTAGAATTTGTAAGGAATAATTTGTAAAACGTTCCTCAAGAAATTTCCATATGGTGTAGGCACACTTAAGAGTAGGCAAGCAACCTATCAAGTTTCTAGTCAAACCTCTAGTGATAAGATTAATAGTTCTAAGATTGTGAATCATGTCAATTGACTCATCAAGGGTAGGATGCATAGGATCAACATGAGGTGCACAAGGGCTAGTAATGTACTTGTTTAAATGATATTCATTGAAAATCACAAGCATCTCATTTTTTCACTCATGAAAATACTCTCCATCAAGTATAGGCACTCTATGTCTAAGACTCCCCAAACTAGACTCATCCATCTTCCTCCAATGGTGATTAAACCAAAGCAATGGAGAACAAAGCTCTGATACCAATTGAAAGGATCGAGAAGAGGTGTCTAGAGGGGGGGGGGTGAATAGACTCAATTAAGAAAAGTTGCAGTTTTTAATCTCTTTAAGTTGAAGTGGAGTTTTGGCACAAGTTTTAACATTCACACTACATATCAAGCAAGCATGACAAGAGTATATGAGCAGCGGAAAGTAAAGCATGCAAATTGCAAAAATGTAAAGGGATGGGATTGGAGTGCACAAACGCAATTTGGAGACACGAAGATTTTTTATCTGTGGTTCCGATAGGTGGTTGCTACGTCTTGAGCTTGCGTTGGTTTTCCTTGAAGAGGAAAGGGTGATGCAGCAATAGTAGCGTAAGTATTTCCCTCAGTTTTTGAGAACCAAGGTATCAATCCAGTAGGAGGCTCCTCAAAAGTCCCACGCACCTACACAAACAAACAAAGAACTTGCAACCAATGCAATAAAGGGGTTGTCAATCCCTTCACGGCCACTTGCGAAAGTGAGATCTAATGGAGATAGTATGATAAGATAAATATATTTTTGGTATTTTATAATATAGATGCAAAAAGTAAAGATGCAAATAAAAGTAGATTGGAAGCAAATATGATAAGAGATAGACCCGGGGGCCATAGGTTTCACTAGAGGCTTCTCTCAAGATAGCATAAGTATTACGGTGGGTGAACAAATTACTATCGAGCAATTGATAGAAAAGTGAATAGCTATGAGATTATCTATGCATGATCATGTATAGGCATCACGTACGCAACAAGTAGACCGACTTCTGCCTGCATCTACTACTATTACTCCTCACATCGACCGACTCCTGCCTGCATCTAGAGTATTAAGTTCATAAGAACAGAGTAACACATCAAGCAAGATGACATGATGTAGAGGGATAAACTCATGCAATATGATATAAACCCATCTTTTTATCCTCGATGGCAACAATACAATACGTGCCTTGCAACCCTTTCTGTCACTGGGTAAGGATACTGCAAGATTGAACCCAAAGCTAAGCACTTCTCCCATGGCAAGAAAGATCAATCTAGTAGGCCAAACCAAACTGATAATTCGAAGAGACTTGCAAAGATAACTCAATCATACATAAAAGAATTCAGAGGAGATTCAAATATTTCTCATAGATAAACTTGATCATAAACCCACAATTCATCGGATCTCAACAAACACACCGCAAAAAGAGTTTACATCGAATAGATCTCCACAAGAGAGGGGGAGAACATTGTATTGAGATCCAAAAAGAGAGAAGAAACCATCTAGCTAATAATTATGGACCCGAAGGTCTGTGGTAAACTACTCACAACTCATTGGAGGGGCTATGGTGTCGACGTAGAAGCCCTCCGTGGTCGATTCCCCCTCTGGCAGAGCGCCGGCGAAGGCTCCAAGATGGGATCTCGCGGATACAGAAGGTTACGACGGTGGAAATTGTGTTTCGGGTGCTCCCTGGATGTTTTCGGGGTACATAGGGTTATATAGGAGGAAGAAGTACGTTGGTGGCCGCCCGAGAGGCCCACGAGACAGGCGGCGCACCCTATAGGGGGGGGGCGCCCTACCCTCTTGTGGACGCCTCGGCTGCTTCTTGACTTGCACTCCAAGTCCTCAGGATCACGTTCGTTCCAAAAATCACGCTCCCGAAGGTTTCATTCCGTTTGGACTCCGTTTGATATTCCTTTTCTTCGAAATACTAAAATAGGCAAAAAAACAGCAATACGGGCTGGGCCTCCGGTAGTAGGTTAGTCCCAAAAATGATAATAATGTGTAAAATAAAGCCCATAAACATCCAAAAGGGGTAATATAATAGCATGGAACAATAAAAAATTATAGATACGTTGGAGACATATCAAGCATCCCCAAGCTTAATTCCCGCTCGTCCTCGAGTAGGTAAATGATAAAAACAGAATTTTTGATGTGGAATGCTACCTAGCATAATTCTCAATGTAATTTTCTTTATTGTGGCATGAATGTTCAGATCCAAACGATTCGAGATAAAAGCTTACAAAACATAAAAATAATAATGCTTCAAAGCATACTAACAAATAATCATGCCCTATCAAAATAGCATAGCCAAAGAAAGCTTATCCCTACAAAATCATATAGTTAGGCCATGCTTCATTTTCATTACACAAAATACTCCCATCATGCACAATCTCGATGACGAGCCGAGCAATTGTTTCATACTTTTTAACGCGCTTCAGCTTTTTCAACTCTTACGCAATATATGAGCGTAAGCCATGGACATAGCACTTAGGTGGTAAAAGATGGTGGTTGTGAGGACAAAAAGAGGGAGAAGATAGTCTCACATCAACTAGGCGTATTAACGGGCTATGGAGATGCCCATCAATAGATATCGATGTGAGTGAGTAGGGATTGCCATGCAACGGATGCACTAGAGCTATAAATATATGAAAGCTCAACAAAAAGAACTAAGTGGGTGTGCATCCAACTCGCTTGCTCACGAAGACCTAGGGCATTTTGGGGAAGCCCATCATTGGAATATACAAGCCAAGTTCTATAATGACAAAATTCCCACTAGTATATGAAAGTGACAACATAGGAGATTCTCTATCATGAAGATCATGGTGCTACTTTGAAGCACAAGTGTGGAAAAAGAGATAGTAGCATTGTCCCTTCTCTCTTTTTCTCTCATTTTATTTTTTTCTTTCTCTTTTTTTCTTTTTCTTTTCCTTTTTTTTCTCTTTTTTTTTCTTTGGCCTTTCCCTTTTTTGGCCTTTCTCTTTTTTTTCCTTTTTTTGGTGGGCTTCTTTGGCCTATTTTATTTTTATAAAGTCCGAAGTCTCATCCCAACTTGTGGGGGAATCATAGTCTTCATCATCCTTTCCTCACTGGGACAATGCTCTAATAATGAAGATCATCACACTTTTATGGATTTACAACTCAAGAATTACAACTCAAAGCTAGAACAAGATATGACTCTATATGAATGCCTCTGGCGATGTACCAGGATATGTAATGAATCAAGAGTGACATGTATGAAAATTATGAAGGTGGCCTTGCCACAAATACGATGTCAACCACATGATCATGCAAAGAGCAATATGACAATGATGAAACGTGTCATAATAAACGGAACGGTGGAAAGTTGCATTGCAATATATCTCGGAATGGCTATGAAAATGCCATAATAGGTAGGTATGGTGGCTGTTTTGAGGAAGGTAAATAATGGGTTCAATACCGGCGAAAGTTGCGCGGTAATAAGAAAGGCTAGCAAAGTGGAAGGATGAGTGTGCGTATATCCATGGACTCACATTAATCATAAAGAACTCATATACTTATTGCAAAAGTCTACTTATCCCTCGAAGCAAAGTACTATTACGCATGCCCCAAGAGGGATAGATTGGTAGGAAAAGACCATCGCTCATCCCCGACTGCCACTCATAAGGAAGACAATCAAAAGAGCACCTCATGCATCAATTTTGTCACACAACTTTTACCATATGTGCATGCTACGGGACTTGCTAACTTCAACAAAATTATTTCTCAATTTCATAATTATCCACTAGCATGACCCTAACATTGATAACCCACAAGTGTAGGGGATCTATCATAGTACTTTCGATAATTAAGAGTGTCGAACCCAACGAGGAGCAGAAGGAAATGATAAGCGGTTTTCAGCAAGGTTTTCTCTGCAAGCACTGAAATAGTAGGTGATAGATAGTTTTGTGATCGGATAAATAGTAACGAGCAAAAAGTAAATAAAGTAAATAAAGTGCAGCAAGGTGGCCCAATCCTTTATGTAGAAAAGGATAAGCCTGGAAAAATTCTAGTAATGAGGAAAGAGCTCCCGAGGACACATTGGGAATTATCGTCAAGCTAGTTTTCATCACGCTCATATGATTCGCGTTCGGTACTTTGATAATTTGATATGTGGGTGGACCGGCACTTGGGTACTGCCCTAACTTGGACAAGCATCCCACTTATGATTAACCCCTATTGCAAGCACCCACAACTACAAAAAGGAGTATTAAGGTAAACCTAACCACATCATTAAACATATGGGCCCATATGAACCCCTAACGAAGCAACGCGTAAACTAGGGTTTAAGCTTCTATCACTCTAGCAACCCATCATCTACTTATTACTTCCCTATGCCTTCCTCTGGGCCCAAATAATGGTGAAGTGTCATGTAGTGGACATTCACATAACACCACTAGAGGAAAGACAACATACATCTCATCAAAATATCGAACGAATACCAAATTCACATGACTACTAATAGCAAGACTTCACCCATGTCCTCGGGAACTAAAGTAACTACTCACAAAGCATAATCATGTTCATAATCAGAGGTGTAATAATATGCATTAAGGATCTGAACATATGATCTTCCACCAAGTAAACCAATAAGTATCAACTACAAGGAGTAATCAACACTACTAGCAACTCGTAGGTACCAATTTGTGGTTTTGGATACAAGATTGGATACAAGAGATGAACTAGGGTTTGAGAGGAGATGGTGCTGGTGAAAATGTTGATGGAGATTGACCCCCTCCCGATGAGAGGATCGTTGGTGAAAGTGCTAGTTATCGACTAGAGGGGGGTGAATAGGCGATTTTTATCTAAGTCTTCAAAACGTGGAAGTTTCGAAGACAAACAATAGAAATGACCTAATTGATATGCAGCGGAAGATAAACTACAACAAGCAAGCCATAGTCAAGTATGGAATAGCGTTAACGTATGAAGACTAATAGCAGCTAGGTAGTAGGATCAGGATGGAAGATAGTACCAATCAACAATAGTAGTCAAGCAATGAAGTCAATCAGATAAGACAGATAAGCAATGACTTCACGAAGACAAACTTAAAGTAAAGGAGGGAAGAGATAGAACCAGTCACTTGTTGAAGACACAGGATTTGTTGGACCAGTTCCAGTTGTTGTGACAACTGTACGTCTGGTTAGGGAGGCTGAGATTCAACTCAGAAGACCATGTCTTCACCTTATTCCCCTTGAGCTAAGGACACTTAGTCCTCGCCCAATCACTCTGGTAAGTCTTCAAGGTAGACTTCCAAACCTTCACAGACTTCGTTCACCCAGCAATCCATAATGACTCTTGGATGCTCAGAACGCGACGCCTAACCGGCTGGAGGATACACAGTCCTCAAGTGTAATAAGTCTTCAGGTCACACAGACAGAAAAACTTCAGTGATGCCTAACACTCTTTGGCTCTGGGTGTTTGAGCTTTGTCCTCGCAAGGATTTCTCTCTCTCAAATGCTTTGAGGTGGGTTGCTCTCAAACGACAAAAGCCGTATACTAACTCTGAGCAGCCACCAATTTATGGTGTAGGGGGTGGGCTATTTATAGCCACAAGGCAACCCGACCTGATTTGTCCGAAATGACCCTGGGTCACTAAGGAACTGACACGTGTTCCAATGGTCAGATTTCAAACACACGCGGCAACTTTACTTGGGCTACAAGCAAAGCTGACTCATCCAGCTCTGGATAAGATTTGCTCTCATTGTCTTCGCTCGAAGACATAGGATTTGGGTTGAGCATCACTTCAGTCACTCTGACTTAGTTCATTGCACCCCACTTAACAGTACGGTGGTTCCTATGACTCAACAAAGAAGAAAAGGAAACAACGAAACCACACAGTCTTCACGCTCCATAGTCTTCACGCAAATGTATTCTCATGTCATAGTCTTCAATATGAATATCTTCTCATACCACCATTGTCTTCAATGTCTTCATACATTTTTAGGGGTCATCTCCGGTAGGTAAACCGAATCAATGAGAGACACTACCTGCATTATCCTGCAATTCTCACAAACGCATTAGTCCCTCAACCAACTTTGTCATCAATACTCCAAAACCAACTAGGGGTGGCACTAGATGCACTTACAATCTCCCCCTTTTTGGTGATTGATGACAAACTGGTTGAAGTTTTCAACGGGGATAAAGTATGTGAAATTGTAAAGGATAGGAATTGTCTTCATAAGTAGCAAGGGATCCCCCTAAAGATGTGCATATAAGTAATTTTGCTTTTGGAATGCAAATGCACATGGCAGGTCGTACTTGTGGAGATCCACTTCAACTTATGAAGATAATTCATCATGCATGAAATGATATAGCAAATAGGATGACATGCATAATGAAAAATGGACGTCTGCAGGATGATATAAGTGCAGAAGTTATCATCGCACATGCGGAATTTATCATCACAACACAGTAAAGCAAATAAGTAGCAGACGACCATCAAGTTTAAGTGTTACAACTCAAAGAACGAAGTGTATCAAAGGCAAGAGTTGTAAGCACTAGGCAAAATATAATGCAACCGCCCATACACTAGTGCAGAACCGGGCAATAGCACCGGTTCGTAAGGACCTTTAGTGCCGGTTCCATAACCGGCACTAAAGTGTGGGCACTAAAGCCCCCCCCCCCTAGTACCGGTTCAGCATGAACCGGTGGTAAAGGGCAACCACGTGGCACGAGCCAGCTCTAGGGGGCTGGAGCCCTTTAGTACCGGTTGGTAATACCAACCGGTACTATAAGGTTTGGGGTTTTTTTAGTTTTATGATTTATTTTTCATTTAATTTTGTGTTTCCATTTTAATTCTTTTTCGTTTGCTGGTATTTTACGATACTACACATTGTACACGTTATGCATATATATATATATAAATAGAATTTCTAGTAGAACCAATCATGCATATATATATCATCAATGTCTCACAAACCACCATATTAATTAATTCACACATACACAAATGTATAGCTAGCTATATACAATTTCTCCTACATATGCATGTTGCCTTCGGAGCCAGTGGCATTAGCCTAATTGGTGCCTTCGGAGCATGATGACAATTGGAAGTGGTTTTCATGGGGGCGGTAGCGGGTAATAGTATTCTCCCTTCGGATTTATGACCTGGTCGAGCAAAAATCCCGCTATTTCCTCTTGAAGTGCTTCTACGCGCTCCGTTTCTAGGAGCTTCTCCCACACCTCTCTGAACTGTTAAGAAGGAGATCAATATGCATGTGTATTAGTTGTGTGACTAAATATCGATAATGGTGTAAAAATTGTGAATAGTGTTCTGACAAGCGTACCCATTCCTGTCTTTGAGATCTGCTCCTTTCGGACGCCATCATGCGAATGTTCTCGCAAACGCAGAATGCACACAGATCAGTCCCCTGCACCTGCTTCAGGGCCTTTACGAGAATGGAATTTGATCAGATAATAATTAATCAAGCATGATAATTAAAGAGATGGCAGCTAGCTAGCTAGCTAGTACTACTTAATTACTTACCATGGGTCGAAACCATTGAAGCTTTTTTTTCCATTCGCCATCCGTGACGCTGATGAACCTTGCCCAAGCCCTGCCCGCCGACAAAGAAAATGAATAAAGGGGTTAGTAAATAGTCCATATCATGAAATGACGAACTAAATAGGCCGAGATATATAGTTAATAATGATTGAAATTACCTGTTGACTATCCCAAACAAGATGTTATAGTCAGTTTTAACTTTGAGTAGTGAGTCCAGTATTTCAACTGTTCCGTCGTCAACTTTAATGATACACAACACCCAGTGAAATCTGCATGCACACACGTTTGCATGTCTTAATTAAGCGGGCATATGTAACCAAAAACATGTAGCTAGCTAGTAGGCAAAAACAGAGAATTTGTAGTACAAGACAGTGTGACTCACTGAAAGTTGTAAGGAAGTAGTATATCTTCATTGTATTTGAGGCGCTTCAAGAACTCTAGCATGTTGTCCTCTACGTCCTTTTGATGATGTTGATTTATCCGCCATGTGTATTCATTAACGGTGTTTGGGTCAATGAAACCAATGCCATAGCGTCCAGCTTTTCTCATTTCATACATCTTCATCCTGCATAATACCACAGAAAAGAATATAGTGAGGATAATTACAGGTAATGATTGATCAAAAGGATCACTACAGCTAGCTTGAGACTTAAATTACAGAAAGAAATCACTTACAGACAATAGAAACTGACGATAGATTTGTCGAGTGCGTCTTGATTGTATAACTAAAACAGTTCAGAATACTCAACGGACAGAGCTTTCTCATGGAAGTAATGATCCTCCTTGACATTCACCATGAGGGACAATCGATCTAAAATCTTGGTAATGTTCATGTACCATTGATGCAATTCATACATTCTCTTTGGGAGGTTCTTGACCTTGTCTGGCTCGACCAAAGGTTGGCCCCAGACATATTTCCGTTTTATTTCATCCTCTCTAAGGACAGGCATGGGCTCGATCTCGAGGAGTTGTCCAACAGTGATTTTGAGAACTTCAACCTGCATTATATGCTCCTCCGTTATTACCACATTGCCCACCTCAGGAACATAAACTGTTTGCCCACAATAATATTGGGCGCGCGTACTGTCACGTGTTGTTGGCACAACAAGCGAGGGGATCGATTGCGCTGCCTGTTCTCCCAGCTGGGGAATGGTTTTCCCGCATTTTTTGACAACTGCTTCTTGTTTGCTCAATCCTGAGCTCGCCTCCTTACGTAGACGTGCTCGATTTAACTTCCTGATGTGGCGCTCATAGTATGTGTCAACAGGCTTGGGAGCTGGTGGTTGAGCCATACGAATGAAGTGGTCAATCGTTTCCTCAGGCACTTTCTCCCTTGGCGGCGGTGGCGATTTTGGTGCAAAATGGGCTTCCACCTCGGCCTTCGATATGGCTGCGATTTCCTCCTCGGACCTGTCATAAGCCCTCTGTGGAAGAGGCGTGAGGCTTGGACCATATTTATATCGCTTGCCTCCACATGTACTTCATGTACTACCTCGACTCGTACCGCTACGCACCATAGCTGCGGGGTGTCTCTTCTGTGATTGCTGAGGCGGCGGAGACGGCTGACAGGGCTGAGTTGGACGAGGAGGAGTGGCCGCCTGAAGCTGTGCCGGACTTGGAGGAGGAGTGGCCTGAGGTTGTGCCGGACTTGGAGGAGGAGTGGACGTCTGATGCTGTGGCGGACTTGGAGGAGGAGGAGTGGCCTGACACTTTGCCGGACTTGGAGGAGGAGTGGCCTGACACTTTGCCGGACTTGGTGGACTTGCAGGAGCGGGAGACTGCTGACTCGATGGCGGACTTCGACGAGGAGTTGGCTGACGCGGTGTCGGTGGCCTTCGAAAGATGATGCAATCCTTTTTCCATAGGATGATACGATGTTTGGCCTCTCCGAGAAAGCACTTGTCGTCACCTCTAGGAATGTCAAGCTGTAGCTCCGAATATGGTGGGTCCACCACCTCATCAACCAAGACACGAGCATAGCCCGCTGGAATCGGGTTGCAATGGAAGGTTGGCTCGGGGGGATTTGTAAAAGCAACGGCGTCCGCCACCTTCATGGATATGTTTGCTATTTTGACGTGTAGCTCGCAGTTAGTGTTCTCCGTGATGTCATCGACGGGGTATCTACCCAGCATTGCATCGTCCGGGGTGGAACCCGCGCTGCTTCTCGGCATGGATGGGGCGGTGCTATCCAATGCTGGATCATTCGCTAGAAGCTGCAGCTGCTGAGACCCCCTTTGCTGGGTAAGTGAGTCGATCTGCTCCTGCTGCCGCTGGAATTTGACTGCCAATTCCACTTGACTTGCTTCTAGGCCTTGAAGGCATTCATAGTCCCGCTTCCTCTGCTCCTCCTCCATCTTCCTCTTCTTCTCCTCCGCAATCTTCTTTCTCGCACTGGTTCTGTAGTCGGTGTTCCAGTCTGAAAACCCCTCATACCACGGAATAGCGCCCATGCCTCGTGTTCTTCCCAGGTGTTCAGGATTTCCCAGGGCACGCGTAAGCTCGTCGTTCTCTCTGTTGGGCTGGAACACCCCCGATCGTGCCTCTTCTATTGCAACAAGTATCGCATCATCGGCTCCCTTCAGACTTGCCTTTGTTGAAACACTGCCTGTCTTCGGGTCCAACTCCCCCCCCATGCGCATAGAACCAAGTCCTGCACCTGGGGGGCTAGCTCTTAGTAACCGGAGTGACACCTGCATCCTCCATCTCTTTCTCAGACTTATCCCACTTAGGCATTGCCACCGCATAGCCACCTGGCCCCAGCTTATGGAACTTATCCTTTTTTTCGACATTCTTCTTGTTTATTCTCGACCGTTCCTTAGCTAATTCCAAATCCTTGAATTTCACAAAATCGTCCCAATGAGCACGTTGGTTCTCTAGTGTTCCCTCGAATACTGGAGTCTTCCTTCCTCCCTTGACGTACTTGTCCCATTCACGATTCTTGTGGTTCTTGAATGCAACCGCCATCTTCCTAAGAGCAGCATCCTTGACTTTCTGCACATCTGCTTCTGTGAAATGATCTAGTAGGGTGAAATGTTCCATGAGAGTATCCCAAAGCAGATCTTTTTGATTCTTGTCGACAAAAGTAACATCTGGACGTGGAGCAGCGTCCTCTTTGCCTTTTTGTCTTTTGTCTTTTGCTGGCTCTCTCCATTCTTGAAGGGAGATCGGGAGTTGGTCCTTCACAAGAACTCCGCACTAACGAACGAACTTGTCCGCAATCTTCTTAGGTGCTAATGGTTCGCCATTAGGTCTGACTGCCTCGATATTGTACTTTACGCCCTCCTTCAACTTTTTGTTCGGGCCTCATTTCGTCCTTTTGCCTGAAGATTTGCTCGATCTGGATGGCTGAAAGAACAAACATCGATTTGTTAATATATCTTCAAGTCATTTAAAACATGTGATGATCACCAGATACCTGCTTATATAAAAATATATACCTCGCCGGTCTTTGTTGTTTCAGGATCAATGTTCTTCGTCATCGTCATAATCGTAGTTCATGACTTCATCAATTCGGTCGTCGCGATCGAATATCATATCACCCTCTCCGGTGTTGTTTAGAAATTCGGAGTCGTCATAATCTTCTTCATTCTGATCATCATCTGGCCCGCGTATCATATCGAACATGGTCTGTTCTCCCTCTCTGTCGGTATTGTCTGCCGTAGCTTTTATTTAACTAATCCAAAAGAAATATAAAACAATTTAGTATTCAAATTACATCGTCTCGAATAATAGATATAATCTCAAATACTTCGTTTAGAATAATAGATATAATCTCGAATACATCGTCTCGAATAATATATAATATTGAATTGTACATCACTGGCTAGCTAATTAAAGATCGAATACTACAGAAGAATCTAGGACACTCGCGGTTCCTGCGGCGCGGGCGGTGGACACCCAAAGTGAAGGAACCCTCACAGGATCATAGCTGAAGTGAGATCCCCGAAGATACTGCCAGGTATTGGAGAACCTGCCGCCCTCTAACGCAACCATGTAGTGATGGACGTGCTCGTCCTCCTCCCTGACACGGCGATATACCACCTCCGGCGGGGCCGGGTCCCTCCGCACCGAAACTGGCCCACGCGAACGCCACCAAACGAGATTAGGGTCGACGACGGGACCCGGGGCCGGGTTCCTCATCAAGCGGCGCGCCCCTCCAGGCAGCACCTCCCAGTGCCAGCCCGGCGGAGCCCAGTCCCGGACATGGGTCGGCTGGACGTCGTCGCGGATGGGTCGACGACGAGGATGCGGGCCGGGCATCGTCGAGAACAAATACTAGCTATATGCCCGCAAAAAGTAACATTTTTTTAATGATTGGAATTTGATAACTAAAATTTCTAACATTTCTACTATTTCAAAAATCTATATACTATTTCATACTAATTAAGCATCTAACACTAAAAACAGAAAACACAACTTCTATACATCCATTAAAAAACTGAAAAACAACATTATATAAAAATTTCCATACTAATTAAACAATAATTATATCCATCTAACATGCATTCATGCATATATAATAGTGAAAAAATAATAATCTAAATAATCTAAACTAATTAAACATACAAAATACGTATATACTAATATATACATGCATTAATTCATACGTATGTGTGTGTGTGTGTGTTCATCATGCTTGTGTGTGTGTGTATGGGCTCGGGGAGGAGCGGCGCCCATGGTGGCCGCAGGGGGCGAGGGAGAGGGGTTAGAGGGGGAGAGCTCACAGCGGGGCGACGGCGGGGGGGCGGTGACGGGCCGGGGCGGCGACGCGGGGACGGCGCGACGGGGACGGGCCCGGGGTGGCGACGGAGACGAGGGCAGCGACGGGGACGGGGGCGGCGACAGGGACGGGGGTGGCGACGGAGACGAGGGCGGCCACGGGGACGGGGGCGGCGACAGCGACGGAGACGACGGAAACAGAGGAAGAAATAGAGGGAGAATGAAATTTTCGCAAGTGTTGTTTATATAGGAGGGACCTTTAGTACCGGTTTGTGCCACCAACCGGTACTAAAGGCCAGTTTTGGCCAGCCCAAGCGGCGGGAAGCGACCCCCTTTAGTACCGGGTGGTGGCACAAACCGGTACTAAAGGACCCCCCTTTAGTACCGGTTGGTGGCTCCAACCGGTACTAAAGGCCTCGCGCTGCCACCCCAAAGTTTAGTCCCACCTCGCCGGGCGAAGGGCAGCCGCACTGGTTTATAAACCCAGCCGCGGCTACCACTTCAAACTCCGTATAGCAGGCTTGTGGGCCTAAACTCTGCGCGCTGCCCTGTGAGTCTGCTGGGCCTTTAAGGCCTGTAATTACACACCTGTGGCCTATCAGGCCCACAGGGCAGTGCCCCAATTTTTTTTATAGTTTTTTTCTTTTCTGCTTTATTTTCTTCTATTTATTTTTGCGTAGTTTTTTGTATAGTTTTTTCTTTTCTGTTATATTTATTTTCTTCTATTTATTTGTGAGTAGTTTTTCATCTAGTTTGCCAAAATTCAACATTTTCAGAGTTCATTTTGTAGTGATTTTCAATTTCACAGTCATTTTGTAAGCGATTGAAAAATAGCAAATATAATTTTTTTCTTTTCTGCTTTATTTTTTCTTCTATTTATTTCTGAGTAGTTTTTTCTTTTTTGCTATATTTATTTTCTTCTATTTATTTTTGAGTAGTTTTTTATATAGTTTTTTTCTTTTCAGCTATAGTTTTTCTTTCTTTTCTGCTATTTTTTCTTTTCTGCAAAACTTGATGGTCAAAGTCTGGAGTTATAACTTAAAAAAAGAAATGTCGACGTGCAATTAGTTTTTGCCATAACAGAAGAAGTCCGGAGTTGTAATAAGTTATTAAAAATAAAAAAGAGGTGCAATTCTCGTTAATTTGCTTCAAGCCTTTCGGAATAGTGTAAACTGCTCTGCGCATAGCTCCGTGCAGTCTACCATATTCCTGAAGGCTTGAATCTAAGCAACATGAGCATTGATCCTCTTCTTCATCGTCTCTGCACTCAGGGCTTATAAACCGCTCCTAGTCCCTCTCACTTCGCGAGGTGGGACTAAAAAACAGCTTACGTCTGGTTCATCCATGAACCGGTACTAAAGGTGCTCGTGGGGCCCCAGCCTTACCTGACACAACCTCATTAGTATCGGTTCGTGGTACGAACCGGCACTAAATGGTGATGGTGGGGCCATAGCCTGACCAGAGGCTGACACAACCTCTTTAGGTACAAAAAATTACAAACTTTCTGTTAGTGCCCGTAGTTTTCAAATTTGAATAGTTTAAATTTTGAATTATTTGAAATTAGTGTGAATTTGTTTGCACATAAAATTTCTTCGCGTTTCAAATGCCAAAACACATAACTACCCTAACTATTACAGAGATTCCCCTCTGGGTGCGAAACACAGAAGAAAGTGATGATAGCTAGTGAAGCCGATCACATCCCAGATCTTTGGGTGTGAAACTTTTTCTTCGCGTGTGTCCCTTTGCGCCGTAACCATGGAAAATCTTCATCATTTAACGGGATGCTCGGGTCCATATTCACTGTGAATGGAGCAATTTCATCAAACTTTTCATAATCTTCTGACTTGTCTGTCTTGTCATCCACTCCCACGATGTTTCTCTTCCCAGAAAGAACTATGTGCCGCTTTGGCTCATCGTACGGTGCATTCGCTTCCTTATCTTTTCTTTTTCTTGGCTTGGTAGACATGTCCTTCACATAGAAAACATGTGCCACATCATTGGCTAGGACGAATGGTTCGTCTGCATACGCAAGATTGTTGAGATCCATTGTTGTCATTCCGTAATGCGGGTCTTCCGTTACCCCGCCTCGTGTCATATTGACCCATTTGCACCGAAACAAAGGGACCTTTAAATCACGTCGATAGTCAAGTTCCCATATGTCCTGTATATAACCATAATATGTTTCCTTTCCCATCTTGGTTTCTGCATCAAAGCGGACACCACTGTTTTGGTTGGTGCTCTTCTTATCTTGGGCGATCGTGTAAAATATATTACCATTTATCTCGTACCCTTTGAAAGTCATTATATCCGAAGATGGTAACTGGGACAGCAAGTACAAGTCATCTTCAATAGAGGTATCATGCATGGTACGTGTCTGCAACCAGCTGGCGAAACTCCTGGTTTGTTCACGTGTAATCCAGTCATCAGACCGCTCCTGGTGTTTGGAGCGTAGCAAATTCTTGTGTTCATCCATATATGGAGCCACCAAGGCGGAATTCTGTAGAACTGTGTAGTGTGCTTCAGTGAGAGAATGTCCGTCCATACATATTATTTGTTCCCCTCCTAGCGTGCCTTTTCCATCCAGTCTGCCCTTATGCCGCGATTCAGGAACACCAATCGGCTTAAGGTCAGGAATAAAGTCAATACAAAACTCAATGACCTCCTCATTTTGATGGCCCTTGGAGATACTTCCTTCTGGCCTAGCACGGTTATGAACATATTTCTTTAAGACTCCCATGAACCTCTCAAAGGGGAACATATTGTGTAGAAATACAGGACCCAAAACGTTAATCTCTTCGCATAGGTGAACTAGGATGTGCGTCATGATGTTGAAGAAGGATGGTGGGAACACCAACTCGAAACTGACAAGACATTGCACCAAATCATTTTGTAACCTTGGTATGATTTCTTGATCGATTACCTTCTAAGAGATTGCATTGAGAAATGCACATAGCTTCACAATGGCTAATCGAACGTTTTTCGGTAGAAGCCCCCTCAATGCAACCGGAAGCAGTTGCGTCATAATCACGTGGCAGTCATGAGACTTTAGGTTCTGGAACTTTTTCTCTGCCATGTTTATGATTCCCTTTATATTCGACGAGAAGCCAGACGGTACCTTAATACTGAGCAGGCATTCAAAGAAGATTTCCTTCTCTTCTTTGGTAAGAGCGTAGCTTGCATGACCCTGATGTATGCCGTCTTCTCCGTGCATACGTTGCTAGTCCCCCCGTGCCTTAGGTGTATCTTTTGTCTTCCCATACACGCCCAAGAAGCCAAGCAGGGTCACGCAAAGATTCTTCGTCACGTGCATCACGTCGATTGCGGAGCTGACCTCTAGGTCTTTCCAATATGGCAGGTCCCAAAATATAGATTTCTTCTTCCACATGGGTGCACGTCCGTCAGCGTCCTTTGGAACAGGTTGTCCGCCAGGACCCTTTCCAAATATCACCTTCAAATCCTTGACCATATCATGTACATCAGCACCAGTACGGTGGCGAGGCTTCGTCCGGTGATCCGCCTCACCTTTGAAATGCTTGCCTTTCTTTCTTACGGGATGCCTGCTCGGAAGAAATCAACGATGTCCCAGGTACACATTCTTCTTACAACTATTCAAATATATATTGTCGGTATCATCCAAACAGTGCGTCCATCCGCGGTATCCCTTGTTTGTCTGTCCTGAAATGTTACTGAGAGCAGGCCAATCATTGATGGTCACGAACAGCAACGCCTTTAGGTCAAATTCTTCCCCCATGTGCTCATCCCACGCACGTACACCTGTTCCATTCCACAGTTGTAAGAGTTCTTCAACTAATGGCCTTAGGTACACATCAATTTCGTTGCCAAGTTGCTTAGGGCCTTGGATGAGCACTGGCATCAGAATGAACTTCCGCTTCATGCACAACCAAGGAGGAAGGTTATACAAACATAGAGTCACAGGCCAGGTGCTATGGTTGCTGCTCTGCTCCCCAAAAGGATTAATGCCATCTGCGCTTAGACCAAACCATACGCTCCTTGCTTCATCTGCGAACTCCTTCCCGTACTTTCTTTCGATTTTTCTCCACTGCGACCCGTCAGCGGGTACTCTCAACTTTCCGTCTTTCTTACGGTCTTCTCTGTGCCATCGCATCGCCTTGGCATGCTCTTTGTTTTGGAACAAACGTTTCAACCGTGGTATTATAGGAGAATACCACATCACCTTGGCAGGAATCTTCTTCCTGGGGCGCTCGCCCTCGACATCACCATGCTCATCGCGGCTGATCTTATAGCGCAATGCACCACATACTGGGCAAGCGTTCAAATCCTCGTACTCACCGCGGTAGAGGATGCAATCATTAGGGCATGCATGTATCTTCTGCACCTCTAACCCTAGAGGGCAGACAACCTTCTTTGCTTCGTACGTACTCTCGGGCAATTCGTTGTCCTTTGGAAGCATATCCTTTATCATTACCAGCAACTTTCCAAATCCCTTGTCAGATACACCATTCTCTGCCTTCCATTGCAGCAATTCCAGTGTGGTGCCCAGCTTTTTCTTGTCACCTATGCAATTCGGGTACAACAATTTTTTGTGATCCTCTAACATGCGCTGCAACTTCTTCTTCTCCAAATCACTTGCGCAGTTTCTCTTTGCATCGGCAATGGCCCGACCTAGATCATCAACGGGCTCATCTGATGCCTCCTCTTCAGCTTCTTCCCGCATTGCCGGCTCAGCTTCTTCCCGCATTACCGGCTCAGCTTCTTCCCCCATTGTTGTATCATCGTATTCAAGGAACCCATGGCCAGGATAGCTGTCGTCGTCCTCTTCTTCTTCATTGTCTTCCATCATAACCCCTCTTTCTCCGTGCTTGGTCCAAACATTATAGTGGGGCATGAAACCGGACTCAAACAGGTGGACGTGAATGGTTCTTGACGTAGAGTAATTGCGACCATTCTTATAGCCAGCACATGGACAAGGCATAAAACCATCCGCCCGCTTGTTTGCCTCAGCCGCAAGCAGAAAAGTATGCACGCCCTCAACGAACTGGGGAGAGCATCGGTCATCGTACATCCATTGCCGGCTCATCTTCATTACACAACACCGAATAGACCAAATTAATACAAGTTCATACATAAAGTTCATACAACACTTAAATGCAACAAACAAATAACTCTCTAGCTAAAGCATTTAAATGCAACAACAAATGCGATCAAGATCGCAACTAAGGTAACAATTGATCCAACAGCATAATGATACCAAGCCTCACTATCGATGGCATATTTTCTAATCTTTCTAATCTTCAAGCGCATTTTCTCCATCTTGATCTTGTGATCATCAACGACATCGACAACATGCAACTCCAATTCCATCTTCTCCCCCTCAATTCTTTTCACTTTTTCTTTCAAGTACTCATTTTCTCTTTCAACTAAATTTAACCTCTCGACAATAGGGTCGGTTGGAATTTCCGGTTCACATACCTCCTAGATAAAAATATCTATGTCAACTTGATGGGCATAATTTGTCATAAACACGAAATGCAACAAATAGTTTTAAAAGAGAATATACCACATCCGAATCATAACAAGGACGAGGGCCGACGGGGACGGATATCAAAACCATGGCACTATGTATAACAAACAACGTACGGGTAAGATAATTATTATACGAGTAACTATATATCCAAATCACACAAACATCAATCTGTTATATAAAATTTCATGAACAAGAGGCTCACCACAAGGTGGTGCCGGCGACGGGACGGTGTGGGCGATCGACGGTGGTTACGACGGAGATTTAGAAGGCACTAAGTAAACCACACCTACATATGCAAACTAAGTGTTATTTTGACCTCAAATTACATATAAATCAAATACTACCACATATAATTCCTCCCAAATTACTAAAACCCACAATTAATCACTATATAAACCAATGCAAGAGCTAATCTAGCAATGAGAGATGAAAGGACAAAGTTGCTAACCTTGGTGATCATTTGAATGGATGAGGGCCTGCAAATCTTGACAAATTTGGGGCAAATTTTGTGATGAACTCGAGAGGAAGAAGGGAAGAACAGAGGAGAGGGAGAGGGGAAAGGGGGAAGAAAAGAGTGCGGGTGGACGAAGGATTTATATAGGACGACCTTTAGTACCGATTCGTGCCACGAACCGGTACTAAAGGTGCTGGAAGGGCCCCACTCTGACAACATCCTGCCACCACTCTCATTAGTACTGGTTTGTGGCACGAACCAGTGCTAAAGGTTTGCCACGAACCGGTACTAAAGAGCTCCTCCCGGCTAGCCGTTGGAACCGGCACTAATGGACACATTAGTGCCGGTTCTGTTACAAACCGGGACTAATGTGTCTCACATTTGACCCTTTTTCTACTAGTGATATGAACCCGCTTGAAGACTGTCAACTCATACGCTTCTCCCCCTTTTGTCAGTAAGGACCAAAAAGGTTTGAAGACATAGAGCATCTACTCGTCCTCATGAGTAGGTGAAGCAGTAGGGTTATCGTCGTTGGTTGGCGGTGCAGACGAACTTGGTGCAGTGTCGATGTGTGCAGTTGTAGGAGGTGGTGAAGTAGCATCATCTTCGTCATCGATTACTCTGGCATTGACAGTTGCAGCGGAGGAAGAATAATCAGAGTCTTCAAGAGATGGAGTTCTTCGTAGGACAACATTTCGTGGAGGAGTGGAGTCAAACTTGAATCTTTCAGTGAAGCCATCGTCTTGAAGTTCTACTTCAGCACTAAGCAGGGTCAAGCTCTTCCATGATCGCCGGCAAGTTTCATGAGCAACAAAGGCATTCTTGGTGGCAAGGTTTCGAATGCAATTTACATCCACCAAGAGGCTTTGCATCTGACGCTTCAGCCAAAAATGATGCTTATCTTGCTTCTGATGGAGGGCCACAAGAAGTTCTCGGTCATTGAGAACGCGAGAACGCTTCCGAGGCCTTTGGGCGATGGTGCTTTCAGTGGCTTCAGTAGGTGCTCGATGAGGCAGATGAGTGTTTCCAGCCAATGGATAGATTCGAGTTGCTGCTTGAACACCTTCAATGGGTTGAGTGAAGCTTTGGTGCTCGGCATTCTGAAGACAAAGAGGCTTCTTGGCAGGGTCAGAATATATGGCTTCAACTGACATATCAACCTCTGGTAGGAAGATCACATGATTGCGAGCAGATGGTTGATAGTTGATAGATGAGTGTCGCTTGATGAGGCGCATGACCCATGGAGCATAAAACTTCAGACCAAACAGATCAGATCCAGAAGCAGCAAGTTGCCTGATGAAAAAATCATGTGCATTGAAGCTGATTCCATTGAGGATGTAAAAGACCAATGTCTTCATGGCTCCTTCAAGTTTTGCAGCTGATGAATGTCCTTTGATCGGCCATGGAGTCCGCCTGATGATATGATATATAGTGTGCGGCAGATACTCAAGGTCATCAACAAGGAACTCCGTTGGATATTCAGCATCATGTGTCAAAGGCTTCATCATGCTCAACATCTGGCTCATATTGGGTTCAAGCTTATGGAAGATGCTCTCCAATGCATTGCGGTGGTTTTGACAACCAGGTTCATAGAGCTCTCCGGGAGTGGATAGGCCTGTAAGATCAATGATGTCAAGAGCTTTGGCTTCATGATGAACATTTCCTGTCATCCACTCGAGAACCCATGTCTTCGTATCTCTGTTATAACCGCGAATGTGTAGAGTAGCATAGAATTGAAGCAATAGCTCTTCATTCCAGTGTTCTTTGTCTATCACAAAGTTGAGCAGACCAACATCACGAAAGCAATCAAGTGCTTCTTCTAAGCATGGCAGTCCAGCAATGGCTTCAGTGTCAAGGCGCATATGAGGGAAAATGCGCCCTTGATCATATAGAACACAGGAGTAATAGCTTCGCTGCTGATGACTCTAGAATCGATCTGATGATATTCTTGGCTTTGTGTAGGGGTTCTTTGAGCTGTCAAAGAATGTGTTGTGGCTCTTGAAGCCATTTGTATTGAAAGACCCGACAGATGTGGCAGTACCAGGAAACCTTGGCAGTCTTGGCTTGGGCTTCTGGACCTGAGGCCTATGCTCAATGTGATAATCAAATTGAGGACCAGAGACAATAGGCGGAGGGACCAGAACGGGCCATCTTACTGTGATTAGCTCGCCGTGGTTGTATGCTTGCTCGATTGTATAGGGCCTTGGTGGCGGAACAGGAGCAGTGGCAGCAGCTGAGGCTTCAGGCTGCACAACAGGTGCTTCAGGAGCAGTTGCCTCATTAGCTTCAGGTGCAGTGGCCTCATTAGCTTCAGGTGCAGTGGTTGGTTCAAGCTCCACATTAGCGTCAGCCATGACAACGTCATCGGCTTCACTTGCGTTGGTTGTGGCAGCTTCAGGATTTTCAAGCTCCACTTGTTGAGCTGGAGTGGGCAGGTCCTCATCCTCTTCAACTTGTACGGATGGTGTGGTTTGTTGTTGTTGGGGAGTACTTGGGGAGTCTTGTTCTTGCGGGCGATCAGCCATGAAGCATCCTGAGCAATTGGCGTCAGAGAACGACCAATGCTGATGATTTCACTGTTCGTACGAACAGGCGATGATACCACATTATATTCAATTTGAGGAAGAACTTCATCATCTTCAACATTGTCATCTTGACCAATGTCTTCAGCAGCGGCGGGCTCAGCTGCTGGAATCTCCTCAGTTTCAGGAGCCTCTGTGGAAGCAGGCTCATGAATAGTCATGCGAAGTTCTTGGGATGCAGATGCGGGACGAACCACTGAGATGGGTTCAACAACAAGGGGCTCTGTGGGAGCAGCCCGACTCTTCTTGGTCTTGCGCTTCTTCTTGGAGGGAGCGGCATCAGAGGCTTTAGTATTTTTCCTCTTTCTGGCTTCAGCCTCGGCAGCCCTCGTCTTCTTCTGTTCTGAAGCGGTTGTGGTGACCTTTGGCTTCGAGCTAGTCATGCTGCTTGGGAAGATAATGCGAGGGGCTTCTTGGCTTGAAGGTGCAGGCTGGTCAGCAGGAAGCTTCTTCTTTTTCTTTGCAGCCATCCTGGGGTCAATGCCAGGACGGCCAAGTGACTTGCGCTTCTCAGCCTCATTGTAGGCAAGCACACACTTATCAGCCAATCTCTTCATGCGCTCACGAGAGCCTTGAGCTTCTTGGCGCTTCTTCAGAAAAGCTTCTTTAAGCTCATGCAACATGACCTTGAAGTTTCTGACGTCTTGAACACTGAGCTTCGCCACATGCTTCTTGAATTGAGCCTTCTCATAATCAATTTTGTTCTTCAGCTCAATGATGCGCTGAGCAAGAGCCAGCTTAGAAGCAATGGCGCCATTGAAAGAGACGCTGAGGCCAATGGGAAGCTGCAAATCTTCAAAGCTTAGATTGGGGGTGTCGAACCACTCATCAATGAAGTTATGGATGATGGCCACATCAAAGAGAGGCAAGTTGTTGAAGATTTCTGCTTCTTCCTTGCTCTTTATCAGTTGCTCAAGGGCATCATCAGCAAGATCTTCATCACTTGACAGATCAATGGGTTCTTCACGCAGAATGGCGGCAGGAGTCAAGGCTTTACCAGTATGCCTGACAAGTTGCTTTTTCTTCTCCGTCTTCTTGGAGATGCGGGATTGATCTTCAGACTGCACACTGGCTTCATGAGGTGCAGTGGCCAGTGGCTTCACACGAGAAGCTTTTGGAGGTGCAGCTGATGATGAAGCCTTAATCTTCTTTGGCTTCTGCGGCCTTAGAGGAGGAGCTGGGGCTTCATCAGAATCAGCCTCATTGTCAGAATGGTCCACTTTGGCACCTTGTACCAAGATGTAGGAGATGAGGCCATCAAGGTTTGCAAAGGGGCCAATTCTATTTTCTTCAGCTTCACGTGTGCCATCATCACGGGGAGCAGAGGGGCCAGGATTGAAGTCTAATCCCCATGACTTCTTGTTTTCCTTTGCTGAAGCCTTAGCAAACTGGAAGTTGCGCTTTAAGAGATTGTCATCACGACACAAGAGCAATGATGATGGGTCAGCTTCTTCAGGCTGTGGTCCATGGACCATGCAAGGATAGAAATCTTGTGCAATAGCTTCAACTCTGTTCTTGGGTTGAAGACCTCGATAGAGAATATCGCCCCAAGGACTCTTGATTGCATTCTTCTCTGCATATTCCTTGGTTACAAACTTGTACTTGAACCACTCTTTAGCCCAATAGCGTCGAATCCATTGGATTCGTGTCTTGCGCTGATGATATGTCTCTTCAGGATCTGTCTTGTAGAGCTCTGCTAGGTCATCAGGCAGATCTTTGGATGTTCCTTCTCGGTGCTGTCTGCCACCCTTCCTTGCTGATTTTTCTGCAGCCATGAACTTCAAACTGAATGGCTTCAATACGTTCAATGGCTTTAGAGACTTTCGCTTGCTGGTCAAGCAGGAACTGGCTTCTGGAGAAATATATGATGCTGTAAGTATTCTACAAACAAATGCAGACTATGAGAACCAAGGGATTCTCCCACGGACATGTACCTGTGACAGCATTAGAGATGCGAGGGAAAGGGAAGAGGTCATATGCATTCTCAGAAGATTTTGAAGATAAATCAGTTTGAAGACATTGACCTCATGATGCGAAGACATTCACTTATGTGAGGTGAGTTGGTTCCAGATTTGTACCAATCCGTGAATAAGTACAAGTGAGGAATCAAACTAGATAGGAAATCTAAGTGAATAGACTAGGCATTATGAGATGCAGACAGAATAGATCTAACATTGAGTAGGTAGAAACCACTTTCGGTAAATAGGATGAATCTATGAAGATCAAAAAGGTGGTAAAAATAGAGTTATAATTACCGCACGAGGAACTGCTAGATGGGATGAATAGGAGACCGAGCAGTTCAGCCCATCATGCTCTAACTTGGCGATGGAGGACACCTACGACGACGGCGGAGAGGACGATGTCCGCGGCCGGCGTGAGGACAGCGTCGGAGAAGTCGCGGCAGCTAAGCGCTTCGTCGCCGGCGTCGTCGAGAGCTAGCGGTGGCGCTAGGGTTTTGACGAGGTGGAGAGGTGGAAGAAGGTTTTCTTGACCGCAGGGGCCACGTATTTATAAGTAGGTGTGCGGCACTGTGCAATTACACAGGTGCCCTGTCTGTTCACATCCGTGGGACACGTGGCAAGCATGCAATATACTCAGAGTTGTCCCACGTTCCCACGCCCGTCAGGCATGTTGGAGAGTTGTTCCGGCTTCTCCGGATATCGACAATAAAGATGAATCATTTAAATAGGACTTGATGTTTGTCTCTGTGTCTTCTGCTGACTACGCAGAGAAGACATTCGACAGTTTCAATAGAATGCATATGATTTGGACATATAGAGTTTGAGATAGAAAGCATAGAGAGGTTGGGGTCCGCTCACATTCACTTAGTTCAAAAGATTCAACTTGAAGACATAGCTATAAGTGAATGCTGTAGAGGACAGAACACTAGTATATATATATATATGCAATCAAATCATCATAGCGCAGAAAATCATGAAGATAAGTTGAAACTGAAGACAAACCAAATGCGAAGTCTTTGCAAAAGTAACGCCATGAGTGAAACACTTCAAACAGAGAAATTTGGTGGTGGCGTTACCCACCGTATAGGAAGTATTAGACCCAGACACGGCGCACAATTATCGTGGCACTCCGAAGTCAAATTCCATGTTAATGTATTCACACTCAGAGTGTAAATCTTCATTGATTGAAGATATACATTACTTTGTGTGTTGCACATCTAAGTCATCAACATGCATAAGTGTTAGGATGTGTGCCTGATCACAGGACATTAGAGGATTCCAAGATATTTAGCTCACACCGTAACTTGCAAAACCTTTTCTCATCCAAGGGCTTTGTGAAGATATCTGCAAGTTGCTCTTCAGTGTTGACGTGAATGATATCGATATCTTTCTTCATGACATGATCTCTGAGAAAGTGATGACGAATTTCAATGTGCTTTGTCTTCGAGTGTTGGACTGGATTGTTGGCTATCTTGATGGCACTCTCGTTGTCACAGAAAAGAGGTACTTGTTTCAGGTTGATGCCATAGTCCTTGAGAGTTTGCTTCATCCATAGAAGCTGAGCACAACAAGATCCAACAGCAATGTATTCAGATTCAGCAGTTGAGAGTGATACACAGTTCTGCTTCTTTGAAGACCAACAGACAAGTGATCGTCCCAGAAAGTGACATGTTCCTGATGTTGACTTGCGATCCACCTTGTCACCAGCATAATCAGCATCCGAGAATCCAACCAAATCAAATTTTAAGCCCTTGGGATACCATAATCCGAGTGTTGGGGTGTAAGCCAAATATCGAAGAATTCGCTTCACAGCTAAGTGATGTGATTCCTTTGGTGCCGCTTGGAATCGAGCACACATGCAAACACTAAGCATAATATCTGGCCTAGATGCACATAGATAAAGTAAAGAACCAATCATGGAGCAGTATACCTTTTGATCGAACTCTTTACCATTGTCGTCGGGACCAAGGTGGTGTTTGGCTGGCATTGGCGTCGTATAACCTTTGCAGTCTTCCATTCCAGACTTCTTCAGACAATCTTTGAGGTATTTTTCTTGAGATATGAAGATGCCATTGCTTTACTGACGTATTTGAAGACCAAGGAAGAACTTCAGTTCTCCCATCATGGACATCTGATATTGATCTTGCATCATGTATCCAAACTCATCACTATACTTCTGGTTGGTGTAGCCGAAGATAATGTCATCCGCATATATTTGGCACACAAACAGTTCGCCATCATATGTCTTCGTGAAGAGTGTGGGATCGAGGGATCCTGGTTTGAAGCCTTTGCTCTCCAGGAAGTCTTTGATCGTATCATACCATGCGCGAGGAGCTTGTTTGAGGCCATACAGTGCTTTGTTTAGCTTGTACACCATATCAGATGTTTTGGATCTTCAAAGCCAGGTGGTTGAGCGACATATACTTCTTCTTCAATCTTGCCATTGAGAAATGCACTCTTCACATCCATTTGATATAGCAAGATGTTGTGATGATTAGCATAGGCTAGCAGTATGCGAATAGCTTCAAGCCTAGCAACAGGAGCAAATGTTTCATCGAAGTCAATTCCTTCAACTTGAGTATATCCTTGAGCCTCAAGACGTGCTTTGTTTCTGACGACTTGACCATGCTCATCTTGCTTGTTTCGATATATCCATTTCGTTCCAATAATGTTATGCTTGCGAGGGTCAGGTCGCTTGACAAGTTCCCAAACATTATTCAGCTTGAACTGTTGAAGTTCTTCTTGCATGGCTTGAATCCATTTAGGTTCCATAAAAGCTTCAGCAACTTTCTTGGGTTCTGATATTGACACAAATGAAAAGTGCCCACAGAAGTTTGCTAACTGTGTTGCTGTTGAGCAAGTAAGCAGACCAGGTGCATTGATGCTGTCAATTATCTTCTCGATTTGTACTTCATTTGCAACACGAGGATGAACTGGACAAAAACCTTGCTCATGCTGATCATTGTCATCATTGGGAGGATTGTCTTCGGTTTGAGCATTGTCTTCAGGTTGGTTTGGTGCATAAATGATAAGTTCATCTTCAGGGTGTGCTTCAGAGGGCATGATTTCACCAGCTCCCATCAGCTTGATAGATTCACTGGAAGGATCTTCATCTAGTGTGCTTGGCAGGAGCTCTCGTTGTGAACCATTGGTTTCATCAAATCGCACATCCACTGTTTCAACGATTTTGTAGTGGAAGAGGTTGAAGACTCTGTAGGAGTGCGAATCCTTTCCATAGCCAAGCATGAAGCCTTCGTGAGCTTTGGGTTCAAATTTTGACTTGTGATGGGGATCCTTGATCCAGCATCTAGCACCAAAGACTCTGAAGTACCTGACATTTGGCTTCTTGCCAGTAAGGAGCTCATAGGATGTTTTGCCCAGAAGCTTATGGATGTAGACACGGTTGATGATGTGACAAGCTGTATCAATAGCTTCAGGCCAGAACTTTCTTGGTGTCTTGTACTCGTCGAGCATTGTTCGAGCCATCTCAATGAGGGTTCTATTCTTGCGCTCAACAATGCCATTTTGCTGAGGTGTGTAAGGAGCAGAAAATTCATGAGTGATTCCCATTGTATCCAGATAAAGATCAAGGCTGGTGTTCTTGAATTCAGTGCTATTATCACTTCTGATATGCTTGATCTTGATGCCATAGTTGTTCATTGCTTGATTGGCGAATCGTCTGAAGACATCTTGTACTTCAGTCTTGTAGAGAATTATGTGCACTCATGTATATCTTGAGTAGTCATCAACAATGACGAAGCCATAGAGACACGCCGTTGTTGTGAGGGTGGAGTAGTGAGTAGGACCAAATAAGTCTATGTGCAACAGCTCAAAGGGTTGAGATGTCGTCATGATTGTCTTCGAGGGGTGCTTGGCCCTCGTCATCTTCCCAGCTTCGCAGGCACCACACAAATGATCTTTCTTGAACTTGACACCTTCGATGCATATGACATGCTTCTTCTTGACGAGAGTGTGTAAGTTCCTCATGCCAGCATGCCCCAGCCTTCGATGCCAAAGCCAGCATTCTGAAGCTTTTGCAAGAAGACATACGGCAAGCTGTGGACCTGCTGAGAAATCTACCATGTATAGATCACCTTTCCTATACCCTTCAAAGACTAGAGACTTGTCAGATTCCATTAGTACAAGGCAACGATATTTTCCAAATATCACAATCATGTTTAAGTCACAAAGCATTGAGATAGACATTAAGTTGAACCCAAGGGATTCAACAATCATCACTTTATCCATGTGTTGATCCTTTGAGATTGCAACTCTACCTAGACCCAATACCTTGCCTTTACCAGTGTCAGCAAATGTGATTTGACTCTTGTCGGATGGACGTAAGGTTGAGTCCATGAGAAGACTTCGATCACCAGTCATATGATTAGTGCATCCGCTGTCAATAATCCATTCTGAAGCTTTTGGTGACATGCCCTACAGTGCAGTTAGAAGGATAGGCTTCACAAGGTATGTTGTGAAGCATAAGCATTTGATGCACACTAGGATTATCACAGCTTAGATCAAAGTTAGCACACAGTATGACAGGTAAGCGATTCATATGTGGAATACATAGTAAGTCATTTTATCATGCGTCCCTTTGTGTTTTAGGTCCCCAACAATTATATCGGACGCCTTTGATTGCTGGCTGGAGACCACATTCTGCAAAAGAGAGTTAATTCTTCTTCACCACCCACATTTTCAGGGGTGGCTTAGAAGCAATGAGTCTAAGTGCAGCATCTGAGAATTTCGGCTTTGAAGCCCTAGCAAATAGCCTTGCAGAAGATGAATGATACTCATGTGAATAAGCAGAAAAGTTCTTAGTTCTATGAACATAGCGGTTTGAAGACACATGCTCATATTCATGAGTCTGAGTATGATTTCCCTGCAAAACATTGGCGTTAGGGTGACTCAAGTGAGTCCTGTGTTCATATGAAGCCGTTGGACCATATGATGCCTTTGGTCTGGGGTTTGTCTTCTTCCCAGGTGGTGTCATGATGACATTCACTGGAAGATTCTCAAGACAGCTTTTGGGAACCCAGATCTTCTTCATAGGAGGTCCATTCCTGCAGTTAGTACCAATATACCTGGCAAACACTTCACCATTCTGATTTTTGAACAGTTTATAGTTTGCATCAAAGGATTCATCAATGATAATAGGATTAGCACAGGTAAATACAGATAAAGTGGATGGATCCACTGAAGGTTCCTTTGCAGCAACCCATGTGGTTTTGGGATACTGCTCAGGCTTCCAGTAGGAACCATCAGCATTCATTTTCCTCTCGAACCCAACACCCTCTTTCGTAGGGTTTCGGTTCAAAATCTGCTTTTTGAGGACATCACAAAGTGTCTGATGCCCTTTCAGACTTTTATACATCCCTGTTTCAAGCAATGTCTTCAACCTAGCATTTTCATCAACAATAGCAGTGGTATCCTCAGCAGAGGGGTTAGTTACCACATCAGAAGTTGAAGACAGAGCAACAGTAGCAGCAGTGGAACATTCAGCAACAGAAGCAGCATTATCACGCTCAATGCATTTTAGACATGGTGGTTCAAATTCATCCTGAGCAGCGCTGATTTGTTGACAAGAAATGAATCGTGCTTCCTCAGAAGATTTTCATAATCCACCCTTATCTTTTCAAGATCTTGCTCTCTTTGAAGACATTCAAAAGAAAGTTTCTCATGATCAGACAAGAGAGCATTATGTTGATCTTGAAGGGCGTCAAACTTAGAATGAAGTCTCTGAAGACTCTCAGCCAAAGCTTTTGACTGATCCATTTCTTCACCCAACATATCATCGCTCTTACTAAGCATGTTTTGAATCTTTTCCAAAGCTCTTTGTTGTTTAGTGGCAAGGGAAGCAAGTTTGACATAGCTGGGGCCAAATTCATCACCTGATTCATCATCACTAGTTTCAGAAAGATAGCATTCAGTTACCTTAGCACCCCCTGCCTTGAGGCATGGTGAAGATGAAGACGGTTCAGGTGGAAAGGTCATCTCTTTAAGAGACACCTTGTAGTCATCAAGCCAAGGATCATGACAATTAAGATGACTTTCATAGACCTCAGAAAGCCGGTCCCAAAAGCTTCACGTGATTGAGGTGCATGACGTTCCTGAACTGATTTCGGGACAGGCAGGAGCAGATGACATCCTTCGCTGTGAGGTTCAGTAGAGTGTACTTGCGAATGTCATCAACCTCCGCCATCTTGCATAGATCGGTAAGACCAATCTCGGTGACGGTCCATAGTTTGCTGTCCATAGCCATGAGTCGCTTCTTCATCATGGCTTTCCACCGAGGATACTCATGACCGTCAAAGGTGGGGCAAGATACATTCCTCAATCCTGCAGTCGACATAGTTGAAACTCTAGTTGGTTAAACCGAATCACATAGAACAAGGGAGTACCTTGCTTTGATACCAATTGAAAGTGCTAGTTATCGACTAAGGGGGGTGAATAGGCGATTTTTATCTAAGTCTTCAAAACGTGGAAGTTTTGAAGATATACAATAGAAATGACCTAATTGATATGCAGCGGAAGATAAACTACAACAAGCAAGCCATAGTCAAGTATGCAATAGTGTTAACGTACGAAGACTAATAGCAGCTAGGTAGTAGGATCAGGATGGAAGATAGTATGAAGCCAATCAACAATAGTAGTCAAGCAATGAAGTCAATCAGATAAGACAGATAAGCAATGACTTCACGAAGACAAACTTAAAGTAAAGGAGGGAAGAGATAGAACCAGTCACTTGTTGAAGACACAAGATTTGTTGGACCAGTTCCAGTTGCCGTGACAACTGTACGTCTGGTTAGGGAGGCTGAGATTCAACTCAGAAGACCGTGTCTTCACCTTATTCCCCTTAAGCTAAGGACACTTAGTCCTCGCCCAATCACTCTGGTAAGTCTTCAAGGTAGACTTCCAAACCTTCACAGACTTCGTTCACCCGGCAATCCACAATGACTCTTGGATGCTCAGAACGCGACGCCTAACCGGCTGGAGGATACACAGTCCTAAAGTGTAATAAGTCTTCAGGTGACACAGACAGAAAGACTTTAGTGATGCCTAACACTCTTTGGCTCTGGGTGTTTGGGCTTTGTCCTCGCCAGGATTTATCTCTCTCAAATGCTTCGAGGTGGGTTGCTCTCAAACGACAAAAGTCGTATACTAACTCTGAGCAGCCACCAATTTATGGTGTAGGGGGTGGGCTATTTATAGCCACAAGGCAACCCGACCTGATTTGTCTGAAATGACCCTGGGTCACTAAGGAACTGACACGTGTTCCAACGGTCAGATTTCAAACACACGCGACAACTTTACTTGGGCTACAAGCAAAGCTGACTCATCCAGCTCTGGATAAGATTTGCTCTCATTGTCTTCGCTCGAAGACATAGGATTTGGGTTGAGCATCACTTCAGTCACTCTGACTTAGTTCACTTGGACCCCGCTTAACAGTATGGTGGTTCCTATGACTCAACAAAGAAGAAAAGGAAACAACGAAACCACACAGTCTTCGCGCTCCATAGTCTTCACGCAATGTCTTCTCATGTCATAGTCTTCAATATGAATATCTTCTCATACCACCATTGTCTTCAATGTCTTCATACATTTTTAGGGGTCATCTCCGGTAGGTAAACCCAATCAATGAGGGACACTACCTGCGTTATCTTGCAATTCTCACAAACGCATTAGTCCCTCAACCAACTTTGTCGTCAATACTCCAAAACCAACTAGGGGTGGCACTAGATGCATTACAGTTGGTGATGACGTTGGTGATGATTTCCCCCTCCCGGACGGAAGTGTCCCCGGCAGAATAGCTCCACCAGAGCCCTAGATTGATTCCGCCAAGGTTCCGCCTCGTGGCGGCGGAGTTTCGTCCTGTAAGCTTGCCCATGATTTTTTCCAGGGTAAACGTGAAGATATAGCAGAAGATGGACGCCGGAGTCCCACCAGGGGGCCCAGGAGATAGGGGCGCGCCCTATAGGGGGGGCGCCCCCTGTCTCCTGGACAGGGTGTGGGCCCCCTGGCCTATTTCTTTCGCTCATACATTCTTAATAAATCCAAAAAGTTGTTTCATGGAGTTTCAGGACTTTTGGAGTTGTACAGAATAGGTTTCCAATGTTTGCTCCTTTTCCAGCCAAAATTCCAGCTGCCGGCATTCCCCCTCTTCATGGTAAACCTTGTAAAATAAGAGAGAATAGCCATAAATATTGAGATATAAAGTGTAATGACAGCCCATAATGCAATAAATATTGATATAAAAGCATGATGCAAAATGGACGTATCAACTCCCCCAAGTTTAGACCTCGCTTGTCCTCAAGCGGAAACCGAGATCGAGAAATATGTCCACATGTTTAGAGATAGAGGTGTCGATAAAAATAAAATACGGACGTGAGGGCATCATGATCATTCTAATAACAGCAACATATATAGACTTTGTAATATGATTTCTTATACTCAAGTAATAAGCAATTCACAATGTCAAGTATGGTTCATAAACTTCATTGGGAACTAACAAACTATAATCTCAGTCATTGAAGCAATTGCAATTTATCATAACATCAGAAAGAGTCAATAATGGAGCTTTTTAGCAAGCTCACATACTCAACTATCTCGTAGTCTCCCATAATTGTTAACACTCACTCAATACTTGTGGTTATAGAGTTTCAGCTGGACACTGATAAAGATAGGGGCTTATTGTGTTGCCTCCCAACGTATTCACCTTTAGGTGATGTCAACAATAATAGCCTATGCCAACTTACATCCAATTGGATATATGTATCATGATCTTTCAAACACGAGGAGCTTGCCAAAGGATAAAATGAAAAAGTGGGAAGGTGAGGATCACCTCGACTCAAGCATAAAGTAAAAACATAAAGTAAAAGATAGGCCCTTCGCAGAGGGAAGCAGAGGTTGTCATGCGCGTTTAGGGTTGATGCACGAAATCTTAATGCAAAAGGACGTCACTTTATATTGCCCCTTGTATGTGGACCTTTATTATGCAATCCGTCGCTTTTATTACTTCCACAACAAGTTCGTACAAAGCTTATTTTCTCTGCACTAATAAGTCATACATATTTAGAGAGCAATTTTTATTGCTTGCATCGATGACAACTTACTTGAAGGATCTTACTCAATCCATAGGTAGGTATGGTGGACTCTAATGGCAAAACTGGGTTTGAGGGTATTTGGAAGCACAAGTAGTATCTCTACTTGGTGCAAGGAATTTTGGCTAGCAAGAGGGGGAAACACAAGCTCAACATGTTTGGGAGGTCAATGACAATATACTTTAACTGAGATGTCGGAAAACATAAACCATTACGTTGTCTTCCTTGTCCAACATCAACTCTTTTAGCATGTCATACTTAATGAGTGCTTCACAATCATAAAAGATGTCCAAAATAATATATCTATATGTGAACCCCTCTTTCCTTATCACTTCCTATTAATTGCAATGATGACCAAGGCTACGTTCATCAACTCTCAACAATTTTTATGCCTCATACTTTTTATGTGTGAAGTTATCACTATCCATAAGATCAATATGAACTCTTTTGTTCTTTCTACCTTCTCAAGATCATAGCAACATAGCAAAGCCCTTGACTCAACACTAATCTTTATTATAGATAGCACACAGACTCGCTTACATAAAGATATCACTAAGCAAAACTCAAAACTACTTGATATCAAAACTTCAATCTACTAGATCAAGATACTACTAAAAGGATCGAACTAAATAAAGCAGTAAAGATAGGGGTGTGAAGGTGATACGATACCGGGGCACCTCCCCCAAGCTTGGCAGTTGCCAAGAGGAGTGCCCATACCCATGTGATTATTTCTTTGGAGGTGATGGAGGTGGTGATGATGTAGGCTTGTCGTCCGTCTTCCAAGGCATAGGCTTTCCTCATAAAAGGATGATCGAGTCTCCGGGATCCTTAAATCTGCAGCCAAACTCATTCGCTTGAATCTATATTCATACTCACAGTTCTGGTTTTGCAGGTCATAAATCTGGGCTTGGAGGTGCTCGATTTTCTCTTGAAGCTTGAAGATGGTCTCCCCGATGACTTTGGCATCCAGCTTGTGGTTGTTGGTGAACTCCGTGATCATCATCTGGTTGGCGTTGAGTCCAGGATCCACCATCCCTTGACACTTGAAACCTTCTTGCTCCATGGCTTCGAGCTTTGTCTCCATGCTCCCGGTACGCCTTGGTCCCTCCACATCGCGGATGTGCAGCACCCCCTCACGTATCTCAATGGTTTGAGGGTGATGCAGCACCTCCGCAATATAGGGGTTGATAACACTCTCAAAAAAACTTGTCCTTGGGAGTGCTTGGAGATGGCATGATGCTCTAGATCTGAAACAGAAACAGCTCGAAACGAAAACAGAGGATAATTGTGTGATACGGTGGTCAAAACCTTCGGGAGTATATATAATGAATTTTTACCAACCAAAATACATAACATACAAGAAAACGAAGTCCGGGAGGCACACGAGGTGCCCACGAGACAGGGAGGCGCGCCCTACAGGGGGGGGGGCACCCTCCTCTCTCGTGGGAGCCTCGTGTCCCTTTCGGACTACTTCTTTCTTCCTAAAATTCTTAAATAATCCAAAACTGATAAAAATTGCCATTAGAGTTGTTTTGGAGTCGGTATACTTACCGTACCACGTACCTATGCCTTTTCGGAGTCTGGAACATTCTGAAAAGTGTCTCTTATGTACTCCTCTGGGATTATGGTTTCAATAATATTAGTTCCAACATTGATAGGATTACCTGAAATATAATGCTTAATTCTTTGACCATTAACCAGCCTCGGATTTGTGCCTTCGAAGTTGTTAATTTTTATAGCACCGGAATGATAGACCTCCTCGATAAAGTAGGGACCTTCCCATTTTGAGAGAAGTTTTCCTGCAAAAAATCTTAAACGAGAGTTGAATAATAACACATAATCTCCTACGTTAAACTCGCACTTTTGTATCCTCTTATCATGCCAGCGTTTGAATTTTTCTTTGAAGAGCTTGGCATTCTCATATGCTTGGGTTCTCCATTCATCAAGTGAGCTACTATCAAACAACCTCTTCTCATCGGCAAGTTTGAAGTCATAATTGAGCTCTTTAGTAGCCCAATATGCTTTATGTTCAAGTTCAAGAGGTAAATGACATGCTTTTCCATAAACCATCTTATATGGAGACATACCCATAGGATTTTTGTATGCAGTTCTATAGGCCCATAATGCATCATCAAGTTTTTTGGACCAATTCTTTCTAGATCTATTCACAGTCTTTTGCAAAATTAATTTGAGCTCTCTATTTCTCAACTCTACTTGACCACTAGACTGCGGGTGATAAGGAGATGAGATTCTATGATTGACATCATACTTAGCAAGCATCTTACGGAAAGCACCATGAATAAAGTGTGAACCACCATCGGTCATAAGATATCTGGGGACTCCAAACCTCGGAAAAAATAACTTCTTTAAGCATTTTAATAGAAGTGTTATGATCAGCACTACTAGTTGGAATAGCTTCTACCCACTTACTAACGTAATCAACAGCAACTAAAATATGTGTACAACCATTGGAGGCAGGAAAAGGTCCCATATAATCAAAGCCCCAAACATCAATGGTTCAATAACAAGAGAATAATTCATAGGCATTTCTTGACGTCTGCTAATGTTACCTATTCTTTCACATTCATCACAAGATAAAACAAACTTACGAGCATCTTTGAAGAGAGTAGGCCAATAAAAACCAGATTATAGTACCTTGTGTGCAGTTCTATCTCCCGCGTGGTGTCCTCCATAAGATTCAGAGTGACACTTGCATAGGATTTGTTCCTGTTCATGCTCAGGCACACAACGTCTAATAATACCATCTACTCCTTCTTTATAAAGGTGCGGATCATCCCAGAAGTAATGTCTTAAATCATAAAAGAACTTTTTCTTTTGCTGGTATGTGAAACTAGGCGGTATATATTTAGCAACAATGTAATTAGCATAATCAGCATACCAAGGAGCAGTACGAGAAGCATTGGCAACTGCTAATTGTTCATCAGGAAAACTATCATTAATAGGCAGTGGGTCATCAAGAACATTCTCTAACCTAGACAAGTTATCTGCAACTGGGTTCTCAGCTCCCTTTCTATCAATAATATTCAAGTCAAATTCTTGGAGCAAGAGAACCCATCTAATGAGTCTAGGCTTAGCATCTTTATTTTCCATGAGACATTTAATAGCAGCATGATCAGTATGAATAGTAACTTTGGAATCAACAATATAAGGTCTAAACTTATCACATGCAAACACAACTGCTAAGAACTCTTTTTCAGTAGTAGCATAATTTCTTTGGGCAGTATCAAGAGTCTTACTAGCATACTGGATAACATTCAATTTCATATCGACTCTTTGCCCTAAAACAGCACCTACAGCATAATCACTAGCATCGCACATAATTTCAAAAGGTAAGTTCCAATCAGGTGGCTGAACAATAGGTGCAGTGATCAAAGCTTTGTTAAGTGTTTCAAATGCTTCTACACAATCATCATAAAAGACAAAAGGGATATCTTTTTGCAATAAATTAGTCAAAGGCCTAGAGATTTTAGAAAAGTCCGTAATGAACCTCCTATAAAAACCTGCATGACCAAGAAAACTTCTTATACCTTTTATGTCCTTGGGACATGGCATTTTTTCAATAGCGTCAACTTTGGCTTTATCAACTTCAATACCTCTCTCGGAGATCTTGTGCCCCAAAACAATGCCTTCATTAACCATAAAGTGACACTTTTCCCAATTTAGGACGAGACTGGTGTCTTCGCATCTCTGCAAAACTCGATCAAGGTTGCTCAAACAATCATCAAAAGAGGATCCATAGACGGAGAAGTCATCCATGAATACCTCACAAATCTTCTCACAAAAATCAGAAAATATAGCCATCATGCATCTTTGAAAGGTAGCAGGTGCATTACATAAACCAAAAGGCATACATCTATAAGCAAAAGTACCAAAAGGGCAAGTAAAAGTAGTTTTAGATTGATCTCGCGCGGACACATGTATTTGAGAGAAGCCAGAATAACCATCTAGAAAGCAAAAATGTCTGTGTTTGGATAGCCTTTCTAGCATTTGATCTATAAAAGGTAAAGGGTAATGATCTTTCTTAATAGCTTTATTTAACTTACGGAAATCAATTACCATCCTATAGCCTGTAATAATTCTTTGCGGGATCAATTCATCTTTATCATTAGGAACAACGGTGTCGGTGTCAAAACCGGCGGATCTCGGGTAGGGGGTCCCGAACTGTGCGTCTAGGCGGATGGTAACAGGAGACAAGGGACACGATGTTTTACCCAGGTTCGGGCCCTCTTGATGGAGGTAAAACCCCACGTCCTGCTTGATTGATATTGATATTGTGGATGTTTACAAGAGTGGATCTACCACGAGATCAAGGAGGCTAAACCCTAGAAGCTAGCCTATGGTATGATTGTAATGGTTGTTGTTGTCCTACGGACTAGAGCCATCCGGTTTATATAGACACCGAAGAGGGCTAGGGTTACATAGAGTCGGTTACAATGGTAGGAGATCTACGTATCCGTATCACCAAGCTTGCCTTCCCACGCCAAGGAAAGTCCCATCCGGACACGGGACGAAGTCTTCAATCTTGTATCTTCATAGTCTTGGAGTCCGGTCGATGATGATAGTCCGGCTGATGATAGTTCGGCTGATGATGGTAGTCCGGCTATCCGGACACCCCCTAGTCCAGGACTCCCTCAGTAGCCCCTGAACCAGGCTTCAATGACGATAAGTCCGGTGCGTATATTGCTTGGCATTGCAAGGCGGGTTCCTCCTACGAATGATAGAAGATTGTGAACACCAGGATAGTGTCCGGCTCTACAAAATAAATTCCACATTCCACCGTAGAGAGAATAATATATACACAAGTTCAATCTGCTGACGTTTTTTGCGGCATGACGTCACGCCACTACCAAGCCATTACTTGAATCGTTTTTTACTCTACCACCTCAGCGCATTTAGCGAAGTGGTTTCCTTGGCACGTCTTGTCGAAGCAGAGATCGTGTTCCCCCTTAATCCGGGATTCTCATCAATACGGGCGTGGGTAACCCAACAGCGCCATTGATGGTGACGCTTGGGGGATAAGCGAGTTTTACCAGGCCAGTGGGGGACGCGTAGACTTCGCCCCCCCCCCCATATAAGGGATAAGGATTCTCCTTTTCACCTACGCCTTCTTCCTCCTTTGCTTATCCATCTCCGCGCACTCGAGCTCCAGTGCCCAAGCCCGCACATCTCGTCTCAACCTTCCCCAGTCATGTCTGGAGCGGGAGGCAAGTGGATGACCTCCTCCGTTACGGAGGAGCACATCGAAAGACTGCGCATGCGCCGGCTACCTGTCCGGCGACATCGCGCACCGGCTGCCCGATGAGGGGCAGCTCATCCCCACCCCCAGGCCCCATGAGAGGGTCGTTTTTCTTGCCCACTTCTTCCGCGGACTGGGCTTTCCACTTCACCCCTTTGTCCGGGGGCTCATGTTCTACTACGGCCTGGATTTCCATGATCTGGCGCCAAACTTCATCCTCAACATCTCGGTGTTTATCATCGTGTGCGAGGCCTTCCTCTGCATCCAGCCCCACTTCGGCTTGTGGCTCAAGACCTTCAATGTCAAGCCGAAGGTAGTGAAGGGCACTCAAGCGGAGTGCGGAGGCGCCATGTTGGGCAAGATGCCCAATGTCCTTTGGTTCGAAGGGGCCTTCGTGGAATCCGTCAAGGGGTGGCAATCGGGGTGGTTCTATATCACCGAGCCGCGCGACCCTACGTGGGCGGCGGCCCCCGAGTTCAGATCTGGTATCCCCATGCAGCTCACCTCCTGGAAAGAGAAGGGCTTGCTGTGGGGTAGTTCGGAGGAGCTGACGGGACTCCAAGCCTGTATCCAGAAGCTGGTGAAGAAGCTCAGGCTGGTTAACATGGTCCAAGTCATGCTCGTCCGCCGGATTCTCCCATGCCAAGAGCGGGCATTCAATCTGTGGGAGTTCAATCCGGAACAGCACCAGGCGCTGAGCGGGCTCTTCGACACGACGTACGAAGGCGTGTGGAGGGTGCTGTTTAAGGGCGCCGAAGCCCCTGCATCCTTGACTGAAGATCGCGGATTTCGCTCGCAGCGCCAAGCCGACGAGGTAAGTGATTCTACCCCTTTACGGGACACTTGCTTTTCATAGTTTGACTCTATGCGGGTTTTAATTTCCCCTTTTACTTTGACAGGAGTGGATGAGGAAGGCGGAGCAGATTATCTACCCGGCTCCCATGCCAGAAAACCCAGTAGACGCCCGTCTAGCGAGGCTGCTGGTTCCGGCACCGCACGTGGTGCCGGAGAAGAAGGCCAAGAAGGAGGCCACGGGTGCTCGAAAGAGTTCCCGTTTTCAGGTGTCCGACGACTCCGGGGCGGACTCCTCCCCCGAAAATGAGGAGGAGAAAGAGGACTCTCTCCCAGAGGAGGGACAGAGGAAGAGGAAGGCTTCCCCAACAGGGGAGGCCGAAGGGTCCAAGAGGGGAAGGACTATTCCCCCGGACAGCTCCGCCAACATCAACGTTGGCGAGGAAGAATGGCCTTCAAGGGCCAGGCCTCCAGTGAGATCGTAAGTATCCGGATTCCTGAGTGATTTATAATTTCTTTTTCTGTGTCACATAGTGTCATTCTGATGCCGCATGCTGCCTGTAGTCCAGCCAATGATGATCTCCCCGCTTCATCGAGCGGGTCGTTGGCTCCGTCGGATGTAGATTCTATCCCGACTGCCTCCACCCCTCGCGACACCAAGGACGCCGAGGTGGGATCCCAAGAAGGGACCCATCAGGGGGAGGCTCCGGAGGCGCCACAAGGCGTCCTCCCGGACTTTGCGCCGGACTCCATATCAGAACCCGCAGTGGTTCCGGAGTCCTGCCGGCGGCCCCTTCGCACGAAGGGCAAGACCGTGACGCCGGCGGCTTCCGTCCAACCGGAGGCGCCGGAAAATTTGTTGGAGGCGCTACAGAGCGCTTCCATCAAGGAAGAACACCGCACTATTATGAGTGCGGTGATTCAGAAGGTACAGCTTGCCAAGAGCGGGCTGACCGAAGCCTGTAGTAGCCTTCTATCAGGCTTTGAGGTAAGAAGTTAAAAAATATGCAATGTAATACCGCATAGACAGTAGCCCCTGATGCTCGGTTCGGTGTTCGGAAAGAAAAGCCGGACTGAGGATCTGAAAAAAAGAAGATATACGCAGGGTTGCTAAAAAAAATTATGTCAATATGGGTTGCAGGCTGCGCTGCTGACCTCTGCCGCACTGACTGCGGAGGTCGATGCTTTGAAGCAGGAGCTCGAGCGGTCCGAGCAAGAGCTCGGCCGCGCCAAGAAGCAGCTCCAGGACAAAGAAGGTGAGTAACACCACTTTGAACTTGTACCTTACAGAAAAGGATTTAGGTTGCAACAAAAAATAACAAGGATAACATGGGTACTGCAGGGGCCACGAACGAGGTGGCGACCCTATAGGAGGCCGTGTCTGCGGCCGAACGCAATGCGGCCGCGGAACGGGCAGAGCGAGAAAAGCAGGAGGCGCAGGTGGCGGTGGTTCAGCAAGAGCTCCAGGCTCTCATGGAAAAGCATGAGAGTTTGGAGCGTGACTCAAATACTCGAGAGTCCGAGCTTGCCTCGGCTCTCGAAAGTGCCAAGACTGCCAAGGCCGATGCCCATAAGTCCCTTCAGGAGATTGAGTTGGTGAGGAAGATAGCGGCGGGTAAGGCATTTTTCATGCAAAGCAAGCATGTGAATGTAAATTATGTGTTACTTACCCGAATTCAGAGCTCTCCAGGGGCGTTTGCAGATCTGCCTCGCAGCGTGTCTGATGCCACCGCATTCTACCGAGCCAAGGAGGGGAGCTCAACGGAGAAGGTCTTCTGGTCTCAGTATGCTGAGGCCGGCCATCCGGTGTCCCCTAGCAACCAGCTGAAGCAGCTGGTCGAGCTCCACAAGGTGGCCGAGCAGGCCATGAAGGGCCTCATAGTCCGGCTGTGGCCTGGAGAGGCCATGCCTGGGAGCTACTTCGGTCGCGTGCGACGGTTGGTGGATGCGTGCCCCTGGGTGGAGGTTATCAAGCGCTCCGCCTGTATTGAAGGTGCTCGTCGGGCCCTTGCCCGCGCAAAGGTGCATTGGGGCAAGCTGGATGCGGAGAAGCAAATCACTGACGCGCCACCAGCGGGCAAGGAATATCGTACGCCCGAGATGTACTATAAGATTGTCCTGAAGGGTGCCCGCAAAATTGCGGATGAGTGCCCCAGGGATGTAATTATTGAGTAAATTCGCAATGTGTTATCCTGTGCGCTGAAAACTTTGTTCATATGCGCTAAGAAACGCTTGTTAATTTAAAATATTACCTTCTGTGCGGCCGTTTATTAAATCTGAGAGATGGCAAGTCGTCGGCTTCAGCCCCCATGCCACGAGTGCTGGGGTGTTCGGGATAAACTTGAGCACTCTTGTTCCCATTTTTGGGTCCATCTAGGGAGGCGCTCAACACAACGAACAAGGCAACCGGACTTATAGTACTTGAACACTCTCACTTAGCCATAGAATTCTATAATTTTAAATTTCGGCGAAGCCCCTAGTATTCGGAAGACCGAATTCGGGGCGCTATCCACGCCTTCATCGGACATTATCCGGAACTTCGCTCGAAGCGGCGTAGGTCTTTAAGGACCCGAAAGGACCTCTCGAACAGCGACCAGTCTCTCGCCTTATCATGACAGTCAGTTTTAGCTTTCTCCACTGAGGCGTTAACCTGGCTCAACCGGGGCGCAATCGCAGTGGTTCTCCCAGTGCTACCTTAGCCGATAGAACGGAACGTAAGCTGCCAAACATGGGAGCCAGGCAAACCCAACTATTGACCCAAGACATGATTCGGAGCCGATTCATATAATGCTATAAGTTCGGGGTGCCGCACTTGTGAAAGTGTTCGGACTTTATCACACCATAATGTGGGGAACATAAGCCCCTGGTGTATTTGGCCGTACCAAAATGTACGGATGCAACATGTCGTAAATGAACACACACACATATATATATATATATATAAGGTAATGCAATTATGGGCAAAAAGTGCTGCATTTTATTCGAGAAGAGCTGCTATGAGTGCGGAATGATACAAATAGTGCGGAAAGCAAGGGATTGGACGAATTAAAGGCGTCTCCCTCCAGGGGTAGGCCGCGGAATGGTGTATTTAACAAATTTAATGCTCGTAATGGAGACCACCTGAGTGTTCGTCGCGGCTTTTGTCCCTCCCTGGCTGTTGCATCATGAGTTCGGCCGGTTCGCCGCCAGACAGAGTTCTGTATAAAAAAGAGAGAAATAAAAGATAAAAAGAGCGACACACTTGGGAGCCCCTGGTGTGGTCGAACCGCACTCTGGGTCTGTTGTGGTTGTGCCTCTCCCCCTATGCCCATGGTATCTCCAGGGCGTAATTATGTACGCGGAGAGTTTGTCTTACAATTGTGCGAGGGCTGGGGTTGAGGCTGCATTGCTACGCGTGCTCGGAACATGCCAGGTGGTCTTGGTTGATGTTGCTCCGGGCGCGTTTGGCCGTGTCCGGTCGTTTAACGGCCGGACTCGAAAATTGCCTTAGAAGGCTGCTCTGTACTTCTGCCGCGAGAGCCGCTGTATGTTCCTCCGTTCGGAGGGAGCGCTCCGTGTTTCCATTGACCGTGATGACTCCACGAGGGCCTGGCATCTTGAGCTTAAGGTATGCATAATGCGGCACCGAGTTGAATTTTGCGAACGCGGTTCGTCCGAGCAGAGCGTGATAGCCACTGCGGAACGGGACTATGTCGAAGATTAACTCCTCGCTTCGGAAATTATCCGGGGATCCGAAGACCACTTCCAGTGTGACTGAGCCTGTACAACTGGCCTCGACACCTGGTATGACGCCTTTGAAGGTTGTCTTTGTAGGTTTAATCCTTGAAGGGTCTATGCCCATCTTGCGCACTGTATCCTGATAAAGCAGGTTCAGGCTACTGCCGCCATCCATCAGGACTCTTGTGAGGTGAAATCCATCGACGATTGGGTCCAAAACCAATGCGGCGAATCCGCCATGGCGGATACTGGTCGGATGGTCTCTTCGATCGAAAGTGATCGGGCAAGAGGACCATGGGTTGAATTTTGGGGCGACTGGCTCTATCGCGTATACGTCCCTTAGTGCACGCTTCCGCTCCCTCTTGGGTATATGCGTTGCGTATATCATGTTTTCCGTCCGAACTTGAGGGGGGAATCCCTTTTGTCCTCTGTTGTTCGGCGGCCGGGTCTCTTCCTCGTCATCACTGTGTAGCCTCTTGTCATTGTATTCGGCGATTAATTTGCCTGCCTGCTTGAATACCCAACAATCTCTGTTGGTGTGGTTAGCTGGCTTTTCGGGGGTTCCATGTATTTGACAGGAGCGGTCGAGTATTCGGTCCAAATTGGACGGGCCCGGAGTGGTTCTTTTGAATGGCTTCTTCCGTTGACCGGGCTTGGAGCCTCGGAATCCGGTGTTGACTGCCGTATCCTCATTGCTATCGCCGTTAATGCAGCGTTTGTTTTTGTTTCGACGCAACCTACCATTGCGGTCCTTGGTATCCGGACTGTCAGCGTTTTTGCTGAGGTTGTTGCTGTGAGCTAGCTAGCTATCCTCTCCCGCACAGAAGCGGGTCATGAGTGATGTGAGGGCTGCCATGGATTTCGGCTTTTCCTGTCCTAGGTGCCGGGCCAGCCACTCGTCGCGGATGTTATGTTTGAAGGCCGCGAGGGCCTCTGCATCCGGACAGTCGACGATTTGATTTTTCTTTGTTAAGAACCGTGTCCAGAAAGCCTGGCCGATTCGTATGGCTGCTGGATTATGTGGCTTAGGTCATCTGCGTCCGGTGGTTGCACATACGTGCCCTAGAAGTTGTCGAGGAATGTGGCTTCTAGGTCTTCCCAGCATCCAATTGACTCTGCGGGCAGGCTGTTAAGCCAATGCCGAGCTGGTCCTTTAAGCTTGAGCGGGAGATATTTGATGGCGTGAAGATCGTCGCCGCGGGCCATATGTATATGGAGGAGATAATCCTCAATCCAAACCGCGCGGTCTGTTGTGCCATCGTAGGATTCGATATTAACGGGTTTAAACCCTTCAGGGATTTGATGGTCCATTACTTCGTCAGTGAAGCATAGTGGGTGTGCGGCGCCTCTGTATTGAGCAATATCGCGACGTAGCTCGAGAGAGCATTGTCTGCTATGTTCGGCCCGGCCGGAGTAGCTGTATCCGGCGCGACGGTATTCGTTGTGGGTCTTAGGGCGCCCACGTGATCCATAGATAGATCTGGATTGTCTTGCCTTGTCCTCCAATATATCCCGCAAGTCCGGCGCGTTCCCCCGTGGCTTCATGCTTTTTGAGCGGTGCCGGGGTACGGTTTTGGTGGAGGGCTTGCACGCCTCTCTGTCGCGGCCACGAGGTGGTCGGTCTGCCGTATTGTGCGCTTGTGATGCAGGTTTGTACGCTTCCTCCTCTAGTCGGGGGAGCAACTTGCATTTTGGGTAACTTTTGGAGGGGCATTCGAGTTCATACTCTTCGGCCGCGAGGACCTCGGTCCATCTGTCGGCCAGTAGGTCTTGATCAGCTTGAAGCTGTTGCTGCTTTTTCTTTAGGCTGTTTGCCGTGGCCATTAGCCTGCGTCTGAAATGCTCTTGTTCGACGGGATCCTCAGGCACGACGAATTCGTCGTCGTCGAGGCTTGCCTCGTCTCCGGAGGGAGGTAAGTAATTATCATCCTCGACCTCTTCGTCTGCCGCCCTCTCGTGAGGGCTTGCTTCTGCCTCCTCCTGCGCTGGATCGTGCTGGAGGGGGTTGTCTTCGGCACTTTCTGGGGTGTTATTATCTCCTGTGCCGGAATCTCTATTCTTGCTGTGGTGGGATATAGAGCGGCACCGCTGATGCCGGCGCTTGGGCTGTTTCTTTAAGGAATCGGCCTCCGTTGCTTCTTCGCCGTCCCCATCTTTTGGGGTGTCCACCATATATATGTCGTATGACGAGGTGGTCTTCCAGTGTCCTGTAGGCACTGGTTCTTGATAGTCTCCGGCATCGTCGTCCATACCGTCGCCGTAGTCGAGTACGTCGGTTAGATCGTCGACGGTGGCTACGAAGTGGGTGGTGGGTGGGCCCTGAATTTCTTCGTCGTCTGCATCCCAACCATCCTAGCTGTAGTTCGGCCAGGGCTCTCCGGATAGCGAGAGATGCTTCAGCGAATTTAAGATATCGCCAAAGGGTGAGTGCTGAAAGATGTCTGCAACAGTGAATTCCATGATCGGCGCCCAGTCGGATTCGACCGGCAGGGGCGCAGGAGGTTCGGAGTCCGGCAGAGAGTCCGGCACCTCGGAGTCATGAGCTTTATGCGGGACAAGGTAAGTGTTCGGCTCCATTGCCGTAGAAGTTGAAGCTCCCGAGGCGGTGTCCAGCCATCCGTCCTCGATCTGAGCGATCGGCTCCGGACTATGGGTCAGAGCGGATTCATGTGCGGCCTCCAAGGTGCTGTCCGGTAGCAGAGTTAGGTCGTGCCCATCTTGACAGCGCGGCACGCTCGGCTGTGGCTCAGATCCATCGAAGATCAAGTCCCCGCGGATATCGGCCGTGAAGTTTAGGCTTCCAAACCTGACCTGATGGACAGGGGCGTAGCTTTCAACCTGCTCCAGATGGCCAAGTGAGTTGGCCCGCAGTGCGAAGCTGCCGAATACGAAGATCTGTCCGGGGAGAAAAGTCTCACCCAGGACTGCGTCATTGTCGATTGAAGAGGCCATCAAGCCTATCGGTGACGACACAGAGGAACTCTCAATGAAAGCACCAATGTCAGTGTCAAAACCGGCGGATCTCGGGTAGGGGGTCCCGAACTGTGCGTCTAGGCGGATGGTAACAGGAGACAAGGGACACGATGTTTTACCCAGGTTCGGGCCCTCTTGATGGAGGTAAAACCCTACGTCCTGCTTGATTGATATTGATATTGTGGATGTTTACAAGAGTGGATCTACCACGAGATCAAGGAGGCTAAACCCTAGAAGCTAGCCTATGGTATGATTGTAATGGTTGTTGTTGTCCTACGGACTAGAGCCATCCGGTTTGTATAGACACCGGAGAGGGCTAGGGTTACATAGAGTCGGTTACAATGGTAGGATATCTACGTATCCGTATCGCCAGGCTTGCCTTCCACGCCAAGGAAAGTCCCATCCGGACACGGGACGAAGTCTTCAATCTTGTATCTTCATAGTCTTGGAGTCCGGTCGATGATGATAGTCCGGCCGATGATAGTTCGGCTGATGATGGTAGGCCGGCTATCCGGACACCCCCTAGTCCAGGACTCCCTCAAACGGTAATACCTCCCTTTTTAGGGACACAATGGACAGGGCTTACCCATTCACTATCAGCAACGGGATAAATAATACCTGCCCCAAGGAGTTTTAGAATCTCCTTTCTTACAACTTCCTTCATTTTGGGGTTTAATCGTCTTTGAGGATCTCTAACTGGTTTGGCATCTTACTCCACTGAACTTTTGTGTTGACATAATGTGGGACTAATGCCGTTAAGATCATCCAGGGTATATCCAATAGCTGCTCGGTGCTTCTTCAGAGTTTTCAATAATCTTTCTTCTTCTTTCTATGAAAGGTTAGCACTAATAATAACAGGATATATTTATTTTCATTAAGATAAGCATACTTGAGATTATCAGGTAAGGGTTTGAGTTCGAACACGGGATCACCCTTGGGTGGAGGGGGATCCCCAAGAATTTCAACGGGAAGGTTATGTTTTAGCATAGGTTCTTGTTTAAGGAACACTTCGTCTATTTCTTCCCTTTCCTCCATAAACATATCATTTTCATGGTCTAACAAATATTGTTCTAACGGATCAGTTGGGGGAACAGCAATGGAAGCAAGACCAATAATTTCATCCTTACTAGGTGGTTCCCTTTCACGAGGTTGCCTACTAAACTTAGCGAAATTAAACTCATGAGACATACCATCTATGCCAACTGTGACAATATTCCTTTCACAATTAATCTTAATACTAGCAGTATTCAAAAAAGGTCTAGCAAAAATAATGGGACAAAAATTATCTTGTGGGGAAGCAAGAACAAGGAAATCAGTAGGGTATTTAATATTTCCACATAAGACTTCAAAATCTCTAACAATCCAAATAGGTTTAATGGTGTCCCTATTGGCAAGCTTAATAGTAACATCAATGTCTTCTAATTCAACAGGTGCAATATCATGCATAATTTCTTTATAAAGATCATAAGGTATCGCATTAGCACTAGCACCCATATCACATAAGCCATCGTAACAATGATCTCCTATTTTAATACAAATAACAGGTGTGCCTACAACAGGTCTACGTGTCTTAGTATCGGGTCTAGCAATATTAGCAGTTTCACCCACGAAAGAAATAACATGCCCATCTAAGTCTTCATCCAAGAGATCTTTAATCATAGCAATACTAGGTTCAACATTAATTTTCTCAGGAGGTGTATAAGTCCTAGTATTACTCTTACGAACAATAGTTGAAGCTTTAACATGATCTTTTATCCTAACAGGAAAAGGAGGTTTTTCGACATAAGCAGTAGGAATAATAGGATCACTATATGTAATAGTTTTTTCTTCGACTGTAATAGGTGCAACTACTTTCACTTCAACATGAGGATAACATTTAAACCACTTTAGGGAGATCAATGTGAGTAGCAAAAGTTTCACAAAAAGTAGCTACTATCTCAGAGTCAAGTCCATACTTAGAGCTAAATCCACGGAAAGCATCGGTATCCATAAAAGATTTAACACAATCGAACTTAGGTGTCATACCTGACTCCTTACCATCATCGAAACCCCAATATTCAGAGTTGCGTTTAATTCTTTCCAATAAGTCCCATTTGAAATCAATAGTCTTCAGCATATAGGAACCAGCAACAGAAGTATCGAGCAGGTTGCGATTATCAAGAGAAAGCCGAGCATAAAAATTCTGAATAATCATTTCCCGAGAGAGCTCATGATTGGGGCATGAATATAACATGGATTTAAGCCTCCCCCAAGCTTGAGCGATGCTTTCTCCTTCGCGAGGCCAAAAATTATATATGTAATTACAATCACGATGAACAAGATGCATAGGGTAGAACTTCTGGTGAAATTCCAACTTCAGTCGCTTATAATTCCAAAATCTCGTATCATCACATAGCCTATACCATGTCATTGCATCTCCCTTAAAACATAAAGGGAAGACCTTCCTTTTAACAACATCATCGGGGATACCTGCAAGCTTAAATAATCAACAAACTTCATCCACAAAGATAAGGTGTAAGTCGGGATGCAAAGTTCCGTCTCCTGCAAAAGGATTAGCTAGCAGTTTTTCTATCATACCTGAAGGAATCTCAAAGTGAATATTTTCATAAGGTTCAGTAGGTTGAGGAGAATCTCTTTGCTCTTCTGGTTGGGGTGAAGATACCCCAAACAAGCCCTTCAAAGGATTAGTTTCCATAGTGACAAGTAACAAAAATTTCAGCACACTAAATAAATGTTTCCTTACCAAGTTCCACTCACCAAAAGCGCTACACTCCCCGGCAACGGCGCTAGGAAAGAGTCTTGATGACCCACAAGTGTAGGGGATCTATTGTAGTCCTTTCGATAAGTAAGAGTGTCAAACCCAACGAGGAGCAGAAGGAAATGATAAGCGGTTTTCAATAAGGTTTTCTCTGCAAGCACTGAAATAGTAGGTGATAGATAGTTTTGTGATAGGATAAATAGTAACGAGCAAAAAGTAAATAAAGTAAATAAAGTGCAGCGAGGTGGCCCAATCCTTTATGTAGCAAAGGATAAGCCTGGACAAATTCTAGTAATGAGGAAAGACCTCCCGAGGACACATTGGGAATTATCGTCAAGCTAGTTTTCATCACGCTCATATGATTCGCGTTCGGTACTTTGATAATTTGATATGTGGGTGGACCGGCACCTGGGTACTGCCCTAACTTGGACAAGCATCCCACTTATGATTAACCCCTATTGCAAGTATCCGCAACTATAAAAAGGAGTATTAAGGTAAACCTAACCACATCATTAAACATATGGGCCCATATGAACCCCTAACGAAGCAACGCATAAACTAGGGTTTAAGCTTATGTCACTCTAGCAACCCATCATCTACTTATTACTTCCCTATGCCTTCCTCTGGGCCCAAATAATGGTGAAGTGTCATGTAGTCGACGTTCACATAACACCACTAGAGGAAAGACAACATACATCTCATCAAAATATCGAACGAATACCAAATTCACATGACTACTAATAGCAAGACTTCACCCATGTCCTCAGGAACTAAAGTAACTACTCACAAAGCATAATCATGTTCATAATCAGAGGTGTAATAATATGCATTAAGTATCTGAACATATGATCTTCCACCAAGTAAACCAATAAGTATCAACTACAAGGAGTAATCAACACTATTAGCAACCCACAGGTACCAATTTGTGGTTTTGGATACAAGATTGGATACAAGAGATGAACTAGGGTTTGAGAGGAGATGGTGCTGGTGAAGATGTTGATGGAGATTGACCCCCTCCCGATGGGAGGATCATTGGTGATGACGTTGGTGATGATTTCCCCCTCCCGGAGGGAAGTGTCCCCGGCAGAACAGCTCCGCCAGAGCCCTAGATTGATTCCGCCAAGGTTCCGCCTCATGGCGGCGGAGTTTCGTCCCGTAAGCTTGCCCATGATTTTTTCCAGGGTAACCGTGATGATATAGCAGAAGATGGACGCCGGAGGCCCACCAGGGGCCCAGGAGATAGGGGGCGTGCCCTATGGGGGGGCGCCCCCTATCTCCTGGAGAGGGTGTGGGCCCCCTGGCCTATTTCTTTCGCTCATAAATTCTTAATAAATCCAAAAAGTTGTTTCATGGAGTTTCAGGACTTTTGGAGTTGTGCAGAATAGGTTTCCAATGTTTGCTCCTTTTCCAGCCAGAATTCCAGCTGCCGGCATTCCCCCTCTTCATGGTAAAATAAGAGAGAATAGCCATAAATATTGAGATATAAAGTGTAATGGCAGCCCATAATGCAATAAATATTGATGTAAAAGCATGATGCAAAATGGACGTATCAAACATTACTACCTTTATATCTCAAAACAATTATCAAGCAACAAATTGATCATAGCATCCAATTCACTTCCTATGATAGTTTTTATTATACCCAACTTGGATGCTCATCATTCTAGGACCAAATTTGTAACCATAGCAAATACCATGCTGTTCTAAAAGACTCTCAAAATAATATAAGTGAAGCATGAGAGACTAGCAATTTCTTCAAAATTAATCCACCGCCATGCTCTAAAAGATATAAGTGAAGCACTAGAGCAAAGACTATCAATCTCAAAAGATATAAGTGAAGCACATAGCGTATTCTAGCAAATTCTAATCAAATAGGCTTCTCCCAAAAGGTGTGTACAGCAAGTATTATTGTGGTAAACTAAAAATCAAAGACTAATATAATACACGACGCTCCAAGCAAAACACATATCATGTGGCGAATAAAAATATAGCTCCAAGTAAAGTTACCAATGAACGAAGACGAAAGAGGGGATACCTTCCCGGGGCATCCCCAAGCTTAGGCTTTTGGCTATTATTGAATATCTTGGGGTGCCATGGGCATCCCCAAGCTTAGGCTCTTGCCACTCCTTATTCCATAGTCCATAAAAGCTTTGCCCAAAACTTGAAAACTTCACAACACAAAACTCAACAGGAAATCTTATAAGCTCCGTTAGTGAAAGAAAACAAAATCACCACATAAGGTACTGTAATGAACTCATTCTTTATTTATTTTGGTGTTAAACCTACTGTATTCCAAGTTCTCTATGGTTCATACCCTTACATACTAGCCATAGATGCATCAAAATAAGCAAACAACACACGAAAAACGGAATCTGTCAAAAACAGAACAGTCTGTAGCAATTTGTAACTAACACAAACTTCTGAAACTCTAAAAATCCTACCAAAATATGACGTACTGGAAACTTTGTTTATTGATCAGCATAAAAAAGAATCAATGCAAAAACACGTTTCTGTAATTTTTTGATTTTTTTCTCGTGAGTGCAAAGTTTCTGTTTTTCAGCAGAATCAAATCAACTATCACCATAGTTTATCCTATAGGTTCTACTTGGCAAAAACACTAATTAAAAGGTAAAAACACATATAAACAGAAAGTAGATGCAAACTTTATTACTAAACAGGAACAAAAACAAAAAACATAAAGAAAATTGGGTTGCCTCCCAACTAGCGCTATCGTTTAACGCTCCTAGCTAGGCATAAAAGCGAAGATAGATCTAAGTAGTGCCATCTTTGGCACTTGATTCATACGTAGCTCGCATGATAGATTCATAAGGTAAATTGACTTTCTTTCTTGGAAAGTGCTCCATGCCTTTCTTTAATGGAAATTGGAATCTAATATTCCCTTCCTTCATATCAATAATCGCACCAATCGTTCTAAGGAAAGGTCTATCAAGAATAATAGGGCAAGAAAGATTGCAATCTATATAAAGAACGATAAAATCTACGGGAACCAAATTTCTGTTTGCAATAATGAGAACATCATTGATCCTTCCTATTGGCTTTTTAATGGTGGAATCCGTAAGGTGCAGATTTAAAGAGCAATCATCAAGATCATGGAAACCTAGAGTATCACATAAAGTTTTCGGAATCGTGGAAACACTAGCACCCAAATCACACAAAGCAAAACAATCATGATCTTTAATTCTAATTTTTATAGTAGGTTCCCACTCATCATTAAGTTTTCTAAGTATAGAAACTTCCAAATTAAGTTTTTCATCATAAGATTGCATCAAAGCATCAACGATATGTTTGGTAAAAGCTTTATTTTGACTATAAGCATGTGGAGAATTAACAACGGATTGCAACAAGGAAATACAACCTTCGAAAGAACAATTATCATAATAAAATTCCTTGAAATCCGGGATAGTGGGTTCAATGCTATTTAAAGTCATGACCTCTCCAATCCCACTTTTACCAAATTTTGCATTAAGATCTAAAAACTCCGAATTTTTGGGACGCCTTTTAGGTAAAGTTGACTCATCTTCAGTCCCATGATTTTCAAGATTCATATTGCAAAACAAAGATATAATAGGAGACGCATCAATAACTTTAAGATATTCATCATTGTTTTCATGGAAACTAGAAGAACGCGCCTTTATAAAGCTATCTTTCTTAGCACATAATCTAGCGGTTCTTTCCTTGCACTCATAAATGGAAATTCTCATTACTTTGAGAGACTCATTGATATCACGCTTAGGGGAAGAAGATCTAAGTTTAAGAGAATCAACATCAAGCGAAAGTCTATCAACGTTCCTAGCCAAATCGTCAACTTTGAGCAATTTTTCTTCAAGCAAGGCATGAAAATTCTTTTGAGAAATCATAAATTCTTTCACACTATTCTCAAAATCAGAGGGCATCTTATTAAAATTACCATAAGAATTATTGTAGGAATTTCCATAATTATAAGAGGAATTACTAGGGAACGGTCTATAATTAAAGTTTCCTCTATAAGCATTGTTTCCAAAACTATTCCTTCCAACAAAATTAACATCCATAGATTCATTATTATTCTCAATCAAAGTAGACAAAGGCATATCATTGGGATCAAGAGGAGTATTTTTAGTAGCAAACAATTTCATAAGTTCATCCATCTTTCCACTCAAAACATTGATTTCTTCTATAGCATGCATTTTTTTACTAGAAGATCTTTCGGTGTGCCATTGAGAATAATTTGCCATAATATTATCAAGAAGTTTAGTAGCATATCCTAACGTGATTTCCATAAAAGTGCCTCCCGCGGCCGAATCTAAGAGATTTCTAGAAGCAAAGTTCAAACCGGCATAAATTTTTTGTATGATCATCCATAAATTCAAACCATGAGTAGGGCAATTGCGAATCATCAATTTCATTCTTTCCCAAGATTGGGCAACATGCTCATGATCAAGTTGTTTAAAATTCATAATATCGTTCCTAAGAGTGATAATCTTAGCGGATGGAAAATACTTAGAGATAAAAGCATCTTTGCACTTGTTCCAAGAATCAATACTATTTTTAGACAAAGACGAAAACCAAACTTTAGCATGATCTCTAAGTGAAAACGGAAATAACTTCAATTTAACAATATCATTATCCGTATCTTTCTTCTTTTGCATATCACACAAATCAACAAAGTTGTTTTGATGAGTAGAGGCATCTTCACTAGGAAGGCTGGCGAATTGATCTTTCACAACAAGATTTAGCAAAGCAGTATTGATTTCACAAGACTCAACATCATTAAGAGGAGCAATCGGAGTAAGAAGGAAATCATTATTATTGGTATTCGAGAAATCACACAATTTGGTATTATCTTGTGCCATGGCAACAAGTAATCCAACACACAAGCAAACAGAAAAAGGCAAGCGAAAAGAGAGGAGGAGATTGGGAAAGGGAGGGCGAATAAAACGGCAAGGGTGAAGTGGGGGAGAGGAAAACGAGAGGAAAATGGCAAATAATGTAAATGCGAGGGAGATGAGTTTGTGATGGGTACTTGGTATGTCTTGACTTGAGCGAAGACCTCCCCGGCAACGGCGCCAGAAATCCTTCTTGCTACGTCTTGAGCTTGCATTGGTTTTCCTTGAAGAGGAAAGGGTGATGCAGCAATAGTAGCATAAGTATTTAACTCGGTTTTTGAGAACCAAGGTATCAATCCAGTAGGAGGCTCCTCAAAAGTCCCACGCACCTACACAAACAAACAAAGACCTCGCAACCAACGCAATAAAGGGGTTGTCAATCCCTTAATGGCCACTTGCGAAAGTGAGATCTAATAGAGATAGTATGATAAGATAAATATATTTTTGGTATTTTATAATATAGATGCAAAAAGTAAAGATGCAAATAAAAGTAGATTGGAAGCAAATATGATAAGAGATAGACCCGGGGGCCATAGGTTTCACTAGAGGCTTCTCTCAAGATAGCATAAGTATTACGGTGGGTGAACAAATTACTGTTGAGCAATTGATAGAAAAGCGAATAGTTATGAGATTATCTAGGCATGATCATGTATATAGGCATCACGTCCACAACAAGTAGACCGACTCCTGCCTGCATCTACTACTATTACTCCACACATCGACCGACTCCTGCCTGCATCTAGAGTATTAAGTTCATAAGAACAGAGTAATGCATTGAGCAAGATGACATGATGTAGAGGGATAAACTCATGCAATATGGTATAAACCCCATCTTTTTATCCTCGATGGCAACAATACAATACATGCCTTGCAACCCTTTCTGTCACTGGATAAGGACACCGCAAGATTGAACCCAAAGCTAAGCACTTCTCCCATGGCAAGAAAGATCAATCTAGTAGGCCAAACCAAACTAATAATTCGAAGAGACTTGCAAAGATAACTCAATCATACATAAAATAATTCAGAGGAGATTCAAATATTTCTCATAGATAAACTTGATCATAAACCCACAATTCATCGGATCTCGACAAACACACCGCAAAAAGAGTTTACATCGAATAGATCTCCACAAGAGAGGGGGAGAACATTGTATTGAGATCCAAAAAGAGAGAAGAAGCCACCTAGCTAATAACTATGGACCCGAAGGTCCGTGGTAAACTACTCACAACTCATCGGAGGGGCTATGGTGTCGATGTAGAAGCCCTCCGTGGTCGATTCCCCCTCCGACAGAGCGCCGGCGAAGGCTCCAAGATGGGATCTCGCGGATACAGAAGGTTACAGCGGTGGAAATTGTGTTTCGGGTGCTCCCTGGATGTTTTCGGGGTACATAGGCTTATATAGGAGAAAGAAGTACGCCAGTGGCCGCCCGAGGAGCCCACGAGACAGGGGGGCGCGCCCTACCCTCTCGTGGCCGCCTCGGCTGCTTCTTGACCTGCACTCCAAGTCCTCTAGATCACGTTCATTCCAAAAATCACGCTCCCAAAGGTTTCATTCCGTTTGGACTCCGTTTGATATTCCTTTTCTTCGAAATACTGAAATAGGCAAAAAAAAACAGCAATACGGGCAAGGCCTCCGGTTAGTAGGTTAGTCCCAAAAATGATAATAATGTGTAAAATAAAGCCCATAAACATCCAAAAGGGGTAATATAATAGCATGGAACAATCAAAAATTATAGATACGTTGGAGACGTATCAGTGGTGCTATCGTACATCCACATTGATGGAGACTTCAACCCACGAAGGGTAATGGTTGCGCGAGTCCATGGAGGGATCCACCCACGAAGGGTTCACGAAGAAGCAACCTTGTCTATCCCACCATAGCCGTCGCCCATGAAGGACTTGCCTCACTCGGGTAGATCTTCATGAAGTAGGCGATCTCCTTGCAATTACAAACTCCTTGGTTCAACTCCACAATCTTGACGGAGGCTCCCAAGTGACACCTAACCAATCTAGGAGACACCACTCTCCAAGAGGTAACAAATGGTGTGTTGATGATGAACTCCTTGCTCTTGTGCTTCAAATGATAGTCTCCCGAATACTCAACTCTATCTCATGGGATTTGGATTTGGTGGAAAGAAGATTTGAGTGGAAAGCAACTTGGGGAAGGCTAGAGATCAAGATTTATGTGGTAGGAATGGGATGTCTTGATCTCAACACAAGTGTAGGTGGTTCTCTCTCAGAAAATGTATGTTGGAAGTGTAGGCATGTTCTGATGGCTCTCTCCACGAATGACGAGTGGGTGGAGGGGTATATATAGCCTCCACACAAAATCTAACCGTTACACACAACTTACCAAACTCGGTCGGACCAAATCGTGAAACTCGGTCAGACCGATTTAGTTCATAATGTGACCGTTAGGCATTTCGGTGGGACCGATATGATGAACTCGGTAGGACCAATGTGCTAGGGTTAGGGTAAAGCCTCAACTCGGTTTGACCAATTACACAAACTCGATGGGACCAATTTGGGTAATAAGCGAAACAGAGAGTTGGCCAGGCAAACTCGGTGGGACCGATTGCATACCTCGGTGGGACCGAAATTATTGCAATAGGCAACAGAGAGTTTGCAAGCCCATCTCGGTGAGACCGAGATCCCATCGGTGAGACCAACTTGATTAGGTTTTCTGGCAATATGTCAAGAGAACTCGGTGGCACCGGATAGAAAGATTTGGTAGGGCCGAGTTTGACTTTTGGTTTGGGACATATGTGGATGTGAGAAAGTGGTTGAGGGCTTTGGAACATATCACTAAGCACTTTGAGCAAGCAAGCCATTAAGCAACACCTCATCCCCTCTTAATAGTGTTGTCTTTCCTATGGACTCAGTGTGATCTTGGATCACTAACAGTAAAATGTAGAGTCTTGTGCTTTGAGCTTGAGCCAATCCTTTGTCCTTAGCATCTTGAAGGGGTTCCACATCCTCTAGTCCATGCCACTCCATTGTTGAACTTATCTGAAACATACTAGATAAGAGTATTAGTCCAACAAGAGATATGTTGACATTAATTACCAAAATCACCCAGGGAGCACTTGTGCTTTCAGCACCAAATTCATAAATTCCTTTGTGGCATGGAATTATAACTCATTGTCCCGCACCGACTACACCTTCTCCATGTCGGGATCCATAGTGTATGTTTGCGATCATCGCCTCTAACATGTAGGCTATATCTGCGATATTTACATTAACGTGACAATATCGTGGCTCCAGTCATCATGCCATGATGCGCAGACCACTTAATATTACAACATATAATCATCTCATACATAAACTCATTATCATGATGATGGCTATACCACATACATAAACTCATTATCATGACGATGGCTATACCACATCCACTAGTAGAAAACAGGGCTTTGGTTGAGGCCTGCGCAAGGGCATTAATCCTGGTTCACTCATGAACCGGGACCAAAGGGGGCATCAGTCCCGGTTCGTGAGGCCAGGGGGTCAGCCGGGCCTCACGGGCCATCAGTCCCGGTTCGTCTGACCCCTTTGGTCCTGGTTCCAGACACGAACCGGGACCAATGGGCCTCGCTCCTGGCCCACAACCTTTAGTCCCGGTTGGTGGATGGAACCGGGACCAAATGTGGTCCTTTAGCCTCGGTTTTAACCACCAACCGGGACTAAAGAGAGGCCTATATATACCCCCTGCCCGCGAGCGGAGCAATGCACTGCTCTGTTTTTATGGCAACCCGTGGGAGAGCTTTGTGGTGTTGGGGAACGTGGTAATTTCAAAAAAAATCCTACGATCACGCAAGATCTATCTATGTGATGCATAGCAACGAGAGGGGAGAGTGTGTTCACGTACCCTCGTAGACCAAAAGTGGAAGCGTTTAGTTAACGCGGTTGATGTAGTCGAACGTCTTCACGATCCAACCGATCCAAGCACCGAACGTATGACACCTCCGCATTCAGCACACGTTCAGCTCGGAGACCTCCCTCATACTCTTGATCCAGTTAAGGCCGGGGAGAGTTTGTTCAACACGATGGCATGGTGACGGTGATGATGAAGTTACCGGCGTAGGGCTTCGCCTAAGCACTATGACAATATGACCGTGGTGTGTAACTTTGGAGGGGGCACTGCACACGGCCAAAACAATTGTCAACTTGTGTGTATAAGGGGTGCCCCCTCCCTTGTATATAAAGGAGTGGAGGAGGGGGAGGGTCGGCCCTCTATGGCGCGCCGAAGGGGGGAGTCCTACTCCCAGCGGGAGTAGGATTCCCCCTTCCCAAGTTGGAGTAGGAGAGGAAGGATGGGGGAGAGAGAGGGAAGGAAGGGGGTGGCCCCCACCCAATTCGGATTGGGCTAGGGGGGGACGCCCTCCGCCTGGCCGCCTCCTCTCTCCCACTAAAGCCCAATAAGGCCCATACACTCCCCGGGTGGTTCCGGTAACCTCCGATACTCCAGTAAATGCCCGAACTCATCCGGAACCATTTTGATGTCCAAACACAGTCGTCCAATATATCAATATTTATGTCTCGACCATTTCGAGACTCCTCGTCATGTCCGTGATCACATCCAGAACTCCAAACTACCTTCGGTTCATCAACACACATAAACTCATAATACCAATCGTCATCGAACGTTAAGCATGCGGACCCTACGGGTTCGAGAACTATGTAGACATGACCGAGACACGTCTCCAGTCAATAACCAATAGCGGAACCTGGATGCTCATATTGGTTCCTACATATTCTACGAAGATATTTATTGGTTAAACCGCATAACAACATACATTGTTCCCTTTGTCATCGGTATGTTACTTGCCTGAGACTCGATCGTCAGTATCTCAGTACCTAGTTCAATCTCGTTACTGGCAAGTCTCTTTACTCGTTCTGTAATACTTAATCACGCAACTAACTCACTAGTCACAATGCTCGCAAGGCTTATAGATTAGTATTACCAAGAGGGCCCAGAGATACCTCTCCGAAACACGGAGTGACAAATCCTAATCTTGATCGATGCCAACCCAACAAACACCTTCGGAGACACCTGTAGAGCACCTTTATAATCACCCTTTTACGTTGTGACATTTGGTAGCACACAAAGTGTTCCTCCGGTATTCGGGAGTTGTCTAATCTCATAGTCTGAGGAACTTGTATAAGTCATGAAGAAAGCAGTAGTAATGAAACTAACATGATCATAATGCTAAGCTAACGGATGGGTCATGTCCATCACATCATTCTCCTAGTGATGTGATCTCGTTCATCAAATGACAACACATGTCTATGGTTAGGAAACATAACCATCTTTGATTAACGAACTAGTCAAGTAGAGGCATACTAGGGACTATATGTTTTGTCTATGTATTCACACATGTACTAAGTTTCCGGTTAATACAATTCTAGCATGAATAATAAACATTTATCATGAATTAAGGAAATAAATAATAACTTTATTATTGCCTCTAGGGCATTTTTTCAGTCTCCAGCTTGCACTAGAGTCAATAATCTAGATTACATAGTAATGGTTCTAACACCCATGGAGCTTTGGTGTTGATCATGTTTTGCTCGTGGAAGAGGCTTAGTCAATGGGTCTGCAACATTCAGATCCGTGTGTATCTTGCAAATCTATATGTCTCCTTCCGACACTTGATGACGGATGGAATTGAAGCATCCCTTGATGTGCTTGGTTCTCTTGTGAAATCTGGATTCTTTTGCCAAGGCAATTGCACCAGTATTGTCACAAAAGATTTTCGTTGGACCCGATGCACTAGGTATGACACCTAGATCATATATGAACTCCTTCATCCAAACTCCTTCACTTGCTGCTTCCGAAGTAGCAATGTACTCTGCTTCACACGTAGATCTCGCCATGATTCTCTGCTTGGAACTACACCAACTGACACCTCATCCATTCAATAAAAATATGTATCCGGTTTGTGACTTAGAGTCATCCGGATCAGTGTCAAAGCTTGCATCGACGTAACCGTTTATGATGAGCTCTTTTTCACCTCCACAAACGAGAAACATATCCTTAGTCCTTTTCAGGTATTTCAGGATGTTCTTGACCGTTGTCCAGTGCTCCACTCCGGGATTACTTTGGTACCTCCCTGCTATGCTTATACTAAGACATAAATCAGGTCTGGTACACAACATTGCATACATGATAGAACCTATGGCTGAAGCATAGGGAATGACTTTCATTTACTCTCTATCTTCTGCAGTGGTCCGGCTTTGAGTCTGACTCAACTTCACACCTTGTAACACAGGCAAGAACCCTTTCTTTGACTGATCGATTTTAAACTTCTTCAAAACTTTATCAAGGTATGTGCTTTGTGAAAGTCCAATTAAGCGTCTTGATCTATCTCTATATATCTTGATGCCCAATATGTAAGCAGCTTCTCCAAGGTCTTTCATAGAAAAACTCTTATTCAGGTATCCCTTTATGCTATGCAGAAATTCTATATTATTTCCAATCAACAATATGTCATCAACATATAAGATTAGAAATGCTACAGAGCTCCCACTCACTTTATTGTAAATACAGGCTTCTCCAAAAGTCTGTATAAAACCATATGCTTTAATCACACTATCAAAACGTTTATTCCAACTCCGAGAGGCTTGCACCAATCCATAAATGGGTCGCTGGAGCTTGCACACTTTGTTAGCACCCTTTGGATCGACAAAACCTTCCGGTTGCATCATATACAACTCTTCTTCCAGAAATCCATTCAGGAATGCAGTTTTGACATCCATTTGCCAAATTTGATAATCATAAAATGCAACAATTGCTAACATGATTCGGACAGACTTAAGCATCTATACGGGTGAGAAAGTCTCATCATAGTCAACTCCTTGAACTTGTCGAAAACCTTTTGCAACAAGTCGAGCTTTGTAAACAGTAATATTACCGTATGTGTCGTTCTTCTTCTTAAAGATCCATTTATTTTCTATGGCTTGCCGATCATCGAGCAAGTCCACCAAAGTCCACACTTTGTTCTCATACATGGATCCCATCTCATATTTCATGGCCTCAAGCCATTTCGCGGAATCTAGGCTCATCATCACTTCCTCATAGTTCGTAGGTTCATCATGGTCTAGTACCATGACTTCCAGAACAGGATTACCGTACCACTCTGGTGCGGATCTTACTCTAGAAGACCTACGAGGTTCGGTAGTAACTTGATCCAAAACTTCATGATCATCATCATTAGCTTCCTCACTAATTGGTGTAGGAATCACTGGCACTGATTTCTGTGATGAATTACTTTCCAATAAGGGAGAAGGTACAGTTACCTCATCAGGTTCCACTTTCCTCCCACTCACTTCTTTCGAGAGAAACTCCTTCTCTAGAAAGGATCCATTCTTAGCAACAAAGATTTTGCCTTCGGATCTGTGATAGAAGGTGTACCCAACAGTTTCCTTTGGGTATCCTATGAAGATGCACTTCTCCGATTTGGGTTCGAGCTTATCAGGTTGAAGCTTTTTCACATAAGCATCACAGCCCCAAACTTTAAGAAACGACAACTTTGGTTTCTTGCCAAACCACAGTTCATAAGGCATCGTCTCAACGGATTTTTTATGGTGCCCTATTTAAAGTGAATGCAGCTGTCTCTAAAGCATAACCCCAAAATGATAGCGATAAATCAGTAAGAGACATCATAGATCGCACCATATCTAATAAAGTACGGTTACGATGTTCGGACACACCATTTCGCTGTGGTGTTCCAGGTGGCGTTAATTGTGAAACTATCCCATGTTGTTTCAAATGAAGTCCAAACTCATAACTCAAATATTCTCATCCACGATCAGATCATATAAACTTTATTTTCTTGTTACGATGATTTTCCACTTCACTCTGAAATTCTTTGAACTTTTCAAATGTTTCAGACTTATGCTTCATTAAGTAGATATAACCATATCTGCTCAAATCATCTGTGAAGGTAAGAAAATAACAATATGCACCACGAGCATCAATACTCATTGGACCGCATACATCGGTATGTATTATTTCCAACAAGTCAGTAGCTCATTCTATTGTTCCGGAGAACGGAGTTTTAGTCATCTTGCCCATAAGGCATGGTTCGCAAGCACCAAGTGATTCATAATCAAGTGATTCCAAAAGTCCATCATCATGGAGTTTCTTCATGCGCTTTACACTGATATGACCCAAACGGCGGTGCCACAAATAACTTGCACTATCATTATTAAACTTCAATATTTTGGCTTCAACACTATGAATATGGGTATCACTACTATTGAGATTCAACAAAAATAGACCACTCAGCAGGGGTGCATGACCATAAAAGATATTACTCATATAAATAGAACAACCATTATTCTCCAATTTAAATGAATAATTGTCTCGCATTAAACAAGATCCAGATATAATGTTCATGCTCAACGTTGGCACCAAATAACAATTATTCCGGTCTAAAACTAATCCCGATGGTAGATGTAGAGGTAGCGTGCCGACCGCGATCACATCGACTTTGGAACCATTTCCACGCGCATCGTCACCTTGTCCTTAGCCAATCTTCGCTTAATCTGTAGCCCTTGTTTCGAGTTGCAAATATGAGCAACAGAACCCGTATCAAATACCCAGGCGCTACTGCGAGCATTAGTTAAGTACACATCAATAACATGTATATCAGGTATACCTTTCACTTTTCCATCCTTCTTATCCGCCAAATACTTGGGGCAGTTCCGTTTCTAGTGACCAGTCCCTTTGCAGTATAAGCACTCAGTTTCAGGCTTAGGTCCAGACTTGGGTTTCTTCTCTTGAGCAGCAACCCTTTTGTCGTTCTTCTTGAAGTTCCCCTTCTTCCCTTTGCCCCTTTTCTTGAAACTAGTGGTCTTATTGACCATCAACACTTGATGCTCCTTTTTGATTTCTACCTCCGCGGCCTTTAGCATCGCGAAGAGCTCGGGAATAGTCTTGTTCATCGCTTGCATATTATAGTTCATCACGAAGCCTTTATAGCTTGGTGGCAGTGATTGAAGCACTCTATCAATGACATAATCAACTGGAAGATCAAGTCCCAGCTGAGTCAAGTGATTATGATACCCAGACATTTTGAGTATGTGTTCACTGACAGAACTATTCTCCTCCATTTTTCAGCTATAGAACTTGTTGGAGACTTCATATCTTTCAACTCGGGCATCTGCTTGAAATATTAACTTCAACTCTTGGAACACCTCATATGCTCCATGACGTTCAAAACGTCTTTGAAGTCCCGATTCTAAGCCATAAAGCATGGCACACTGAACTATCGAGTAGTCATCAGCTTTGCTCTGCCAGACATTCTTAGGGTCATCAGTTGCATTTGCAGCAGGCCTGGCACCTAGCAGTGCTTCCAGGACGTAATTCTTCTGTGCAGCAATGAGGATAATCCTCAAGTTACGGACCCAGTCAGTGTAGTTGCTGCCATCATCTTTCAACTTAGCTTTCTCTAAGAACGCATTAAAATTCAAAGGAACGGTAGCACGGGCCATTGATCTACAACAATATAGACATGCAAAATACTATCAGGTACTAAGTTCATGATAAATTAAAGTTTAATTAATCATATTACTTAAGAACTCCCACTTATATAGACATCCCTCTAATCGTCTAAGTGATCACGTGATCCAAATCAACTAAACCATGTCCGATCATCATGTGAGATGGAGTAGTTTTCAATGGTGAACATCACTATGTTGATCATATCTACTATATGATTCACGCTCGACATTTCGGTCTTAGTGTTCCGAAGCCATATCAGCATATGCTAGGCTCGTCAAGTTTAACCTGAGTATTCTGCGTGTGCAAAACTGGCATGCACCCGTTGTATGTGAACTTAGAGCTTATAACACCCGATCATCACGTGGTGTCTCGGCACGACGAACTGTAGCAACGGTGCATACTCAGGGAGAACACTTGTACCTTGAAATTTAGTAAGGGATCAACTTATAATGCTACCGACGTTCTAAGCAAAATAAGATGCATAAAGGATAAATATCACATGCAATCAAAATATGTGACATGATATGGCCATCATCATCTTGTGCTCATGATCTCCATCACCGAAGCATCGTCATGATCTCCAACATCACCGGCGCGACACCTTGATCTCCATCGAAGCATCATTGTCATATCGCCAACTATTGTTACTACGACTATCGCTACCGCTTAGTGATAAAGTAAGCAATTACATGGTGATTGCATTGCATACAATAAAGCAACAACCATATGGCTCCTGCCAGTTGCCGATAACTTTGTTACAAAACATGATCATCTCATACAACAATTTATATCACATCATGCCTTGACAATATCACATCATAGCAAGCCCTGCAAAAACAAGTTAGACGTCCTCTATTTTGTTGTTGCAAGTTTTACGTGGCTGCTACGGGCTTCTAGCAAGAACCGTTCTTACCTATGCATCAAAACCACAACGATTTTTCATCAAGTGTGTTGTTTTAACCTTCAACAAGGACCGGGCGTAGCCACACTCGATTCAACTGAAGTTGGAGAAACAGACACTCATCAGCCACCTATGTGAAAGCACGTCGGTAGAACTACTCTCGCGTAAGCATACGCGTAATGTCGGTCTGAGCCGCTTCATCCAACAATACCGCCGAATCAAAGTATGACATGCTGGCAAGCAGTATGACTATTATTGCCCACAACTCTTTGTGTTCTACTCATGCATATAACATCTATGCATAGACCTGGCTCTGATACCACTGTTGGTGAACGTGGTAATTTCAAAAAAAACCTACGATCATGCAAGATCTATCTATGTGATGCATAGCAACGAGAGGGGAGAGTGTGTCCACGTACCCTCGTAGACCGAAAGAGAAAGTGTTTAGTTAACACGGTTGATGTAGTTGAACGTCTTCGCGATCCAACTGATCCAAGCACCGAACGTACGTCACCTCCGTGTTCAGCACACGTTCATCTCTGAGACGTCCCTCGTACTGTTGATCCAGTTGAGGCCGATGGAGAGTTTCGTCAGCACGACAGCGTGGTGACGGCGATGATGAAGTTACCGGCGTAGGGCTTCGCCTAAGCACTACGACGATATGACCGAGGTGTGTTACTATGGAGGGGGGCACCGCACACGGCTAAAATAATTGTCAACTTGTGTGTATAAGGGGTGCCCCCTCCCCTGTATATAAAGGAGTGGAGGAGGCGGAGGGTCGGCCCTCTATGGCGCGCCCAAGGGGGGAGTCCTACTACCAGCAGGAGTAGGATTCCCCCTTCCCAAGTTGGAGTAGGAGAGGAAGGAAGGGGGGTGAGAGAGGGAAGGAAGGGGGCCGGCCCCCCACCCAATTCAGATTGGGCTTGGGGGGGCGCCCTCCACCTGGCCGCCTCCTCCTCTCTCCCACTAAATCCCAATAAGGCCCATACACTCCCCGGGGGGTTCCGGTAACCCCCCGGTACTCCGGTAAATGCCCAAACTCATCTAGAACCATTCCGATGTCCAAACATAGTTGTCCAATATATCAATCTTTATGTCTCGACCATTTCGAGACTCCTTGTCATGTCTGTGATCACTCCGGAACTCTGAACTACCTTTGGTTCATCAAAACACATAAACTCATAATACCAACCGTCATCGAACGTTAAGCGTGCGGACCCTACGGATTTGAGAACTATGTAGACATCACCGAGACACGTCTCTGGTCAATAACCAATAGAGGAACCTGGATGCTCATATTGGTTCCTACATATTCTATGAAGATCTTATCGGTCAAACCGCATAACAACATACGTTGTTCCCTTTGTCATCGGTATGTTACTTGCCTGAGATTCGATCGTCGGTATCTCAATACCTAGTTCAATATCATTACTGGCAAGTCTCTTTACTCGTTCTGTAATACTTCATCCCGCAACTAACTCATTAATCACAATGCTTGCAAGGCTTATAGTGATGAGTATTATCGAGAGGGCCCAGAGATACCTCTCCGAAACACGGAGTGACAAATCCTAATCTCGATCTATGCCAACCCAACAAACACCTTCGGAGACACCTCTAGAGCACCTTTATAATCACCCTTTTATGTTGTGACATTTGGTAGCACACAAAGTGTTCCTCCGGTATTCGGGAGTTGTATAATCTCATAGTCTAAGGAACTTGTATAAGTCGTGAAGAAAGCAGTAGCAATGAAACTAACACGATCATAATGCTAAGATAACGGATGGGTCATGTCCATCACGTCATTCTCCTAATGATGTGATCTCGTTCATCAAATGACAACACATGTCTATGGTTAGGAAACATAACCATCTTTGATTAACGAGCTAGTCAAGTAGAGGCATACTAGGGACTATATGTTTTGTCTATGTATTCACACATGTACTAAGTTTCCGGTTAATACAGTTCTAGCATGAATAATAAACATTTATCATGAATTAAGGAAATAAGTAATAACTTTATTATTGCCTCTAGGTCATATTTCCTTCATGTGGTGCTCTAGCTCACCTCCTATGCACATGAGGTGCTCGATGAAATGCCCGAGCCACACTTAAGCTTTCTCCTCTCGAAGCTCCTTGTACAAACTCCACTTTCCTCAAGATTTATCTAGGTTTGGCGGTCCGTCCTGTCCCATCCCCGTCCTCACCGCCGTCGACCGCCCACACCGATCTCGTCGCCGGCACCACCGTGGTGAGACTCTTGTTCTTATCTTCTTTCTAAAAGAAAAAATTCTTACTTGTATGATTTAGATTGATACTTGTATAATTTTCTTACTTCTATTATTGTTTGTTATTATATAGTGCGATGGTTTTGGTATCCGTCCATGTTGGCCCTTGTCCTGTCTCTGATTCGGATGTGTTATATATTATCTTTTATAACTATTTGTTTAATTTAGTGTTTATGACAATTATGCCAACCAACGTGACGTAGATGTTTTATTTAGGAGGTATGTGAACCGGAAATTCCAACCGACCCTCTTGTCGAGAGGTTAAATTTAGTTGAAAAAGAAAACGATTACTTGAAGAAAAAATTGAAAAGAATTGAGGAGGAGAAGATGGCATTGGAGTTGCATGTTGCGGATATCATCGATGATCACAAAATCAAGATGGATAAAATGCGCTTGAACATTAGAAAGATTAAAAATATGCCATTCATACTAAGGCTTGGTATCATTACGCCGTTGGATCAATTGGTACCTTAGTTGCGATTATGATCACATTTGTTGCTGCATTGAAATGCTTTACATCGTTTCAATGTATGGTTTAATTAGATGCTCTAGAGAGCTATATGTTGTCCAATGAGAACTATGTATGAACTTTATGTATTTATTTTTTCAGTAATAACAATTGATCACTATTGTACTTTGGTTTTAATGTGATGATGAACTTCTCTTAATTTGGTCACTTCTCTATTCATGATGTTCTGTAATGGTTTTTGCCACACTTAATTATATATAATGCACACAGATGAACCGGCAATGGATGTATGGTGACAGACGCACCTCCGAGTACATTAAGGGCCTGTATAATTTTCTCGAAGTGTCTAAGGCAAACAAGCAGAATGGTTTTATGTGTTGTCCATGCCCTATCTGTGGGAATATGAAGTCTTACTCTGACGCGAAAACCCTTCACATCCACCTGCTTGAGAAGGGTTTCATGCCACACTATAATGTTTGGACCAAGCACGGAAAAAGAGGGGCTATGATGGAAGAGAACGAAGAAGAAGAAGAAGATGACGACACACTATGTGCCCCCTGAATACGGTGATGCTGCAACGGGGGAAGCTGAAGATCAAGAGGAACCAGACGATGTGCCCGATGATGATCTTCGTCGGGTCATTGTTGATGCAAAGAGACAATGCAAAAGTGAAAAGGAGAAGTTGAAGTTTGATCGCATGTTAGAGGATCACAAAAAAGGGTTTTACCCCAATTGCAAATATGGCAACACAAAACTCGGTACCACACTGGAATTGATGCAGTGGAAGGCAGACAATGGTGTATCTGACAACGAATTTGAGAAGCTACTGAAAATATTGAAGAAGAAGATTCCAAAGGAAAACGAATTGCCCGACAGTACGTACGGAGAAAAGAAGGTTCTATGCCCTCTAGGATTGGAGGTGCAGAAGATACATGCATACCCTAATGAATGCATCCTCTACCGTGGTGCGTATGAGGATTTGAACGCATGCCCGATATGCGGTGCATTGTGGTATAAGATCAGACGAGATGACCCTGGTGATGTTGATGGCGAGCGCCCCAGGAAGAGGGTTCCTGCCAAGGTGATGTGGTATGCTCCTATAATACCACGGTTGAAACGTCTTTTCAGAAACAAAGAGCATGCCAAGTTGATGTGATGGCACAAAGAGGACCGTAAGAAAGACGGGAAGTTGAGAGCACCCGCTGACGGGTCACAGTGGAGAAAAATCAAGAGAAAGTGGGGGGACTTTGCAGGTGACGCAAGAAACGTATGGTTTGGTTTAAGCATGGATGGCATTAATCCTTTTGGGGAGCAGAGGAGCAATCATAGCACCAGGCCCGTGACTCTATGTATATATAACCTTCCTCCTTGGTTGTGCATGAAGCAGAAGTTCATTATGATGAAGTGCTCATCCAAGGCCCTAAGCAACCCGGCAATGACATTGATGTGTATATAAGGCCATTAGTTGAAGAACTTTTACAGTTGTGGAATGGAAAAGGTGTATGTGTGTTGGATGAGCATGACCAGCAGAAATTTGACCTACATGCGTTGCTGTTTATAACCATCAATGATTGGCCTGATCTCAGTAACCTTTTAGGATAGACAAACAAGGGATACCATGCATGCACACACTATTTAGATGACACTGAAAGTATATATTTGGACAAATGCAGGAAGAATGTGTACCTGGGGCATCGTCAATTTCTTCCGACCAACCATCAATATCAAAAGAAAGGCAAGCATTTCAAAGGCGAGGCAGATCACCGGAAGAAGCCCACCGTCCATACTGGTGATCGCATACTTGCTATGGTCAATTATTTACAAGTAATCTTTGGAAAGGGTCCCGATGGACTATCTGTTCTGAATGATGCTAAGGGACGCACACCCATGTGGAAGAAGAAATCTATATTTTCGGACCTACCCTACTGGAAAGACCTAGAGGTTCGCTCTACAATCAACTTGATGCACGTGATGGAGAATCTTTGTGTGAACCTGCTAGGCTTCCTAGGCATGTATTGGAAGACAAAATATACACCGGAGGCACGGAAGGACCAGCAACATGTGCATGAAAAAGACGGCATGCCTACAAAGCAGTATGAAGGTCCTACCAGCAACGCTCTTACCAAAGAAGAGAAGGAAATCTTCTTTGAATGCCTACTCAGTATGAAGGTCACGTCTGGCTTCTCGTCGAATATAAAGGGAATAATAAATAGGGATAATTAGATTTATGCCCCTAGTTGTGTCCCACTCATCTGTTTTACCCCTAATTCCCAAAAGTTACCGGTTCTACCCAAGTCACTTTGCTCCTCTTATGCTTTTGCCCTTTGACCGTTTGACCGTCAGTTTGAAAACTTCATAACTAATTCATACTAAATCAGAAAAATGCAAATAAGATACCAAAATGTTTAGAAAAACATCACCTATATGTCAGTGTCATTTGCATTCATGAAAAATGTATTGAAAAGTGCACATTTGAGTTTTAGCTCTTTTGGTACCACCATGAATAGTAAACTCTAAAAAAGTTCAAAAAAATCAAAAAAAAATGGTGGCAAAGAATGACAAATGTTTTAAGTGCATGCCAAGTTTCATCAGGGAATAACATTCATGGGTGCCGCGGCAAAAAAAAACAATCAGCTCTCCAAAATAGATTATTTTTTTCCACGACTTCCATGAATGCCGTTCCCTAATGAAACTTGGCAAGCACTTAGAACATTTGTCGTTCTTTGTCACCATGTTTTTTTGAATTTTTTTAGAGTTTACTATTCATGGTGGTATCAGAAGAGCTAAAACTCAGATGTGCACTTTTCAACACTTTTTTCATGAATGCAAATGACACTGACATGTAGATGATGTTTTTCTGAACATTTTGGTATCTTATTTACATTTTTCTGATTTAGTATGAATTAGTTATGAAGTTTTCAAACTGACGGTTGTCAAACGGTCAAAGGGCAAAAGCATAAGAGGAGCAAAGTGACTTGGATAGAACCGGTGACTTTTGGGAATTAGGGGTAAAACAGATGAGTGGGACACAACTAGGGGCATAAATCTAATTATCCCTAATAAATATGGCAGAGAAAAAGTTTCAGAACCTGAAGTCTCATGACCGCCACGTGATTATGACGCAACTGCTTCCGGTTGCATTGAGGGGTCTTCTCTCGGAAAACGTTCGATTAGCCATTGTGAAGCTATGTGCATTCCTCGATGCAATCTCTCAGAAGGTGACTGATCCAATCCTACAAAGGTTAAGGAGTGATCTGGCGCAATGTCTTGTCAGTTTCGAGCTGGTGTTCCCACCATCCTTCTTCGATATGCTGACGCACGTCCTAGTTCTTCTAGTCGACGAGATTGCCATTTTAGGCCCTGTATTTCTACACAATATGTTCCCCTTTGAGAGGTTCATGGGAGTCTTAAAGAAATATGTTTGTAACCGTGCTAGGCCAGAAGGAAGTATCACCACGGGCCATCAAATAGAGGAGGTCATTGGGTTTTGTGTTGATTTCATTCCTGGCCTTATGAAGATTGGTCTCCCTCAATCGCGGTATGAGGGGAGACTGACTGGAAAAGGCACACTAGGAGCGGACTCAATAATATGTAGGTACGGGCATTCTTGGTCTCAAGCACACTACACAGTTTTACAGAATTCTACCTTGGTGACCCGGTATGTCAATGAACACAAAAATATTCTGCGCTCCAAACACCCAGAGTAGTGTGACGACTGGATTACATGTGAACACATCAGGACTTTCCGCAGTTGGTTACAAACACGTCTCATGGGTGACAATGCTATTTCTAATGTGCTGTACTCATTGGCCAGGGGACCATCTTTGACTTTGTTGAATTACAAAGAGTACGAGATAAATGGGAATACATTTTACACGATCGCCCAAGATCAAAAGAGCACCAACCAAAACAGTGTTGTCCGCTTTGATGCGGCAATCAAGAGGGAAAAGGACACATATTATGGTTACACAGTGGACATATGGGAACTTAACTATGGACATGATTTTAAGGTCCCTTTGTTTCAATGCAAATGGGTCAATCTGTCGGGAGGCGGGGTATAGGTAGACCCATCGTACGGAATGAAAACAATGGATCTGAACAATCTTGGGTACACAGATGAACCATTCATCCTAGCCAATGATGTGGCGCAGGTTTTCTATGTGAAGGACATGTCTACCAAATCGAGGAAAAGAAAAGATAAGGAAGCGAATACATCATAGATGAGCCAAAGTGCCACATAGTTCTTTTAGGAAAAAGAGACATCATCAGAGTGGAGGGCAAGTGATAAGCACATTTCATATATATAATCTTGACACACAAATTCACCATTTCTTGAGATGTGTCCATCTATTCTTGCTAAGAATTATCGAATATTTGATTGATAATCATAAAAGAGATTGTGACTAGTCATTTGTTTATTTTGCAGAAAAGTGCGCAAAGGCACTATAAACTTCATGATTCCGACTATGCGGATAACGAGAAGAGTCAAGAGCAGGAAAGAAGAATTGAGGAATGAGACTAGGGGGAGAAAAGAAGGAAAAGGGACCCAACTGTGAAGGAAGAAGTATCTAGGGGGTGCAAACTAAATGAAGAATGGATCTTCTTGTGTAGAAAGTTGAGAGGAGGAGGGCCAAAGTGCAATATGGCAGCTGAGAGAAGGGGAACAAAATCACTAGCGCAGCCTCAATTTTGGATCGCGCCTGGCACATCTCTCTCCCCCTCGCCCCTCCTTCTCCACCTCCGGCCGCCGCCACGGCCAGGCTGGCGTGGCGGTGTGTCACCCAGCCATCTATCCACTCCATCTCCACCATACCATCTCCACCACCCGCCGCTGCCAGCGCCACATCACCACCACCATCCGCTGCATGTTACTTTGTCGTGCCACACCAGCAACAACCCTAGCTCACCACCAGCGCCACCACTCGTGCGACCCACCAGACATTGGGGTCACGGACATCTGATCCACTGTGCCCCTACATCGGCTGCTACATATTCTCTCCCCTGCTGAACTGCCGCTGCTCCTAATCTTCTTCTCCAACTCCTTTTGCTCCTTCCCTCGTCCTGCTGCTGCTATATCATCCAATCCCCACGCTGCTCCTATTCCCTTTCCTTGTTGTTGTTCCTTTACTGAAAAAATGACCTGCAGTTGTTCCTCTCACACTCTCTGCTACTCCCCCAACGATCTTCTGCTACCTGTTCTTAAGCTCGCCTGTTGCTGTTGTTCTTCTTCTTATCTCCAAGTCACTGCTGCCTATCCAATGCCACTTGCTACTATTCTCTTTCTACCTCTTTGTAATTCAACGGGGTCAGATGGCTACTACAAAGCCCGGACGTTGTGGGACAAAGCTGAGAAAAACCTGCTTGCTAAAGGGGGAACCAGCGACATTGCACTGGCCAGATCATTCAAGGACTTGGTTCTTCGGGGTTGGAGGAACTTTGGACCTAGAAACATGGGAGTGTCGTTGGACAGACGAGCAACTTTCAATACCCATCAAGAAGCTTCAGGAATATATCAGCGCAGCGCAGGAAGGGACGTTCATTCCCGACAGACAGAAGGACGAGTTGACTGAGGCCCTCGGGAATCCTGAGCACCCTAGACAAACACGAGGTACACCAGGCTCCATTCCGTGGGTGGTTGGGTTTCCCGGCGCAGGCAGTTACAGAAGCTGGGATAGAAAGAGGAAAGTGGAGCTGAGTGAAATGTAGAACCTCAATGCAAGAATAGTGAAGCTAGAGGAACTTGCGGCTATCGGCCAACCATCTCAGCGGCACAAAGATCCTGCCCCAGAAGCTACCCCCCCCCCCATCTCAGCGGAGAACCAGCATGGCTTCCACGGAGCTCGTTCAACATGATTTCAGGGCTCCTCGCTACCTCATGGATACTATCATGGAGGCTCACCATTGCGAGCTTATGACGAAATGGCAGAACCTGACTTTGAAGGCGGTTGTCGGCTCTGTTGCACCTCCTCTTGCTGACGGAACTTTTCACTGTCGTCCAATTCCACATGGTTATGCTGTTGTGATGGTGGATGAAATAATGAAGGGATTTGAGTAGCTGGAGCTTGACCACCCTACAGGTGAAGGGGAGAATCATCTGGTTTATGCTTTGAGGAGTACATGTCTATGGAGGAAGGAGTACATTAAGCTTCCAAACTGGACCCTCCTCCTTCGGCGAGTCAGGGCACTCCGCCTCCTCCTCCACCTCCTCCTCCGGTGAGTGATCAGGGCACTCCGCCTCCTCCTCCACCTACTCCGGCGCGTGGGGGCACTTCGGCTCCTCCTCCGCCTCCTCCGGCACATCGGATCACTCCACCTCCTCCGGCGTGTCAGCAGACTCCGCTGCGTCAGCAATGGCGGAAGAGAGACGCCTTCGCTCCGACGGCTAGAAGTACAAGCAGAGGCGGGAAGCAATTCAAATACGGTCCATGTATAAAGGCTCCAAAAAAGTTACCATATGAGAGGACTGACAAGGAAAACGAGGACATCTGTTGTGCCCAAGTGAGGGACTTTTTTGCACGGAAACCTCCACCTCCGAAGGAAACAGTAGATCCGGTGAAAGTGAAGCGCACTATCGATTCCCTGAAGCGACCACCACCGCCTCACATCGCAATCCAACTATGAGCGCATTATTGAAAGGACATATAAGGAAGCGGAGCAGTCAGGAAGTACTTGCAGTGATGCAAGGTTAGCAGAACGAAGAAGTGGGAAAAAATCCCCAGCTTGGCGAACAGGCGAACCAATCGTGCCCCCCGCTCAAGGTGTCTAGCGATATCATCGCTAATCATCCGGGGATGGTGCCCGGTACCAATCCTGCTGATTACCTGAGCAATGATGTAGAGTTTGAAATAATGGAGGTGGACACCTTCAAATACGCATACGAAAGCCTCTCGTCAGACCTGATCATCCTCCTCTATCAACGATGATGTGAAGATTGCATGAATGGTACATGAAAACCTGCAGCGAGTCTGGGAAGAATAGTTTCATGCTGAGACTAAAAAGAGCACGACCTCGTTGGAACTGAGTTGTTGCCTGTTGAATTTGTGGAGTTGTTCCAGTTATACAATCAAATGGCCCTCGGCAAACAAATCGTGACTTGCTACTGTCTGTAAGTATTACTTCTGTAATTAAGTCTCTATATATATCAGCTCTTTCATTGCATGTATATATAATTATCCTCACTATATTATGCAGATTGAAGATCGTCGAATGCAGAAAAGCACAAATCTATGACATTGGGTTCATTAACCCAAATACCATAAATGAATGGTCGGTTAAAAACAGAGTCTCTGGTACCGAGGACAATTTGCTACAATCATTACATCTAAATCAAAACAAAGAGAAAATACTATTTCCTTACAACTTCAAGTGAGTGTTACTGTCTTGTGCATATTTAGTTTCCCTTACTCGAGGTTATAGTGATGTAATTGATGAGTTATGCATGCATCCATGCGCAGATTCCACTTTATTCTGCTAGAGATTAAGCTTGATCGGGGATTAGTAACTGTCTTAGACTCGAGACGAAAAGATCCCCAGGAGTATGCAGACATGATTGAAATGCTCCAGAAGTAAGTTCAATCGATCATTATCGCACCATATCGACAACTTTGTGTTGGGGCACGCGGTAATTTCAAAATTTTCCTACGATCACGTAAGATCTATCTGGGTGATGCATAGCAACGAGAGGAGAGAATGTGTCCATGTACCCTCGTAGATCGAAAGTGGAAGCGTTATGACAACGCGGTTGATGTAGTCGTACGTCTTCACATGATCCGACCGATCCAAGTACCGAACGTACGGCACCTCCGTGTTCAGCACACGTTCAGCACGATGACGTCCCTCATACTCTTGATCCAGTTAAGGCCGAAGGTGAGTTCCGTCAGCATGATGGCGTGGTGACGGTGATGATGATGCTACCGGCGTAGGGCTTTGCCTAAGCTCCACAACAGTATGATCGAGGTGTGTAACTGTGGAGGGGGGCACCGCACACGACTGAAAGATCAACTTGTGTTGTCTTTGGTGCTATTGGGATGCCCCTTGGCCACGTATATAAAGAAGGGAGGGAGGGAGGAGGTCGGCCAAGTTTGGGCACGCCAGGGGGGAGTCCTACTTGAACTCCTAGTCCAAGTAGGATTCGCCCCCCCCCCTTTCCTTTCTTCCACCGGAGGGAGAGGTAAGGGAGAGAGAGGGGGAAGGAAAAAGGGGGCCGGCCCCCTCACCTGGTCCAATTTGGTTTGGGCAAGGGGAGGGGCGCCCCTCTCACGTGGCCCTTTCTCCTCTCCTCCAATAAGGCCCACTAGGCCCAATACTTCTCCCGGGGGGTACCGGTAACCTCCCGGTACTCCAGAAAAATGCCCGAACCACTTGGAACCATTCCGATGTCCAAATGCAACCTTCCAATATATGAATCTTTACCTCTCGACCATTTCGAGACTCCTCGTCATGTCCATGATCTCATCCGGAACTCTGAACAAACTTTAGTACATCAAATCACATAACTCATAATACAAATCGCCATTGAACGTTAAGCGTGCGGACCATACGGGTTCGAGAACTATGTAGACATGACCGAGACACATCTCCGGTCAATAACCAATAGCGGAACCTGGATTCTCATATTGGCTCCTACATATTCTATGAGGATCTTTATCGGTCAAACCGCATAACAACATACGTTGTTCCCTTTGTCATCGGTATGTTACTTGCCCGAGATTCGATCATCGGTATCATCATACCTAGTTCAATCTTGTTACCGGCAAGTCTCTTTACTCGTTCCATAATGCATCATCCCGTAACTAACTCAATAGTCACATTGCTTGCAAGGCTTATAGTGATGTGCATTATCGAGAGGGCCCAGAGATACCTATGGAGTTAAAAATCCTAATCTCGATCTATGCCAACCCAACAAACACCTTCAGATACACCTATAGAGCATCTTTATAATCACCCATTTATGTTGTGACGTTTAATAACACACAAGGTGTTCCTCCGGTATTCGGGAGTTGCATAATCTCATAGTCTGGGGAACATGTATAAGTCATGAAGAGAGCAGTAGCAACGAAACTGTAACGATCATAATGCTAAGCTAATGGATGGGTCATGTCCATCACATCATTCTCCTAATGATGTGATCCCGTTCATCAAATGACAACACATGTCTATGGTTAGGAAACATAACCATCTTTGATTAAACGAGCTAGTCTGGTAGAGGCATACTAGGGACAATATGTTTTGTCTATGTATTCACACATGTACTAAGTTTCCGGTTAATACAATTCAAGCATGAATAATAAACATTTATCATGAATTAAGGAAATAAATAATAACTTTATTATTGCCTCTAGGGCATATTTCCTTCAGTCTCCCACTTGCACTAGAGTCAATTATCTTGTTCACATCACCATATGATTTAACACCAATATTCACATATGTATGTAATTAACACCCATAGTTCACATCGTCATGTGACCAACACCCAAAGGGTTTACTAGAGTCAATAATCTAGTTCACATCGCTATGTGATTAACACCCAAAGATTACTAAGGTGTGATCATGTTTTGCTCGTGAGAGAAGTTTAGCCAACCGTTCTGTCACATTCAGAGCCGTATGTATTTTTCAAATATTCTATGTCTACAATGCTCTGCAGGAGCTACTCTAGCTAATTGCTCTCACTTTCAATATGTATCCAGATTGAGACTTAGAGTCATCTGGATCGCTGTAAAAGCTTGCATCGATGCAACTCTTTACTACGAGCTCTTTTATCACCTCCATAATCGAGAAATATTTCCTTAGTCCTTGTCGGTGTCAAAACCGGCGGATCTCGGGTAGGGGGTCCCTATGCGTCTAAGGTCGATGGTAACAGGAGGCGGGGGACACGATGTTTACCCAGGCTCGGGCCCTCTCTATGGAGGTAATACCCTACTTCCTGCTTGATTAATCTTGATGTTATGAGTATTACAAGAGTGGATCTACCACGAGATCATTGAGGCTAAACCCTAGAAGCTAGCCTATGATTAAGATTGTGTATATTGATCTATCGACTAGCCTGTCCCTGGTTTATATAATGTACCAGAGGCCTAGGATAACAAGAGTCCTAGCCGAATGTGCCGGTGGGGAGGAGTCCTTGTCTTGATCACCAAGTCTTGTGGAATCTTCCTTGTATGTGGCCGCTGTCCGAACTGGCCCATGAGTATACGGCCATGGGGGTCCTCGGCCAAATCCAACTGATCGGGAGACGACGTGGTGAGTACCCCCTGGTCCAGGACACTGTCAGTAGCCCCCTGAACCGGTCTTCAAGTTGGGGATGCTCCTCGATTCTTCTGAACTGTTCTTCGTCTTCAGTCGTCGGTCTTGAAAACTGGTTCAACAAATCTTCTCATCTTCGATCTTGAGGATCGCCGAAGTGCATCCGAAGAGTTTACACGTCGGGTATCCGAGGAGCCCCTTTAAGTTTCCGACCATTATCAATGCCTTGTTATTTTTATGCCACACCTCGAGTTTGAAGTTGTACCCGGGCAACAGTGTCCTCTTGCGTCCGAGCTCCAACGCCGGACTGTATTCGAGGTATCTTTTGCAGCCGAGCACCAACACCGGGCTGTATCCAAGCTCCAACACCGGATAGTATCCGAGCTCCAACGTCGGACTATATCCAAGCTCCAACCCGGACTGTATCCGAGCTCCAACGCCGGACTATATCCATGCTCCAACGCCGGACTGTATCCGAGGTGTCATAGATCACCTTGGTTCTAAAAAGTTGAAGGAGTTTAGCCGTGCTTAATGCCGGAAATGCCCTCTATGGAGCCAGCCACTGGCGCCCGAGCTTTATGCCGGACTGCTTCCAAGGTGGTGCACCACCCCGACCGCAGGCTGATTTTTTGTGAATATTTTTAGCTGGTGCAATTTATTCTCTGTCGAGGTATATAGCCAGTATATGCATATCCAGCAGCCCTCAAGGTGTGTGTCGGTCTAAAACCCGAGATGCACCTGAAGGAAAACATAAAACTGCTGATCCAAGTAGCCCCTGAGACTTAGGTCGATTTGCAAAATCAGCCTAAGGATCAGCTCCTAGCTCGGCAGCATACGTAGGAATAGAAACACAGTGTAATATATTAGAAATAATGATCGGCGAACATGCCCCTGAGAGAGGGTTGTGAGAAGTCGCCGTGATGTATTAGCTTGATGCCGGATAAGTCCCAGATGGTACTTATTGTTGTCTGAAGACACGTTTGCCCATAGTTCGGTTATGCCGAACACTGGGTACTTTGAACTTTCTGCATTGAATAGGCAATGCAGTAGCCCCCGAGCCACTGGTCGGGTGGCAACACCAGATCAGGGGATTGATGTGCCACTTTAATATTTATAAATAATGAGCATGAAGCCCAGTAGCCCCCGAGCCTTAATGTGGGCACGGGTGGCCGAATTAAGGATTGATATCCATAGTAAAATCACAGATTATGTGTAATGATTCTATGTATCCAAGTACTCTACATCATTAATGCTCGAATCCGTATTGTACAAAACTTTTTTGACCGACCATCGGCTTCAACCTCTTCGGCCAGTAGCCGAGGGGTGTTTTCCTACTTTATAAAACCATTATAAGGGCAAAGATTTATGGAAAACAAGGCAATCCGGCCATACGGTTTTATAAACAAAGGTACGCGGAGAGATATGTTATATTACTTAATGTAAGAAACATCTTCCAAGGAAAATAGTCCCGCTATCGGTTCCTTTATTTGGGTCGTCATGCTTATCATGATCATGAAACCTCACCTCCGATCAATGTGGGAGGAAAATATTGAGGATTTAGTTCGGGGAAAGTTCCTGAATTCTATGGTATTAATGAACCAAAATTTTCACTTCCATCGTTGCCGACCAATGTGATCCTTTAAGATTGCTAGCTTTCGGCTTCACCCACTCTGAGGTACTAACTCAGATGACCCGGTAGTAACAATCACAGAGGTGCTCCCTTTACCGCCTAGCCGAACAATCGGGAACGTAGGGGTAAGCACAGGAGCCAGGCAACCCAGCTTGGCAAGAATCTTAAGTCAAATTGATGCATATTCATGGCTTTATAACGATAATCGCGAAAGGCAGTGCTTGTATAATGAGTACCAACACTGATGATATATGTTTATTTTGACTCCGTTGCAACTGTTTATAATCTGAAAGTGGCCCATCGTCGGCTTCTACCCCTTTATAGATACTATGCAGGGTGTTTCCGCAATAACAAGACAACCCTTAGCCGACGCCTCGGTGCCCGAAGGCGGTTGTGTTAGCGGAAACGAGGCAATCGGATATGCGGGCTTTATAACTTTCACTTAGTCATAGGACCTTTAAATTGGGGAAGCTAGCTACGAGCCCCCGATTAATGTTCGGCGACAGCCGAGGCCAAGCCGTAAACACTTTGGCCAATGTTATGAACGGCCGGTCATTTAACATAGTCATCGGATCGCTGACCAGTTTACACCTATTGTGACAGTCAGTTTTCAGCTTTCTCCACTGAGGTGCTTAACCATGCGAGCTGGAAGCATAATCGCAGTGGTTCTCCCTTTGCACACCTAGCCGAACAAAGTGGAACGTAGGAGGCAAGCACAGGAGCTGGGCAACCCAAATATTGAGACACAATTTGAAACCGATGCATATATAGCAATATTCGAGAATGTTTTTGCCAAATCTCTAAAGGTGTCCGGCGTTGCACTGCGAGACTTATGCTGGAAACATACAAATAGTTTAAAAGTGCCATAAGCTTGGAAACCCAAAAAACGTCAGTAAAAACTTGACGTCCCAACAATATCAAGTGTTCGGTGCCAATCCAAAAATTGGAAAAAAATTGCGCTTCTGTCATGCTTTAATAGGACACATCCAATCTCAAGACTTCACGCGGGTCAGCCTACGGCTTCAAGCTCCTTATCCCAAAGGCGGAGTACTTCTCTGAAGTCAATTTAGTGAACTAAACTCGAGCGGCTTTTAGAGAAAAGACAGGCTATCCGGCTATTGACCATACACTGGAGTCGAAAAAGGAGCGGTAGAAAAGGACTTTGCAACGACCAAGAAGAAAACACATTTACTATAAAACAGCTCATATAAATTTTAAGAGCCCCCAAGTGACTTGGGTAAAAGAATTTTATGTATAATGATTGTATGTATCGAAGTACTTATATCATATCTATGTTCCCCTGAACTTTAAACGCGTCTTAACCAATCGTCGGCTTCTCCCTCTTCGGTCAAGGGCCGAAAAGTTTTATGTACTCCACCTGTCAAGAATATCAATGATGTTTCCAATAACCAGGCAATAAGGCCACAAGGCTGTAACAGACAAAGCGCGCTCAAGGAACTTATGCTATATTACTGACGAAGTGTAAGAAGCATCTTCAAAGAAAATAGTACCTCCACCGATACCTTTCTTCGGTTGCTCATTGTGAACATGAGGCTTGTGCAATAGATTTTTTGTACCCATTAGTTCCGTTGTGTGCCGACCATGATTGAAAACAATAAGAGCGCTAGCTTTCAGCTTCACCCAGTCTGAGGTCCGAACTCGGATGAACCCGTCGTGACAATCACAGAGGTGCTCCCTTTACTCCCTAGCCAAACAATCGGGAACGTAGGGGTAAGCACAGGAGCAAGGCAACCCAGCTTGCGTAACACTTAAGTCAATATGGTGCATATTATGGTGTAATACACGAACAAGGAATGAAGTTGTACAAGTATAATCATATGCAAGAGGAGAAGGCTTCATAAAGGAAGCCCCCAAGTAAACGGGGTATCGAATTTGTGTGGTGCAAACAAATTTTTGACAAGGAATTTTGTCATAAACAATTTGCCAAAAAGGAATAATGCTTGGTCGAACCGAACAAAATTTAAAACAGAAAGTCTTTGAGCATGAAAGCGACTTACCTGGTTAATGTGCTCGGTGTTGATGACGCGATTCGGGCTTGTGGTAGGACGAAGACGCACATTGATCTGTGATAGATCCGACAAGGTTCGCAGTCCTCGGCATGGCCGAGGTCCCAGCCCCCAAGCCCGAGGTGTCCGAGCAAGGAGTTCAGCACTCCGGAGTAGTGACCGCGTAACGCAGTCAAAATTGATTACCTGCACACATAAAACAGTGCGGTCCAGAAAATTATATATATATATATAATCCTTGCATAATTTCTTTACATAAAAATAATTTATTTAAAGAGATGTGGCTTGGTGCCAAAGCCAATGTCGATGCAGGGCGTCGGCGTGATGCAGTGAAGGCGTGACAAAGCCTGAATTTGCAGGGCAGTCGGGGCTCCAGATGCGCGTTCGCCGAACTACAGAAGGGAGACGGACCGAACCATCGCGCAACCATCGTTAATGCGGTCATCATTCGACAAGCCTGTGTACAGATGATGGAACAAACCAGAGTAATAATTTTTCAAAAAAATAAACCCAAGCAAGAAAAAAAGTACTAGGATTAATAGCACCTGGTTTATCTGTTGTAGCAATCTGAAAAAAGATTACTCCCGAAATTGGGACTTGATCCGCACACCCATTGTCTGGTGAGCGATGGAGCGGCGGCATGGCGATGCTGGCAAAGGTTGGCTTCCCGAGGCAAAGCCCCCGGTCCAGCTAACGTGACGAAGTTGGTCGGTTGATGACGCTGAAGTCTCTGGAGTAGGTCGATGAAGGGATGACAAAGCCCCGGGTCCAGACGAGGAGACAGAGCAGGTCGGTGAGGAGATGTTGTAGTTGCCATGTCAGCCGAGCTGTTGAAATAGTTCGGCGTGATGGACATTGGCTCGATGAAGCAATTGTTCAACCCTGCCGATGCAGGTCCTAACTTGTGACGTGGTTAATGCTGGCTTGATGAAGTGACCGTGCGGCGATGCCGGTGTGCTTGCTGCCGAACTCTTGTTCAGCTTGCCGAGATGATGATCCAAAGAAGTTGAGCTCGGCTCAATAAAGTGACGACGTGTCTAGCGCAGGTCGGCAGCAGTAGAGAAACGTTGTCGGGCTGGTTTGACACCAGCGCGATGGTGAAGATCATATTGGAGAAGACTTTAAAATTAGTAGGATGTGTTTGAGAACAAAACACAATACCTCATACAAAACTTCCTTCAAAAAGGATGTCTGAAATCCCGTTCATAAAAAAAGATGAATTCGGGTCGGATTCTTTCTCGCGCAGAAAACTGATCCGAAAAGTGATGCACTAATCGGAAGGTTCTCGGAGTTTGGATGATCGGATCGAGCTGAAATTTTGAGGGGTGGTAGATATGGGAATTCCGCAACAGATGAACGGTTGGATCTTCCAAAGGACCTCCGAGCTGGGCTCTGGGGTCCACGCCCTAAACTTGTCCAGATTCTCGTCCAGATTTGACAGGGCTCCGGTATATCGTAGATTGCCAGAGATATCTCCATCGGAACTCGACGAAATTTTCCAGGGTTGTTGTAGACTCAATTCCACACAATTCCACAGAAGCAATCATTAAAACGACACTTGAGGAGGCGGCGGCGGTGGATACAAGTTCGCTTTCTAGAAAAATAGCATGGTCGCCCGAGGACAATGTTGACGTTGAGCCCCCGAGCTTCATGGATGATTCCTCCATGATCTTGATAGAGATCGGAGTTGATGTTGATGAAGGCCCTCATCCAAACATGACAATCGGAGGTAGGCGCAGTCCTTGGTCAAGCCAAGGTGACTAGTCGAGCCGGTGACGAAGAAGCCGACATCGCAGTTGATCTGTAGTCGAGCAATTGATCCTTTGCCGATCACACAGCGGAACTCTCAATGAAAGCACCAATGTCGGTGTCAAGACCGGCGGATCTCGGGTAGGGGGTCCCGAACTGTGCGTCTAAGGTCGATGGTAACAGGAGGCGGGGGACATGATGTTTACCCAGGTTCGGACCCTCTCTATGGAGGTAATACCCTACTTCCTGCTTGATTGATCTTGATGATATGAGTATTACAAGAGTGGATCTACCACGAGATCATTGAGGCTAAACCCTAGAAGCTAGCCTATGATCATGATTGTGTATATTGATCTATCGACTAGCCTGGCCCTGGTTTATATAATGTACCAGAGGCCTAGGATAACAAGAGTCCTAGCCGAATACGCCGGTGGGGAGGAGTCCTTGTCTTGATCACCAAGTCTTGTGGAATCCTCCTCGTATGCAGCAGTTGTCCGAACTGGCCCATGAGTATACGACCATGGGGGTCCTCAGCTGAATCCAACTGATCGGGAGACAACATGGTGAGTACCCCCTGGTCTAGGACACCGTCAGTCCTCACTAAGGATAATCTTGACCGCCATCCAGTGATCTACTTCTAGATCAAAATTGTACTCCCTTGCCAATCTTAGGGCAGGGTACACAATAAGTCTAGTACATAGCACAACATACTTTATAGAACCTATGACTCTGGCATAGGAAATGACTTTCATTCTCTTTCTATTTTCTGTCGTGGTAGGGCTTTGAGTCTTACTCAACTTTACACCTTGTAATATAGGCAAGAACCCTTTCTTTGACTGATCCATTTTGAACTTTTTCAAAACTTTACCAAGGTATGTGCTTTGTGAAAGTCCAATTAAGTGTCTTGATCTATCTCTATAGATCTTGATGCCCAATATGTAAGCAGCTTCACCGAGGTCTTTCATTGAAAAACTCTTATTCAAGTATCCCTTTATGCTATCCAGAAATTCCGTATTATTTCCAATCAACAATATTTCATCCACATATAATATTAGAAATGCTACAGAGCTCCCACTCACTTTCTTGTAAACACAGGCTTCACTACAAGTTTGTATAAAACTATATGCTTTGATCAACTCATCAAGGCGTATATTCCAACTCTGAGATGCTTGCACCAGTCCATAGATCGATCGTTGGAGCTTGCACACCTTGTTAGTACCTTTAGGATTGACAGAACCTTCTGGTTGCATCATATACAACTCTTCTTTAAGAAACATCCATTTAAGGAATGTAGTTTTGACATCCATTAGCCAGATTTCATAAAATATGGCAACTGCTAACATGATTCAGACGGATTTAAGCATCGCTGCAGTTGAGAAAATCTCATTGTAGTCAACACCTTGAACTTGTCGAAAAACCTTTTGCAACAAGTCGAACTTTTATAGATAGTAACACTACTATCAGTCTCCGTCTTCCTCTTGAAGATCCATTTATTTAATATGGCTTGCCAACCATCGGGCAAGTCCACCAAAGTCCACACTTTGTTCTCATACATGGATCCCATCTCATATTTCATGGCCTCAAGCCATTTCGCGGAATCTGGGCTCATCATCGCTTCCTCATAGTTCGTAGGTTCATCATGGTCTAGTAACATGACTTTCAGAATAGGATTACCGTACCACTCTGGTGTGGACCATACTCTGGAAAACCTATGAGGTTCTGTAGTAACTTGATCTGAAGTTTCATGATCATCATCATTAGCTTCCTCACTAATTGGTCTAGGAATCATTAGAACTGATTTCTGTGATGAACTACTTTCTAATTCGGGAGAAGGTACAATTACCTCATCAAACTCTACTTTCCTCCCACTCACTTATTTCGAGAGAAACTCCTTCTCTAGAAAGGATCCATTCTTAGCAATGAATATCTTGCCTTTGAATCTGTGATAGAATGTGTACCCAACAGTTTCCTTTGGGTATCCTATGAAGATGTGGTTCTCCAATTTGGGTTCAAGCTTATCAGGTTGAAGCTTTTTCACATAAGCATCACATCCCCAAACTTTAAGAAACAACAACTTTGGTTTCTTGCCAAACCATAGTTCCATAAGGCGTCGTCTCAACGGATTTTGATGGTGCCCTGTTTAACGTGAATGTAGCTGTCTCCAATGCATAACCCCAAAACGATAGTGGTAACCTAGTAAGAGACATCATAGATCGCACCATATCCAATAAACTGCGGTTACGACGTTCGGACACACCATTACGCTATGGTGTTGCATGTGGCATGAGCTGTGAAACTATTCCACATTGTTTTAAATAAAGGTCAAACTCATAACTCAAACATTCTCCTCTACGATCAGATCATAGAAACTTTATTTTCTTGTTACGATGATTCTCCACTTCACTCTGAAATTTCTTGAACTTTTCAAATGTTTCAGACTTGTGTTTCATTAAGTAGATATACCCATATCTGATCAAATCATCTATGAAGGTCAGAAAATAACGATACCCACCATGAGCATCAACACTCATTGGACCGCATACATCGGTATGTATTATTTCCAATAGGTCACTAGCTCCTTCCATTGTTCCGGAGAACGAAGTTTTAGTCATCTTGCCCATAAGGCACGGTTCGCAAGCATCAAATGATTCATAATCAAGTGATTCCAAAAATCCATCTTTATGGAGTTTTTTCATGCGCTTTACATCGATATGACCCAAATGGCAGTGCCACAAATATGATGCACTATCATTATCAACTTTGCATCTTTTGACATAAATATTATGAATATGTGTATCACTACGATCAAGATTCAATAAACCATCAACATTGGGTATATGACCATAGAAGGTTGTATTCATGTAAACAGAATAATAATTTATTCTCTATCTTAGATGAATAATCATATCGCAATAAACATGATCTAATCATATTTATGCTCAACGAAAACACCAAATAACATTTATTTAGGTTCTACACTAATCTCGAAAGTATAGGGAGTGTGTGATGATGATCATATCAATCTTGGACCCACTTCCAACACACATCATCACTTCACCCTCAACTAGTCTTTGTTTATTCTATAAATCCTAATTCGAGTTACTAATCTTAGCAACCGAACAAGTATCAAATACCCAGGGGCTACTATAAACACTAGTAAGGTACACATCAATAACTTGTATATCAAATATACCCTTATTAACTTTGTCATCCTTCTTATCCACCAAATATTCAGGGTATTTCCGCTTCCAGTGACCATCCTTTGCAGTAGCAGCACTCAGTTTCAGGCTTAGGTCTAGCTTTGGGCTTCTTCACGGGAGTGACAACTTGCTTGCCATTCTATTTTAAGTTCCCTTTCTTTCCCTTTGCCCTTTTCTTGAAACAAGTGGTCTTGTCAATCATCAAAACTTGATGCTTTTTCTTGATTTCTACCTTCGTCGATTTCAGCATCATGAAGAGCTAGGGAATCATTTTTGTCATCCCTTGCATACTATAGTTCATAACAAAGTTCCAGTAACTTGGTGATGGTGACTAGAGAACTCTGTCAATCACTATCTTATCTGGAAGATTAACTCCCACTTGATTCAAGCGATTGTAGTACCCAGACAATCTGAGCACATGCTCACTGCTTGAGCTATTCTCCTCCATATTTTAGCTATAGAACTTGTTGGAGACTACATATCTCTCAACTCGGGTATTGCTCGAAATATTAACTTCAACTCCTGGAACATCTCTTATATTCCAAGACGTTCAAAACGTCTTTGAAGTCCTTATTCTAAGCCGTAAAGCATGATGCACTAAACAATCAAGTAGTCATCATATTGAGCTAGCCAAACGGTCATGACGTCTGCATCTGCTCTTGCAATAGATCTGTCACCTAGCGGTGCATTAAGGACATAATTCTTCTGTGCAGCAATGACGATAAACCTCAGATCACGGACCCATTCCGCATCATTGCTACTATCATCTTTCAACTTAGTTTTCTCTAGGAACATATAAAAACATAAGGAAGCTACAATGCGAGCTATTGATCTACAACATAATTAATCATATTACTTAAGAACTCCCACTTAGATAGACATCCCTCTAGTCATCTAAATGATCATGTGATCCAAATAAACTAAACCATGTCCGATCATCACGTGAGATGGAGTAGTTTTCAATGGTGAACATCACTATGTTGATCATATCTACTATATGATTCACACTCGACCTTTCAGTCTTAGTGTTCCAAGGCCATATCTGCATATGCTAGGCTCGTGAAGTTTAACCCAACTATTCTGCGTGTGCAAAACTGGCTTCACCCGTTGTATGTGAACGTAGAGCTTATCACACCCGATCATCACGTGGTGTCTCGGCACGATGAACTGTAGCAACGGTGCATACTCAGGGAGAACACTTGTACCTTGAAATTTAGTAAGGGGTCATCTTATAATGCTACCGACTTTCTAAGCAAAATAAGATGCATAAAGGATAAACATCACATGCAATCAAAATATGTGACATGATATGGCCATCATCATCTTGTGCTCATGATCTCCATCACCAAATCATCATCATGATCTCCATAGTCACTGGTGCGACACCTTGATCTCCATCATAGCATCATTGTCGTCTCGCCAACTATCGTTACTACGACTATCGCTACCGCTTAGTGATAAAGTAAAACAATTACATGGCGATTGCATTGCATACAATAAAGTAACAACCATATGGCTCCTGCCAGTTGCCGATAACTTTGTTACAAAACATGATCATCTCATACAACAATTTATATCATATCATGCCTTGACCATATCACATCACAGCAAGCCCTGCAAAAACAAGTTAGACGTCCTCTACTTTGTTGTTGCAAGTTTTACGTGGCTGGTACGGGCTTCTAGCAAGAACCGCTCTTACCTACGCGTCAAAACCACAACGATTTTTCATCAAGTGTGTTGTTTTAACCTTCAACAAGGACCGGGCATAGCCACACTCGATTCAACTAAAGTTGGAGAAACAGACACTCACTAGCCACATGTGTGCGAAGCACGTCGATAGAACTACTCTCGCGTAAGCGTACGCGTAATGTCGGTCTGAGCCGCTTCATCCAACAATACCGCCAATCAAAGTATGACATGCTGGTAAGCAGTATGACTATTATCGCCCACAACTCTTTGTGTTCTACTCGTGCATATAACATCTACACATAGACCTGGCTCGGATGCCACTATTGGGGAACACGGTAATTTCAAAAATTTCCTACGATCACGCAAGATCTATCTAGGTGATGCATAGCAACGAGAGGGGAGAGTGTGTCCATGTACCCTTTTAGACCGAAAGCGGAAGCGTTATGACAACGCAGTTGATGTAGCCGTACGTCTTCACGATCTGACCGATCCAAGTACCGAACGTACGGCACCTACGCGTTCAGCACACGTTCAACTCGATGACGTCCCTCATACTCTTGATCCAGTTGAGGCCGAGGGTGAGTTCCATCAGCACGATGGTGTGGTGGCAGTGATGGTGATGCTACCAATGCAGGGCTTCGCCTAAGCTCTGCAACAGTATGATCGAGGTGTGTAACTGTGGAGGGGGGCACCGCACACGGCTGAAAGATCAACTTGTTTTTTTGTTGTGCTATTGGGGTGCCCCTTGGCCACGTATATAAAGGAGGGAGGGAGAGAGGAGGCTGGCCATGTTTGGGCACGCGAGGGCGGAGTCCTACTTGGACTCCTAGTCCAAGTAGGATTCGCCCCCCCCCCCCCTTTCCTTTCTTCCACCGGAGGGAAAGGTAAGGGAGAGAGGGGGAAGGAAAGAAGGGGGTCGGCCCCCTCCCCTAGTCCAATTCGGTTTGGGCAAGGGGAGGGGTGCCCCTCTCACGTGGCCCTTTCTCCTCTCCTCCAATAAGGCCCACTAGGCCCAATACTTCTCCCGGGGGGTTCCGGTAACCTCTCGGTACTCCGGAAAAATGCCCGAACCACTCGGAATCATTCCAATGTCCAAATGCAACCTTCCAATATATGAGTCTTTACCTCTCAACCATTTCGAGACTTCTCGTCATGTCCGTGATCTCATATGGGACTCCAAACAAACTTCGATACATCAAATCACGTAACTCATATTACAAATCGTCATCGAACGTTAAGCGTGCGGACCCTACGGGTTCGAGAACTATGTAGACATGACCGAGACACATCTCCAGTCAATAACCAATAGCAGAACCTGGATGCTCATATTGGCTCCTACATATTCTACGAAGATCTTTATTGGTCAAACCGCATAACAACATACGTTATTCCCTTTGTCATCGGTATGTTAATTGCCCGAGATTTGATCGTTGGTATCATCATACCTAGTTCAATCACATTACCGGCAAGTCTCTTTACTCGTTCTGTAATGCCCGTAACTAACTCATTATTCACATTGCTTGCAAGGCTTATAGTGATGTGCATTATCGAGAGGGCCTAGAGATACCTCTCCGATACACAGAGTGAAAAATCCTAATCTCGATCTATGCCAACCCAACAAACACCTTCGAAGACACCTGTAGAGCATCTTTATAATCACCCATTTACGTTGTGACATTTGATAGCACACAAGGTGTTCCTCCGGTATTCGGGAGTTGCATAATCTCATAGTCTAAGGAACATGTATAAGTCATGAAGAGAGCAGTAGCAATGAAACTGTAACGATCATAATGCTAAGCTAACGGATGGGTCATATCCATTCACATCATTCTCCTAATGATGTGATCATGTTCATCAAATGACAACACATGTCTATGGTTAGAAAACATAACCATCTTTGATTAGACGAGCTAGTCTGGTAGAGGCATACTAGGGACAATATATTTTGTCTATGTATTCACACATGTACTAAGTTTCCGGTTAATACAATTCTAGCATGAATAATAAACATTTATCATGAATTAAGGAAATAAATAATAACTTTATTATTGTCTCTAGGGCATATTTCCTTCACTTTGTTCATTTCCTGATATCAAGTCATTATTGTCTTTATCTGGCAGGGTTTGGAAAGAGTTCACCGGAATTGTTCGGGGACTGTCGAGGGAGCTGTGATTTACACACCCAAAAGTAAGTAATACTAGCTAGTTCCACGTATATCCCATTCATTCTAGCTAGTTTCATCAATATCATTTATCATGGTTGATTATCAGTTTGATTGAACTCTACTTCTCGTAAAGTGCTTGTGGGAGGAAGTCGGGAATGATTTTTGTGGATACTACGTTTGCGAGTTCATATACAACACGACGGCCTCTAAGCGGGGCTACTCTAAAAAACAATATGAAGTATGTAAACAAGAATATTCACAATTTTATTTTATTACCATCATTTGTGTTGAGTTGCATTCATATATGTGTATTGACCCCCTTCTTTAAATTAGATGTCGCAGATGTGGGATGAACTCCTACCACATGATCTGTGACGCCCGGGTAAGCAAGCTACAGTAACCTCTGCTAATGACGCCATGTCACCTCCATTACTGTCGCTAATCTCGCGTTAGTTCAAAACGATTCAAATTCAAATTTGAATTTTTGGCAAACAGACAAAGTTTTCAAACTTTAAAACAAAATGTTCGGACCGTGTCAAATATTGCATAGATAATTATGGTGAAGTAAACACATTTTTAGAAAATGCATAAATATTTTAAATTGAATAAAACAGAAAGGAAAATAAATAAAAAGAAACAAATGAAAGGAAAACAAAACAAAACAAAAACAACAGACCCCCCCCCCGCTGGGCCAAGTGGCCCAGCTGGCCTCCGCCGCCCGAACGGGCCGGCCCAACCGGCCAAAGGCCCAATCGGCCAACCCCACTCCTTTCCTTATCCCCCCCCCCCCGCAACCCTAGCCGCCACCCCACTCGTCCACTCCCCCCCCACTCGCTCCTCCCACGTTCCCCTCTCTCCCTCGTCTAGATCGAGGTAGGGGAGCCAAATCCCGCGTCGCCGGTGTCGCCCGTCACCACCCCCCCCCCTTGCCGGACGCCTCCTCGCCTCACCCCGAGTCGCCCCGGCGCCCGTCCACGCGCCGCCCTCGATCTGGAGTTGGGACTTGGTCCCGACGCCACCACCGCTTGGAGTCCCCCCTCGCCGGAATCACGTCGCCACGCCGCCCGTCGCCGGCGCTCCCCCACCGGACTGCCTCCTCTACGCCATCGTCGCCGTCTTCCTCCTCAACCCCCCGCTGCCTAGACCCCACCATCCCACGGTGAGCTCCTGTGCCGAGCGCGCCACCCCTCTGTCCCGTGTCCGCCCCGCCCTCACTGTGGCCCTCGCGCCCCCTGGCCGTGCTCCGACCGGCTCCGGCCGCGCCCATGGCCGCGCCCCCGCGCTCCCTCTCGTCCTCTCCCCGCACCCGCCGTCCGCCCGATGCTACCCCGTGGCCGCGGCCTTCGCGCCGCGACTGGATCGACGTCCCGCGCGTGCCCACCGTGGCCGCGCCTAGCACGCGCCCCTCCCCGTGCGCGCCCACCGTGGCCGCCTCCCCCCGCTGCTATCCCCGGACGCCTCCACCGCCCCATCCGCTTTCGCCCCTGCCCCGCTTGCGGTTCCCGCAGTGGCTGCCGCCGCTCGCCGTCCCACCTTCGCCCCTTGGTCACAGTCCGGCGAACACTCGCCGCGCCCTGGGTCTCCCTTCGGGCGCCCGCGCCCGCACCCCTGCCCGTTTACCCGGGCCACTATGGCCTCTAAGCCAATGACGAAGGGGCCCCACGCCCCCAGAGAACGTGTCTATTAAAAAAAAGGAGTTAAAAAAATATAAAAAAATAAATCAATAATAAATAATAATAATAATTAATTAATTAATTAACTAATTAATTAACTTAATTAATTCTGATTAACTTAGCTAATTAAGATTAATTAATCTAATGACTAATTAACCTAATTAACTACTGTTAATTAGCTAATAGAGTATGACATTGGGGCCCACCCCCTATTAACACTAATTAGGTTAATTAAAATGTTTAATTAAAAATGTGTCACTGACCAGTGGGACCCACTGGTCAGGTTGACCAGTCAACCCTGTTGACTGCTGACGTCAGCATGACCTCATGCTGATGTCATAAATCCATTTTCGAATTAAATAAAATAATTAATTAAATTCCAGAAATTAATAAAATCTTTAGAAAATCATATCTTTTAATCCGTAACTCGGATTAAATTATTTTCAACATGAAAGTTGCTCACAACGACGAGACGAACCCGGATGCGCAGCCCGTTCGTCCGCCACGCATCCCTAACCTCTCGAACTCGCAACTTTCCCCCTTCGGCTCCTCTACCCAAAAACGCTAAACACCGGGGATACTTTCCCGGATGTTTCCCCCCTTCACCGGTATCACCTCATACTGCGTTAGGACACCCCTAGCACTGATACTTATCATATCATGCATCGCTATGCATCTGTTTGCTTAAATATTTATTGTTTTTTCCCCGTCTTCTCTCGCTAGACACCGAGACCGACGCCGCTGCTACCCAGTACGACTACGGTGTTGACGACCCCTCTCTCTTGCCAGAGCAACCAGGCAAGCCCCCCCCCCTTGATCACCAGATATCGCCTATTCTTCTCTATACTGCTTGCATTAGAGTAGTGTAGCATGTTACTGCTTTCCGTTAATCCTATTCTGATGCATAGCCTGACATTGTTGCTACATCTGTTGATACCTTACCTGCAATCCTAAATACTTAGTATAGGATGCTAGTTTATCATCATTGGCCCTACATCCTTGTCAGTCTGCTTGCTATACTATTGGGCCGTGATCACTCGGGAGGTGATCACGGGTATATACTATACATACATTCATACTATACAGATGGTGACTAAAGTCGGGTCAGCTCGAGGAGTACCCGCAAGTGATTCTGATGAGGGGGCTGAAAGGACAGGTGGCTCCATCCCGGTAGAGGTGGGCCTGGGTTCCCGACGGCCCCCGACTGTTACTTTGTGGCGGAGCGGCAGGGCAGGTTGAGACCACCTAGGAGACAGGTGGGCCTGGCCCTGGTCGGCGTTCGCGGATACTTAACACGCTTAACGAGATCTTGGTATTTGATCTGAGTCTGGCCATTTGGTCTATACGCACTAACCATCTACGTGGGAGTAGTTATGGGTATCCCGGCGTCGTGGTATCAGCCGAAGCCTTCTTGACGTCAGCGACGGAGCGGCGCGCGCCGGATTGGACCGCGTAACATGACTTCCTTTGTAATGGAGGTTGCTAGGTCTGCTTCCGGCCACCCTCGCAATGTGCAGGTGTGCAATGGGCGCTGGGCCCAGACCCCTGCGCGCATAGGATTTAGACCGGCGGGCTGACCTCTCTGTTGTGCCTAGGTGGGGCTGCGACGTGTTGATCTTCCGAGGCCGGGCATGACCCAGGAAAGTGTGTCCGGCCAAATGGGATCGAGCGTGTTGGGTTACGTGGTGCACCCCTGCAGGGAAGTTAATCTATTCGAATAGCCGTGATCTTCGGTAACAGGGCGACTTGGAGTTGTACCTTGACCTTATGACAACTAGAACCGGATACTTAATAAAACACACCCTTCCAAGTTCCACAGACAACCCGGTGATCGCTTTTCCACAGGGCGACGAGGGGAGGATCGCCGGGTAGGATTATGCTATGCGATGCTACTTGGAGATGCTACTTGGAGATGCTACTTGGAGGACTTCAATCTACTCTCTTCTACATGCTGCGAGACGGAGGCTGCCAGAAGCGTAGTCTTCGATAGGACTAGCTATCCCCCTCTTATTCTGGCATTCTGCAGTTCAGTCCACTGATATGGCCTCCTTACACATATACCCATGCATATGTAGTGTAGTTCCTTGCTTGCGAGTACTTTGGATGAGTACTCACGGTTGCTTTCTTCCCCCCCTTTCCCCCTTTCCTTTCTTTCTGGTTGTCGCAACCAGATGCTGGAGTCCAGGAGCCAGACGCCACCTTCGACGACGACTCCTACTACGCTGGAGGTGCCTACTACTACGTGCAGCCCGCTGACGACGACCAGGAGTAGTTTAGGAGGATCCCAGGCAGGAGGCCTGCTCCTCTTTCGATTTGTATTCCAGTTTGTGCTAGCCTTCTTAAGGCAAACTTGTTTAACTTATGTCTGTACTCAGATATTGTTGCTTCCGCTGACTCGTCTATGATCGAGCATTTGTATTCGAGCCCTCGAGGCCCCTGGCTTGTATTATGATGCTTGTATGACTTATTTATGTTTTAGAGTTGTGTTGTGATATCTTCCCGTGAGTCCCTGATCTTGATCGTACACGTTTGCGTGCATGATTAGTGTACGATTGAATCGGGGGCGTCACAAGTTGGAATCAGAGCCGACTGCCTGTAGGAATCCCCCTTTCCAACTCCTTGGCCGAAGTTGAGTCTAGTCGTTGAAAAACTTTTACTAACATGGCTGTGTGGCTTACGGGCCCACGTCGCCATTGGGTGGTATTAGGATCTTTTACTCCTTGACCTATACTCTGGGACTCTGATCTCTCCTCTATTCGGGTTAAATGAATTTTTCTAAATCTAACATTAGGATCTCGTTATCACTTTCACCCGGAGAGCCCCTTATTACTGATGATCGTCTGCTGCACCAGAAGACCCTGAAGATGCTCTCCGCTGTTAACTCGAGAACTTGTGTTCATCGCTTTTGCAATTCCCCTTCCACCGTAAACCCTTATGGATAACTACTTGCAGTTGTTATTCTTACATTCATCCCCAATTGGTCTTGTTATTACAAGATACCCCGTAACACTCGTCGTTGTTTGATAATCCTTTGAGCTTACTGCCCTGCTGTTCTTTGTCACCTGAATACCCCTACGGTTAATTCTCGCACTTATCGAGTATCCGCTCATCCCCCAGTTGATCATGTGTTTCACAAAAGTCTTTGAAATACCATTCGATCTTCTGAAAATCCTCAGCAACCTATTGCTCTGGAATTTCTTGTTTGCTTTCATTATGATTAATCCCATAAGTCTGGTAATCTTATTGGCATCCATTGTCATTATCTTTTGAGTCCGTTGATTCAATATGTTGCGAATGCTTGCAATCCTCAATCAGATCCTAGAATTCATCCTTCCGGCTCAGACGCCATTTTTAAACATGAGCTGGGTCTCGACCAATCAAGTTGCCGTTGATTGTAACCCCCTATGTCTATTCGGCTATCCATCTATGATCAGAGCGTCTGCTTCTGATCCTTCGTTTTGGAAATCATAATTCCTTTGTTATCTAAGCATCAAATTATTTCGATGTTCTATAATCCGATGCATTTGCATTCTTTCTTCCTCTGATTGAGTACCGATACTCACATCAGTCCTGTTGTGGACCGCCATACCCATTGCCGGGTTATTATCCGACAGTGTCCTTCACAACCAAAATTCTTATGAGTTCTTTACCCGATATATAATGCCTTTGGTAAATGGTATCCTCTTGAAGCTTGTGGTATATGTTCCTAAGAAGCCCCGATGGTTTGAACCAATGCCTTCCCTAATATGTGCAAACCCGAAAGATTTCACGGGTCATACTTATTTGGTATTGCACCAGGCAAAACTTCCCACAACTAATGTCATTTTCGAAATACGAGAGGTCAATGTAAGGTTATGCATTGAGGAAGTGGGAGTCGACCTTGAACCTTTGTGTTCATGCCCATGGAAACAATGTAGATCGTATCATTAAAGCTTCTCTTCAAATAAATATTTCCTTGGTATAAGTTTATCTTATATCTAAGATCTGGCATTTTGCAATCGTTGTTCCGGCCATGTTCTCCTTTAAATACCATTTCTCGGACAAGTTGAAGTACTTGTCTTCTGCAGATCTTTGCACCTGTCCAACCTTTACTCTGATCTACCATCGAGTATTACACTCTGGTATCTCGAAAATATCATGGAACTGCATAACTTTTTATGGGTTCTTCGTCAACTGTTATTTCTCACTGATTCCAATTTTCCTAGGTTCTGGGTTGTCGTCAACCGAGAACACCGATATGTGCACCGAGTCTGCACTACGGTTCAATAACTCTAAGTAATCTTTGTTGCTTATGAGTTTATTAATCCTTCAAGTCACTCCTAGCCTGGCCGGCTATATCATTATCGTGCTAAATTTTAACTGTGCTACCTGCTCTTTATTCCCAGAGCACAATTTTTTTTTTGACGATGGGCTAAGCTTACGTCGACTTTCCTCGTCATATCATGTTGCCTTGAACATCAAGCTTGATTCCGAGATTGTGTTATATTCGTGGTTTCAATAACTTTTCGCTCCATCCTTCCTCTTGCTTGATGTTGTCGATGAGCAATTATATCTTCATGAAACCTCTCGACAAAGGTGTCGTGATCATCATCAACATTTTGAGCTCTTCCAGGATATCAATCAATTTCATGATGTGAAATAGCATCCTTTGACCCCGATGATTTGAATTATCATCCACAACATTCTTGCATTCCCTCCAACACAAAACTTGTTCTTGTTTTGTGTTATACCTTGAGTTCCTGGTAATCCAACTTGTCGTATGTCCTACCTTGGAGTATTACCATCTTTTGTGACAAGAAGGTCGCGAGAATTGCTCCACCTCTTAGAAATTCTCGGTATGATGATACTTCTCACCATCACCATTCTTCCTTGGTTCCCATGTTGTTTTTAACCAGGATACCAATATGCTACCGATGTTGTTTGAGTTCTGTACTTCTAGCAACCCTATTGCTTTGAAGTTAACGATCGACAGTTCGTCCTTAGACTGTTGGTTATTGAATCGTCACTTTAACATTGAGCTTGCTGCCTAAGGTCATACTTCGGGCACACCTTTCAACTAATGATTCATGGTGTATGTTTTCCTAGAGCATACAACATTATATCATTTGAACTGACAAATGTTATCCCCTTGTTCACATAATTGTGGAAATCCATCCTTTTAGAAATCTTGAGGAATTGTCACTGAGTCCATCAGCCACCTCATCGTCCTCTCCTTGGTTAAATGATGAACTCTTGTTTCGGAACTCGCTTCCATAGTTCATTTCCTTAAAATCTTACAATGTCAACTCGTCAATTGTGTTGCACCTTTTCTTCTCAGGCATCTCGAGTCTAAGGTATCTTGACACCAATCAGATCTGAATCTCAGTCAGATATGATGGTTGGAACATATTTTCAAGAGTTATAACATTGGTCCCTATATGCCCCGGTAAGGTGATGTCATGCCTAGCACACCGGACCAGAGGACCTAGTGTTATAGTTTCCTTTGTAACAAGGTTAATCATTTTTCCATGAGGAAACTGAATGCCTGTTTAATGAGTTTATCCTGATGGATCCTTTGTGTATCCAAAATCCGATTTTTGCTTGAAGACCCTGTCAATGCTATCTCGAAGCATGTCTGTGGTACTCCGATTTTCAACAAGAACATTTAAAGCCCAATGCTAAATGCTTCTTGATCAATTATCCAAACACCGTTGTATGGGTAATGTCATGAAAATTTCTCTTCCCTTTCCTAAAGGGGTTTTCTACGTTATATCCCGTCATGAATATCATGCGTTGCTTGCCCTTGGGAAGGATATACCCCCTGATATATGTGTTTAAACACATTTTCCTTTCCATTGTTCTGTTTAATCTGATAATCTTATTTTCCTTTCCATTGGTTGGTTTAACCTTTCTTGAGGTCTATATAATCTAAGCAGTATTATTCTCCTGCTTATGTAAACACCTCGGTGTACAACTCTGTCAGTAAGACCCTGTTACTATTGTTGATGACATTTCAGTAACCACCGATGGACGAGAACTTTGCCTATTGGTCCGCCTCGTTTCAACGAGCAAGAAAATGGTTCTCCTTGTCCCTCGCCTTGGTACCGATGTAGTTGCTGACATATAACTGACAGGCTAACCTCTGACACTTGCATGATCGTGCAAGACATCACCGCCTTCCTACTTTTAACCCACATGGTGGGCCCATAACCCACAGTTCCACAGGATCGAAACCTGACTCTCCTGTACAACCTGATGTCAAAGTTATTCCTCGTGCTTGACTTTGTATGTAATTCACGGGCCACTTGCCTGTTGATCTATTCTGGTATCAGACACAATACTTATTCCCGTTGCTCTGAACCCCTTTCGCACTCTGCTTCAGGCAATGAATGATTGCCTATCCGCTTGAAACTTCTTATTACACCGTCTTACTTTGCTCTTGATGTGTGTCATTTGTTCAACTCGAGAGATACTCATATGTTCATTCTTGGGATACCCCCAGATGAATTTCCCTTATAACATCCTATCATTGTAGAGCTGCCCCTTACCTATTCGTAAGTACGATGGAGTTCCCCGAAGAAAGGATGACAACTTCATCATGATGCTTTGGAATAAAGAATTGAAGACATCAACGAAAGGGATTAACTTCTTCGAGAAGATCCATTAGAATAACCAGGACTTTCCCCCTTACTCCCCTCTTAAATCTCGGGACGAGATTTCTTGTAGTGGAGGAGAATTGTGACGCCCGGATAAGCAAGCTACAGTAACCTCTGCTAATGACGCCATGTCACCTCCGTTACTGTCGCTAATCTCGCGTTAGTTCAAAACGATTCGAATTCAAATTTGAATTTTTGGCAAACAAACAAAGTTTTCAAACTTTAAAACAAAATGTTCGGACCGTGTCAAATATTGCATAGATAATTATGGTGAAGTAAACACATTTTTAGAAAATGCATAAATATTTTAAATTGAATAAAACAGAAAGGAAAATAAATAAAAAGAAAAAAATGAAAGGAAAACAAAACAAAACAAAAACAACAGACCCCCCCCCCCGCTGGGCCAAGTGGCCCAGCTGGCCTCCGCCGCCCGAACGGGCCGGCCCAACCGGCCAAAGGCCCAATCGGCCAACCCCACTCCTTTCCTTATCCCCCCCCCCCCCGCAACCCTAGCCGCCACCCCACTCGTCCACTCCCCCCCCACTCGCTCCTCCCACGTTCCCCTCTCTCCCTTATCTGGATCGAGGTAGGGGAGCCAGATCCTGCGTCGCCGGCGTCGCCCGTCACCACCACCACCCCCCCCTCGCCGGACGCCTCCTCGCCTCACCCCGAGTCGCCCCGGCGCCCGTCCACGCGTCGCCCTCGATCAAGAGTTGGGACTCGGTCCCGATGCCACCACCGCTTGGAGTCCCCCCTCGCCGGAATCACGTCGCCACGCCGCTCGTCCCCGCCGCCCGTCGCCGGCGCTCCCCCACCGGACTGCCTCCTCTACGCCGTTGTCGCCGTCTTCCTCCTCAACCCCCCACTGCCTAGACCCCACCATCCCACGGTGAGCTCCTATGCCGAGCGTGCCACCCCTCTATCCCGTGTCCGCCCCGCCCTCACTGTGGCCCTCGCGCCCCCTGGCCGTGCTCCGACCGGCTCCGGCCGCGCCCATGGCCGCGCCCCCGCGCTCCCTCTCGTCCTCTCCCCGCACCCGCCGTCCGCCCGATGCTACCCCGTGGCCGCGGCCTTCGCGCCGCGACTGGACCGACGTCCCGCGTGTGCCCACCGTGGCCGCGCCTAGCACGCGCCCCTCCCCGTGCGCGCCCACCGTGGCTGCCTCCCCCCGCTGCTACCCCCGGACGCCTCCACCGCCCCGTCCGCTTTCGCCCCTGCCCCGCTTGCGGTACCCGTAGTGGCTGCCGCCGCTCGCCGTCCCACCTCCGCCCCTTGGTCACGGTCCGGCGAACACTCGCCGCGCCCTGGGTCTCCCTTCGGGCGCCCACACCCGAGCGCCCGCACCGCTGCCCGTTTACCCGGGCCACTATGGCCTCTAAGCCAATGACGAAGGGGCCCCACGCCCCAGAGAACGTGTCTGTTAAAAAAAGGAGTTAAAAATATAAAAAAATAAATCAATAATAAATAATAAAAATAATTAATTAATTAATTAACTAATTAATTAACTTAATTAATTCTGATTAACTTAGCTAATTAAGATTAATTAATCTAATGAGTAATTAACCTAATTAACTACTGTTAATTAGCTAACAGAGTATGACAGTGGGGCCCACCCCCTATTAACACTAATTAGGTTAATTAAAATGTTTAATTAAAAATGTGTCACTGACCAGTGGGACCCACTGGTCAGGTTGACCAGTCAACCCTGTTGACTGCTGACTTCAGCATGACCTCATGCTGATGTCATAAATCCATTTTCGAATTAAATAAAATAATTAATTAAATTCCAGAAATTAATAAAATCTTTAAAAAATCATATCTTTTAATCTGTAACTCGAATTAAATTATTTTCAACATGAAAGTTGCTCAGAACGACGAGACGAACCCGGATGCGCAGCCCGTTCGTCCGCCACGCGTCCCTAACCTATCGAACTCGCAACTTTCCCCCTTCGGCTCCTCTGCCCGAAAACGCGAAACACCGGGGATACTTTCTCGGATGTTTCCCCCCTTCACCGGTATCACCTCATACTGCGTTAGGGCACCCCTAGCACCGATACTTATCATATCATGCATCGCTATGCATCTGTTTGCTTAAATATTTATTCTTTCTTCCCCGTCTTCTCTCGCTAGACACCGAGACCGACGCCGCTGCTACCCAGTACGACTACGGTGTTGACGACCCCTCTCTCTTGCCAGAGCAACCAGGCAAGCCCCCCCCTTGATCACCAGATATCGCCTATTCTTCTCTATACTGCTTGCATTAGAGTAGTGTAGCATGTTACTGCTTTCCGTTAATCCTATTCCGATGCATAGCCTGGCATTGTTGCTACATCTGTTGATACCTTACCTGCAATCCTAAATACTTAGTATAGGATGCTAGTTTATCATCATTGGCCCTACATCCTTGTCAGTCTGCTTGCTATACTATTGGGCCGTGATCACTCGGGAGGTGATCACGGGTATATACTATACATACATTCATACTATACAGATGGTGACTAAAATCGGGTCAGCTCGAGGAGTACCCGCAAGTGATTCTGATGAGGGGGCTGAAAGGACAGGTGGCTCCATCCCGGTAGAGGTGGGCCTGGGTTCCTGACGGCCCCCGACTATTACTTTGTGGCGGAGCGGCAGGGCAGGTTGAGACCACCTAGGAGACAGGTGGGCCTGGCCCTGGTCGGCGTTCGCGGATACTTAACACGCTTAACGAGATCTTGGTATTTGATCTGAGTCTGGCCATTTGGTCTATACGCACTAACCATCTACGTGGGAGTAGTTATGGGTATCCCGGCGTCGTGGTATCAGCCGAAGCCTTCTTGACGTCGGCGATGGAGCGGCGCGCGCCGGATTGGACCGCGTAACGTGACTTCCTTTGTAATGGAGGTTGCTAGGTCTGCTTCCGGCCGCCCTCGCAACGTGCAGGTGTGCAATGGGCGATGGGCCCAGACCCCTGCGCGCATAGGATTTAGACCGGTGGGCTGACCTCTCTGTTGTGCCTAGGTGGGGCTGCGACGTGTTGATCTTCCGAGGCCGGGCATGACCCAGGAAAGTGTGTCCGGCCAAATAGGATCGAGCGTGTTGGGTTACGTGGTGCACCCCTGCAGGGAAGTTAATCTATTCGAAAAGTCGTGATCTTCGGTAACAGGACGACTTGGAGTTGTACCTTGACTTTATGACAACTAGAACCGGATACTTAATAAAACACACCCTTCCAAGTTCCACAGACAACCCGGTGATCGCTTTTCCACAGGGCGACGAGGGGAGGATCGCCGGGTAGGATTATGCTACGCGATGCTACTTGGAGATGCTACTTGGAGGACTTCAATCTACTCTCTTCTACATGCTGCGAGACGGAGGCTACCAGAAGCGTAGTCTTTGATAGGACTAGCTATCCCCCTCTTATTCTGGCATTCTGCAGTTCAGTCCACTGATATGGCCTCCTTACACATATACCCATGCATATGTAGTGTAGTTTCTTGCTTGCGAGTACTTTGGATGAGTACTCACGGTTGCTTTCTTCCCCCCTTTCCCCCTTTCCTTTCTTTCTGGTTGTCGCAACCAGATGCTGGAGTCCAGGAGCCAGACGCCACCTTCGACGACGACTCCTACTACGCTGGAGGTGCCTACTACTACGTGCAGCCCGCTGACGACGACCAGGAGTAGTTTAGGAGGATCCCAGGCAGGAGGCCTGCGCCTCTTTCGATTTGTATTCCAGTTTGTGCTAGCCTTCTTAAGGCAAACTTGTTTAACTTATGTCTGTACTCAGATATTGTTGCTTCCGCTGACTCGTCTATGATCGAGCATTTGTATTCGAGCCCTCGAGGCCCCTGGCTTGTATTATGATGCTTGTATGACTTATTTATGTTTTAGAGTTGTGTTGTGATATCTTCCCGTGAGTCCCTGATCTTGATCGTACACGTTTGCGTGCATGATTAGTGTACGGTTGAATCGGGGGCGTCACATGATCGCATACGAGCAATTCAAGAGGAATTGGCGGGATTCTTTCTTGACCACGTCATACCTAAAGCCAGAGAATACCATATGGAAGTTGAAACCGATTTTAGATATTAGGGATTGTAAGACATGTTATATTGTATATATGTAGTAGCGTCGGATAGATATATGTAAACTTTGGTCCTGGTTGGATGCCTTTTGGTCCCGGTTGGTATTATCAACCGGGACTAAAGGTCCTCCTGCCTGGGCGCCCCGCAGTGGCCACGTGGAGCCTCTTCTGTCCCGGTCCGTAAGTGAACCGGGACTAAAGGTTTTGGGCTTTAGTCCCGGGCCATATATATGCATCAGACTGGATACAAGTTTATATTTCTGAACAGTTGGATCAGACTCTGGATAAGTGAACAAATGTGACATTCCAGATTAATTTTCTCCATAATCCCGAGTGAATAGCATAAAACTACCACTTTTCGCGTTATGGTTCTAGAAAACTACCAAAAATTTGTTTGTGACTGATAACTACCACTTTCGATGTCAGCTGTTTCAAAAAACCCAAATCGCCGAGTGCTTTACATGGCGGCCCCACATGTCAGCTAACGGTCAAACTAACAGTTTGTTTAGGAGCGTACCGCAACTGCCATAATCACGATCAATTGGAAAGCACTCGGCGTTTTGGGTTTTTGAAACAGCCGACGCCGAATGTGGTAGATATCAGTCACACACAAATTTTCGGTAGTTTTTTAGAACCATAAGGCAAAAAGTGATAGTTTTATACTGTTCACTCTCATAATCCCATATGCTACGAGTAAATTACAGAAAACCACCACTTTGAAGGCAAGCTTTGTGAAAACCACTACAATACATTTTTTTTGCAAAAAACACCGTGTCTACCGTAATCTTTTTGCAAATAACACTGATCGGCGGATTTGCCTCTGTTGAGTATGTTCATGACAGATGGGGCCCACTAATCAGGCTGATGTGGCACCAATTTCTAACACCGTTAAGTTCAACCGTTTTACTGGACATGGAGCCCACTTGTCAGCATTTCATCCTGATTTATCTCTCTGCCACCGAGCCAGCAACATGCAGCAGCGCCGCGCCGCCCATCACCATTGCCCTTGAGCTCCACGAAATTCACCGCCGTTAACCAGCCCTCACCCAGATCCGGCAAGAATTGAGTCGCCGCCCTCTCTATACATCGGTTTCGTGCTCCTCCGCCGCGAGCGACGGCCGCGAGCGACGGCCGCGAGCGACGGCGGGACTTGGATGAGGTCGGCAACCCCGGCGATGCACGGCGTCCTTGGCGCGTGGCGGAAGGCTGCCCCTCGGCCGGGGGCGGGACTGGCGGCGTCCTCTGCCTCCCCTCGGTGCGGAAACAGCGACGACGGCCCTTGCCTCGGTTGGGGTCGGGACGGGCGACGGCAACCGAGCCGCCGGCGACTTCCACACTCAGATCCATTCTCCCCGCTCCAATCCAGCTGGTGCCGCTACCTCTACGCTCGAGCCGCCATCGACGTAGGAGATGCAGCAGCCAGTGAGCAGGGTGGTCGCCGTGGCTGAGGAAGGAGACGGCGACTCCTTGCTCGAGCACCACGTCGGGTGCGGGCCTTCGGGCATGCGCCGTTGACCACGGGGGCAGGACGGGCGGTAGCGAGCTGGTGAAGATAAGGCGAGAACCAGATTTTTTTATTTTTTGTTTCAGTGACAGGTGGACCCCGCAGGGCTCCACACAAGAGGATAACGTCCCAAACATCGCCGTTACATGCGAGGTGTTAAGCGGTGCCACATCAGCCTGACTGACGGGCCCCATCTGTCATAAACATACTCAACAGAGGCAAATCCGCCGACCAGTGTTATTTGCAAAAAGATTACGGTAGACACGGTGTTTTTTGCAAAAAAAAAAAATGTATTGTAGTGGTTTTCGCAAAGCTTGCCTTCAAAGTGGTGGTTTTCTGCAATTTACTCCATATGCTACACTACTTTACCTCTTCACCATACATCTCACCAGGTGCAGGCCTTCTAGCTTTCTGAAGCTTACTCCCGCTTCTGCCTGGGATCATGGTGGAATCCTTTTGCGCCCTTTCAGCAAATGACTAAACCGACAACTTATCATTTTCTATGAAATGTACGTACTCCCTCCGTTAAAAAATAAATGACCCAACTTTGTACTAGCTTTAGTAGTACAAAGTTGGGTCATCTATTTTGAAACGGAGGGAGTACTTGTTATAGCAAGTAATGGGCAGTCGATGACTTTGATCTCCCACTCCCGCTGGTAGGTGTGCTCTGCATCTGCTCGCCACATAATGGGCAGTCAGTGAGCCTTCAATCTTTTCTTCTCGTTTCTTGTCTTCTTACGCAGATGCTACACAATTCTAAGTTCCAACACACACAAGCAAACAGTGACACCGATGTCTTCCTGGCTCGCTACAGCTTCCAGTAGACCCCGGCCCGGTGGAGGAGGCCGGCGAGGAGCGCCCAGAGCAGGATCTGCGAGACGAGGACGTAGAGGAGGATGCCCACCCTCTCCGAGTGCCACACCCGGACGAACACGTGCTTCCTCACCCAGTAAACCTGCAGTGGTGACAGAATTTCTCTTTCTCAACATGCGCTGAAGCCCGAAGGCGGTCGATCGATGGCAGGCAGGTTCGTTGCAGTTACCAGCGTGTTGTTGGTCCCGTCGTAGTACCAGCCGTTGAGGAAACCCTCGAAGATGCCGGCCGCCGCCATCACGTACACCAGCATCGCGTTCATGCCGACCCACCGCAGTGGTGCGAAGACATAACGCAGGCTCACGACGTCGACCTGGGGAAGCCACCAGGTGTCAACAATGTTGTCGTCGACGATGCTCAGGATGTCAGCCATGGAAGATTTGAATATTCAGGATGTCAGGCTGTCATATGGAGGATTTTGAATATTCTCTTTTTTTCTTTTTCTGCCGATGTTCAATTGTTCATTAATTATTAAGAAATAAATCTAGTTTTGTAAAATTGAGAAGGGCTTACAAGGAAGTAAAGCATGGAGAAGACGATGCCAGCGGCGCCGGCGGTCACGCAGATGTAACTGAGCGTGTACAGCTGTTTGTTCAGAGGAATCGCTGCAGTGAAATGTGAAAGAGCAAACTTTGTTGAATCGTGTTCAGATAGGGGAGGAGTGGAAACATGTATGAGTTGTAACTCTTTTTTGTTGAATGTGTACTATGTAGTCTGGTTACCATGAGAGAAGTGCAGAATGATTCCGAGGAGGAGGAGAGCTATGCCCATGGTGACCCACTGCTTTAGCCTGTCCATGTGACTCTGAAATTTCAGGAACAATAAACATGTCAACAGTCAGCAGCCTACTCTACACCAACAGAAAAAGCCTGACATGTGAGGAAAAATCACCTTCATATGAACAAGCACGTGCCCGTAGTGTACGCCGATGATCGTACTTAACACCGCAGAAAATGAGCTGCAAAAGCAACAAGGAACAGTGTCAACACTCAACAGTGAATTATAGATACATCTGATGATCAGAAATCCCCCGTTGACACCACACAGAATACTACCTTACCTTAGTAAGCCTTCAGGTTCAAATGGCGAGGCACACCAGGCCGGGGCGTCCCTTTTGAAAGGCCCCTCGTGTGGGGAATCATCAGTACAGTCCTGCGTAGACCGGTGCATAAGTTGGCGGGTAAGAGTTTGGAAATAACTGCAAAGGACAGACATGAATGTTTTGTTATCTGAAAAGTGAAAACACACACCCTGTGCCTCCTCCATGCAGGTTTCTGGTACAGGTGATTGATGCCGAGAACTTTACGGTCGATGTAACCTACAGCATTGCAAGGAGGGCTCAGATTTCCCCTTGTGCCACAGGTCACCTAATAAATCAGACAACACTGTAAATGAGTTTCGACTTTCACAAAACTACTTTGATTGTACAGGTGCAAAACAATAACACAGTCATGGCACAGTTTTGAGTATGATTTGTATATTGGACTCTGTTTAGTATCACTAACTAACATGAAAACAACCTGAAGTACAAAGAACTGAGTTATACATTGCTGTTGAAATGTAGTTTGTTCAGCTTGTCATGGCAAGAAATGGTGAAGAATGGCAGGATTCCTGGGCTTGCCCAGCGATATGTTTACAAAATCATTTTGTCAGTAGATTGTTTTTGAAGACGCAAAGTATCTATACAAACTTTGACTCAACTAATTAAACATGCAATACGATGCAAGATTAATTCTACGCTCAAACGAGTAGTATGGAACATCAACAATTTCACAAGAACAAAAAGAAAGTAAAATGAGCAGAGCTAGAGAAGTCTCATACTGTTAAAACTTTGCCATAGTTTGGGCTGTCGACATTTCGCACCGTGAACTCCCAGTCCGGAACGTAAATCCCGTAAACAAGGGACAAGTAGATCAGGAGAATGCAACATGCGACAATCCTTGTAGATAAACAGAAGCCACAATCAGTATGTGAAATCTGCAATGCCTAACAATTCAGATGACATCAAAAAGCATATACCATTGGGAAAGGTACAGCCTGAAAACTGAGAAGAAGCCTGAACTTGACTGATCCTGAACCCTCGCGTCTTTTGTTGCGATCTCCATAACTGCAACCACCAAGTATGCAAGGGCAATCCTCTGAAGAAGCAAATACAAAATCACTCCCTGACGTATGCATTCGTTCTTTTCAAGTATGTAAAGTAAATTTTGCGTGGTTTCGTACCTGGAGGATACCACACCATCTTATGTGCTTCATGTCAACACCATAGGTGAGTTCATCTGGAGCATGGGAGTAGCCACCTGAATATGGTGAGACATTGTCAACTTGTTAGAATTCCATCTTTGCAAAGAGGGGAATTTAAGCATCAGGTGTTGGCCCTGAATTTAAGAAGCTAACTGGGGTGTAGATGATCAGATACCTTGCAGCAAGATCCCCCAGAAAAGCAGCTTCAGTGTTCTTATGACTACTCTCCTGATCGCCCGGCTGCGGTCTGGGATCCTCTGCGCGTTTATTGGAATTCGAAGTTAGGAACAGCCAATGGTTGGACGAACCTATCTAGTAGAGTATATACGTACAAGGGGAAACTTGAAAATTCAGCTGGTCATTGCAGCCTGAACCAACAAAAGTGGTACATTTCAGAATAGAGTTCAGAGTAAGAATGGAACACCTTGAGGGATAGGGGGATGGCCATGCCAACGATGAAGAGGAAGCAGGGCATGACGAAGTCGGCGAGGTTGCAGCCGTGCCACGGCGCGTGCCCGATGACCGGCCACTCGCCGCCGGCGCCGTCCACCAGTATCATCAGCTGCAGCACCGAAACGAACACGCACGGTTGGAAGAGCTTGGATCAGGCAGACACGAAACTTTGCTTGTGGCATAGGAACTAAGCAGGTGTGGTCGTGTTGGTGTGGAAGGGGAAGGGGCCGGGCTGCGTACAGCGACGGTGAGGCCACGGAAGACGTCGAGGGAGGCGACCCGCCTGCTGCTGCTCCGGCGAGGCGCCTTCTTGTCGCCACCATCGTGATCATCCGCCGCCTCATGTAGAGCACGGTGCCGCTCAGGGTCCTCCTCGGCGCCGGCGGCCGCGGCCGCGCCGTGCCGCTTGGCGACGCTCTGGCCCCCGTCCATCAAGGACAACGCAAAGCAGGAGACGTGCGTCGCCAACGCGGAGGGCGACAGGGGATATGGGGAGGAAGAAGATGAGGAGGAGGATTCCGATTCCTGGAAGCAAGCAAGCACCGCACCAGCTGGTCACTCTCGCGTGGATCACCACTCGCTCACCGGACAGCGACGCGTTTGGATCGGAGCTGGCTGAAAGATTGGACGCACACGGAGCTCTTCTTATCCCTCCTCGTCGTCGTTTTCGACGGAAGCTACGCTATCTTGGAACATTGGGTCAAAGTTTTTTCCGGCGACGCAGTGAAAAGCTGCTGGATTTGCTGAGCGACACATTTTTTTTGTTCCGGGAAATGGCTACTCCCGTGACTACGGGAACCATGTTTTCTTCGACTGTAATAATAATAGATAATTTATATCGGGGGAACTGGAAACACCAATAATTTGAGGCTACTAGAACATGGGGCAGCAGATCATGCGAGATAGCATGCATCACTACGAATCGCGGACAGAATCGCTGCGATCAATCGAATCGAGCAGTTGATTATTGGGCCTGCAACTGCGAGACGATCTTGGCCACGGCCTGCGCCGAGATAGGATTTATTGGGCCTGCAACTGCGAGACGATCTTGGCCACGGCCTGCGCCGAGATGGGCGACAGGCTCAGCGCGCACAGGCTCTCCCACGCTGCCGCCACGGCCGACGGCTCTTCCTTCTTCTCCTCCTCTTCCTCACTCTCCTTCACCTTCTCGTCGTTCTCATTCTCCTTCCCCTCTTCCTGCTCCTCCTTGAGCTCATTCTCCTTCTGCTCCTGCTCCTTCTCGGCGGCCTCCTTGAAGAAGAAGAAGGCGGCGTGCGTGGACCCGACGATGCTGCGGGCGGCCTCGCGCGCCTCCGGCAGCCGGTCGTTCAGCAGCTCCACCGCCACCTGCAGCAGCGCCGGCAGGCCGAACTCCTTCATCGTCTCCACGTCCTGCCAATTCACACATGATTCGCGGGTGAGGAAAATAAAACAAACAGAGCGAGTTCCGCTGCCTGGATTTGAGTCGACAAGCGGTGCGTACCATCCTGGCTGCGCAGTGCGCCATGGCGACGGCGGCCTTGGCGCGGACCCTGAGGTTGGCGTGGTGGACGTACGACTTAAGCTTCCTCAACAGGGGCAGGGGCGGCATGGAGGTGGCCATGGCGCGCATCGCCTTCTCGGCCTCCTCGCACACGAACCGCTTGTCCTGCGACGCCTTGAGCAGCAGCTGCAGCAGCAGCTTGTCGAACGCGTCCGCGGAGGCCGAGGAGATGAGGTTGCCGAAGCCCGTGAAGACGTCCGTGCAGGCCATGACGGAGGTCTTGAGCACCGCGCTGCGCGGGTTCTTCATCGTCTTCACGATCCCCAGCACCACCTTCTCCCTGCCATTAACCAAAGGGATCTCAGATCAGATCCAGAACGGAATTCGACAGAAATTAACAGGCAAAATCGGAGGAGACAGAGAGGAGCTTACAGGATGGGGGCGAGGAGGGCCGGGTGGTGGATGGCGAGGCGGCGGGCGTCGTTGAGGGCCTCGCAGACCTTGACCCAGTCCTTGGAGTCGAGCCCCGCCACGAGGCCGGCGGCGCGGGCCTTGGGCGCCGGCACGGGCAGCAGGTCCTCGGACCGGACGTACTCCACGGCCGGCTCCGCCGCGGCCGCCGCCACAGGCGACGCGGGCTTGGTCAGCGGCGCCGAGTTCTCGTCGTTGCGCTGCTGCTGCTTCCTGCCGTTGCCGCCGCTGCCGGTGGGGGAGCGGGCGACGGCGACGGCGGGCGCCGTGGGGAGCAGCTTGGCGGCCTTCTTGGGGCGCTGGTCCGCCACGGCGGCCGGCAGCGTGTTGTCGAGCGCGCGGAGGGCCATGGGTGGGAACGGGATCACTTGCTGATGGATGGAGACGCCGAGATTCGGAGGGAGGATGAGAGATTTGGAGGAGGGGTGCGGCGGCGTCGGAGTTTAAAATGGGGAGGAGGAGGGGGGGTGGGCTGCAACGGCTATAAGGAGATTGAGATTCGAACTGGCAAGTGAACGTTGGAGGGGTTTGCTTCGCGATGCGGGCTTTGATTACTTTTTGTACCGTTGCCAGACAAAAAGTTTCGAAAAAATAGGAAGGAATTCTTGAGATCTGTACTCTTGAGATCTGTCTAATTTATTGAAAAGATAGTGAAACGGTTTTAATGCGAATTCGGTAATTTTCCAAAGAGTTCATGTTCTCTGGCAAGCGGGGAAAAAAAAAACTTCCGCCTGCTAGCAAAGCCTTCATCTCAAAGAGCTCCATAGTTCTGGCACATATAACAAGCCGACATTGCTTACATCAAACCTGACTTCAGTTCAGCTATCGAAATCTTACATCGTCTCTGAGACAAGTTAAGGTGTCCAGTTCATTGTTCGTTCATGCTAGCTCCAAAACTTGCCAGCAACAGCAAAACAAAAAACAGAGGCATTCTATCTAAATTCGTGTCGGCGTCCTTGTCGGATAACTGTACAAAAGGGAAGGCACGCACCCCTTTAGGCCGGCCCAGGTCAAGCGGTGCTCCACCTGGGCATCATCGCGCTGCTCGTCTGAGCCTCCCACCAGGCGCTGAACACCGACGGCTCCTGGAACTGCCGGTACCCCTCCTGCATGGACCTGCCATTCCCGACCAGGCCGCGCGCCGCGAACCCCATGAGCTCGGAGGCGTCCGTGCGGCGGCTGAACCAGTGCGGGACGCGAGAGATTGGAGAAAAAACGCTCTGTTCCTCCTCGAGGCGCGGCTCGGGCTCTGCCTGCTTTGCTGGAGAGGCACTTTGTTCCGCCAGGAGAACTTCGTGCTGGATCTGCTTTGGTGGCGGCTCCTGGGCCGACGAATGTTCGGCTGACGACAGCATGTTCCCTATGCCGAACGACTCCCAGTCGACCTGCTGCCACACCTTGTACCCGTCGTTGACTGTATCATTGGCCACGTGACGGTTTTGGAGCTCGGCCTTCTGCTCTGCCGCCAATCTGTCAACCTCCACCTTGAGTTGCTGCAGCCGCTGCCCAATCCTTTCGGTTACTTTGTCATACAGGTCACCTCTAGAAATATGTTGGGAGTCGTTACTGTTCTCAGCCATCAGGTCGTCAAAGTTGATTGGGTCACCAACAACCACTATCACCTAGAGAATCAAATAAATAGCTCAGTATTCAGCTAAATTCCATGTGACAATAATAAATACGAGTTGCATATATAGGGGCACACACCCTTTTGCCTGTTCTTGGGATACGTTTCCCAACAGGCATTATGTCTTGCATCCCAGTATGAACAAAGGGGACAACAACCGGTAGGCTGTCAGCATCCATTATCAATCTGGTAAAGAAGAAAAAAGAGAAATTAAATAGGTGCACCTCAACAATGGACTACAAAGTGTTAAAACACCCAAAGTTCAGATGAACTGATGTGCATATGCAGAATGCAGGATTTTAAATACAAAAAGAAGTTGAGACTGAGTTTCTATTCATCGCAGACAGTACAAGGAAATAAACTTCTAACCTTCCAACACCTCTCTTAGCAGGAGCAATGGTTTTCCCTCCGTCCCTTGAACGACTTCCTTCAGGAAATATGTGAACCCATCCGCCATTATTAAGCTTCGACAGCGCCATATCCATTCCCTAAACAACAACAAAAAAGAGTGGTGTTTTGTGAAGAGAAAACTCAAGAGACTCAACCATGTACAGGCATACTGCATCCACTCTATTAATTTCAGAGGTAGAACCAGGAAAAATGGTGTGCAGTCTACAGTGCTCAGTTAAGACCCTTAGCAGATTGGAGCACTGATCCAAACATACAATGTCATTCACTTGTCAAACCTCTTGTGAATTTCTAACAGCGATGAGGCACTAGATATTATAGGTACTAGCTCAAAACTTTGTTTTGAATACAAGGATGTAGCATGCTAGTGGTTAAGTTCATGGTCTTAATATAATGATGGGAAGTTTAACTGAGCTAGGCAAAGCCCAGTGAGTATCTCCCAACAATGTGACACTGGTTTAAATGGCACCATTAGTCAAAAAAACTAAATATCAACATTTCTCCAAGTATATACCATAAATAAACTGGTTTACCAACATCAAAATTTGCATGGCCAATCTACTGCACACATACCTGAAATAAATAACTTTAGACCCCTACATACGGTAAACAAAATGTATCTCATACCTTTTGGTAGATGCCTTCACCACGGTTAACAGGCAACACTTTAACAGACCTGAAGAACGTGGACAGAACTGGATTTGTAAAGCAACGATCAGTCGCACATAGTGTCCATCTCAGCTTTTGTGCTTCCAACATAACAGATGGTGGCAGAAGGGAGGCAATCACAAAAGGGTCATCCATAGCAGCCACGTGATTGCTGACCTAGGATTATAAAAATGATAGAAGCATAGTGTGATTAGAAGAATGCATAGTGGAGAAATATGCAGTTAGGAAGAAATGCGGTATGTAAAACTTGACTAATGTTCAAAAGTTAAGCGATGCCACAATTCTTAAGAGAAAATATGCAGGTCATCGTCTTCTAAAAGAACATATACCACCAATTCACCACTTCAGTACAAGTTGCAGTCATATAAGAGTATGGATTTATGACTACTAGCGACCTTCAGACAACATGTCATGCAATGAAATGGAGTAACATTTTGCAATTATTCGACCACATGAGCACATACCGTTAGCAGAGGCTTGTCTTTAGGCCTCTCTTGTAACGCCTGCTGAAGTTTCTCTGCACCATAAATCTGCACAACTTGACAGGTTAGCAGAAGCCTGTGCACTCGAATTCGGACAATCAATCACTCTTGAGCTACAATACCTGGACAGAGTTAAGGCCATGCATAAAAACATGGCAAGCATTCCCGATAAGAGGAACGGCCAGCGCTTGGAGCGAGCGGAAAATCACGGAGTCTTCGACCCCGTTAACTTCTTTGCCCACTGCATTGACAAAGTGATGCGATTTAGAAACTGGTGCAATGAGGGAAACAGTATTCCCCCTCGTATCATGAGAGTAAGATAAAGGATACATCACCAGGACGGAGCGCCACATTTATCATCTCATTAGGCTAAATCAGATTGTTATGGACTCAGATAGTAGTACAAAGGATATTACCAACAGGTGACATCAAACAAGCATTCGTTTCGCAATGGTTTTTGACATGGAGCTATGAGACCAGTGGCACCAGACAAGAGATTGGCGTACCTTTCTTCCTGTAGAACTTGAAGGCGCTAGAGGAGGGCTTCGCCGCCGCGGCGGCGCTGGCGTCCGGGGAACCGGGGCCCTGCTGCTGGTCGGGTCCCTGGTTCTGCTTGTCCCGCTGCAGGATGGCGCGGAGGCGGTCGGACCACTGGCGCACGGCCTCGGAGGCGGCGCGGCCCTCGGGGCGGCGCCAGAGCCAGCGGCGGTCGACGGGCGCCACGCGGAGGCGGTTGCGGATCTGGGCCCCGACGGCGCGGGCCCCCTCCGCCCACGGCACCCCGCCGCCGGCCGCCATAGAGGGGTTGGCCATCGAAGAATGGTCAGCAAGTTAGGGTTTGCTCGGTCGCGAGTGCCGCTCAGCTCGGTTCCGTTCCGATCCGCGCCGGTATCAAATCGACTTTGATGAAAAAAAATCAAGCGGAAGAAAGAAGCCGGCCCTGCTCTTGGGGTGGAAGAAAGGAATGTGGTGGTGGGTCCCGGGGCGCAGTGGGCGCGAGGAATGGAGTGGCTGGGGCCCGGTGGCAGCGGGAGAATGGTGGGAGTGGGTTCCGATAAGGACGCTGCTCGGGGAGTCACAGTCCACGTCATCCACGACGGGGACGTGGCTGGATGATCGAAAATTCTAAATCCAACTCCATCGCATGACCCCAAACGGACGTCCGTTTCGTCCGGATTTCGTCCGTTTGGAATGGCAATGAGGAATTCTAGCCTCACCCCCAGCCCGCGCCCGAGCTCGCCACGCCCGGCCTGCGCCTGCGCCGGCCCGCGTGGCCACTCCCGCGGCGCCAGCCCGCCTCCCGTGCTCGCTCATGCCTCGCTCTCTCGCCGGGGCCACGCCGGCCAACGCGCCCGTGCCGCGTCCGAGCTCACCATGCCCGCAGCGCCGCCCCGCCTCCCGTGCTCGCCCATGCTTCGTTCTCTCGTCGGGGCCACGCCCGCCAGCGTGCCGCCGCCGCGCCCCCAGCAGCGTCGGCCCTGCCGCATTTTGCCGAGGAGTCGCCGCTGCTGTAGCTGCTATGGCGAGGAGAGAGAGAGAGAAAAAAAGTGAGAGAGAGACCGATGGGAGGCCTGAGTGGGTGACCAGTGGGTCCAGGCGCGGACGAGAAAGCGTTCGCTTGATGTCCGCTCGACCGCAAAGCCGAACTAAATTTGGGCTCGGGATGGGGCAAAGCGGACCAAAAGCGGACGTCTTTTTACGAATGAGGTTGCACGTTCAGCCACTTCATTTATCTGTTTAGATCCAAACGGACAGACCTGGACGTTTTGGAGTCACGGTGAAGATGGCCTAAACGCACGGACTGGTTACTGGCTTCTCGTCTGGAAACTTCTTTTCTTGGGTACATCCCTTCGGTCAAAGTTTAGTCAAATTACCCTAAAAGAGGTTTTGTCAAATTTCGGGCGCAAACATCAGAATATTGATTCACTCAAACTGCTCGTCCGAATGAGTTGAAGCTTAATCCTCTGTAACACTAACCTAGTTTTAGAGATGTCATGTCCAATTAAGGTCTTTAATTTAAATTGGATCGCCTCATTTTGACGGGGTCAACAATTTCTCAAAGCCCTCCATTCCTAATAAATATAGGTATTTTTAGAGATTTCACTATGGACTACATACAAATGTATATAGACATATTTTAGAGTGTAGATTCACTCATTTTGCTCCGTATGTAGTCTCCTATTGAAATCTCTAGAAAAACTTATATTTAGAAATAGAGGGGATACTATACAATATGGTTCTTATTTTCTAAGACTCCACAATTAATTGAGGTGTTCAATTTAGAATTGGATCACCCAATTTTGAATGGATAACACTTTATCAAGTTTTCTCATTCAATTATTTTAATTCACTATATTTCCTAATTTTGAACCACTTTCTTTCAATTTTGGATTTGATTTAAGATTTTGACCGGGCCAACGATTTTTCAAGTCAATCAGCAACAACTGGCATGTAAAAACGTATCAATCCCGCGCACCCTCCCACCATCTGAAAAAAAAAGCGCCATCATGTAATATTGTAGCACCAACATTGTAATACATGCCACCACTGATATAGAATTTTCACCACATAAATATAGGTTGGTTAGCGGATAATGTATAATCACACCAAGAAGGGCTCACTAAATCATTGCATTATAAATAAAAATAAAACACACTCTATCATCTCCCCCACCCGCCAAACTAAATATTCCATCATTTCTAAAATATAAGGGGCCGAACTGCGGGCACATGAGCCCCTGGCCTGTGTGTTGCGTCTGCTCTACTCCAAGGCTCCAACATCCATACGTGCCGGTGCTGAACTGAATTTTGCTGAGACACATCGGTATAAACACAACACCAAAGGCAACACCAAATTCCCCATTTGATAAGCAATAGCCTGCATGGACTACACATCAGTACATCACACACAGCAGCAAGGCAACACCAAATTGCTCATTTGATAAGCAATAGCCAGAAATATGTGCATATGTGCTTGCTCCATCTTATAACCGTGTATCATATACTAATGCTCATCATTCAAAATTTTAGAAAAACGTGTGTTCTTCTTTAATCTGACCCGCCCAACTTTTTCTTTCAAGCTCCGCCACTGCAAGAGACGCTACTCTTCCACCACCGCACGCACACATACACACATGCACGAGTTCATGTCGAAATTGTGGACTAGTCCACAGCTCGAACAATAATAATAATACTGCATTTTGCACTTTGACAATATGAAATGCACAAGTAAGAAAATAAGATGCTGAAATACAAGGACACCTGACGCGAAATGTCCAATGAAATGAACTATATCAACACATCACAGTAAAATATGTAGAATCCATCCACGTAGAATCGACGAGCCAAAATTTAGACCATAATCTACTGTACAATACACAATTTAAGTATGTTTCCGAAGCGATATTGTCCAAATCAAATCAGAATCTGAAGTGACTGTTACAATCTCGTCCTCCACAATGTTTGATGTGCTCAGCAGCCCGCCGAAATTCATGCTGGTGTTATCTGGAGAAAAAGTTCAGCAAGACTATTATTCAGAAAATGTTTTTTTGGGGGGGGCGGGGGGGGGGGGGTAACTTCAACTATCAGATAATAATGTTGACATACAAGAATGAGGTTGCAAGTTAGATGCCTGTACCTAGGTTCCACCGGAGACCGGTAGTGGTGCTGCTACTTGACGGCGCGCCCATGGGGATCAGTCCACAATGAGGACCCTCGACAGACCGCTCGATGTGGATCTCGTGACTGTGCGTCTTTGGGAGCAGAAAGATCGAGGAGTCGTCTGACAGGAGGATGATCCTGGTGTTTGAGAAGCGATGCAGCACGTTGATGTTCCCCATCTCGTGATCGAACCTTCCTCCAAGCGCACCGAGAACGAGAATGCAGAGCTGCAGTTAAACAAAACAGAGTAACATCCGTGTAAGCGGGTGTTGCAAAGACTGATCTGGAGTAAATACTGAAAACTGATCTGGTGTACATTAGAATTGTCTGGCCCGGGTGGATTTCTGGTGATGAATGATATGCATTTGTTCAAGTCTGTGGTGTCCTGATCATGTGAGTCATCGATTATTTGGGTACCCTGCAATTGATCATAGAAGGGTGTCGTCAGTAATATCATTTTGCTGTAAGTCAGCAATCATTCCAGTCCCAGTTTCAAGGCCTCATTGGCTAATCTTAAACCAGAAAAATTATCTATTGTACAGAATACTAATAATGCCCAGAGTTGACATTCATGCTGCATCTTTCAGTAAAGCAGGGCAAATCAAATGCATGTGAACTTGGTTTACATTTACATTATACCTGCTGCTACTCCACAACATTTCCAGGAAGAAACTTGAGGTTCACGGCTAGGGGTACGACTGATTCATGCCAATTTAATCAACACTGAAATAGTACTTGCAATTACCAGGACAAGCATACCAAAAATATTGGTATAGAAACAAAAGCCTACTAAAAATACAATAAAACAAGGCGTCGCTCCCTTCAAGGCTAGGGGTACAACTGGCCATGCCAATTTAATCAACGCTGAAATAGTACTTGCATTTACCAGGACCAGCATACCAAAAATATTTGTATAGAAACAAAAGCCTGCTAAAAATACAATAAAACAAGGCATCGCTCCCTTCATGGTTTTCTAGGACAATTTAATCAATGTAATTATTTCAGCAGCTTGATTTCACACAAGAAAATAGATTTCTTTCCCGCATTGTTGTCAGTGAGAGTCATCTAAACTTGCAGACATGAAATTCTGATATTTCCATAGCTCATTGCAGCTAACATCACACAACAGTCCAAAAGAGAATCGCAAACATATTCATGTGGACCAAGATGGCCAATAAATGATATGTTTCTGCCTGCTTGTTTTTTGCTACGCATGATATCTTTCTCCCTAACAAGTACTCCCTCGTCCTAAAATACTTGTCGAAGAAATGCATAAAAATGAATGTATCTAGAACTAAAATACATCTAGATACATTCATACCTCCGACGAGTATTTCCGGACGGAGGGAGTACTAGAAACTGCCCCGGACAGTTGTTGCATACAACATGATTTTTGGTTCAGCATCTCATTTTCAGCAAGGTATGATGGAAGGAGTTTTAAATTAGTTACTTACCAAACTGGAGTAGTATTCCTTCACTTCTGGCCTTACAGAATCCATATCTCCTTCGATGGCGTCGGGCTTGTACCTGCAGCAAGGTAAGGACAAATTAATGAATGAAACGTCACATACAAACAACCAGCAAAGAAAATCTGTCTTAAACCTACCTCCCAACAACCAATAAATAGGTTTTAAAAATCTCTTCCCAACTACTTTTTGGCATGGGCGAACAACTAAATGTGTTCCATCCATTGATGCAGTATAAACTATTTCAAATGTGATGCATACTCTGTCGCCGTGGTATGATTTAATCTGCCAAACCCTCTGGTGGCGCCTAGGTAAATTAAGAACATTTTTCCTCCATAAAAAAACTCTTCAGCATTACATAGACAACCTAAGCAGAGCTGAACTCTGTAATATGTTTCAAAAAAATGATCAAATGAAAAGGCGTACAATCATTTAAAGATCAGAGACTACATCGAATACGAAGACCGAAAATTCATTGGCTGAACTGTTGAAGTACTTTCTCAAGAAACTCTGAGTTTTGCTAGAACACATGGAGAAAAGGCATATAAGGACACTTGGAGGTTTTGACTAAACAAACAGGGCAGATGCTGAGAAGCGTCATGCCAAAAAAAGAAACGAAGAGAAAAAGCATATTGAGAAGCGAACCCCGGTTCAAACTTCAACTTGAACCAAAGGCTCCACGGACCGCATTGACAGGCCACCGTTTATGCTTGCACGCAACAGCATCGGCATACAACCAAATGGAATTTTAACGACGCATTCCAACAAGCACGTGATGGGCATTGATCCACGAGAGGCAGAGTCAACTAGGAACAGGTGGGAGGCGTAGGCACGCAGCTATCACTGGGTGAGAAAAAGAAAAAAAGAGGAAGGGCAGAGAGAAGACTTTGATCGATCACCTTGCGCGGACCTCGTCGGGGTCCTCGGCCGGGAGCAGCTCCGGCATGCCGTCGAAGACCCGGTTGGCGCCGCCGTCCGCGCACACCCGCAGCTGCGCTGCTCACACAACAACACAGAGAGCCGACACGTCAAAACTTGTCCACGAGGACGGAGAGCGAAGGCAGCGATAATGCCCACGGAACAGAGGAGAGGGAGGGAGGGAGGGGCGCGCGCTGGTTGGGTTGGTTGGTCGGTTACCTCGGGTCCAGAGCAGGGGCGCGAAGCGCGGGAGGCGCTGGTTGAGGACGACGACGGCGTAGGAGACCGCGTCCTCGGCGTCGGCCGGAGGAGCAGGCGGGGGCGGGAGGAGGAAGGAGGAGGAGTGGGTCATCGTCGGGAGCGGCGGCATGGCGAGGGCCGCGGAGGTGGCGTGGCGGGGTCGGCGGGGGACTTGGGCTGGAACAGGGGAGAAGACGAGCGAACAGGGTATGCGAGAGGAAAAGAGGTGGCGTAGGTCGCGTGGACAAAAGGAAGGGTTTTAACGAAGGCGAGAAGGAGAGACGGTGTCGGTCTTTTCTCCTCTCCTCTCGACCCGAAATCGTCCTTGGCGGACGGTGGTAGTTGCGGGGTGCGGCGAGTACGACTGGCGGGGGCAGCGTTGATCAGCAGCGCCGCACAAGCGGAATCGGGGATCTTTCTTGTGACAGACAGTGAAGGGAGGGGTCGGAGCCGAGGTCAAGGCCAGGTTGGCCACGGCCCCGTCCCCGTTCCCGTCCCCGTTCCCGTTGGGCAACTGCGTAGTTTTTTTTTTTTGGGTCAAATCCTGACCTCAGGCCAGCCGTCCAAGGCAGACTCCCAGCCCAAAACTGGCTCTTGGTTGAGAGGCTGACTGACAAGAAAAGAAGGGCGTGAGTGTTGGCGTGTGGACCATATCATACTGTGAGAGCATCTACAGCTGGACCTACCTACCTAATCGGCCCCCCTAAACGGCACCCGACTGTGAAATCCAGCCCCCCTAAACGAACACGGACGCGCCCCACAATGACCGGTCACCCCTCAAACGTCTACACTCACAACCAACCAGATACGTGCTCAGCAAAATGCTCCGGCCTACTGCTCCACCGCTTGGGTGGCACCAAATGTTTTTTGTCCACCTCCGCAAATGTGATTACTTTGCGAAATTTTGCATGTGTAGGGAAAACATCGATATTTGTTGCCAAATAATCAAGAATCACTACAGGAATCAGCTTCTTTGCCGTCCGCTGACAGACGACAAAGAGCTTAGCTAGGGCAGCACTGGGAAGCTGCCACGTGGCCAGCTATACCGTCTGCCAGCAGACGGCATAGATGGCCCTGTTTGTCCGGCCTATTTGATCACTTTGCCATCCCCTTACAGACGGCAAAATGACCAAATAGGCAGCCAGTGTTCCCAGTTTGCACTGGTGACTGCCACGTGTCCTCTTTGCCGTCTGCTAGCGGACGACAAAGCTCTTTGTCGTCGGCTAGCGGACGGCAAAGAGGCTATAAATCCCCTGTTTTTATTTAAATCCAATTAATTAGACATGGTTTCAAACACAGATATACATGCATACATATCCAACATATCAACAACATGTCCAACAACATAGTTCAACAAAGTCCAACATATCCATATATACATAACCAGAAACAAGTTTCCAACAACATATCCGTATAGACATACATATTCAAACAAGTTTTCATAATCAACAAGGAAGCACCAAAAGAATAGTACACTCCATGAATCCAAGCTTCCTCATGTAAAGCAAATCTGCAAATTGGGAAAGATAAAAGTTAGAAGAAGAAGAAGAAGACTAGTTAGAAGAAGAAGAAGAAGAAGAAGAAGATTTTTTTCTTCTCTTTCTTTTTCTCTTCTCCTCTTCTTTATCTTCTTCTTCTTCTAACTAAGGTAAGTAAAAAATACCATTTTATTGCTAAGCTAGGTAAAAATGCTAAGTGTAGGTCATTTTAGAGCTAAGCTAGGTAAATAGGTCATTTTGGAGCTTAGTAAGGTTATTATGTCATTTTCGAGGAAAATAAGCTAAGTCTATATCATTTTGGAGGTAACAAAGATTATCATGCCATTTTTGACCTAAGTATGCTAAGTATGTCATAAATGAACTGAATAAGCTAAGTATAGCTCTTTTTTATCTAATTAGGTAATTATGCCATTTAGGAGGAAAATAAGCTAAGCATCAATTTGTAAAGCAAAACATTAGAGAAAACATACCCTCATCACAACAAATATGATGAAGATCGCAACTAAGGTAACAATTGATCCAACGACATAATGATACCAAGCCTCATTATCAATGGCATATTTTCTAATCTTCTTAAGCTTCAGGCGCATTGCATCCATATTCAAGCGCATTGCATTCATCTTCATCTTGTGATCATCGATGACATCGGCAACATACAACTCCAATGTCATCTTCTCTTCTTCAATTCTTTTGATTTTTTCTTTCAAATACTCATTTTCTTTTTCAACTAAATTTAACTTCTCGACAAGAGGGTCGGTTTCAAATTCCGGTTCACATACCTCCTAGATTAAAATATCTCTACGTCAACTTGATGGCCATAATTGTCATAAATGCGAAATGCAAAAAATAGTTATGAAAGAGAATTTACCACATTCGAATCATAAAGCGGGCGAGGGCCGACGGGGACGGACAATCAAGACCATGGCACTATGTATAAGAAACAATCATACAAAGTAAGAAAATTATACATACCAACTATATAAATCATAAAATCATACAAATAACTATATAAATCAAGTACAACATAAAAATTTGAATACCTAATAATCACTATCGGTAATGACGTGCTCATCATCATCATTAATAAATGCATCATCATCATCATCACTATCGGTAATGACGTGCTCATCATCATCATTAATAAATGCATCATCATGTGGAAGGCCACCTTTACGTAATCGTTCAAGCATTGACAGGTCATCTACATCAGTAAATTCTTCTTCTTCCGGCTCTTCTTGTTCCGGCTCAGGGGTGAAGTCGAATTCACTATCAGTGTCTACTTCAATGTTCTGGGGTGGATTAGAGCGGTTCTTGAAACATTTTTTGGCAAGACATGTTTTTTGGAAGAATTCTCCTTCGTCATATGTGTCTTGGTTAATGTGAGGTTCATAATCCTCTTCATTGGGGGGAGGTGGTCTAACACGTGGCGGCACTTCATAAACGACATCCCAACCACTAAGATTTGGATTTGACAGGCCCACGGTAGATAGAAAACTTGGGTTGCCTGTTGAGCCGTAATATAGACATCGGGAACATCCAAATGGGTGCTTTGTTTGATTTCGACTAGCCCTATATGTTCATGAGTCCTTCTAGTCTCCCTGGAATGTAACCAATAACATCTGAAGACTATGATGTTTGGTGGGTTTTCACCATAGAATTGAAGTTCATAAATTGCTTCAACTCTTCCATAATACTCGATACCTCTTTCGCCGATAGCAGAGACACAACAATTTGTAGACTTTCGGTCGGCCATAGATAGCTCTTTGCCATAGGTACGAAAGCGATACCCGTTGATGTCGTAATTGTCAAATGAACGGACCTTATAGTCAAAACCATTAGCCAAAGAAATGAAAGGGTCTAATGGAAATTACCCTTTTTTTGAACCAAGAGATGAAACCGGGATATTCGCCTCCTTGCTTTGCCAGAAGCTCATACTCTTCGACAGAATCCTTTTGGATCACCGCTCCATACGAGAATATGGCGTTGTATCGACTTCATCAAATATCCAGGAATAAGAGCAGTTCAAAGAAATTAGAATTGCAAAACAATGTACCGAGATCTTACTCGATGTACGGCCGCACTTCTGTTAGGTTGTTAAAGAGATACAACGAAATGGTCCGCCATTCTTCAACATCCACTGGCTGGTGCAAGATTCCCTTTGAATAGGCTGAGGTTGGATTGACCCTTTTTAGGGTCGTCAGCATTGTACCGAGGCTTCGGATTATGCAAATGACGATTTTTGGCTTTTGGCTTCGTAGTGTGCTGTCACGAAGTTTGCCGCCTCCTCAGTGATGAATCCTCGGCCATCGATGCTTCTATTCTACGTTTATTTTTACATTTTTCTCGAAGCATCTTCTGCATCCTCTCAGTTGAGTAGCACCAACGATTTTGCACGCCCCCCCCCCCCAAATCGTGCCTCGGTCGGGAGATGCAAAATCAAGTGTTGCATTGGATTAAAGAAGCTTGGCGTAAAGATCATCTCTAACTTGCAGATCAACTCCGGCGCCAACTGTTCCATTTCTTCTAGGAGGCCAGGCGATAGTTCTTTCGCACAAAGAACACAGAAGAAATAGCTCAGCTCTGCCAGTACTAGCCATTCATCCTCAGGGATGAAGCCACGCAACATCATCGGCATTATCCGTTCAACCCATATGTGCCAATCATGACTTTATAGACCAAATATTTTCAATTTTTCAAGACTCGCTTCTCTCTTTAGATTTGCTGCATACCCATCTGGGAACATCAACTGCATTTTCACCCACAAAATAATTTCCTTCATAGCTGGCCTTCCAAGATTGAACCATGCCTTTGGCTTCGTCCAGTTCCGCTTTCCTTTTGGTTCTTGCATGTTTTGTAATGGTCTATCACATAGCTCCTCTTGATCGTCTCTAGCCTTAGTATTATCCTTTGATTTCCCCTCTATGCCGAACAATGTACCAAAATTGGCTTTGGCGATATTCTTTTCAGTGTGCATCACGTCGATGTTGTGTGGGCAAAGGAGGTCTTTGAAGTAAGGCAGATCCCAGAAGCATGTCTTGTGAGTCCAGGCATGTTCCTTATTATACCCTTGAAATACCCTGGACGCTCTGGATCTGGCTCGAGAGCGTTTAACTGATCTAGGGTATGTTGGCCTGTCAACGCAGGTGGTGCAGAGTGTTTGACAACTCTACCTTTGATGAAGTTCTTCTTGTCTTTCCTGAACTTATGACGAGGATGTAGAAACGGTCTATGCAAGTCGAAGCAACTATACTTGTGCCCTGCCGTCAGCAAACGAAACTCAAGAGCTCCCTTGTATGTGGGGCACGGGAACCTTCCATGCACACACCAGCCAACAAATAGCGCATACGCCGGCAAGTCATGCGTCAAGTACATGTACCAGGCACGCATTATGAAGTTCTCTTTGCTAAAGGCGTTGTATGTCTTGAACCCATTATCCCAAGCTTCTTGCAATTCGTCCTTAAGCGGCTGCATGTACACATTCATATTCTTCCCTGGATAGTTGGGCCCTGGAATTACCAACGTCAGGAAAATGTTCTTTCTTTGCATAATCTGCCCGGGGGGGGGGGGAGATTGAGTGGAATGACAAACACGGGCCAACAGCTGTATGGGGTTGCCATCTGACCAAACACACTGAACCCATCTGTGCTGATGGCGACTCAAGGATGCCTTGGATCTGCCATTTTTTCCTTATGTAATGCATCGAAGCGCTTCCACGCTTCACCATCCGATGTGTGCACCATCATCACATTCCCATCTGCATCTAGTTTGGTTCTTTTGCCCGTTTTGTGCCATGTCATCTGTCTGGCCGTCTCTTCGACCATGAAAAGACATTGAAGTCTTGGTGTACATCCACGCACGATCACTCATATTGACTTCCTACTGGACGCACAAGAAATATATACATAATTAAGCAAACCATATCCATCAGTTAATGGAGTTTGTCAGTTTTATTACATCCATGCAACCTACACGCTAATAGGTAAAGATAGGTCCTAATCCCACCCGAGTATGTGTAGATTGGGTTTGTTTTCCCATGCTCTGCTCCGGATCCGACGCAAAATTTTGGCAGCACCTCCCCGTTGTTCTCCTGATACACATCTCGGCAATAAGCAGAGAGGATGTACCCGGAGAACAATAGGGAGGCACTGACGAAATTCTGCATCGGATTCGGAGCAGAGCATATGGGAAAACGAACCCAATCTACACATACTCGGGTTGTCCATGGATAACATTGGACAGTTCGAAAGAATCACGATTATAAATATGCAAATGCATGCATATTTATAGATGTAACCCTTTCAAACGGGAGACACATAGTGGTTACGCATACTGATGATTGACACCATAGCTAGCAAGTTTCATCGGCACGAAGACCGGAACATAGCAAATGAAGGGGGGGGGGGGAGATGTCATTTGTGCTCACCAACGAACGCATGGGCGGAGCTCGTCGAACACTAGACCCTCGCAACGACGAAATAACTACACATTTAAATCGAAAGATGAGTAACATAGCAAGTATTCGACACCGACGGCCACATGTACCTCACACTGATGATACTTGCTATTTACGGTACCATCAACACCGAGGAACCCCCTAACCCGCTCATCCCCGGGTAAACTAAATAGCAACTACCATCGGTGCAAGTTACATGAGGCGGTCGACGTTGAACACCAGATCCACATCCCACAAGTGAAGCCGGCGCCTGGCGTCCCGCAACAATAATTCTGGTGGCCGATGACGGTCGACACTACAAAAAAAAGACACATCCGTGACATTTTGGGCCGAACGAATTTTTTTTCTGTCATACTTATGACACTTCTATGACGATAATTGTGACAAAACCCGGTATCATCATAGATGTGGTGGGCTCCTACTTCTATGACAAATAATCATGACAGAAAATGGGCTTTTCATCCTAGGCGGGCTGGAGACGCAGTTGCATGACATTCTTTGGGCCATCCATGATGAAAAAAACCATGGTAGAAGCGAGGGCGAGGAAAATATCGGGGTGTTCCCGGTTACGGTGGGTGGTCGTGGCCGAGCGATGCATGGAGGTTTGCGCATTTCTCTTGTACACGCAAGCGCATGGGTGCGAGGCGTTGGGCTCTAACTGAACCCGAGCGAGGTGTTCGCCTACTGAACCTAAGCAATTGCACTGCAGGCTACGTGTTACTAAACCCGAGCGATCGATCGATGGCTGTTAACTAAACCCGATCGAGCGATTCCTTCGCTATTGCTGCTAAGTGAAGCCGATCGATGCTGCCTCTGGATGAATAGTGAGCATTGTAGGGGGGTTTGGATGAACAGTTCCCAGTGGGGGTGGATGAACAGGACCCCGTGGTGTTGCCTCTGGATGAATAGGACCCTGATCGATCGAGCCGGTTGGGGCTGGATGAACAGTACCCCATGGAGGGCTGGATGAACAGTAGATGGTGGATGGGTGGATGAACAGTGCCCGTGGAGGGGTGGTTGAACAGGAGCCCGTGGAGAGGACTGGTTGAACAGTAGCCGGTGGAGTAGTGCACGGTGGAGATGGATGAACATGAGCCCGTGGATGAACAGTCACAGGTGGAGGCTGGAGGAGGTCGATGGTGGATGAACAGTAGCCCGTGGAGGCTGGAGGAGGTCGACGGTGGAGATGAACAGTATCCCGTGGAGTCCCGTTTCGCGGTACGTCACACCCTCCCGATGAACAGGACCCCCGTTTCGACCGTAGCGCTCCAACACAAGTCCGTTTCCTCCGTTTTGCAATATGCCACACCCCTCCCGATCAACAGGACCCTGTTTGGACTGTAGGAGGTCCAACACAATTCCGTTTTCTCCGTTTTGTGGTACGCCAGACCCCTCCCGATCAACAGGACCCCCGTTTCGAATGTGGCCGGTCGAACACAAGGTTGTTTCCTCCATTCTGCGGTACACCATGCCTCGTTTCCATCGGCTGTTCCATCCAAGCCCTCCCGATGAACACGACGACGCATTCCGTTCCGACCCAGCCGGTTGGCTCCCCATGAACATGACGACGACGCAGTTTCTCCGTTCCGACCCAGCCATGTACATGAGCCCTGGCCGTACGTATGCGCGAGTAGGAGTTCGAGACCCTGCCCGTATGTACGTACATGCCCATATTTTCTTTCTTGCACACTGGTCGATGTACGTACGTGTACATGCTACGTGCGCGCCTCTACTACGACACATGCGCGTCTCTACATCGACCAGTATGTACGTACACGTTCGCGGCCAGAATGACAATGCTACGTATGCTTCGACCAGGTGGGTCCTGACTGTTAGGCACTTCCTTGCGTGCGAAGATGTAGCTGGTGGGTCCCAACAGTCAGGGGGGCGAATCGTTTTGTTTTTGCACAGACGCACTTCCTTGCATGCGAAGATGTAGCTGGTGGGTCCCAACAGTCGGGGGGAAACATTTTTTTCACGAAATACGGTGGCCCGTCTAGTGGGTCCCAGCTGTCAGGTGGAGGAATACTTATTTTGCACGAAATAAGGAGGCACTTCCTTGCAGCCGTCGTGGACCCAGCTGTCAGCCTCTACACGTACAGTACTCTTCCGATGGAAGTCGTTCGTTGACCATGTTGACCACGCCGTGCCGAGAGCACCAGAGCGACTACTACCTGTGTTATCCTACAATTCTCACAAACACATTAGTCCCTCGACCAGGTTTGTCGTCAATACTCCAAAACCACTAGGGGTGGCACTAGATGCACTTACATCTTCAGGATCACCAGAGCTACAACCATATTCTTCTTCAGATGAGGAAACAACTTTTGCCTTCAGGGCATGGGTTCGGCCATAGTTGGGACCATAGATATCACGCTTCTCGGATAGCTGGAACTCATGTGTGTTGAGCCTCTCAAGTATGTCAGATGGATCGTGATCTTTGAAGTCAGGGCGTTCTTGTATCATCAGGGCTAAGGTGTCAAACGAGCTGTCAAGTGATCTCAGCAGCTTCTTCATGATCTCATTCTTGGTGATCTCAGTGGCGCCGAGAGCATGAAGCTCATTGGTGATAGCAGTCAAGCGATCGAACGTGAGCTGGACATTCTCATTGTCATTTATCTTGAAGTGGTTGACGAGATTGTGAAGAACATCAATTCTTAAGTCTCTCTAAGTTGAGACGCCTTTGTTGACCTTGGACAGCCAGTCCAAAACCAACTTTGCAGCTTCCAGTGCACTCACACGGCATACTGCCCTTTGGTCAGATGAACACAGATGATGTTCTTGGCGGTTGAGTCCAATTGTGCAAATCTCTTGACATCAGCAACGGTGACACCTTCACCGACTTTGGGAATGCCAGTCTTGACGACATACCAGAGATCAACATCAATGGCTTCAAGATGCATGTGCATATTGTTCTTCCAGTAGGGGTGGCCAGTGCCATCAAAGACGGGGCACGCAGCGGAGACCTTGATTATCCCTGCAGTCAACATAGCTAAAACTCTAGGTGGTTAAACCGAATCACACGGAACAAGGGAGTACCTTGCTCTGATACCAATTGAAAGTGCTAGTTATCGCCTAAAGGGGGGTGAATATGCGATTTTTATGAAAGTATTCAAAACACGGTGGCTTTGAATACAAACTAGTAAGCTAAACCTATATAGTAAGCAGCGGAATGAAAACTTCACTTGGCAAGCATTAGTCAAGCATACAATACAGTGAAAGCACGAAGACTAACTGCAACTAGGTAGATAATATCAGAATGGAAGATAGTACGAAGCCAAACAGATAAAAAGTCTTCCCACAGTGAAGTCAAATGAATCAGGTAAGCAGGCAATGACTTCACAAAGACAAACTGAAGAGTAATGAGAGTATAGGATAGAACCAGTTGCTTGGTGAAGACAAGGATTTGGTAGACCAGTTCCAGTTGCTCTGACAACTATATGTCTGGTTAGGGGGGCTGAGATTGAACTCAGAAGACCGTGTCTTCACCTTATTCCCCTTGAGCTAAGGACACCGCCTAATCACTCTGGTAAGTCTTCAAGGTAGACTTCCAAACCTTCACAGACTTCATTCACCGGCAATCGACAATGACTCTTGGATGCTCAGAATGCTACACCTAACCGGCTGGAGGATTCACAGTCCTCAAGTGTAACAAGTCTTCAGATCACACAGACAGAAAGATTTCAATGATGCCTAACACTCTTTGGCTCTGGGTGTTTTGGGCTTAATCCTCGCAAGGATCTCTCTCTCAAATGCTTCGGAGGAGGGTTGCTCTCAAACGACAAAAGTCATGCACTAACTCTAAGCAGCCACCAATTTATTGTGTAGGGGGTAGGCTATTTATAGCCAAGTGGCAACCCGACCTCATATGTCCGAAATGACCCTGGGTCACTAAGGAACCGACACTAGTCCAACGGTCGGATTTCAAACACACACGCCAGCTTGGCTTGGGATACAAGCAAAGCTGACTCATCCAGCTCTGGATAAGGTTTGCTCTCATTGTCTTCGCTTGAAGACATAGGATTTGGTTGAGCATCACATTAGTCACTCTGACTTTGTTCACTTGGACCCCACTTAATAGTACGGTGGTTCCTATGACTCAATAAAGAGGATCGGAAACCGCGAAACAGCTATGTCTTCGCACTCCATAGTCTTCAAGTGAATATCTCCACACGTCATAATCTTCACCGTGAATGTCTTCACGAACCACCATTGTCTTCAATGTCTTCACACATTTTTAGGGGTCATCTCTGATAGGTAAACCGAATCAATGAGGGACTACTACCTGTGTTATCCTGCAATTCTCACAAACACATTAGTCCCTCAACCATGTTTGTCGTCAATACTCCAAAACTAACTAGGGGTGGCAATAGATGCACTTACACCTTTGTCTACGGTTCAACGGTTCAATGTAGGCTATCATACTAGATCATCCTATATTAGCCCCCCCTCTCTCAAGGCGACTTCTAGGTCCTTTCACATGTAATGTGCAAGAATGACATTTCATGAAAAAATGTTGAAAAAAGAATGATAAAGGTAGTAACAAAATTGTTGTCATCATCATAGTTGTGAGATGTTTTAATCTGGATACAATGTCATACCACAAACTACATGGAAGTTGTTAAGAAAATAGCAGCAATGCATCTTCATAGCATCAGTACATCATACTTGCACATAGTACTCTGGTTTCACACCAAAAAGGCACTTTGGTGGACGGGTGCATTGGAGCCCTATATTTGAAATAGTGCCAAAATGATATTATAATGTTTTAAAAAATTCCAAAAACAATTCCACATGTTCATATGGATGTATGTTACACATGTGCAAATTCAGATGATGAAACAAGTAACCATGTGAGTTACACACAAATGACAAAATCGTGATTTTCGAAAGATGAATAGTGCATGCACTACGGGAATCAGAAGATTTGCCGTCTGCCACCTCTTTGTCGTCTGCTAGCGGACGACAAAGAATGTATTTTCCATGAGCCACAAGAAAGCAGACGGCAAAGTGGCAGCAGACGACAAAGTAATGCTTTGTCACCAGCCATCATTTTGCCGTCCGCTAGCGGACGGCAAAGCTTCTTTGTCGTCTGCTAGCTAATGGCAAAGAGGGTGTTTGGCCCACTGGATATTAAGCCCTAATGGGTGCCCTCTTTGCCGTCCGCTAGTAGATAACAAAGAGTTTGTTGCCATCAGCATTCGGACGGCAAAGGCGACACGGACGACAACGCTTCAAAATAAGATAACGGCTCGCGACCCTGCATCGTCCTCTCTCTTTATCCTCTCCTCTCCTCTCTGCCAGACGAGCACCACTGCTGCCCCGTCACCCCACACCGCCCCACCGCCCCACCATCTCTCCATCACCGCCCCGTCGCCCCCTCCCCCGCCCGCCCGTTCGCCGCCCCCTCCTTGCCTCCCCACCCCCTCCCAAGCCTCCCCGCCGCAGACGCTGGTGGACTACCCCCAAGGAGCGCCGCCCGTCGCCGCCCCCTCCCTTCCCGTCGCTACTGCGCCCTGTCGCTACTGCGCCCCGTCGCCGCCCCTTCCCCGACCCGTCGCCGCCCCCACGGTGAGCCCCTGCCACCCTGTTTTTTTAGTTTAGTTAGTTTTTAGGTTCAATTAATTAAGGTTTTTTAGTTAAGGTTTAAGTTTAATTTGTTAGGCTATTTAGTTTAGGTTTAATTTGTTTAGGTTATTTAGTTTAGTTAGTTTAGGTTATTTAGTTTAGGTTTAATTTTTTAGGTTAATTAGTATAATTAGTTTAGGTTATTTAGTTTAATTAGTTTAGGTTGTTTAGTTTAGTTAGTTTAGGTTTAATTGGTTTTGGTTTTCTAGTTTAGTTAGTTTAGGTTTAATTGGTCTAGGTTATTTAGTTTAATTAGTTTAGGTTTTTTAGTTTAGTGTCGAGGGTCGAGTGGTCGGGGTGTTTTGTTGGTCGAGGGGTTGGGGTGTCGGGGGTGTCGTGTTGAGGGTCGAGGGGTCGGGGTGTCAGGGTGTCGTGTCGAGGGTCGAGGGGTCGGGGTGTCATTCGAGGGGTCGGGTGTCGTGTCGAGGGTCAAGGGGTCGAGGATTTGACCCCGACCCCTGGACCCTCAACACGACACCCCGACACCCCGACCCCTCGACCCTCGACACGACGCCCTGACAACCCGACCCCTCGACCCTCGACACGACACCACCGACACCCCGACCCCCGACACGACACCCCAACCCCCGCGGGTTGCCGATGGTTGAGGGTTGCTGAGGGGCACCCCGACCCCGACAGGACACCACCGACACCCCGACCCCAGACACAACACCCCGAGATCCCGACACCGACACCCCGATATTAATTAGTTTATGTTATTAGGTATTCAATTTTTTATTATGTTCATGATGAGGATACACACTAAATTTTTTGTTGTGTTTATGTTGTACTAATTTCATTTACTCTTTGTCATTGCAGGTGTTGACAGATGGTGGGCTTGGGTCAAGAGCGCTCCGAGCCTCCTACCTCGGTGCATGGCAGGGGTGTTGTTATTCCACCGCAGAACCTTTGGAGGGCGCTGGTAGACAGTATGCACACACACCCAGCACCTTCGACGGGCGCTTCTTCTTCGGTCGGGAGAGGAGTTCGTGGGAAGAAGAGGGGTGCAGGTAGAGGTGGACGGGGCGCTGGGAGAGGTAGGAAGGTTGTTCTGCCTTCCTTGCCGCCACCCCCCTCGCCGAGTCTCTGGACCACCGGAGTGCTCTGTCTCAGGTGGACCCGTCTGACCTGGACCCGTGTTGGACTCCGGTCCATGATCCTTGGGACGACGAGCCTCTGGTCGGCGAGCCACGGGTTGCCGAGCCTCGGGTCCCAGTGTCTTCCTCCCAGGAGACTCAGGTCCCATAGTCTTCCTCCCAGGAGACTAGGGTCCCAGAGTCTTTGTCACACATGACTCCAGAGACTAGCGACCATGACGATGATGTAGAGGAGACCTTATCTGAGGATAGCTTCAGCGAGAGCGAGCGGGTTGAGGAGGGCAAGAAGGTCTACCAGCGTGGTGGTACTAAGCTACCGTCCGTGCCGGTGACCCGCGACTAGAGGTGGTTAATTCAGCCTAATAGGGAGAAGTAAGTGCATTAATTTACTTTTTTTAACCTTTTCCCTTCATGTTTGTTCAAATTAATATCTAATGTATTGGCCTTGTCATACTGTAGGGGTTGGATACATGCAGATCGTGTCCGCAGGCCCAACCAGGTCCTTGGTACTCTAGTCTGGCACCACTTCTGCGGGTGGGTCGCGTTGCCCGGTGAGGGTGAGATTCCACAGCTAGCACTGACCTGGGAGCTGTATGAGGCTGCCCCGGCCCCATCAGTGGAGACGGTCGATGGTGTCGTGTGCGAGACGGTGACCGACATTGGGAGACGGCGGTTTTGGGTAATTTCTCCTTTATGGAATTAAAAATCAACAGTACCTAGTGATTGTACTAATGATCAGCGTTCTCTTGTTTGATTGCAGACCTTCTACAGGTGTCTTGAGGAACATGAGGCGGATGCGGCTATGGTTCTCGAAGCCGAGTGCAAGCGCCTACTTCAGAACACACGACACTAGGCTCGGACCCAGGCTGTCCGAGACTACTACGCCTCGACTAACATCAGGAGGCAGAAGAAGAAGTGCCGCCTCAAGTATCTGAGTAAGGAGAAGTACATGATGGTAATTACCTATTCTTAAGGCCTTGTACCAGTTTCCTTGATTTGATTCGTAGATGTAGCGCTGAAATTTCTCTTTGTCTAACTTAGGTGCCCCCGAGATGGTGTGCGGATAAGATGGACTGTTGGGAGAGGTTGGTGGATGAGTGGTGCTCTCCCCAATGGCTAGCCGTCCACAACAAGGCCAGGGACAAGCGTGCCTAGATGCGAGGTGTGCCGCACCATCAAGGGAGCTCCAACCTATTTGAGTGCGGGGATCACTGGGTATGTGGTTTGATTCATGCAATTTCATTCTTCATGCTAGCTTTAATTACTAATTTACCCTATTCCTCTCTTCCAGGCGCGACACAACAAGAAGGAGGTGTCGCCGCTGTACGACCTCGATGCCATGGCCCATAGTGCCCCGTACAAGAAGGCCAAGGCATTCTCGGAGGATGACCTCAATCATCCAGATAGCTTCACCAACATCTCCTCCCACGACAAGCTTGTGAGGTATAGAGATTGGGGGAAGGAGATGAAAGGCAAGGACTTCAATCCGAGCCAGAGTCCTTTTGATCCTGAGCTTGTGATGCTATCTGGTGATGGGAGGAAACATGGCCACATAGCCATTGGTGATGGGCTCATACATTGTCCTAGAAGCCTCCCGGAGATCAAGAAGCGGCAGACGAAGTCTCTTCCCAAGATGAGGCCTCGACCACGGCCAGTGGATCTCGCTATCGAGGCTAGGGCCCAGGAGCTTGTGGCGGAGGCAACCAGGCAGGCGGAGGAGAATGTGAGGGACATGAAGGAGAGGACGACTAATCTGTTGGAGGTGGGGAGGAACCGGAACAATGTGAGTCACCAGGCCCTATACGAGATCCTCGTGGTAAGTTTCTCCTGCATACTAGCCAAATCATGCATGCAATGTTCGTTTCATTGCTAACTAATATGACTGACTCATGAAAACAAAATGTGCAGTCCGTGTGCGAGAAAACCGGCCAGACCCCTCCGCCGATGCCCCAGATTGCTATAGCGGACACGGTGAGTTTCATTTGAATGGTCATTAGTTACTAGTATTCACATTTCAGTTGCATCATGCTAACTAAACATTGCAAATGATCTTTCGTGTAGCACGCCTCCCATAAAGGATCGACTGATCCTTCTCCGTCTCACGGTAGCGCAACCCCGGCCGACCCTTCACCTCCCGGATTATGGTAAGTTTTCCCAAGTTTTTTGCTTAACAAATGCTTTGTTAGCTAGAAAATGGCATAACAACCTAGGATAGCTCAATAATGGTCTATAGCTAGCTTAGCTAGTTCATTTATGACATAATTAGCTCACTTAGGTACAAAATGGCATAACAACCTAGGATAGCTCAATAATGATCTAGAATTAGCTTAGATACTTCATTTATGACATAATTAGCTCACTTAGGTACAAAATGGCATAACAACCTAGGATATCTCAATAATGATCTATAATTAGCTTAGCTACTTCATTTATGACATAATTAGCTCACTTACGTACAAAATGGCATAACAACCTAGGATAGCTCAATAATGATCTATAATTAGCTTAGCTAGTTCGTTTATGACATAATTAGCGCACTTAGGTAAAACATGGCATAATAACCTTGGTTTAGCTCCAAACTATCATATAATTTGTGTATTTTCCTCCAAAATGACAAAATAACCATACCTAGCTCCAAAATGACCGATTTTAACTAGCATAGCTCTAAAATGACCTACACTTACCATTTTGTCCTACAAAATGAATAAATATGCTTAGTTAGCTAAAAAATGGCATAACTACGTAGGTTAGCTCCAAAATGACCTATTTACCTAGCTTACCTCTAAAATGACCTACACACTTAGCATTTTTACCTACCTTAGCTAAAAAATTGCATTTTTACCTACCTTAGTTAGAAGAAGAAGAAGAAGAAAAAGAAGATTGCTTCTTCTTCTTCTTCTTCTTCTTCTTTTTCTTCTAGCTAGTCTTCTTCTTGTTCTAACTTTCATCTTTCCTAATTTGCAGATTTGCTTGAGATGAGGAAGCTAGCATTGATGAAAACTTGTTGCAAACTTTTACTTGTGCTTGTGCTTCCTTTTTATTTATGGAAACTTGTTGCAAACTTGTTGGATATGTTGTTGGAATCTTGTTGGATATCTTGTTGCAAACTTGTATATATGGAAATGTTGTTGGAAACTTGTATATGTTCTTGTTGTTGGAAACGTGTATTTGTTGTTGGAAACTTATTGTTGGTATGATTGTTGAAATTATTTTGAAATGTATATATATACAGACGGTCTATTCTGCTAATATTAGCAGAATAACTATTCTGCACACCACTTCGGCACTGCACTCTCAACAGAAGCGCACTGCATCATTTTGACGACGAGCACTGCAATAGAGACTAGTGAACTTCGTGTCGAAAAAAATTGCACGCGGTGTTTTTTCGGTACTGTTTTCGCTCTAATTTTTTAACTGTTTATCGAAATGAGGCGTGTAATATACCATTGAAAAGCTATGGATTATGCGCAACTTCGACATGTTGAACACTTTTCGAGATTCCACACGGTTTAAGAGCAGTTTTGAAAATAGTGCGGCGGATGACGAGTGGCAGCGAGCGTTTTTTCGCGTTTTTTTCTAAACCACTTGTCGGAATGAAGCAAATGATACGCCGTTGGATAGATATCATTGAGGCGCATCTTTTTCATATATAAATCTTTCTCTAATTCGTTACGTTTTAAGAGTAGTTTCAAATTTACTAAATCGCGGAATTCTATTTTTTAAATGTTTTCAAATTTTCGGCACTGTTTTCACTCCAGTTTTTGAACCGTTTGTCGAAATGAGGCGTGTGATATGCTGTTGGAAAGCTACGAACGAGGCGCAACTTTCATATGTTGCAATGGTTTTGAGATTCCTTACGGTTTTAACTTAATTTTGAAAATCGTGTGGCGGACGATGAGTGGCAGCGGCCGTTTTTTTGCGAAATTTTTACAAACCACTGGTCGGAATGATTCAAACGATACTCCGTTGGAAAGATATCGACGAGGCAGAACTTTTTCATGTAGAACACTCTCTCTAATTCTTTACGGTTTAAGAGGAATTTCAAATTTACCGAAATGCGAGCACTCTGTTTTTCGCGACACCCAAATCGACGTGGGTGCTTCATCCGACTGAAAACCGCACTGCATCGGATGAAAAGCCGCACTGCGTCACATGGGTAAGAGAACTGCATGGTTTTCTTTTTGTGGGACATAAATTTTTAAAGACAGGGAAGAAAACCGCACTGCTTTTAGACTGAAAACCGCACTGCGTCAGACGGGCTAGTGGACTGCATGATTTCTTTTTTGTGGGATGTGAATTTCTGAAGACGAGGAAGAAAACCGCACTGCTTTTAGAATGAAAACCGCACTGCATCAGACGGGCTAGCAGACTACTTGATTTCTTTTGTTGGACGCAAATTTTTTCACATGGGAAGCAGTGTGCTTCACATCGGGCGTAAGCGAACCGCAACACCATCAAGAAGTGCACCGCATTACTTTTTTGTTATTTTTTACAGCATAAGTGAACCCTAATTTTTATTGGGTGTAAGTGAACCTCAACACTACCAAAAATGAACAGCCACACTACCAACACCAAACTGCACACACGTCATAACATCGGATTTCGTCAAATAATTTTTCCAACATTTTTTGTTTTACGCAGTGAACCTCAACACTTCTGTAACAAGATCCTTTACAACAAAACTTCACTTTGTTCCAATTTGTTCTATGAGCCGATAAACACATGAATATCTTTCCCTGTTTTGGCAAACTCCAAAATACAACAAGTGCACTGACTTGCACAAAAATAGTGAACTCCATCGTTTTGTACAAACCTATCGTCCACTTCACAATAGAATTTAGAAATGCATATAGGATGCATAAAAGGAAATGACAACAGTAGCGTATTAAACCTCTCAAAACACAGAAATAAGCATACGAAATGCACAAGGAAACTCTCAGCACCACCGCGCCTGGGAACTGCAAGCTGGCAGCAGCCATATTGCATCACGGCGCACTCCAATGGATACCCAAGTGAACTGCAGCAAGCAATAGAACTGCATTCTTGGTCTAAGTTCACTGTTTTTCTTTTTGTGATGTTTTTCCATCTGCTGCAAACCATCAAAACTGAACATTAAAAATATTTGCAATGAGTAGACATGGGTTGAGGTGCAGTTCCTAGGAGGCAGAATAGAACTACATGTCACACGGGGGACGAGCTGCACGCCAGCGACTACCGAAGAGCACAAGGCCTGACCAAGGGTCCAGAACGCACTGCACTGCACGCTGGATTCACGAGCACTGCACGCCAGCACCGCAGCGAAGACCCAGGCGAACACCAATTTTTGTGCCCAAGCGAAATCTGAAAATGCAAAAAAAAAAATCTCGAACTTTGTCAGTGCGTCAACCGCACCGCATCTTTCCACAGGCCTCCATCCCACGAGCTGCAGTGGCGGACCGCTGGGGTCGTCGGCGATGGTCCATGTGCCCTGTGCAGCAGGGCTTCGCTGGTTAACAATGGAGACGGGAAAAGGCAAGTACAGGGGGGAAAGCGAACTACACGAGATGGAGGAGCACACCACGGCACACACTGGATCTAGCAGCAAGGGCATCCTGTAGGTTGCCGGTTGGGGAGGGAAGGGAGGGGCATTCGCCGCCTGTCAGCAGAAGAAAGGCGTGGGGGCAGCCGATCCATGGGGGTGGTGCTGAGGGACGAAGCCAGCAGGTGTGATGCCGACCGATGGCCGCTGCAGATCCGGGTGTGGGGAGAGTGGTTCCGACCACAGCGGCGCAGCAAGAGGTCGGGGCCGAGCCATGGCGCGCTGATGTAGTAGGAGGTTGTCGGGTGGGTGGCGAGCCATGGTGGGGCGGCCGGATCTCGCCGGATCCAGCAGGGCGGCAGCGGTTGGAGGTAGCCGGGTCGCCTCGGGTGGTGGTGAACAGAGCGGCGGCGGCGCGCGGGTCCGTGTGGACGACGGCGGTGCGCAGGTCCGTGTGGAAGGCAGCGTGCGCAGCTGCTAGTGGTTTAGCAGCGGTGTTGGTTACGCCAGGTGTTGGAGATGGCTGGGCCGGACGGCGGCGCAGCCCTTGGCGGTCCTGACGGCAGAAGGCATGGGAGGTCGTGCGGTGGAGCGGGAGGAAGGTGGGGGTCGTGGGGAGTGGGAGGAAGAAGGCGCAGGTTTTGAGAAGGGGGAGACAGGGAGGTAGAGCCGGATCTTGTCGGATCCGGCCGTTGCTTGACGGGGCGTGGCCGGTGGATGTAGGTGTCTTGGCGGGGGCGACGGCGCAGGGGAGGGAGGTGGCATGGCGGTGGGAGGTTGTGGGGTAGGGACCAGCAAGGGTCGCCAGGGACCCCTAGGAGGCCGGTGAGGCGCGGTGGGAGGGGAGGGCGGAGGCGCGCCGACCGGGGGAGGGGCTGGCGTTGGAGATCTGGGACGGGGACGGTGGTGAAGGAGGTGGGGCACCGGAGCCGGCCTGGCGGTGGGAGGCCTGGTTGAGGTCCGTTGTGGGGAGGAGTGGAGGAGGAGAGGTGGCAGGTGGGTTGGATCGGTGGTGTTAGCTAGGAGGAAGAAAGTGGAGGGGATCAGGGGGAGGAAGAAGATGGAGAGAAGTGAGGTCGTGGGAGGAGAGGGAAGAGTGGGTGGGGTGGGGATTGCTTCGGCCGGCTCTGTGCCTCTGTGGTAGTGTGGTGCACGTCGGGTCGGTTAGGGTGGTGTTATCAGAATAAGCAACCGGTGTGCAGAATAAGCTCTTAAGGGGGTGTTATCATAATAGACCCACCCTATATATGTGTGTATGTGTGTGTGTGTGTGTGTTTGTGTGTGTGAAATTCTGTCAAAATTGAATGAATTTAAGAAAAAACGGAAAAAACAGGGGCTATATAGACACTTTTCCGTCTGTTGGCGGACAGCAAAGCTGCCACGTGGCAGCTACCTATGCAACCAGGGAATTAGGGGCTGGCCTATTTGGCAGATTTGCCATCAGCCAGCAAACGACAAAGGCCTTTGCATCTTTGTCATCCGCTGGCTGACGGCAAAGCACGTCGTTAACCACTTGACGGACCTGAACTACCATGTGTGCCGTCCAAACTCTTTGCCGTCTGTTAGCTGACAGCAAAGCCCTTTTCATCTTTGTCGTCCGCCAGCAGACGACAAAGAGGCCTTTGTCGTAGCCTATTCAGCCGGACCTGTTGACCTATTGTCGTCTGCTGGCTGACGGCAAAGGTCTTTGTCGTCCGCCATGTGTGCCTTTGCCGTGAGCCGTGGCGGACGACAAAGTTCCTGATTTCTGTAGTGATGTATTATTCACTATTTAGATGTCGTCATTTTGTCATTTTTACATAGCTCACATGTTTACTTATTTCGTCACCAAACTTTACACAGGTGTAATATCCATCCATATGATCATGTAGAATTCTTTTTAGGATTTTTTGAAATTTTGAATGTGACTATTAAACTACTTAAAATAAAGTCCTCCAATGCACCCATGTTCCAAAAATCCACTCTCAGTTTCACACCACAAAAAGAGGCCAAAACAGTAGTATCATCACATGATTGTAACATCACATCATAAATGCATCACATCATTGCATATAGATGTTTACATCACAAAAATATGGGTAAAAGCATGATAGCGTGATTCTAGCTAATGATTTGTAGCTTGATAGCAACGGAAGATTGTGAAACAATGTGGGAAGCGTAGAACCCTTCGTCTGGGCCGCGTTGTATATATTGAGCAATAGCCTTGGCATAAAAATTGTGGGAGAGATCGATCAGGAGAGATCGTTACAGAGAGATATGAGAGGAGAAGCAATTACAGAGAGATACGAGAGAGAAGAAAAAATAGAGGAGGATTACAAGTTTAAACAAGATTCCTAACTCTATACAGTTTATGTTGGGGAACGTAGTAATTTCAAAAAAATTCCTACGCACACACAAGATCATGGTGATGCATAGCAACGAGAGGGGAGAGTGTAATCTACATACCCTTGTAGACCAAAAGCGGAAGCGTTAGAACAACGCGGTTGATGTAGTCGTACGTCCTCACGGCCCGACCGATCAAGCACCGAAACTACGGCACCTCCGAGTTCTAGCACACGTTCAGCTCGATGACGTCCCCCGACCTCCGATCCAGCCGAGTGTCGAGGGAGAGTTCCGTCAGCACGACGGCGTGGTGACGATCTTGATGTTCTACCGTCGCAGGGCTTCGCCTAAGTACCGCTACAATATTATCGAGGAGGACTATGGTGGAGGGGGGCACCGCACACGGCTAATAGATCTCAAGGATCAATTGTTGTTGTGTCTTTGGGGTGCCCCCTGCCCCCGTATATATAGGAGCAAGGGGGGAGGTGGCCGGCCTATGGAGGAGGCGCGCCAAGGGGGGACTCCTACTCCCACCGGGAGTAGGACTCCTCCTTTCCTTGTTGGAGAAGGAAAGAGGAGGAGTAGGACTCCTCCTTTCCTTGTTGGAGAAGGAAAGAGGAGGAGAGGGAGAAGGAAAAGTGGGCTGCCCCCCTTGTCCAATTCGGACCAGAGGGGGGGGGGGGGGCGCAGGCCTCCTTCCTTTTGGCCTCTCTCTTCTATTCCCGTATGGCCCAATAAGGCCCATATACTCCCCGGCGAATTCCCGTAACTCTCCGGTACTCCGAAAAAATACCCGAATCACTCGGAACCTTTCCGAACTCCGAATATAGTCGTCCAATATATCGATCTTTACGTCTCGACCATTTCGAGACTCCTCGTCATGTCCCCGATCTCATCTGGGACTCCGAACTCCTTGGGTACATCAAAACTCATAAACTCATAATATAACTGTCATCGAAACCTTAAGCGTGCGGACCCTACGGGTTCGAGAAAAATGTAGACATGACCTAGAACTATTCTCGGTCAATAACCAATAGTGGAACCTGGATGCTCATATTGGCTCCCACATATTCTATGAAGATCTTTATCAGTCAAACCGCATAACAACATACGTTGTTCCCTTTGTCATCGGTATATTACTTGCCCGAGATTCGATCGTCGGCATCCAATACCTAGTTCAATCTCATTACTGGCGAGTCTCTTTACTCGTTACGTAATACATCATCCCGCAACTAACTCATTAGTTGCAATGCTTGCAAGGCTTAAGTGATGTGCATTACCGAGAGGGCCCAGAGATACCTCTCCGATAATCGGAGTGACAAAACCTAATCTCAAAATACGCCAACCCAACATGTACCTTTGGAGACACCTGTAGTACTCCTTTATAATCACCCAGTTACGTTGTGACGTTTGGTAGCACCCAAAGTGTTCCTCCGGTAAACGGGAGTTGCATAATCTCATAGTTATAGGAACATGTATAAGTCATGAATAAAGCAACAGCAACATACTAAACGATCAAGTGCTAAGCTAACGGAATGGGTCAAGTCAATCACATCATTCTCCTAATGATGTGATCCCGTTAATCAAATGACAACTCTTTTGTCCATGGTTAGGAAACATAACCATCTTTGATAAACGAGCTAGTCAAGTAGAGGCATACTAGTGACACTATGTTTGTCTATGTATTCACACATGTATTATATTTCCGGTTAATACAATTCTAGCATGAATAATAAACATTTATCATGATATAAGGAAATAAATAATAACTTTATTATTGCCTCTAGAGCATATTTCCTTTAGTCTCCCACTTGCACTAGAGTCAATAATCTAGTTCACATCATCATGTGATTTAACACCAATATTCACATCTGTATGTGATTAATACCCATAGTTCACATTGTCATGTGATCAACACCCAAAGGGTTTACTAGAGTCAATAATCTAGTTCACATCGCTATGTGATTAACACCCAAAGAGTACTAAGGTATGATCATCTTTTGCTCGTGAGAGAAGTTTAGTCAACGGGTCTGTCATATTACAGAGTCGTATGTATTTTGCAAATATTCTATGTCTACAATGCTTTGCACGGAGCTACTCTAGCTAATTGCTCCCACTTTCAATATGTATCCAGATTGAGACTTAGAGTCATCTGGATCGGTGTAAAAGTTTGCATCGTTGTAACTTTTTACGACGGGCTCTTTTATCACCTCCATAATCGAGAAACATCTCCTTATTTCTCTAAGGATAATTTTGACCAATGTCCAGTGATCTACTTCTAGATCACTATTGTACTCCCTTGCCAAGTTCAGAGCAAGGTATATAATAGGTCTGGTACATAGCATACTTTATAGAACCTATGACTGAGGCATAGGGAATGACTTTCATTCTCTTTTCTATTTTCTGCCGTGGTCGGGATTTGAGTCTTACTCAATTTCACACCTTTGCAACACAGGCAAGAACTCTTTCTTTGACTGTTCCATTTTGAACTATTTCAAAATCTTGACAAGGTATGTACTTATTGAATAACTTATCAAGCGTCTTGATCTATCTTAATAGATCTTGATGCTCAATATGTAAGTAGCTTTACTGAGGTCTTTCATTGAAAAACCTTTTATTCAGGTATCCTTTTATGCTATCTAGAAATTCTATATCATTTCCAATCAACAATATGTCTTGCACATATAATATCAGAAATGCTACAGAGCTCCCACTCACTTTCTTGTAAATACAGGCCTTTCCAAAAGTCTGTATAAAACCATATGCTTTGATCAACTCATCAAAGCGTATATTCCAACTCCGAGATGCTTGCACCAGTCCATTGATGGATCGTTGGAGCTCGCACATTTTGTTAGTACCTTTAGGATTAACAAAACCTTCTGGTTGCATCATATACAACTCTTCTTTAATAAATACATTAAAGAATGTAGTTTTTGACATCCATTTGCCAGATTTCATAACATGTGACAATTGCTAACATGATTCGGACAGACTTAAGCATCGCTACAGTTGAGAAAATCTCATTGTAGTCAACACCTTGAACTTGTCAAAAACCTTTTTGTGACAAGTCGAGCTTTGTAGATAGTAACACTACTACCAGTGTCCTGTCTTCCTCTTGAAGATCCATTTATTTAACATGGCTTGCTAATCATCGAGCAAGTCAACCAAAGTCCTTACTTTGTTCTCATACATGGATCCTATCTCAGATTTTATGGCCTCAAGCCATTTCGCGGAATCTGGGCTCATCGTCGCTTCCTCATAGTTCGTAGGTTCATCATGTTCTAGTAACATGACTTCTAGAACGGGATTACCGTACCACTTTGGTGCGGATCTTATTCTGGAAGACCTATGAGGTTCGGTAGTAACTTGATCTGAAGCTTCATGATCATCATCATTAACTTCCTCACTAATCGGTGTAGGCATCACTGGAACTGATTTCTGTGATGAACTACTTTCCAATTTGGGAGAAGGTACAATTACCTTATCAAGTTCTACTTTCCTCCCACTCACTTCTTTCGAGAGAAACTCCTTCTCTAGAAAGGATCCATCTTAACAACGAATGTTTTGCCTTCGGATCTGTGATAGAAGGTGTACCCAACAGTTTCCTTTGGGTATTCTATGAAGACGCACTTCTCCGATTTGGATTCGAGCTTATCAAGTTGAAAACCTTTTTCATATAAGCATCGCAACTCCAAACTTTAAGAAACGACAGCTTAGGTTTACTGCTAAACCATAGTTCATATGGTGTCGTCTCAACGGATTTAGATGGTGCCCTATTAAACGTGAATGCAGCTGTCTCTAATGCATAACCCCAAAACAATAGTGGTAAACTGATAAGAGATATCATAGATCGCACCATATCTAGTAAAGTACGATTACGACGTTCGGACACACCAGTACATTGTGGTGTTCCAGGTGGCGTGAGTTTGTGAAACTATTCCACATTGTTTTAATTGAAGACCAAACTCATAACTCAAATATTTATCTCCACGATCAGATCGCAGAAACTTTATTTTCTTGTTACGATGATTTTCCACTTCACTCTGAAATTCTTTGAACCTTTCAACTATTTCAGACTTATGTTTCATCAAGTAGATATACCCATATCTGCTCAAATTATCTGTGAAGGTCAGAAAATAACGATACCCGCCACGAGCCTTAATACTCATTGGTCTGCATACATCAGTATGTATTATTTCCAACAAGTTTGTTGCTCGTTCCATTGTTTCGAAGAACGGAGTTTTAGTCATCTCGCCCAAATGCACGGTTCGCAAGCATCAAATGATTCATAACAAAGTGATTCCGAAAATCCATCTTTATGGAGTTTCTTCATGCGCTTTACACCGATATGACCCAAACGGCAGTGCCACAAATAAGTTGCACTATCATTATTAACTTTGCATCTTTTGGCATCAATATTATGAATATGTGTATCACTATGATCGAGATCCAATAAACTATTTTCATTGGGTGTATGACCATTGAAGGTTTTATTCATGTAAACAGAACAACAATTATTCTCTGACTTTAAATGAATAACCGTATTGCAATAAACATGATCAAATCATATTCATGCTCAACGCAAAAGCTAAATAACATTTATTTAGGTTTAACACTAATCCCGAAAGTATAGGGAGTGTGTGATGATGATCATATAAATCTTGGAACTACTTCCAACACTCATCGTCACTTCCCCTTCAAACAGTCTCTGTTTATTCTGTAACTTTCGAGTTACTAAATTTTTAGCAACCGAGCAAGTATCAAATACTCAGGGGCTACTATAAACACTAGTAAGGTACACATCAATAACCTGTACATCAAAATATACCGTTGTTCACTTTGCCATCCTTCTTATCCACCAAATATTTGGAGTAGTTCCACTTCCAGTGACCATTTCCTTTGCAGTGTAAGCACTCAGTTTCAGGCTTTGGTTCAGCTTTGGACTTCTTCGTGGGAGTGACAACTTGCTTGTCATTCTAGTTGAAGTTCCCTTTCTTTCCCTTTGCCCTTTACTTGAAACTAGTGATCTTGTCAACCATCAACACTTGATGCTCTTTCTTGATTTCTACCTTCGTCGATTTCAACATCACGAAGAGCTCGGGAATCACTTTCGTCATCCCTTGCATATTATAGTTTATCACGAAGTTCTACCAACTTGGTGATGGTGACTAGAGAATTCTGTCAATCACTATTTTATCTAGAAGATTAACTCCCACTTGATTCAAGCGATTGTAGTACCCAGACAATCTGAGCATATGCTCACTAGTTGAGCGATTCTCCTCCATCTTTTAGCCATAGAACTTGCTGGAGACTTCATATCTCTCAACTCGGGTATTTGCTTGAAATATTAACTTCAACTCCTGGAACATCTCATATGGTCCATGACGTTCAAAACGTCTTTGAAGCCCCGATTCTAAGCCGGTAAGCATGGTGCACTAAACTATCAAGTAGTCATCATATTGAGCTAGCCAAACGTTCATAACATCCGCATCTGCTCCTGCAATAGGTCTGTCACCTAGTGGTGCATTAAGGACATAATTCTTCTGTGCAGCAATGAGGATAAACCTCAGATCACGGATCCAATCTGCATCATTGCTACCAACATCTTTCATCACAATTTTCTCTAGGAACATATCAAAATAAACATATGAAAGCAACAATGCAAGCTATTGATCTACAACATAATTTGCAAAATACTACCAGGACTAAGTTCATGATAAATTTAAGTTCAATTAATCATATTACTTAAGAACTCCCACTTAGATAGACATCCCTCTAATCCTCTAAGTGATTACGTGATCCATATCAACTACACCATGTCCGATCGTCACGTGAGATGGAGTAGTTTCAACAGTGAACATCAATATGTTGATCATATCTACTATGTGATTCACGCTTGACCTTTCGGTCTCCATGTTCCGAGGCCATATCTGTTATATGCTAGGCTTGTCAAGTTTAACCTGAGTATTCCGCGTGTGCAACTGTTTTGCACCCGTTGTATTTGAACGTAGAGCCTATCACACCCGATCATCACGTGGTGTCTCAGCACGAAGAACTTTCGCAACGGTGCATACTCAGAGAGAACACTTCTTGATAATTTAGTGAGAGATCATCTTAAAATGCTACCGTCAAACTAAGGAAAATAAGATGTATATAAAAGATAAACATCATATGCAATCAAAATATGTGACATGATATGGCCATGATCATCTTGTGCCTTTGATCTCCATCTCCAAAGTACTATCATGATCTCTATCGTCACCGGCACGACACCATGATCTTCATCATCTTGTTTTATATCAATGTGTCGTCACATGGTCGTCTCGCCAACTATTGCTCTTGCAACTATTGCTATCGCATAGCGATAAAGTAAAGCAATTATTTGGCACTTGCATCTTATGCAACAAAGAGACAACCATAGGGCTTCTGTCAGTTGCCGATAACTTCAACAAAACATGATCATCTCATACAACAACTTATATCTCATCACGTCTTGACCATATCACATCACAACATGCCCTGCAAAAACAAGTTAGACATCCTCTACTTTGTTGTTGCAAATTTTACGTGGCTGCTATGGGCTGAGCAAGAACCGTTCTTACCTACGCATCAAAACCATAACGATAGTTCGTCAAGTTAGTGCTGTTTTAACCTTCTCAAGGACCGGGCGTAGCCATACTCGGTTCAACTAAAGTTGGAGAAACAGACACCCGCTAGTCACCTGTGTGCGAAGCACGGCAGTAAAACTAGTCTCGCGTAAGTATACGCGTAATGTCGGTCCGGGCCGCTTCATCCAACAATACCGCTGAACCAAAGTATGACATGCTGGTAAGCAGTATGACTTGTATCGCCCACAACTCACTTATGTTCTACTCGTGCATATGACATCTACGCATAAAACCTGACTCGGATGCCACTGTTGGGGAACGTAGTAATTTCAAAAAATTTCCTACGCACACACAAGATCATGGTGATGCATAGCAACGAGAGGGGAGAGTGTAATCTACATACCCTTGTAGACCGAAAGTGGAAGCGTTAGAACAACGCGGTTGATGTAGTCGTACGTCCTCACGGCCCGACCGATCAAGCACCGAAACTACGGCACCTCTGAGTTCTAGCACACGTCCAGCTCGATGACGTCCCTCGAACTCCGATCCAGCCGAGTGTCGAGGGAGAGTTCCGTTAGCACGACGGCGTGGTGATGATCTTGATGTTCTACCGTCGCAGGGCTTCGCCTAAGCACCGCTACAATATTATCGAGGAGGACTATGGTGGAGGGGGGCACCGCACACGACTAATAGATCTCAAGGATCAATTGTTGTTGTGTCTTTGGGGTGCCTCCTGCCCCCGTATATATAGGAGCAAGGGGGGAGGCGGCCGGCCTATGGAGGAGGCGCGCCAAGGGGGGAGTCCTACTCCCACCGGGAGTGGGACTCCTCCTTTCCTTGTTGGAGAAGGAAAGAGGAGGAGTAGGACTCCTCCTTTCCTTGTTGGAGAAGGAAAGAGGAGGAGTAGGACTCCTCCTTTCCTTGGTGGAGAAGGAAAGAGGAGGAGAGGGAGAAGGAAAAGTGGGCTGCCCCCCTTGTCCAATTCGGACCAGAGGGGGGGGGGGGGGCGCAGGCCTCCTTCCTTTTGGCCTCTCTCCTCTATTCCCGTATGGCCCAATAAGGCCCATATACTCCCCGGCGAATTCCCGTAACTCTCCGGTACTCCGAAAAATACCCGAATCACTCGGGACCTTTCCGAACTCCGAATATAGTCGTCCAATATATCGATCTTTACGTCTCGACCATTTCGAGACTCCTTGTCATGTCCCCAATCTCATCCGGGACTCCGAACTCCTTCGGTACATCAAAACTCATAAACTCATAATATAACTGTCATCGAAACCTTAAGCGTGTGGACCCTACGGGTTCGAGAACAATGTAGACATGACCTAGAACTATTCTTGGTCAATAACCAATAGCGGAACCTGGATGCTCATATTGGCTCCCACATATTCTATGAAGATCTTTATCGGTCAAACCGCATAACAACATACGTTGTTCCCTTTGTCACCGGTATGTTACTTGCCCGAGATTCGATCGTCGGTATCCAATACCTAGTTCAATCTCGTTACTGGCAAGTCTCTTTACTCGTTACGTAATACATCATCCCGCAACTAACTCATTAGTTGCAATGCTTGCAAGGCTTAAGTGATGTGCATTACCGAGAGGGCCCAGAGATACCTCTCCGATAATCGGAGTGACAAAACCTAATCTCGAAATACGCCAACCCAACTTGTACCTTTGGAGACACCTGTAGTACTCCTTTATAATCACCCAGTTACGTTGTGACGTTTGGTAGCACCCAAAGTGTTCCTCCGGTAAACGGGAGTTGCATAATCTCATAGTTATAGGAACATGTATAAGTCATGAAGAAAGCAACAGCAACATACTAAACGATCAAGTGCTAAGCTAACGGAATGGGTCAAGTCAATCACATCATTCTCCTAATGATGTGATCCCGTTAATCAAATGACAACTCTTTTGTCCATGGTTAGGAAACATAACCATCTTTGATAAACGAGCTAGTCAAGTAGAGGCATACTAGTGACACTATGTTTGTCTATGTATTCACACATGTATTATGTTTCCGGTTAATACAATTCTAGTATGAATAATAAACATTTATCATGATATAAGGAAATAAATAATAACTTTATTATTGCCTCTAGAGCATATTTCCTTCAGTTTATTCTAACACTCCCCCTCAATCTGAACCTCAAGGAGCTTTGCCAAGGTTGAGATTGTACTTAAACTTATCCAACCCTCTCATGGTAAGGGGTTTTGTAAACCCATTTGCAAGTTGATCTCCTGTAGGAATGAACTTGATCTCAAGCAACTTCCGAGGTACTCTTTCTCTGACAAAATGAAAATCAACCTCAATGTGTTTTGTTCGTGCATGGAAAACAGGGTTGGCTGAGAGATAGGTTGCACCAATATTGTCACACCATAGTCTCGCAGCCTGTGGAGCCTTAATTACAAGCTCATATAGTAGTGTCTGTATCCGCATTACTTCAGCTGTACCATTTGCTAAGGCTTTGTATTCAGCCTCTGTACTTGATCTTGAGACAGTGGTCTATTTTCTTGCGCTCCATGACACAAGATTTGTTCCCCAAAACACAACAAAGCCACATGTAGATCTTCTATCATCAGCATGCCCTGCCCAGTCTGCATTTGAATATGCAGTTACAAGCATACAGAGGACTTGGTAATTTGAAGTCCAAGACCTTCTGAATACTTGAGATACCTTAGAATTCTCTTAACTGCAGTCCAATGAGTAGTTCTAGGTGCATGCAAGTATTGATATACCTTGTTCACTGAATAGGAAATGTCAGGACAAGTAAGAGTTAAATACTGTAAAGCACCTACAACACTCCTATAATTTGTTGCATCCTCTGTTTCAAGAACTTCTCCACTTCCTACTGTGAGCCTTTCTGAGGTAGATATTGGTGTACTAACTGGCTTGCAATTTTCCAATCCCACTCTCCTGAGAATATCAATTGTGTACTTTTCTTTTGAGAGAAGTATGCCATCTTTTATGTTCTTTACTTCTATACCAACAAAATAATGAAGATCACCCAAGTATTTAAGAGCAAATTCTAACTTTAAATCCTTAAGCAAGCAAGTAGTGGCATCTAACTTGAACTAGCAACAATTATATCATCAACATAAAAAAACCACAAAAATAGTGACATTGCCTTTATTAAAAAAGAACAATGAGGTATCTGCCTTGCATGGTATGAACCCAAGATGTTGTAACTTCATGCTCAATCTGGAATACCAAGCTCTTCGGGCCTGTTTCAGACCATATAAGGATTTATCCAACTTACAGACATACTGTGGTGTGCTGTGATCCTCATAACCTGGTGGTTGCCGCATGAACACTTCTTCCTCAAGAACACCATGAAGGAATGCGTTCTGAACATCTAGTTTTCTTAGACTCCTACCTCTGGAGATAGCAATAAACAAGACAAGTCAAATGGTAGCAAACTTAACAACATGACTAAAGGTATCTTCATAATCAATGCCAAACCTCTGTTTAAATCCTTTGGCAACTAATCTAGCTAGCCTTACACATGTTTATGCTTCCATCAGACTTTGTTTTTATCTTGTACACCCATTTAAAATCAATAATATTTTCTCCATATGTTGGTGGTACCGAGTGCCAATTCTTATTTTTCATAAGTGCATTATATTCATTGTCCATAGCTTCCTTCCAATCCTTATTAGAAGGAGCATCACGCAAATGAATTGCTTCACCAGTAGTGGTAAGAAAGGCATGTTTGATTCTGTCATACCTTATCGCACCATCATTGTACTGTTTTTCCTTGACAATACCTGACCAAGACCGACGGTGGTAGTTGCGGGGTGCGACGAGTAAGTCTGGCGGGGGCAGCGTTGATCAACAGCGTCACACAAGCAGAATCGGGGATCTTTTTTCTTGTGACAGTGAAGGGAGGGGTCGGAGCCGAGCCGAGGTCAAGGCCAGGTTGGCCACCTCCGCATTCCCGTTCCCGTTCCCGTTGGGCAACTGCGTAGCTCTTGTTTTATTTTGTCTCATCCTGACCTCAGGCACAGCCGTCCAAGGCAGACTCCCAGCCCAAAACTGGCTCTTGGTTGAGAGGCTGACTGACAAGAAAAGAAGGGCGTGAGTGTTGGCGTGTGGACCATACCATACTGTGAGAGCATCTACAGCTGTACCTACCTAGTCCGCCCCCCCTAAACGGCACCTGACTGTGAAATCCAGCCCCCCTAAACAAACATGGACGCGCCCGACAATGACCGGTCACCCCTCAAACGTCTACACTCACAACCAACCAGATACGTGCTCAGCAAAATGCTCCGGCCTACTGCTCCACCGCTTGGGTGGCACCAAATGTTTTTTGTCCACCTCCGCAAATGTGATTACTTTGCAAAATTTTGCGTGTGTAGGGAAAACATCGATATTTGTTGCCAAATAATCAAGAATCACTACAGGAATAAGCTTCTTTGCCATCCACTGACAGACGAGAAAGAGCTTGGCTAGGGCAGCACTGGGAAGCTACCACGTGGCCAGCTATACCGTCTGCCAGCAGACGACATAGATGGCCCTGTTTGCCAGGCCTATTTGGTCACTTTGCCGTCCCCTTGCAGATGGCAAAATGACCAAATATGCAGCCAGTGTTCCCAGTATGCACAGGTGACTGCCACGTGTCCACTCAAAGCTCTTTGCCGTCGGCCAGCGGACGGCAAAGAGGCTATACATCCCCTGTTTTTATTTAAATCCAATTAATTAGACATGGTTTCAAACACAGATATAGATGCATACATATCCAACATATCCAACGACATGTCCAACAACATAGTTCAACAAAGTCCAACATATCCATATATACATAACCAGAAACAAGTTTCCAACAACATATCCATATAGACATACATATCCAAACAAGTTTTCATAATCAACAAGGAAGCACCATGTAATGCCCCGAGACCGACGCTCCAGAAGACTTCCAACTACTCCGAGTTTCGTCGTGTGATTTGTTTTGTTTGTTGCATTCATCATGGCATCATCCGCATTGCATCGACACTCATTGTCGTCATTGTTTTTAAAACTCGTAACCGTTCGTAGTTGTCGCCTCTCTCCTTGTCTCCGTAGCATGTCATCAAACCGTTTGTCTTCTTTGACCATTCTCAGTCCAACCACACACTTGACACCAGATCTGAATTAAAACGCATCAACCGCGTGTGTAGCCATGATGGTCTCTTTTCGGCGGAGTCCGGGAAGTGAACACGGTTTTGGGTTATGCTTGACGTAAGTAGGAGTTCAGGATCACTTCTTGATCATTGCTAGCTTCACGACTGTTCCGCTTGCTCTCTTCTCGCTCTTATTTGCGTATGTTAGCCACCATATATGCTTAGTCGCTGCTGCAACCTCACCACTTTACCCCTTCCTTTCCCATTAAGCTTTGCTAGTCTTGATACCCATGGTAATGGGATTGCTGAGTCCACGTGGCTCACAGATTACTACAACAACAGTTGCAGGTACAGGTTATGTGATGATCATGACGCAAGAGCGATGTTTACTTGTTTTGGAGTTCTTCTTCTGCTTCTTCTTTGATCAGGGGATAGGTTCCAGGTCGGCAGCCTGGGCTAGCAGGGTGGATGTCGTTTGAGCTTCTGTTTGTGTTTCATCCGTAGTCGGATGTTGATATTGTGTATGATATATTGTTGTATTCGTGTGGCATTGTATGCCTTATGTATGTATCCCTATCTATTATGTAATGTTGATGTAATGATATCCACCTTGCAAAAGCGTTTCAATATGCGGTTCTATCCTTGGTGGGACCTTCGAGTCTCTTTAGGATAGTATCGCATATTGGGCGTGACACACCAAAAGAATAGTACACTCCATGAATCCAAGCTTCCTCATGTAAAGCAAATCTGCAAATTGGGAAAGATGAAAGTTAGAAGAAGAAGAAGAAGACTAGTTAGAAGAAGAAGAAGAAGAAGAAGAAGATTTTTTTCTTCTCTTTCTTTTTCTCTTCTCATCTTCTTTATCTTCTTCTTCTTCTAATAAGGTAAGTAAAAATGCCATTTTATTGCTAAGCTAGGTAAAAATGCTAAGTATAGGTCATTTTAGAGCTAAGCTAGGTAAAAAGGTCATTTTGGAGCTTAGTAAGGTTATTATGTCATTTTCGAGGAAAATAAGCTAAGTCTATATCACTTTGGAGGTAACAAAGATTATCATGCCATTTTTGACCTATGTATGCTAAGTATGTCATAAATGAACTGAATCAGCTAAGTATAGCTCTTTTTTTATCTAACTTAGGTAATTATGCCATTTAGGAGGAAAAAAAAGCTAAGTATCAATTTGTAAAGCTAAACATTAGAGAAAACTTACCCTCATCACAACAAATATGATGAAGATTGGAACTAAGGTAACAATTGATCCAACGGCATAATGACACCAAGCGTCATTATCAATGGCATATTTTCTAATCTTCTTAAGCTTCAGGTGCATTGCATCCATCTTCGAGCGCATTGCATTCATCTTCATCTTGTGATCATCGATGACATCGGCAACATACAACTCCAATGTCATCTTCTCTTCTTCAATTCTTTTGATTTTGTAAGTGCATCTAGTGCTCCTTAGTGATTTTGGTGTATTGAAGACTTATAGGTTAAGGGACTGATGCATTTGTAAGTGTACACATGTATATAAGTCTATGAGGAGTTTGATATTTACAGAGAATGTCGACTCCTAAAAATGAAGTTCTTCATCTGAAGACTTTGGATTTCTGAAGACTTTCTGAAGACTTACTGAAGACTTTGAAAGTGAAGAAATTGGTGTGACCTTGAAGACTTGGTATTCATTCGAGGAACATGAAGCGTGAAGTCTTTTGTTTTTATAGTTTCATTTTCTCTTTCTTGAGTCATAGGAAACACCGTACTGTTAAAGGGGGTCGAGGAAATACTAAGGAAAAATTTCCATGTGATGCTGAACTCAAAATCCTACACCTACCAATCCCTTCGAGTGAAGCCATTGGAAATCTCATACAGTTCAGTCATATTCTTCAGTGACAGAGACGATGTTCTTCTGATCTCTGAGGAATTTGTTCTGACTGAGGAGTTAGGAATTCACCAGAGTGAATTTCCTACACAGTGAGAAACATGATAGCCCTGAGGATTTTGATAGTCAAAATTCTGACCGTTGTTGTGCTATGCGCCAGCGGTTCCAAAATAGCTACCCACCTAACGGTCATATCAGACATGGGCATTTATGTCTTATCATGTCGGGCTGCTCCCTAGGCTATAAATAGCCGCCCCCTTCAACCACTAGCTGGTTGGCTGCTCGAAGAGAAACTGACACTTGTCATTTGAGAGGAACCCATCCTCCGAGTACTTTGAGCGAAAATCATCAAGTGAGCAAATCCCAAACCCAAACCTACAAAACCCCAAGTGATTGAGCATCACTGAAGAGATTGATCCTGCGTGGATCCGATGCTTGTTTCCTTTGAAGACTATGCTTCTTCCAGACGGTTAGGCGTCAAGGTCTAGAGCATCCAAGAGGAATTGTGGATCGCCCAGTGACCAAGTTTGTGAAGGTTCGGAAGTCACCTGAAGACTTACCACGAGTGATTGGGTGAGGTCTGTGACCTTAGCTCAAAGAGAATACGGTGAGGACTGTGTGTCCGGGACTGGGTGTCCTCGAGTTTAAATACTCACCCACTCCAACCAGATGTACAACTGAGACATCAGTTGGAACTGGTCTACCAAATCATTGTCTTCACCGAGCTAACTGGTTCTAATTCCTCAACTCTTTAATTTCCTCATGTATGTTGCTGTGTGCCTGTTCATATCTGTTTGAAGACTTTTGACTGAAGACTTTCTCAATTTCCTTAGTTCAATTTCTTCAGTCTGTCTGTCTTCATCTTGTGTTATCATGTGTTTATGCTTTCTGTACTCTGTGCTTGTCTTCATTTCATCATGATGACTGTGCTTGTGTTCTGTTATGTTCCTTTCTGAGTACTTATTCCGCTGCAAGTAGTTCTTCATTTAGGAATTTCCTCACCAGCAAATTCCTCAGTGAAGAATTCATAAAAATCGCCTATCACCCCCCTCTAGTCGATATAACGCACTTTCAATTGGTATCAGAGCAAGGTACTCCCTTGTTCTGTGTGATTTTGGTTTAACCGCCAGGAGTTTTAGTTATGTCGACCACAGGTATGATCAAGGTCTCTGCTATCATTAATTCCTCATCTGAGGACAATGCAAGTATCACTGATGGTGCAGGGCTGAAGGAATTGTACATGACAGGCATGTACAAAAGCCTCAAAGGGCAACAGACTCTTTGTGATGTGCTCAAAAAGCAGATCCTCAACAGAAACCCTAGGAAAGAGGGTGTTGCCTTTGAGAGGAAGCTCAATGTTGATGGAACATATTGGAAACCTGAGCAATCCCCCAAAACCTCATGGTTTGCTGCAAAAGGACCTCTAGTTGATCCATCCAATCTATCTGGCTTTACATGTGAATCTTCTCATTCGTCTGATGAGTCATTTGACTCTAACTATAAACTGTTCAAAAATCAGAATAGTGAAGTATTTGCTAGATATGTTGGCACTAACTGCTGGAACGGTTCTCCTATGAAGAAAATCTAGGTTCCCAAAAGTTGCCTTGAAAGTATTCAGGTGAATGTCCTCATGACACCACCTATGAAGAAAAGGAACTCCAGATCAAATTCTTCATATGAACCAAATTCTTCATATGGATCCAAGTCCTCATACGGACCAAATTCCTCACGTAGATCGAATTCCTCAAAAGGATCAAAGTCCTCATATGATCATCATCGTGCTAACCCTTCTGTTTCGCAGGGTATAGCTAAGGGCTATGAATATGTGCATTATTCTTCAAATCATTATGTTCATAAGTCCTCGAGGAATTTATCTGCTTATTCATATGCTTATCCTAACCCCACCTATGTGAAACAAAGTGGACTGGCGTCTATGCCACCTTTCTCATATGGTGCTCGCAGAGTGATGAATTCTTTGCCACCCCTCCAGATGTGGGTGGTGAAGAAAAAGAACTAATCTCTTAGGTAGGATCAGGTCTCCAGTCGTGCTCAAAACGACTGAAGAATTTGCTGGAGACCTGAACAATGCCTGAAAGGACGCAGGCTAATCATTAAGAAATGAATTGTCATTTCTCACGTCCTCATACTGAATTATCTGTGCTATTTCTTGATGAAATTGAACCGATGATACTGATATCATATTCTTCACTGATGAAGTATATGAGTTTGTAAGCTGCACTAATTCATCTGCAGGATGATCAACCCAAAGCAAATGAGTGGGTCCTCAATAGTGGATGTACAAATCACATGACTGGTGACAAGAATCTATTGATGGATGCTCCCTTATCACCGTCACATCTGAAGCACATCATTTTCGCTGACAAAGGCAAAAGTCAGGTATTGGGTCTAGGTAAGGTTGCGATCTCAAAGGATCGACACATGGACAAAGTCATGCTTGTCGAGTCCTTAGGATACAACCTCATGTCTGTCTCAATGCTTTGTGATCTTGATATGGTTGTTGTCTTTGGCAAGTATCGTTGTGTTGTGATCATGGAAGCTGACCATTCCAAAGTGTTCGAAGGCTTTAGGAGAGGAGATCTGTATATTGTTGATTTCTCTACAGGACCACAGCCTATCGTTCGCTTACTTGCAAAAGCTTCAAAAGGCTGGCTATGGCATCAACGACTTGGTCATGCTGGCATGAGGAATCTACACAGGCTTGCGAAGAAGAAGCATGTCATTGGCATTGAGCATGTCAAATTCCTCAAGGATCACTTATGCAGAGCTTGTGAAGCTGGAAAGATGACAAAGGCCAAGCATCTAGCGAAGACTATCATGACTACCACTCGACCATTTGAATTGCTTCACATGGAACTCTTCGGTCCTAATCATTATTCGGCTATGACGAATGATGCATCTCTATATGACTTTGTTATTGTTGATGATTATTCTCGTTACACATGGGTACACATTGTCACTTACAAACATGAAGTGCAGGAAGTCTTCAAACGATTTTCCTCGAGGGCTTCAACCAACTTTGGTGTGAAGATCAAGCACATCAGAAGTGACAATGGGGCTGACTTCAAGAATTCCGGTCTTGATGGCTATCTTGATGAACTTGGTATTACTCATGAGTTATCTGCTCCTTATACTCCTCAGCAAAATGGCATCGTGGAGCACAAGAACAGAACACTCGCTGAAATGGCTCGCACTATGCTTGATGAATACAATACACCTCGTCGGTTCTGGATTGATGCAATTGATACTGCTTGCCACATCATCAACAGAGTATATCTTCATAAATTATTCAAGAAGACTGCCTATGAACTCCTCACTGACAAGAAACCCAATGTAAGTTACTTCAAAGTCTTCAGTGCTAGATGTTGGATTAGAGATCCACATCACAATTCTAAATTTGCACTGAAAGCACATGAGGGTTTCATGCTTGGTTATGGAAAGGACTCGCACACCTACAGAGTCTTCAACAACGTTCTTCACAAGATTGTTGAAACTGTAGATGTGCCGTTCGATGAAACTAATGGCTCGCAAAGAGAGCACCTACCTTCTATGATAGATGAACCAGCACCTGAGGATTCTATCAGGTTCAAGGCCACTGAGGATGTCATTCCTACTGAAGAATCTGCTGAAGAATTCATTCCAGAACGTGACGAACGTCGTGCTAGCGCACCTGAAGAAAATGGTGCTGAGGAAAATGCTCTTGAAGAAAATGCGGATCAAATTCCTCGAAGACAACCCGCTCATCCTCGTATTGCAAATGAAGTGCAAGTCGAGAAGATCATCGATGACATTCATGCACCAGGTCCTCTCACACGCTCAAAAGCTTCACATTTATCTAACTTTTGTGGGCACTTTGCTTTTGTCTCAATCACAGAGCCCACTAAGGTAGATGAAGCATCTCTGGAGCCTGAGTGGATTCAAGCTATGCAAGAAGTTACATCAGTTCGAGCTCAACAACGTCTGGGAACTGGTCAAACGTCCAGATCCTCGCAAGCACAACATCATTGGCACAAAATGAATCTACCGCAACAAGCAAGATGAAAATGGCCTTGTGGTGAGGAATAAGGCATGGCTTGTAGCTCAAGGCTACACACAGGTTGAGGGTTTTGATTTTGATGAAACTTTTGCACCTGTTGCTAGACTTGAGGCTATTCACATACTACTTGCTTATGCTAACCATCATAATATCACTTTATATCAAATGAATGTGAAAAGTGCATTCCTCAATGGTAAGCTTGAGGAAGAAGTATATGTTGCTCAACCCCCGGGTTTTGAAGATCCAAAGAATCCCGACAAAGTCTTCAGACTCAACAAGGCCCTGTATGGCCTCAAGCAAGCCCCTCGGGCGTGGTATGACACTTTGAAGGAATTCTTCATGAAGAAAGGCTTCAAACCCGGTTCACTCGACCCAACTCTTTTCACTAAGTCTTATGATGGTGAAATGTTTGTGTGCCAAATATATGTTGATGATATTATCTTTGGCTGTACTGACCAACGCTATAGTGATGAATTTGCCTATATGATGAGTGAAGAATATCAAATGTCTATGATGGGAGAGTTAAAATTCTTTTTAGGTCTTCAAATTCGTCAACAGCGCAATGGTATATTCATATCGCAGGAGAAATACCTCAAAGATGTATTGAGGAAATTCGGCATGCAAGATTGCAAAGGGGTCAAAATTCCAATGCCCACAAATGGTCATCTATGCACTGATGAAAATGGTAAAGACTTTGATCAAAAGGTATACCGCTCCATGATTGGCTCCTTATTGTACCTATGTGCATCTAGGCCGGATATTATGCTTAGTGTTTGCATGTGTGCCCGATTTCAAGCTACACCGAAGGAATCACACCATAAGGCTGTGAAGCATATTCTTCGATACTTAGCTCACACACCAACACTTGGATTATGGTATCCCAAGGGCTCTTCATTTGATCTCATTGGATATTCAGACTCTGACTATGCTGGCAATCGCGTGGACCGCAAGTCAACATTAGGCACATGTCATTTCCTCGGACGATCTTTGGTCTGTTGGTCCTCGAAGAAACAGAACAGCGTATCACTCTCCACTGCAGAAGCCGAGTACATTGCTGATGGATCGTGTTGTGCTCAATTACTTTGGATGAAGCAAACACTCAAGGACTATGGCATCAACTGAAGAATGTGCCTCTCTACTGCAACAATGAGAGTGCTATCAAAATTGCTCATAACCTAGTTCAGCACTCGAAGACAAAGCACATACAGATTCTCATCATTTTCTTTGTGATCATGTGTTGAAGGGCGATATCTCCATCGACCACGCTAGCACTGAAGATCAGCTGGCTGATATCTTCACTAAGCCCTTGGATGAGAAGAGATTTAGCAAGTTGCGGTGTGAGCTAAATATCCTAGAATCTTCGAATGTTCTTTGAAATGGACACACATCCTAACACTTATGCTGACTTGATGACTTAAATGCGCAACACACGAAGTAACGTTTTTCTTCAATCAATGAAGACTAACCCTCTAAGTGTGAAGAAATTAATGAAGAAATTGACTTTCAGAGCCCTGCGGCAATTGTACGCGGTGTCTGAAGCCAACTTTCTTATACGGTGGGTTACGCCACCACAAAAGTTGAAAAATCTTCAATTTGAGTTATTCCTCAGTTTTGAAATTCCTCAGTTTTTCAAATTCTTCAACTTGCAATATCTTCACTATTTCTGTCATTTGTCTTCATTTGAATATATATATATATATATATATATATATATATATATATATATATATATGAGTTTTATATCCTCTACAACATTCACTTACTGCTAATTCTTCAAGTTGACTGTTTCCGCTAAGTGAATGTGATCGGACCCTTCCCCCTCTATGCTAAACTCAATCTAATCTTTTCACAAATTCTTCATATGCGTTCTAATTTGAAACTCGTTCAAAATCTTCACTGTGTCCTTGACAGCTGAAGAAATTGCGAACGGTAACTTAAAACTTATCTTATCTGAATTTTCGGCTTTGCCGCTCAAACTGTTTCGCTTCTCACGAAAAATACTTATCTATTCACCCACAATCCTACACGATCGCCACCTCAGAGTACGTGGGTGACACATGTCATGTGAATGGGAAAAGCCAGGGGCACGTTCATCCGAAATCCTCGGGCGCACAGTTTTTTCACTACCGCTATAAATACCCCTGTCTTTTCATCACTTCACTTTTACTCCGCTCGACCTCTCTCCCACTCGAGCTTCCCAAACCCTAGCGCCGCCGCTACTTCATCATCGCCGGTGAGGAAGAGCTTCACTGCCTCGACCTCGTCGCCATCGTACTCGCGCCGGTTGCGGATTTATTCACTCCGCCGCCGCCGTAGTTGTCTTCCTCTGCCAAGTTAGGGCGTGGAAGATCTGAACGGACGAACTTCATATCAACACTTCCCAGTTCGTCGTGTTCTTCACTTCTGCTAATTAAAATTTGCTTATATTGCCCTTTTTGATTCATGTGTTTTTCTAAAAATCTTCAAAGGTGTTTATTCTTCAAATCTTCACACACTAAAACACCTCACATGTTATGTGTTCTTGATTCATTTCTCTAAGCAATGATTTTCTTCAAGATTCTTCAATTGTGTGGATTTTCAAATCTGTACAGCTCTGGAACCTAAGACAAAGAACGCTTAGTGAAATTCCTCAAGACTCATCTGGTCAAATTCCTCAAAATCTATTCTTTTTGAAAAACCTTCTGAGAACGCATATGACCTCTCCAAATTCCTCGCAACTATACTCTGTTCATAGGTACAAATGTCCGCTGCTGAATCACTAGGTTCTCATCAACTTAACTCATTTGCAGCGTTCCTCGAAGAAAAATTGCATACCTCTTCAGAAACTTCAGTTGTTCATATTCCTCAGCCGAAGAAAATGGCTGACAAGAAGCCATAGAAGGGAGGAAAAAGGCCTGAGGTCAACACAGGTTTGAAATCCCTGAGGATATTTATGCTGGATACTGCACTCCTGATGAGGCCAAGTTTGGCAAGGAGGACAAGAATCAGCACAAGGTGCGCATACAACGAATTGAGAGGAGATGGGCACGAGAATGGAGGGAGTACATATACGTTACTCCCAAGTACATGAAGAAATTCGCGCTCAACCCTCCATGCTCAAGACCTCCATTGAGACCTGGCCAACTGGCGGATCCCACCAGCCTCAAGCGCGGTGAGGACTATGCTATTGAATGGGCTAGGCGCCAGGCCAAACTAGCCAAGCAAGCAAAAGAAGCAGTGAGGAAATTCAATGAAGATTCTGCTGCTGCTACTAACACTGCTGAGGCCTCTGGTAGTAAGCCCAGGAAGGCTATGCCAAAGAAGCCTGCCCACAAGTCCAGTGCTTCTCCTTCAATGCCCTCACGGCCAAGCTCCTCGGCAATCCCCTCATGGCCAGCATCTTCGAAGCCCTCACGGCCAATTCCTCAGTCTGCTCCTCCTCCTCTGACAAAGTCTTCAGTTGCTCCAACAAAATCTTCGGCACCTGTGCATCTTGCCACGTGCCAAAGGACTCAAGGCTTCTCTATTGCCTCTGGAGCATCTGCAAGTCCCTCAGCTGCTCGACCTTCCTCAGCTGGTCCCTCACTACTGAAGAAAAAGGCAACTGTTGGACGAGGTCTTCGACCAAGTCCTCACAAGAAGCAAGTCGCCTTCCAAGTGCCCTCTGATGATGATGAGGCAGATGATGATGAATTTGTCGAAATCATCAGAGACAGGCAAGTCAGGGCCGCTAGAGCCAAAGGCAGCAATGTGCCACTACTTCTGGATCCCAAGGTGATCCTCGATTTCATTGACTTATGGCACAAGGACCCTGCTACACCTTTGTTGGAGATGAACCTCACTCCTGGTTAAAGTCATGTCCTCACTCACTTCATTGAGGAAGAAAAGTGGAAATATGAAGAAGGAAGAAGGCTGAAGCAAGTGCAATACAAGAAATAGTGCTACCTCAAGGACAATGTCCTCACTCCTACCCCTGACCAACTCATTGCTGTACAAGCTGAAATCAAGCAACTGAGTGATGATTTCAATCGGTATCATGCTGATTGGAAGGGAGCAAAGGTTCGGTTTGTCAATTTGATGAAGACTTTCACTTCAACTGCCTCTGCACCAGTGCATGTTGAAATTGCTCAAGCTGAAGAATCTGCCCAGCCCACTGAAGAACATGCCAGCACTGCTGATGTCAGTATGGCTGCTGAAGAAAATGAAAGTACCAGGGTTGATGACTCCATTCCAGCTGCTGATGATATTGCCAGGGTACCCACTAGTGGTGCGCCTGAAGAAAGTGAACAAGTCAGGGCAACTACAACTGTTGTGCCTGAAGAAAATGCACCTCCTGCGCCTACACCAACTCCGATCCTTCCATCTGCATTAGATGTGAAGAAGACCAAGGCTGTAGAACATGCAGCGATGAAAAAGAGGAAGGCATCAACCTCTTCAAATTCTTCAGCTCCGAAGAAGATGAAGACTCTGATCAGTTCAATTGACAATCCAATTGATGCCGTTCCCGTCTCTTCAATGCCATCAAAGGACCTTGTTCCTTTTGGTGAAGAATATGTGATTCCTGATGAATCAGATGAAGAAACTCCTTCTGCTGCTCCGACAGAGCAGTTGGATGAAGAAATTGAAGTGGATAAGATCCCTTCAACCCCAGTCATTTCCTCACCTATGCCACAGTTTACTGCTGAAGAGGCAGGGGTTGAAGAAATTGAAGAGGAGGATGTGGAGATTGGTTGTACCACTCATGTGCTAAATGAGGAATTTTGGGACAGTCAACATCCCAACTCTCCAATGTTCACTCCCCTTCAAGCTATTCCTCAGTCCCCTGCCGCCACTGAAGTGCAAATGGGATCTGAAGAACCTCATGCAACCCCAAGTGTTCATGAAGAAATTCCAGCCACTAGTGCTGAAGAAATTGTCAATGAAGAATTGACAACCCAGGCTGAAGCTGCTGAAGAGCCTGAAATTCCTCCGCCTGAGGAACCTGAGATTGCGATCCCTGAGGTGGTAATGCAATTGACTTATACTCCTCAGCCCAAGCCAAAGGATCCCTTCTCTAAGAAGCAAAAATTCAAGGCTGATGATTTCTTCGGTGAGCACGTGTTCTTCACGGATTTCATCCCTATGACAATGCTCGTCTTAGAAGGAAGCGTTTTTGGACTGCTAGTCAGGCCAACTTCTATTCCTCAAGGCTCTTCAGTTCTACGCAACCTTGCATATCACAAGCGATGTTGTCGACGTCAACTCATGGGTGTTGGACTGGATGACTGAAAACACTCATTACAAGGCACCAGCCACCGAATTGCTTTGGGCCTTACCAATCAGTTCTCCACCCGACGGTGCTTGCTGTCTGTATGATGAACCTAAACTTACTAATCACTATATGCAAGTGCTCATGAAGCCGCTGAAGCCAGGACAAGCTCCAAGGACCAAGTTCCTCATGAAGGAATTGCTCTATGTGCCCAGAACAATCTACCACATTCTGACGAAGACCATGAGTCCCATCAAAGGCCATGACTCATCCGATGAAGAAATTATCGGAATGATGAAGAATATGCTTTTCAATATCATGCATGGCATCCCCATAAATTATCATGATTTCTTCATGAGGACTTTGGCGAATGTTGCACTTTCACCATTTGAGCTGAAGCCTTACGGGCCGTGGATCATGAGATTCCTCAGAACAAGGTCTTCACTCAACTACAAGGCAGATTTTCAGAATCACCTCAGCTACTTACCCCCTATTGAAGTACTCAAGCGGATAATTTCCTCATCCGATGAGAAGGGCAAGTCACCAGCTGTGATCGATGAAGGCACTCATCCATTGGATGGTCAGTTCCGCAAAGCTGCATCCTACTCCACCAATGATGACTCTGCCACACATGATTCTGCTGCTAATGCTCCAAAGTCAAGTCCTCAAGCTACTGCTCCTTGTGTGATGACTGACCGTGAACTGCTTATAAGTCTTCACCAGTAGGTCGATCGAAATCACAAGTGGGTTAAGCGTCAGTTTGGTTCTATTCTTCACAACATGACTTCCACACATAATGTAGTGAATAAAAACCACTACTACCTCCATGAAGTATTTGATCGCACCTGGGCTATTTTGTCACATCTATGTGGTGAAGAAGATCTGAAGCAAATGGGCTTCAAGGAAGACTTTGACTGGTCTGCTCCTCCTCTGAAGAGATACAAGAAGGTCAAGGTTCCTCCCTTGGTGGCTAGCTCATATTCCTCATCGCGTGACACGGACGAGCATGAAGACTTGGACGACACTACAGCAGGCCCTACCACGACTCAAGACCCTGACAATGCTGGCGCTCCTCCATCATCATGATATTCTTCAGGGGCGTTAGTCCTCAGTTTCAACCCTTTTGGTCATTCAATGACAAAGGGGGAGAAATTTGAGTTAGTCTTCAAGTGGGTCTATATATGGGCATTTTTTGCTAAGTTACAACTCTCGTTCTTGATGACTTTGCTGGATTGAGTTGTAATCTTAAACTCTATGGTGGCTTGATACTTTTGATGTGTCCTTCTGCATGCTTATTCCTCATTTATGTTAATGCACGCATGCTGAATTACATCAGTCACCATATTTCATCATGCATTTCAAATTCCTCATATTATATGTCAAATGCGTGTATGAATTACAAGGTATAGGGGGAGATCTCCATGATTATACTCTTCAAGTGTGCATTGCTTCAAAAGCTAATTCCTCACTACGCACATCTTCAGGGGGAGTTCTTCTATATCTTGCAATCAAATTCCTCGATATCAGTATTTACACTTCATATGTTTATCCCCATTGAAAACTTAACCTATATTGTCATCAATCACCAAAAAGGGGGAGATTGTAAGTGCATCTAGTGCCCCTTAGTGATTTTGGTGTATTGAAGAATTATAGGTTAAGGGACTGATGCGTTTGTGAGTGTACACAGGTATATAAGTCTATGAAGAGTTTGATATTTACAGAGAATGTCGACCCCTAAAAATGAAGTTCTTCATCTGAAGACTTTGGATTTCTGAAGACTTACTGAAGACTTTGAAAGTGAAGAAATTGGTGTGACCTTGAAGACTTGGAATTCATTCGAGGAACATGAAGCGTGAAGACTTTTGTTTTTATAGTTTCATTTTCTCTTTCTTGAGTCATAGGAAACACCGTACTATTAAAGTGGGTCGAGGAAATACTAAGGAAAAATTTCCATGTGATGCTCAACTCAAAATCCTACACCTACCAATCCCTTCGAGTGAAGCCATTGGAAATCTAATACAGTTCAGTCATATTCTTCAGTGACAGAAACAATGTTCTTCTGATCTCTGAGGAATTTGTTCGGACTGAGGAGTTAGGAATTCACCAGAGTGAATTGCCTACACAGTGAGGAACATGATAGCCCTGAGGATTTTGATAGTCAAAATTCCGACCGTTGCTGTGCTATGCGCCAGCGGTTCGAAAATATCTACCCACCCAACGGTCATATCAGACAAGGGCATTTATGTCTTATCATGTCGGGCTGCTCCCTAGGCTATAAATAGCCGCCCCCTTCAACCACTAGCTGGTTGGCTGCTCCGAGAGAAACGGACACTTGTCATTTGAGAGCAACCCATCCTCCGAGGACTTTGAGCGAAAATCATCAAGTGAGGAAATCCCAAACCCAAACCTACAAAACCCCAAGTGATTGAGCATCACTGAAGAGATTGATCCTGCGTGGATCCGACACTTGTTTCCTTTGAAGACTGTGCTTCTTCCAGACGGTTAGGCGTCAAGGTCTAGAGCATCCAAGAGGAATTGTGGATCGCCGAGTGACCAAGTTTGTGAACGTTCGGAAGTCACTTGAAGACTTACCACGAGTGATTGGGTGAGGTCTGTGTGACCTTATCTCAAGGAGAATACGGTGAGGACTGTGTGTCCGGGACTGGGTGTCCTCGAGTTTAAATACTCAGCCGCTCCAACCAGATGTACAACTGAGACATCAGTTGGAACTGGTCTACCAAATCATTGTCTTCACCGAGCTAACTGGTTCTATTTCCTCAACTCTTTCATTTCCTCATGTATGTTGTTGTGTGCCTGTTCATATCTGTTTGCAGACTTTTGACTGAAGACTTTCTCAATTTCCTCAGTTCAATTTCTTCAGTCTGTCTGTCTTCATCTTGTGTTATCCTGTGTTTACGCTTTCTGTACTCTGTGCTTGTCTTCATTTCATCATGATGACTATGCTTGTGTTCTGTTATGTTCCTTTCTGAGTACTTATTCCGCTGCAAGTAGTTCTTCATTTAGGAATTTCCTCACCAGCAAATTCCTCAGTGAAGAATTCATAAAAATCGCCTATTCACCCCCCCTCTAGTCGATATAACGCACTTTCAGATTTTTTCTTTCAAATACTCATTTTCTTTTTCAACTAAATTTAACTTCTCGACAAGAGGGTCGGTTTCAAATTCCGGTTCACATACCTCCTAGATTAAAATATCTCTATGTCAACTTGATGGCCATAATTGTCATAAATGTGAAATGCAACAAATAGTTATGAAAGAGAATTTACCACATCCGAATCATAAAGCGGGCGAGGGCCGACGGGGACGGACATCAAGACCATGGCACTATGTATAAGAAACAATCATACAAAGTAAGAAAATTATACATACCAACTATATAAATCATACAATCATACAAATAACTATATAAATCAAGTACAACATAAAAATTTGAATACCTAATAATCACTATCGGTAATGACGTGCTCATCATCATCATTAATAAATGCATCATCATCATCATCACTATCGGTAATGATGTGCTCATCATCATCATTAATAAATGCATCATCATGTGGAAGGCCACCTTTACGTAATCGTTCAAGCATTGACAGGTCATCTGCAACAGTAAATTCTTCTTCTTCGGCTCTTCTTGTTCCGGCTCAGGGGTGAAGTCGAATTCACTATCAGTGTCTACTTCAATGTTCTGGGGTGGAGTAGAGCGGTTCTTGAAACATTTTTTGGCAAGACGTGTTTTTTTGGAAGAATTCTCCTTCGTCATATGTGTCTTGGTTAATGTGAGGTTCATAATCCTCTTCATTGGGGGAGGTGGTCTAACACGTGGTGACACTTCATAAACGACATCCCAACCACTAAGATTTGGATCACTTTGATAGGCCCACGGTAGATAGAAAACTTGGGTTGCCTGTTGAGCCGTAATATAGACATCGGGAACATCCAAATGGGTGCTTTGTTTGATTTTGACTAGCCCTATATGTTCATGAGTCCTTCTAGTCTCCCTGGGCCGTAACCAATAACATCTGAAGACTATGATGTTTGGTGGGTTTTCACCATAAAATTGAAGTTCATAAATTGCTTCAACTCTTCCATAATACTCGATACCTCCTTTGCCGATAGCAGAGACACAACAATTTGTAGACTTTCGGTCGGCCATAGATAGCTCTTTGCCATAGGTACGAAAGCGATACCCGTTGATGTCGTAATTGTCAAATGAACGGACCTTGTAATCAAAACCATTACCAAAGAAATGAAAGGGTCTAATGGAAATTACCATTTTTTGAACCAAGAGATGAAACCGGGATATTCGCCTCCTTGCTTTGCCAGAAGCTCATACTCTTCGACGGAATCCTTTTGGATCACCGCTCCATACGAGAATATGGCAATGTATCGACTGCATCAAATATCCACGAATAAGAGCAGTTCAAAGAAATTAGAGTTGCGAAACAATATACCGAGATCTTACTCGATGTACGGCCACACTTCTGTTAGGTTGTTAAAGAGATACAACGAAATGGTCCGCCATTCTTCAACACCCACTGGCTGGTGTGAGATTCCCTTTGAATAGGCTAAGGTTGGATTGACCCTTTTTTAGGGTCGTCAGCATTGTACCGAGGCTTTGTATTATGCAAATGATGATTTTTGGCTTCGTAGTGTGCTGTCATGAAGTTTGCCGCCTCCTCAGTGATGAATGCCTCGGCCATCGATGCTTCTATTCTATGTTTATTTTTACATTTTGCTCGAAGCGTCTTCTGCATCCTCTAAGTTGAGTAGCACCAACGATTTTGCACGCCCCCCCAATCGTGCCTCGGTCGGGAGATGCAAAATCAAGTGTTGCATTGGATTAAAGAAGCTTGGCAGAAAGATCATCTCTAACTTGCAGATCAACTCCGGTGCCAGTTGTTCATCTCTAACTTGCATTGTATTAAAGAAGCCAGACGATAGTTCTTTCGCACAAAGAACATAGAAGAAGTAGCTCAGCTCTGCCAGTACTAGCCATTCATCCTCAGGGATGAAGCCACGCAACATCACCGGCATTATCCGCTCAATCCATATGTGTCAATCATTACTTTTTAGACAAAATATTTTCAATTTTTCAAGACTCGCTCCTCTCTTTAGATTTTCTGCATACCCATCTGGGAACATCAACTGCATTTTCACCCAAAAAATAATTTCCTTCATAGCTGGCCTTCCAAGATTGAACCATGCCTTTGGCTTCGTCCAGTTCCGCTTTCCTTTTGGTTCTTGCATGTTTTGTAACGGTCTATCACATAGCTCCTCTTGATCGTCTCTAGACTTAGTATTATCCTTTAATTTCCCCTCTATGCCGAACAATGTACCAAAATTGGCTTCGGTGATATTCTTTTCAGTGTGCATCACGTCGATGTTGTGTGGGCAAAGGAGGTCTTTGAAGTAAGGCGGATCCCAGAAGCATGTCTTGTGAGTCCAGGTGCATTCCTTATTATACCCCTTGAAATACCCTGGATGCTCTGGATCTAGCTTGAGAGCGTTTAACTGATCTAGGGTCTGTTGGCCTATCAACGCAGGTGGTGCAGAGTGTTTGACAACTCTACCTTTGATGAAGTTCTTCTTGTCTTTCCTAAACTTATGGCGAGGATGTTGAAATGGTCTATGCAAGTCGAAGCAACTATACTTGTGCCCTGCCGTCAGCCAACGAAACTCAAGAGATCCCTTGCATGTGGGGAACGGGAACCTTCCATGCACACACCAGCCAACAAATACCGCATACGCCGGCAAGTCATGCGTCGAGTACATGTACCAGGCACGCATTATGAAGTTCTCTTTGCTAAAGGTGTCGTATGTCTTGAACCCATTATCCCAAGCTTCTTGCAATTCGTCCTTAAGCGGCTGCATGTACACATTCATATTCTTCCCCAGATAGTTGGGCCCTGGAATTAACAACGTCAGGAAAATGTTCTTTCTTTGCATAATCTGCCCGGGGGGGGGGGGGGAGCTTGAGTGTAATGACAAACACGGGCCAACAGCTGTATGGGGTTGCCATCTGACCAAACACACTGAACCCATCTGTGCTGATAGCAACTCAAGGATGCCTTGGATCTGCCGTTTTTTCCTTATGTAATGCATCGAAGCGCTTCCACGCTTCACCATCCGACGTGTGCACCATCATCACATTCCCATCTGCATCTAGTTCAGTTCTTTTGCCCGTTTTGTGCCATGTCATCTGTTTGGCCGTCTCTTCGACCATGAAAAGACGTTGAAGTCTTGGTACGATTGGCATATACCGAAGAACATTAACGGGTATTTGGTCTGCGTCTTCTCACCCCTACCGTTGTTTACCACAACATACCTGGAAGAATTGCAAATGGGACAATAGTCCAAGTCCTCATACTGAAGCCTAAATAAGACACATCCTTTCTCACATGCATGTATCTTCTCATAGGGCATCTTAAGAGCACGGAGGATTTTGTCTGACTGGTACAGGTTTGAAGGTAGCACATGGCCTTTGGGTAGAAATCATCCGAATACTGTCATCATCGCGTCGTAGCATTCTCTGCCCAAGTTGAATTGAGCCTTCAAAGCCATTATTTGTGAGATGGCATCCAGCTGACAAAGCTCAGTGTGCTCATGGAGAGGACGTTTTGAGGACTCCAACATTTCAATGAAGGCCTTTGCAGATTCCTCCATCTCCTCGTCCGAGTCCCGAGCATCGTCAAAGTCTTGCACCATGTCTGCGGTCCCGGTACCATGCTCGTCGGTGCGACGATGAACCACTTCGGCTCTGGCACGTTGGGAAGACTCACCATGTAATGTCCAGACCGTGCAATCAGGCGTACAACCAAACTTCTGCAGGTCTTTACTCATTTCAAGCTCGTCCCTCTTTTTATAGTTGTCGCACCGGGCACAGGGGCACCAGCTTAATTTCTGGCCATTTGCAAATGCGGCTCTAACAAACCCCTTGGTTTTTGTTAACCATTCCTCGGTCCAAACTTTCTGACTAGTGTAACCAGTGTACATCCACGCACGATCACTCATATTGACTTCCTACTGGAGGCACAAGAAATATATACATAATTAAGCAAACCATATCCATCAGTTAATGGCGTTTGTCAGTTTTATTACATCCATGCAACCTACACGCTAATAGGTAAAGATAGGTCCTAATCCCACCCGAGTATGTGTAGATTGGGTTCGTTTTCCCAAGCTCTGCTTCGAATCCGACGTAAAATTTCGTCAGCACCTCCCCGTTGTTCTCCTGATACACATCTCGGCAATAAGCAGAGAGGATCTGTACCTGGAGAACAATAGGGAGGCACTAACGAAATTCTGCATCGGATCCAGAGCAGAGCATATGGGAAAACGAACCTAATCTACGCATACTCGGGCTGTCCATGGATAACATTGGACAGTTCGAAAGAATCACGATTATAAATATGCAAATGCATGCATATTTATAGATGTAACCCTTTCAAACGGGAGACACATAGTGGTTACGCATACTGATGATTGACACCATAGCTAGCAAGTTTCATCGGCACGAAGACCGGAACATAGCAAATGAAGGGGGAAGGAGGAGATGTCATTTGTGCTCACCAACGAACGCATGGGCGGAGCTCGTCGAACACTAGACTCTCGCAACGACGAAATAACTACACATTTAAATCGAAAGATGAGTAACATAGCAAGTATTCGACACCGACGGCCACATGTACCTCGCACTGATGATACTTGCTATTTATGGTACCATCAACACCGAGGAACCCCCTAACCCGCTCATCCCCGGGTAAACTAAATAGCAACTAACATCGATGCAAGTTACATGAGGCGGTCGGCATTGAACACTAGATCCACATCCCACAAGTGAAGCCGGCGCCCGGCGTCCCGCAACAATAGTTCTGGTGGCCGATGACGGTCAACACTACAAAAAAAAGAAACATCCGTGAAATTTTGGGCCAAACGAATTTTTTTCCTGTCATACTTATGACACTTCTATGACGATAATTGTGACAAAACCCGGTATCATCATAGATGTGGTTGTCTCCTACTTCTATGACAAATAATCATGACAGAAAATGGGCTTTTCATCCTAGGCGGGCTGGAGACGTAGCTGCATGACATTCTTTGGGCCATCCATGATGGAAAAATCCGTGGTAGAAGCGAGGGCGAGGAAAATATCGGGGTGTTCCCGGTTACGGTGGGTGGTCGTGGCCGAGCGATGCATGGAGGTTTGCACGTTTCTCTCATACACGCAAGCGCATGGATGCGAGGCATTGGGATCTAACTGAAGCCGAGCGAGGCGTTCGCCTACTGAACCTAAGCGATTGCACTGCAGGCTACGTGTTACTAAACCCGAGCGATCGATCGATGTCTGTTAACTGAACCCGATCGAGCGATTCCTTCGCTACTGCTGCTAACTAAAGCTGATCGATGCTGCCTCTGGATGAATAGTGAGCGTTGCAGGGGGGTTTGGATGAACAGTTCCCGGTGGGGGTGGATGAACAGGACCCCGTGGTGTTGCCTCTGGATGAACAGGACCCCGATCGATCAAGCCGGTTGGGGCTGGATGAACAGGACCCCGTGGAGGGCTGGATGAATAGGGCGACCCCGTGGAGGGTTGGATGAACAGGACGACCTCGTGGAGGGCTGGATGAACAGTAGACGGTGGATGGGTGGATGAACAGTGCCCGTAGAGGGGTGGTTGAACAGGATCCCATGGAGAGGACTGGTTGAACAGTAGCCGGTATAGTAGCGCACGGTGGAGGATGGATGAACAGGAGCCCGTGGATGAACAGTCGCAGGTGGAGGCTGGAGGAGGTCGACGGTGGATGAACAGTAGCCCGTGGAGGCTCGAGGAGGTCGGCGGTGGAGATGAACAGTATCCCGTGGAGTCCCGTTTTGCGGTACGCCACACCCTCCCGATGAACAGGACCCCCGTTTCAACTGTAGCGCTCCAACACAAGTCCATTTCCTCCGTTTTACGGTATGCCACACCCCTCCCGATCAACAGGACCCCGTTTTGACTGTAGGAGGTCCAACACAAGTATGTTTCCTCTATTTTGTGGCACACCAGACCCCTCCCGATCAACAGGACCCCTGTTTTGAACGTGGCCGGTCGAACACAAGGCTGTTTCCTCCGTTCTGCGGTACGCCAGGCCTCGTTTCCATCGGCTGTTTCGTCCAAGCCCTCCCGATGAACACGACGATACATTCCGTTCCGACCCAGCCGGTTGGCTCCCCATGAACACGACGACGATGCAGTTTCTTCGTTCTGACCCAGCCATGTACACGAGCCCTGGCCGTACGTATGTGCGAGTAGGCGTTCGAGACCCCGCCCGTATGTACGTACATGCCCGTATTTTCTTTCTTGCACACTGGTCGATGTACGTACGTGTACATGCTACGTGTGCGCCTCTACTACGACACGTGCGCGCCTCTACATCGACCAGTATGTACGTACACGTTCACGGCCAGAATGACAACGCTACGTATGCTTCGACCAGGTGGGTCCTGACTATCAGGCACTTCCTTGCGTGCGAAGATGTAGCTGGTGGGTCCCGATAGTCAGGGGGGCGAATCATATTTTTGCACGGACGGACTTCCTTGCGTGCGAAGATGTAGCTGGTGGGTCCCAGCAGTCGGGGGAAAACATTTTTTTCACGAAATATGGTGGCCCGTCCAGTGGGTCCCAGCTGTCAGGTGGAGGAATAATTATTTTGCACGTAATAAGGAGGCACTTCCTTGCGGCCGTTGTGGACCCAGCTGTCAGCCTCTACACGTACAGTACTCTTCCGATGGAAGTCATTCGTTGACCGTGTTGACCACGTTGTGCCGAGAGCACTAGGGCGGTGGATGACGACGAGGCCTAGGAAGGGGACGACGCAGCAGTGGAAGCCCGCGCGGAGAGGTGTACGAGGGTTCACTGGTTTGGCTGTGGTGTGAGGCTGCCGTCGCTGCCGGGCCTGGCCAGAAGTGGGAATAGTAGGGGGCGATGAGGCCTCTGCGGCAGCACAGCCGGCCACGGGAGGCAGGAGCATGCGGCACAATCGGCGCTGCTTTGGGCGGCTGGAGCAAGAAGACTAGAGGTTGAAGAAGCACTACGGCCATTGGATGGACATCGTACGGTCACTAGAGCTAGACTCGTTCATATTGACTAAGTTGACAAAGCCCTTCGTCCCAGTCAACTTAGTAGGCCCACAAGTCAGCCTCCCACCAAGGAGGGTCCCAGGTAGCAGGGGGAGTATTCATTTTGTTGTGCATAATAAAGAGGCACTTCCGGTGGGTCTGAGCTGACAGTGGGGGGAACGTTTTCGCGAAATACGGTGGCCCGTCCGGCGGGTGCCAACAGTCAGGGGGAAAATGTTTTTTTTGCGAAATACGGTGGCCCGTCCGGTGGGTCCCTGCTGTCAGGTGGAGGAATAATTATTTTGCGCGTAATAAGGAGGCACTTCCTTGCGGCTGCCGTGGACTCAGCTGTCAGCCTCTCCACGTACAGTACTCTTCCGATGGAAGTCGGTCGTTCACCACATTGACCACGCCGCACCGAGAGCACCACGACGGTGGACGATGGTGAGGCCTAGGAATGGGACGACGCGGAGCCGGGGAATACGCGACAGTGGATGCCCACGCGGAGAGGAGTACGAGGGTTCATTGGTTCGGCTGCGGTGTGAGGCTGTCGTCACCACAGAATAACAGGGGGTGTGGGTGAGTGGAGGGATGGCCTGGCCAGCGGTGGGAGTAGTAGTGGGCAGTGAGGCCTCAACAGCAGCACAACCGGCCACGGGAGGCAGGAGCAGGCGACACGACCGGCGCTGCTTTGGGTGGCTCGAGCAAGAAGACTAGAGGTTGAAGAATCACTACGACCGTTGGATGGACATCATACGGTCACAAAGCTAGAATCATTCATATATTGACAAAGTTGACAAAGCCCTCCGTCCCCGTCAACTTAGTAGGCCCACAAGTCAGCCTCCCACTATGGAGGGTCCCAGCTGGCAGGGGGTATTCATTTTTTTATGCACAATAAGAAGGCACTTCCTTGCATGCGAAGATATAGTTGGTGGGTCCGACCTATCAGCGGAGGGAACTTTTTTCGCGAAATACAGAGGCCCTTCCGGCGGGTCCCAGATGTCAGGTGGAGGAATCATTATTTTGCGCGTAATAAGGAGGCATTTCCTTGTGTGCAGCCGTGGACCCAGTTGTCAGCCTCTCCACGTACAGTCCACTTTCGATGGATGTCGTTCGTTGACCATGTTGACCACGTCACGCCGAGAGCACCAGGGCGGTGGATGACGGCGAGGCCTACGAAGGGAAGTACACGGAGCCAGGGAAGACACGACAGTGGCTGCCCATGCGGTGGAGAGTACGAGGGTTGACTGGTTCGGCTGCCGGCGCCAGAAAATAATAGGAGGTGTGGGTGAGTAGAGGGATAGACATGCCAGGGATGCGAGTATGATGGGGCCGTGAGGCCTGACCGGCAGCACAGCCGGCCATGGGAGGTGGGAGCAGGTGGTTCCGATGGCGCTGGTTTGGGCGGCTGGGGCAGGAAGATATCAAACTGAAGAAGCACGATTGCCGTTAGATTGACATCTAACGGTGTGACGCTGGTAGAGTCGATTGTTGATTAAGTTTCTTTTTTGAGAAACCTTATGTACGCTTGAACTTAGTAGGCCCACAAGTCTGCCTCCAAAGCTGTGGCAGACAACATAGAGCCCCTTTGCTATTTTTTAAATAATTTATAGCCCATTTGCTAATTCTTAAGTAATTTATTACAACCCATTTTCTGCCTAGGACCACGGTCAAAAAGTTCAACCTTATTTTGCATATTTCGGTGGAGTCCGAACTGTTGTAATCCCGAAATGATAAACATTTTTTAAGAACTTATTGATTTGCCAAAAAAAATTGTTTTGTTTTTGTAAGCAAATAAGACGTGGGACAATTGAGTTGGTTTAAAGTAAAACCAGTGGTAAAAAAATCAGCGCTGGGAGGGAAACAACAACAAAAATAAGGATGTAAATATGAAAAGGGAATTTTATGTATTTTCAATATAATGATACGTGTATATGAACTAGTAAAACTATAGGTGGAGATTAGAAAACGGATGTAGGACATGCGTTTCAAGAGGAAAATAGAACTGGGTTGTGTGTTTGATTCAGTAAAAACACTACATGTGGATGTTGTAAGACAAAATAGAACTAAAGTTGGCAGGCCAGAGGCCAGTCGATACCTGCTGGATCTTTGTGCCCGTTGTCGTCATGGGCTGGGCCTGTTAAAACAAATCCAAGCCTGGGCAGTCTATAGCCCAGTTGAAACTTGCTCGACCTGAAAAAACAAAATACATGCCCAATAAACAAGAGAATTCTGCAAGTACAGACTGATAACTGGGATGCAGTAGGGATATTGTTTTTTCATCGTGATAATAAGTGCATGCACTTGTTTCAAAAAATTTGGAGAACTGGGAATTTGAACAGCAGGTGCTTATGCTACCCACCAAATAAAAATCGGGTGCCCGAAAATTCGTTTTGAAATAAATGATTCAGCTTTATATCCGCATCGACCCTCGACATGATGGTTGGAAGCAAATACAAGGTCATACCAAAAGATCGTTAACAACAATACCAACTTGCGGACGACAAGGTAGTACAAGTACCAACACCAAACTAACTTATAACCTTTTTACTCCTAGCCCTAGTGTTTGTCTGGTAGAAAATCTTGCAGAGGACCAGCTCCCGCTCCTTCTCTTGCTCCAGGTCCCCGAGGTGGTACTGGTGCATCACCCAGCTGGCCGAAGTTCTTGTTGGTATGCAACACCAGAACCTTTTTGCTGCCCGTCTGTCGGCCGTTGACCATCACCGGAAAGGTATTGCCGGTCTTGTGCCACATCACCTGCATGCCGCATTCCGACTGTATCTTGCGACGCATCCACGTGCCCCGTTTGAATGCCCTGGAATTCTGCTGGAAGAAATGCTTGCTTAGGCCACTCAGTGTGATACCTGCAGTATTGTCTAATACAAGTTTTAGTGTACGTAGTTGGCATTTTCATAACATCTTTGGCATGTTGCAGTCACTTGTTTCACTTTTTATTAACTGTCAAATTGTAATTGCTTCACCAGGTCTGCGTCTAAAAAGAAAAATAGAGCTATAAACAAAGAAATATGTTTGTGCAAGTAGACGGCCGATCGGTGTCTTACCTGGAAGTTTCTTAGGATGGGTGTAGCATATGTCGTGCTCGCTGTTGATGGTTGGTATGAACAAATCGATGAGAGGGTGAGATCTCGCGCTGTCCGCACTCACTTTGGCCTCAAGGTGCTCGATCAGCTCCTGATCCGTGGGATCGAACTTGACACCAGCCGGCAGCACCGGCCAATCCTTCTTCGACTTGCATCGGTTAATTCCAGTTATATGGTACTCAATGTATGATCAATCGACTGTTTTAAGTGAATGATGAAAGATTTTGACAGATAAGTGGCACTCCAAATCTGAAGTCCAGAATACCCGAACACGCCGTCGTGATTCTTGTGTCACCTCACGCGCAGCGTGTTGTCACGTCAATTCAATGGGTGGACATGATGAATAATTTGACCAACGTATACTAGTACTGCTACTGTACTACTTACTAGTCGTATTTAGTGTCACATTTTAACCATAGGTTTAACTAACAAGTACGCACTTGAAGCCTAATTGATCATTATCAGTACATCCTACGCAGGTGAGTTAGGATGCACTTGATCCCAAGAAGGTATCTATCCTTCAAACCAGAGGAGTGCTTCAAACTAATAATAGTACATAATATCCAACAAAAGAGGGTCGTTCTACAGCAGGAGAATACATGGCTCAGTCTAGATAGCAGTACGAATCAAGTTGTACATATTTGTTGTTGGCATGAACCACATCGCCGCATGTCGGGTTTGCAAAAGCCATCCATCGCATGAAAGCTTGATGCCTTTCACACACTGAAGATTATCTGGCAACAAGCTGTGTTGACGAATCTCTGGATATGGTGATTCATGAAACCCATGGTATGATGTATAAACACAGTCCCCCTAGCAAATGGAAGTCGCATAGCACGGTAATTATCGCCGGTGATATGATCGATGATTGGTTGGATGATCGGATAATTGAGATCGAGGAACATGGAGTGGTTGCCGAGGCTGTAAACCCGCCTCCAGTTGAATACGCCTGGCCCAACGGAGCTAGGATCTTTCTCGAACACGAAGCAGCCATAGCCATCAATGTCACGAACGCCCCATGCATTGTACTGCATGTGGTTTGATGTAATGGTTTGGTCAATTTGGTACGTGCGAATGAGCATCAAATGACCGCCGTCAGCTGAACGAGCGATAAACCACCACCCATCGGCTGATATGATTCCAGGTCCTAGAATCATGAAGGCCAGCGTATTTGCCTGCTGCAACAATTCAAATTGGAGACCAAAAGGACAAAAATAAACAATCATGTTTATAGTATGTGTGGAATTAAGATTATTATAACAATGACACATATCATAGACAGAGAATTGCAATGTCGTGGTCATAATCATACCCCAAGTTAAAAATAATAAGCCAATGGCTTTCATATTCTAGCAATATGTCATGGTTCAAACATCATGTAACAATGAGAGGAAAACAAATATGAAAGAGCCTACTCATACTCTACCATAGCACTTACTACTACTGTTCTCATATCAACTCTAAGAAATAGCATGCGTTGTTATAAAAATCTTGGAAATGAGAGTAACATATAGCAATCATGATGTTATGCTCATAATATCTATTCTAACAATCATTAGATGCCAATTGCTCTCATATCAACTCTAACAATAACATGTGTGGTCATTAAAAACTAGGAAATGAGAGGAACATATAGCAATGATGTGGTTATAGGCATACTATGTATTCTAAATTCATAACAATGAACAGACAGTCATATTCATAAGGTAAAGATGAGATGAGATAGAATAATTACACAACGATAGATTCCACCAGTATAGGCAGTCAATCTGTGCGTCGACCGCGTAAACGATGCCATCATGCACTATAGCATCAGACAGAAATGTTGCCTCAATAGGATTGACGATGAGCCATAACCATGTATGGCGACCGGATTCCAGATAGACTAATCCCATGTCGAACAAGGCAATGAGCTTGTAATCCATGTAGTCTTCTGATGGTGTGGGCACTTCGTAGATTACAACTTTCAGCAAACAGAGGTCGAGCCAAAAGCTTGACGCGTCTCATGCGTAGTAGGCAGGAGTGTCCGGTGGGCCGCGAGGCTCGATGGAGGTAGTATGCAATGATGGAAGGGTGATCTCTCGCTGGGTGTAGATATCCACGAGACACCAGGGACTACCAAATTGGTGGATGAGGACGATCCAGTTGGCCTTCATGCCCGCCCAGTAGTGGTCGCGCATGAGGGACAGTTGGACGGGTAGTGGTAGCATGTCGAGGGGCACCACGGCAACCTCTGTAGGATCGTCAAGTCGGTGTCTGGGCCACCTACGAGGATCGGGTATCATCAAGCAGGGTGTCTTGAAAAGAGTCGGCCGGTTGCAGACGAGTAGATGGTACAAACACACCAAGCATGCGGCCAGATGGACGGTGATGAGTAGGTCCATACGATTACAGATCTGCTCCAAGAGAACATCGGGGAGGGAATTCCAATCGCGGCTCTCCATGTCAGTCGGTTCTGGCATTGGGGTTTTCGGTGCCTGCGAGCCAGCAGGGAAGTGGATTCAGGCGGGCGAGCGAAGAAGCTTCTCCTCGTGTGGCCGAGCAGTGAGCGGGGGGATATGGTACGCGTGAGCTACCAAGGAAGATGTCGCCGGCGGGCGAGCAGTGAGCGGGGGTAAATGGTGTGTGGCCGACGATGGGGAAGAGAGGAGGAAGAAGAAGAGAGGAGGAAGAAGAGTGGAAGACGGGGAAGAAAGTGCATCAAATCTCAATTCTACTAGTACTACTACCAGGATATACCGTCCTTCGGAGTGTAAATAGTTACACCGATGACATGTGGGTCTACCACAAGAGGGCCCATATGTCAGTTAATGGAGGACAGAGGTGCGTAGGCGTATTTGCGGAAGCGTGCTCTACTGGCAAACATGATGGCAGTACTGGGTAAGGCTGATTTAGTAACACCAACACGCCGGTTCAGCTTATTAATTAAGTGTCCCATCTGCTGCAGCGTGTATTGTCACTTCACTGCAAAGACTAGTTGAATAGTTCTCTCTGACCGAGATGGGGAATAATGGATCGCGAAGACTTCCTTTCTACAATATCCCTATGCATCTACACTCACTTCACTCATTTTGCTCCGTACGTAGTCACTTGTTGAAATCTATAGAAAGACAAATACTCCATATTTGGGAACAGAGGGAGGCTTTTACTCCGTATTTGGGAACAGAGGGGGGCTTTTACTCCATATTTGGGAACAGAGGGAGTGTCACCATATGGAGGGAACAGAGGAAGCTTGAAATATGAACATGTCAATGGGAGGGAGTAAGCCCCATGCATGCATGCATGCATGCATGCATGCAACATGCAACATGCAACACTCACACTCACACATGGACGCATGCAACACTCACGCAACCACGTGGCACACATCACAGGACGCAACACACACGCTCACGCTCAAGTGCTCAACCTACTCCCTAAGTCGGTGAAAGAATGTACATTTAGAGATTTACACATTGACCAGGGCATAATCAATGCCCAAAAGTAGCAGATTTATGTGTGCATGCGACCATTGAGAGAAAAAGATTAAATGAAGGCCGTTGCATGCTGTAATTAAGGATAGACATGTAGCCTATCCTAGAGCACAAGTTGGTGCATTAGTCAATCAATATCAATTTAGATTAAAGGCTAAATGCATTGCAAGTGTAGATGTACTTACAATCTTTGTTTTTTAGCCGATGTACACTCTTTGTTGGAAGACCGAGGGAGTACACATGCATGCAGTCACATACACAGCCAGGATGGTTCGCTCGCAAGGGTTGGACTCCTATCGCACCTGCGTAAAGTTTTGTTTAACTGATTTCTTTGCTCTGCCAACTGACAGGTGGGACCCAGAAACTAGGTGATAATTTGACCAGTCAACAAAGTGCCACGCCGGCTATGTGGCCGGTCAGTAGGGTGCAATGCGGTGCTCTATGATGAGCTAGTGATCGTATAATCCCCGCAAAACTATAATATACTAGTCGCTAAGCCGTGCATTCGAACGGGCTAGTTAATTAATATTGCATTTGGATGTATATTGAGGTAGTTGGACGTACCCATCTTAATTAATAAAGTGGCACCTAAAAATAGTTTACGCTGAGATAACATAATATAAGCACATTATAAGTATGAGGAAGGAAGATTGATTTTTTTATCTCATCTCAGTAGCGTGTTAAGTCGATTAACTACTGCCTACTTGCATAGACCTAGTCATGCGGCATGCTTAGCAAATCTTATGTTTTCCTCGGTGAGAAACGATTGCTTCCTTTGTAAATTCAATCTAGGAAAAGCAATAAAAGAATATTGTTACTTTCTTCGTATGTTTGCATTGCCTCTTCATATATCCTTCATATAAATTGGGTCAAGAAAACAGTTGGTAAACAAATGACACACCATATCCAAGTGAGATATGTAGCTAAGAAACAGTAGAACAAATAAGTTGAAATTAAAGAAAGAACACATTTATCACATCTGGAATTTGAAGAATGCCACAACCTCTAGAGAGATTTTGTGAACATCATACCAAAGATCCTTACATATAGTGATTTTATTACATGAACTTGAACCACATATTTGCATATATGTAGAATTTAAATTTGGGACTTGGATAGTATACATGTACAACATCGATGATAGACTTACGCGAAAAATGTACTTCAAATTTTAATTACAGGCCACATCGTGCTATTGTGCGTTTTTATTGAATAAATAGGCCGGGACGGTCGCTCCAGATTTTCCTCTTGTATAAGCCGCCATATTTTGCTTAGATATAAGAGGAACTTTAAATGGTTTGGTCATTGTCATCGTGATTTTTGCAGCAGTTCATAATACAAATACAAATTAAAAAAATGAATAACGCGGGAGCATTGGACTTGTACGTCTACTGCTAGTCATAGGCATGCATTTTGCAAAGACCAGCTCAAATAACAGAAATTATTCAGTCTCGTTTTCATCTGGTACTGTGTGAAGGAAGAATGAATAAAACACGGAATATTTGTTTCCTCATTTAAAATTAAAAACGAACTCATACCTCATCGACCATCGATCCTCACCACCTGTATTCATCCTTGGTCATGACGCAGTGCAAGCAACAACTTTGTGTCCGCCATCACCATGCATGCTGAAAGTGGATTAGAAAAATTACTGAGATATTGGAAATTGGCGGATTTGTAGCACATATGGCCGCATCTCAATTTGGTTAGCACGGTCCAATGCAAAACTGCCAATTGCCTGTCGGTTGTCATTAAGTACCTACAGTTGCACACATGGGCTTTGAGTCTTGACTCGTCTAGGCATGACAGCCACCACAGGTGACTCTGGCGATTGTCCAAACTTAGATCACCGGTTGACTTCTTGTACACAACCCACATGAATATAAACTGAAGAGAGAGAATGTGAACAAATTTAATAATTTATATCTAAAGGGCGTTTGATTTACTAATGGAGAAGACAAAGACACCAGAAAAATAAACAACTGATTTAAAGTGCTGGATAACAATTGATCCGACAAAATGCGTGATAACATGATATATGCTTCACATGATATAGGCTTCATGTGTTGTCAAAGAGACGAAGACAGCCAGATTGATTTGCTAATCCAGCAACATCATTAGCTATACTAATTGAAATGATCTGGCACAATGAAACATCAGATTGGTTCCAGTAACTGGCTGAATGACGAACCCTCACAAAAATGCATTAAATTCGCATGTGGGTAATTACACCTGCAAGGGAAATCGTGCACACCACTTAGTTTTAAGTTCAAATGCAGTCTGGAACGGAAGTACTAAATTCTAAGGGATGAAGCCATCATCTCAAGATGCCACACCTTCTCATCCTTCGGTGCAAGCTCCAGTGCTACAAAAGCCACAAAAACGAAATAAATGCTTTGAACTCGGATGCGCAAGAGACAGCACGTACCAGTTCTATCTGAATGACCTGTGGTCATTGATCCAAGAAAAAAGCAACATTTTCTTTCAATTTAAGGTACACAGTCTATCTGTGCTTGGCCACTCACGATATTGTATGGCTGCGATTGAGATATTGGACTTCTCTACGGGGATATATACATGGGATGAGATGGACAGATCTGATCGAGGGAGATCTCTAAAGTTGGTATATGTTTTGTTAACCAAGGTCTCCTTTTCTCATGTGTAGTAACTTTTTTTGTGGCTGTGTAAATAACACTAACCTAGAAATCTCTAAACCTGTTACGTTTTGTTGGCCAAGGATTCATTTTTTTCACGTTTAGTAATTCTTTTTGCGGATATGTAGATCAATACTAATTGACGGAAATTTCTAATGTTACTATGTTTTGTTGGCCAACACTGTTTCCTTCAATACTAACCGAGGGAAATCTGTGATGATAATATATTTTGTTGGCCAAGGACTGTTTTCTTTCACATGTAGCATTAGTTTTTTTTTTCAGTTGAGTATATAATACTCTTTCTTTGATCCAAGCCATTATACTGCGGTGCCACATGATCGATGGTCTATGACGCTACAGGTGTGACTAAAATCACTGTACACACGTGTATATAATATATGGGTATGTATAAACACATGTATTATTTAGCATACCACATATGAATAGTAGTCAACTGAAAGGAGGAACTACCTAAAAAAATTCTTAAAGCAAATCAAACAACATGGTTCACATTGTATATCTATTATCATGGTTGAGATCACAAATCTGAGTTAGTGGCATGATACGAACACGTAAATTTTATTACATTTGCTGAGAACCATAATCTCACGTCAAAACACATTACTAACTAAATTGGTATCTGCAAATGATAATATATGAAGCAACATGACAGGATTATTTAGACAGCCTGAAAAGTAACGATTCTAAAACACAAATAAGCCATTAAAGCTTTTTTGTCGGGACTTTAGGGATGATGCAAACTCCACTATGCATACTGACCGGTGAGTAAAAGCAGAATCGAGATACTTACATGTCAGAATGTGGAACGCAAGACAACATTCCTGCTTTGAACGCCACAATCTTGATCTTTTAATTACCACCAGGGTTGCTTGCATCAATATGGAAAAAGCAAAAAAAAAAAACTGAAAGGTTCCATGAGAAGCATCGGATTATATGGAGATCTACTGGAAAAACAAATGGATCAAATCTGTTAAGTCGTAGTGCAACACACCACTGATTCTTTTTCCTCATGAGAGACACATTGCCTATGTCCGAGACACCAATTCATATGTTATGGGGGATGGGTCAGTAGACAGATAGAGAAAGATCGATTTAGCAGCCTAGTCATTATCTCGCCCTCAGCCTTCCATAGCCATCATTGTTTGTTTTACCTTATTCTCATTGGTCTCCATGCAGCCATTGTTGCCGCCATAGCAAGTACGAATGGCATCCTCCTCGTCGACCAAACTTGTCTCTCCTGGCGGCTCCCTTTTTAGCTGCAGTTTTCTCCTCGAGCTGGTGCTGTAATCGTGGCTATACTCCATTGTTTACTCATCTCGAATCTGTGGTGATGCATCCCAACAGTATCTCTCCCTGCCTGTTTCTGCATTTTCAGTTCATGGGAAAATTGGATAAAGTGATCTAAAACATTGAAAGAACCTTTGAGAAAAGGAAACATTGACAACACAGATAATGTAACAGCGGAAAGGTAAGACAATATAAGTTTCCGCTAAAAGTTTCTGCATATTTTAGTTCTGTCACTTTTCCAATCATGAACAACACTGTCTCACGTTGCATATGCAAAGCCACACAATTGACTTCTTGCTTTCTTACAGGCTTTGGTTACTTCTTGCCTTCTCCTACCATGTCTGTAAGGTAACCCCTTGTATTGAATCATAATAGGGGACATATTTGTATTGGGATGGCTGGGCAAGATATAGGGGTTGTGGTTACAAATCAAACCGATTATAGATTTATTACAAACTCGTTTTATTTATAACAGTTTTTGCATGCATCTGCACTTACATAATCTGGGACTGCAAAGATAAACACTTTTTGTGCGACGAATCCATGAAGTATCTATTCAAAACCGTAGATTTCAAGACTCCAAAGAGAATGACATGGACTGAAAGTTGTTGTGAACATAGAAGGCAATATATCAAACATCAGGTTTGAGGACGTATCGTAATCACCTAGTTCAAACCTACATGATTAATAGCATTGAGTGTATCTGTTTTTTTCAAGAAGAAAAAAGTTACTGCTTCATCTGGAGATACATACATATGAGCGTACGTCAAGGATGTTGAGACCAAACCAAGTAGGAGCAGAATATGAATCTACCTCTGGCCAATAGTTGCCCTCACGACGCTTCACCTTCTGTAAGCCAACTTCCAAAGGGAAATAAGGTATGTGAAAGAACATGAAGAATGTGAAAGAGAAAAATGCTCCAAGCCAACTACAGCCATGACCTGGAAACCTTGTCAATAAATCCTTCTTCTCAAGCGACAATCAAAACTATGGTACTTCTTTGCTTCAGACCCTGCAGACAGTAAAATAATACCGTCGAGATATTATAAAACTTGTATTCTGTTCGAGCTAGAAAGTTTACTTTGTGTGACTCGGAGCAATTTTGCTACAGACCAAAACAAATTCAAACTCTATAAATTCCCCCAATCAAAGCGTTAATTCCTGCTACCATTAAGCCATTGATCTTGCTCCAAGCTCCAGGTGCACCAAGTCCCCATCGTACTGCTTGAAGACTTCTCTCATGGATCATGGGGATCAACAGAAAAGATTCGAACCCAATAAATTCCCAAGCAAGCAAATCAATGCGCTAATTCCTTGCTAGCGTTAAGCCATCTTCCTCCTAGCTGCAGCTGCAGTGGGTCCCCATCGTACCACTTCAAAACTTCTTCTCTCATGGGGTTCAACCAGAGCACTCCTTGTAGGAAACTGGGCAAGAAGAACGTGATCAGTAGGGGAAACCTGGAAACAAAGGGGCAACGCCTGGCAGTTGGAGAGCGGCCAAGCTAGGCGATATCTGACAACTCATCTGTGGAGAGATGCACGCGGCGGCTTCGATCATCAAATTAGTGGCCATTAGAAAGAGGCAGATGTATACCTTTTTTTCCCTTCTCTTTTCCTACATAACCGAGGAGATCTGGTCGTTGCCAATAGAGGGAGAGGCTTTGGAAACGTACGTTTGGTGCAGAGCGACGTATGCAATGCAAACTTTTTTTTTGACAGAGCGCATGCAATGCAAACTTTATTTATCGGATGGGAGGAAATTAGATCGGATGGACAATATTCTCTTATCTTTAGGGTTAAAAAACGTGGAGCCTAAGTTAGGCCCATTATCTGATTATGAGTAAAGTGGAATTTGTATGGAGTCTCTTTTTTTTTCCGGGTGAATTTGTATGGAGTCTCTAATCAGATCTACACCGTAATAACTTGGTCCCACCAGTTGAACGGCTCCTAATTTCTAATTAACATGGTAATTACTTGGGAGTCTATAATTAGTATAGGTAGGTATAGAGGTATAGATAGATAGATATAGATAAATAATGACCGTAAAGAGCGTATTGTTACATACGTTGACCGCCAGTGTATTTTTCTCGTTTCAAATTAAGCCATATTAACCAGAAAGGACACAGTATGGACTAGTACTAGTAATGCTTTGATGTGTCCCATCAACTCACCGAACGAGGAGAAGCTTGCTTACTACGCCTCTCCCTCGCCCACGCGCCCGGTGGTTCGCAGGATGAGGAGAGGGTTTTGACTACGGCGCCCTCTCCCTCTCCCTCGCCCTTGCCCTCGCGGTGGGCGTGCAACAGCTCAATCGGTGTCAGATTGCCAAAAGCATATTGTACTGTAGTATCATCATTGTTGGACCTTTCGAAGAGGCGAAGAGCCAAGTGCAAGGTTCACACGAGTACGAACTGTTGAACCTCCCAAAGAGGCAAAGAGCCAAGCGCAAGGTTTTATAGGAGTTGTCGTCCTAGTAGGAGTGTACTAAAACTATGGCAAACGATGCTACTGTATGATGCCGCCACATCACGTATATCCAAAGTTGTGCCACCTTTTTTTCTCAAAGAGCGTGTTGGAGCCCGTGCAACAACCACACAAGTTGCACGTACACATAACAAATTTACTAGTAATAAATTCTAAAGGACAAATGCCAGTATGCCACACAAGTTCATCTCCAATTCATGTGATAAATTTGTGCCCGACTAGTCTACATATATTCACAGCGCTACCGTTCACAATTTACCATACTCCACTTAAACATTATAGATGGGCTACATGTCCTCCTCCAGGTTCCAGTCCCAGGTGTTCTTCATGGATGGCACGATCCATAGCGGTGGGCAACGGGAATCATTGTCGCAGCTTTCTAGTCCGGTTCCACACGATGGAGACTCATCCAAGCTGAAGCGGCATAAATCAGGGATAGCGTGTCCCAGCATGTCGTTCATCCGGCGATGCGCACTGAAGACACAACCATGCTTCATGAATGGCAGGCCTTCCGTGTCGTGCACGGAAGATGGCATCCGCTTCACAAAGGGGTAGCTGTCCCCAATGAAAAGCGAGTACTCTCCAAGAGTGTTCCTCGGCACCCACGTAGCATCACGGGGGTCGAACTCGGCGCCGTTCATCTGGTACATGCGACATCTCAGATCTAGACACATGGTGACGTACATAGTCAAGGTCCATGCATAATAATGTTGTGCTCAAATATGGTGGTCAATAATACCGTGCAACAAATAGTACTACTCCAGTATAGAGGAAGTAAAATAACCGGCTTATTATATACAGCCACTCTTGGCTACATGGATGAGATAGTAAGACATGGAAAAACAAAAATGGTGGCAGCTAGTGGGTTCAAGTCTTCAAGGGCCTAGCTAGCTATATGCATCCTCCAAGGTAAAAAGTACTCCTACTAGTACTAGTAAGTACTAGTACAACAATGAAAGAGAAGGCGAGAGGGTTAAAAATGGAATACCTGGGTAGATGGTGAGGGTCCGATTGTGGTAGATTGTGTGATCATGTTGCACATCAGTGGTACCATGGGTAACGACTGCTAAGATAGTTGATCTCAATATGCCAAAGTCAGCTACAAGGTTCCAAATTAGACCGAATCGCGGATGCAAATGCATATCTAGGATCGGCGATCTTATTTTGATCGGGGGATGACTGGTCCCTACAAAATAATGAAGTACCGTTAGGGGTGCAAATGATGGTTTGTGCATTCCGTTTATAATCTCCCGTACCATAGTATGGCAACCAGATGAAACAAGTTCCCTGGCTTGTCACCGCGAAGATGTGGCCTAGATGGCACACGGCGTCTTCGGGCGTGTAGGGGTGAAAATCTGCCGCCGCCAACATGCGCCAGCCTCTGCCGTTACTGCCTCTTGCATTGATGGCAATCCTTATGTCGAACACCGTGATGAGGTAGTAACCATCGTAGCCGTGTCGCTGTGTCGGCGGGTTTGCAATTGCTATCTTCTTCAGTCTCATCTAGGCATCATCATACGTATTCAAGCCCAACCATTCCGGAAGGCCGATCCCAATGGTGGAGAAGGGGTCTACCAGAACGGCCGCACTACTATGGATTTTGTGCAAAATGATGGTGGTATCCGGCCGGAGGTATGCAAGCCAATCTTCGTTGGCACCGACCCAAACCTATATATAAGACGGTGGGCAGTAGAGAAATTACGGGATGGAAATGGAATAACTAAGTACGACATGATCAAACTCCATCACTGACCTGCTCATCGGACAAAATCTGATTACCTCTCAACATCGGCAACTCTAGCAGAGTCAACATGCAACCATGGCCAGGACGCAGTGGATTGTTTGAAGGATTGTCCCATAGAAGAACCTTCTCCTCGAGGACGCATGGAAGACCAACAACCATGGCTTTTTCCCAAGACTGTTTAAGCACTGTCTTGAAAAAGTTGGTGCAGGAAGCACCGAGTCTTGCGGCGGTGAGGACATCGGAGCGGCGTGCGATTTCTCCCAGAGGATCGGCGTCCAAGGTCTCCCAGCCCCGACGAGGAGGAGAACCGCCTGTTGAATCCATGGGAGCAGCGACGAACTGCCTTCTCTTCGGGGGGAGGGGAACTGGCAAGGAGGAGATAAGAGTGTAGTAACCGCAGGGCCTCATCCCTTCCAACTGTAGATCATTCCTTAACGAAGGGGTGAGGCTATTATTTACTATTACTAGTACTGGCATTATGGGACGTTATGGGATTGCATTATACTGTAAATAATAGCACTAGTAAGAAATTTTTGGCACTAGGTAGTAGTTTTTGCTGTGGATTAAGAAATTTTGGGTATGTTTTTGCTATTTTTTGTACACGCCAGCTAGTGTCAAAAAACGTCTTACATTATGTGACGGAGGAGTACGTACTCGTACTGTAGTAGTACTAGTACTACTTTTTCTCAACTAGTAGTGTGGTGTACTGTACTTCTAGTCTAGTCTAGTATAGTGCACCAGTTTTTAACTCTTGAATCTCACGGCCAAGGAGCTACAGTTGGAAGTGGAGGGTACTACTGTTCTCTAGAACCATTGATGTACTATCAATTTAGGGAAAGTACACCTGCGTAGTGGCCTAGTGGGTACTCTCGGTGCTCTATTCAGCCGCTCCTCTCACGTAGCTGGCCTACTCAGCCACTCCTCTCACGCACACACTAGCAGTCTGTTTATCAACGACGGTTACTGCAGGGGCAGAACATTTGAGTTATTTGATACAGCGAGACTAGGCTTTTCGCTTCCATTTGTGGAGGTGTAATGGATCTCGTCGAACTTTGTTAGTAGTTCCTTCTTTATGAATGAGATGAAGCAAAGCTTTTGCCTCCGTTTCAAAAAAACACGTCAAGAGGAATTTATTTTATAGTAGAGCCGATAATGGAGTGAAGTCCATGCATGCAACGCCACAAGCTACAGAGTAGTAGTAGAGCACTTTACATACAGAGCCATATTGCACAATTCCCAATGCCCCGCCAGGCTTTTTCGGCTCGTCGGGCTTAATTGGGAGGCGCTAGTTTAAATATGCTACTAGCTGATGAGGAAGCTGCAAGCAAGGTGCAGCTAGGGCAATCACGCGAGCCACGGTATGCTGGGAAGGAAAACCTGTTCACGTGGCTAGGCTATCCAGTGCACCCAGATTGTGGTGCCGCACGTCCGTTTGACTTCAAAACTCAAACTACCCGTGTAAAATATTGGCTCGCAGTGAAGTTACTATTTAAAAAAAGGCCGCTGTGCGTTCGGCCGGGATCGAACCCACAAAATGAGGTATACACTCCCGCGACCACTAGTAGTACTCGTTGGAGTACAATGCAATCTAGAATCGCCTTTTGTTGCTAGTAGTACATTGTTCCTTACAAGAAACCCCTAATAATGCAAGAAACCACTAATAATGCCAAGAAACTACTACCACTTGCATACGTGGCAGACTTAAGATAAGACTACCTTATCAACCATTGTACGTGCTCTTACCAACCATCCCTACCAAGAAACGACTACTCTACAAAGTGCCGTTATAGGCACGTTTCAACCCATGTCCCTGTTTGGATACAAATGTTGTCAATCTAACCCTGCCATCCAAACACCACTTTGGTTAGAGTTAGTTCAGGGTTAGAATCTAACTCTAACCTTTGACAGGGCCCATGTCGCCCATTAAGTCAACGCCTTCTATTCGACCGGGCGTTATGACTTGTGGGACCTACATGCCAGTCTGCACAAAAATCCCTGAGTGACCTCCTACCTCCGGCCCGTCCACCTAGTCATCCTCAGCCATGGGACACAACTACCGCCGCCGGCAGAAGGCAAGGTCAAAGCCGCGAGCGGTGCGGAGCCCATCTTGCGGCAACCCGGATGCCAGCTCCGTCTGGTGCTCGCGGCCGCTAGCTAGCCAAGATAGCTTCGTCCAGCTGCTTGTCTGCAAGGTTTGCTAGCTAGATTGGCACGGCGGCGCGGCGGCGCGGCTCGCGCTTGCCGTGCTAAGGCTAACCATCTGGCTCGAGCGAAGGCCAGCACGGCGGCTTGCTCGCTTGCTCGCATGCTAGGGCCAGCCTGCCAACCAGTGCGGAGGCCAGCGCGGCGTCCGACCCATCCGGCGGAGCGGCGGCCAACTCGCTCATCACCGGTGCCACCGACGAACACGCATCAGTACTGTTTGAAGTAATGTTCAGGAAAAATAATGATTTGAGGGGGAATAACAGGATAGAAGGTCAGATGTGGGTCCCTCGTGTCAACGGTCAAACAAAATGTGTTGTTTTAAGCTGCCTCGTCAGCACGAACGTGTGGTCCAACCCTGTCATAAATGGGTTTAAACTAACCTAATCGGTAGGAGTACTAGGTAGTAGTTTTTGGCGTGGATTAAGAAATTTTGGGTATGTTTTTGCTATTTTTTGTACAATAGATTCTTCCTAGGGCTGGTTGAAAGTGGTAGTTTTTGTTAAATACTCATTGTAACTAGAGTGAAATTTAAGCTTTGGAAGCCAATAAGCAAGGCTAGTTACATAGTGCATATGTGTACATGATTGAAAGTAAATATCAACCATGAGTGACTAATATCTTGATGGAAAACTCGAAACTATTGAATACTAGGAAAAAAATTGCATGGTTGGAAATACTAGCAATGTTCATGTGCGTTGCAACGAATCATAATTAGAATAATACTTATTCACAAACTTGATACAAAACACTCTAATTTTGATATACATATATCACTAGAGATATATTATGTTTCAATTAGAATATATTCCTTGGGCTGTTTTGGTGAGGTCGGTGAGGGATGTGGTTGGTTTTAAGATACTAATTAAGGGTTTTTCTGCAAATTGGTAGACAAGTGGGATGTTGGTGAGAAAAGGCAACAACTTACCTCATAGTCGTTAGATGTAGATCTAATGGCTAGAAACGACGGATGGCAGACACACCATCATCACCAACTTAGTCTTTTGTAGGAGTACTAGCAAGATCCGTGCATTGCACGGAACATCAAGATGCATTTTTTTTATAAAACACTTGTTGTGATTGACCCATGCAGGAGTAATCCCATGTGTAAAAACTAATGATATCTCAAGAATATGAGACAAGGTGAAGAGGAGTGGGGCGTGGTGGTGATTTGGTGGTCAGACTAAGCGGAGGCATGGGGATTGACGACGCCGGCAGCGGCTGTCGGTGTCAAAACTGGCGGATCTCGGGTAGGGGGTCCCGAACTGTGCGTCTAAGGATAATGGTAACAGGAGGCGGGGAACACGATGTTTACCCAGGTTCGGTCCCTCTCGATGGAGGTAATACCCTACTTCCTGCTTGATTGATCTTGATGATATGAGTATTACAATAGTTGATCTACCACGAGATCGTAGAGGCTAAACCCTAGAAGCTGGCCTATGATTATGATTGTTGTTGTCCTACGGACTAAACACTCCGGTTTATATAGACACCGGAGGGGGCTAGGGTTACACAGAGTCGGTTACAGAGAAGGAGATCTACATATCTGAATTCCCAAGCTTGCCTTCCACACAAAGGAGAGTCCCATCTGGACACGAGATGAAGTCTTCAATCTTGTATCTTCATAGTCCAACAATCCGGCCAAAGTATATAGTCCGGCTGTCCGAGGACCCCTTAATCCTGGACTCCCTCAGTAGCCCCTGAACCAGGCTTCAATGACGATGAGTCCGAAGCGCAGATTGTCTTCGGCATTGCAAGGCGGGTTCCTTCTCCGAATACTCCATAGAAGATTTTGAACACGAGAGTCATGTCCGGCTCTGCAAAACAAATTCCACATACCACCATAGAGAGAACAATATTCCACAAATTTAATCTGCTGACAACTTTTCATAGCGTGACATCACGCCACGACCCGGTCATTATTTGAACTGTTTTTCACGACCAGCTACTGCACATATTGCGAGGCGGTTTCCTTGGCACGTCTTGTCGAAGCAGAGATCGTGTCCCCTTATTGCAGGATTCTCATCAATACGGGCATGGGTAACCCAACCGCGCCATCAATCGTGGCGCTTGGGGAATAAGCGATTTTAACGGGCAGGTGGGGAGGTGCACAGTTTTTACCGCCTTTATAAAGAGATAGGGATTCCCCTTTTTAACCCACGCCTTCTTCCTCCTTTGCTCATACATTCTCGCACTCTCGAGCTCCAGCGCCCAAGTTCTCACCTTCTCTGTAAAGCCATGTCAGACATGTCCGGAGCGGGAGCCAAGTGGATGGCCTCCTCTGTTATATAGGAGGACATTACAAAGCTTCGGGAGGTCGGATACTTAGCCGCAGACATCGCGCACCGGCTCCCGGATGAAGGGCAGATCATCCCTACTCCGGAACCCCGCGAGAGGGTTGTGTTTCTCCCCCACTTCGTCTGCGGACTGGGATTTCCTCTCCACCCATTTGTCCGTGGGCTCATGTTTTACTATGGGCTAGATTTTCATGATGTGGCCCCAAATTTCGTCCTCAACATCTCGGCGTTTATTGTCGTGTGCGAGGCCTTCCTCCGCATCAAGCCCTACTTTGGCCTGTGGCTGAAGATCTTCAACGTGAAGCCAAAGATAGTGGTCGGCCAGCAAGCGGAGTCCGGAGGCGCCATGGTGGGCAAGATGCCCAACGTTACCTGGCTCGAAGGCTCCTACGTGGAGACCGTGAAGGGGTGGCAATTGGGGTGGTTCTACATCACCAAGCCACGCGACGCCAACTGGGCGGCAGCCCCCGAATTCCGATCCGGCATCCCCATGAGGCTCACCTCCTGGAAAAAGAAGGGCTTAGCCTGGGGTGCACCTGCGGAGCTGACCGGACTCCAGAACTGTGTCAAAAATATGATAAGCAAGAAGATCAAGCTTGTCAACGTGGTCCAGGTCATGCTCTTCCGCCGGATCCTCCCGTGTCAAAGACGGGCATTCAATATGTGGGAGTTTGATTCGGCCAAACACCAGACGCTGCGAGAGCTCTTCAACACAACGCACAAAGACGTCTGGAAGGTGCTGTTGAAGGCCGCCGAAGTACCTCCTCCCACTACCGAGGACTGCGGTCTCAGCGCAAAGCGCGCCGCCAATCCGGTAAGATTTCTATATTTCACAAGATGTGCCTTTCCCAGTATGTTCGTGGGAGGAATTTAAGCCACCATGCTGATTTAACAGGACTATGTGGTGACAGCGGAGCGGATCGACTGTCCGGCTCCGCTACCTGAAGATCCAGCAACCGCTCTCCTGACAGAGATGCTGGTTCCAGCGCCTTACGAGGTGCCGAAGAAGAAGGCCAAGAAGAAGGCCACGGGGACCAGGAAAGGTCTCCGGCGCAAGGCTACATCGGACACATCATCCGAAGACGCCGAGCCGCACTCCTCCAACGAAGATGAGGAGGAGGAAGAGGAAATTCCTCCCCCAACCAGGGAGGAGAAGAAAAGGAAGGCCGCCCCATCTGGGGAGGCCGAAGGGTCCAAGAAGGTAAGGACCCTTCCTCCGGACCAATCCACAACAACCGCCTACAACGACGAGGAGTGGTTGCCCGGGGACAAGCCCCGAGCGAAGTCGTAAGTATCCGGACACTATAATGCTTCCGGTATGTTGCTTTATTGCTTCTTATCATGTTGAACATGACCATGCAGTCCGTCCAAAGCTCGCATCGACGTATCCTCCTCGGATAGGTCTTTGAGTCAGTCGGAGATGAATAGCTATTCGCTCCCGACGGCCACCTCCCCCCGGCCTGCGGACGACACCGAGGTGTTGTCCCAGAGGATACCGGAGCAGGGGATATGGTTCTGGAGACGCCCCAAGGCGAAATCCCAAACACCAGGCACATGGGGGGATAGACCCCCATGGATATTGACGACGGGGGCCGCAGCAAGTCCGGCCTCGACCGGATACTACGCTGGAACCTCCAACGGTTTCGGATTCAAGTAGGCAGCCCCTCGCTAAGAAGGGTGTGCTGTCTGTTATGATGAACTCTGTCCAACCAGATGCGTCGAACAATTGGCTGGAAGTGCTTCACGGTGCTTCCAATGACGAAGAGCATCGTACTCTTATGAGTACGGTGATTAAGAAGGTTCGGTCCGCCCAAAGCAGATTGACCGAAGCCTGCGCCAGCCTCCTAACAGGCTTTGAGGTAAGTAATCACATTACAAGGAAATATCATAGCATAGATAGTAGCCCCTGATGCTCTGTTTGGTGTTTGGAAAGAAAGGCCGAACAAAGTATCAAATAACATCCACAGGAGTCTAATCATATTATGTGTATGTGAATAAGCAGGCGTCGCTGCTGGCCGCTGCCGCCCGCACTGCGGAGGTCTCCGGATTGAAGTGGGACCTGGGCGGGCCGAGGAAGAGCTCGGCCTCGTGAAGAGGCAGCTCGAGGAGAACAAAGTTAAGTGATACCCCGTCTGTGTGTTGTATAAAGGAAAATCGTTGATGCTAATAGAAGCATCATGAATTTTAATAGGGGACACGACCGAAGTGGCGGCCCTTAAGAAAGTGTTGTCCGAGGCTGAAGACAAGGCGGCCAAGGAGCGCACCGAGCGCGAGAAGCAGGAGGCTTGGGTAAATGAGGTCCAGCAAGAGCTCCAGGACTTCGTCATAAAATTCGAGTCCTTGGAGCGTGACTCCAAGACGCAAGAGTCCAAGCTTGCGAAGGCCCTCTAGAGCACACAAGACGCTAAGGCCGAAGCCCAAAAGGCCCTCTAGGAGATCCAGGCGGCCAAGAAGATAGCATCGGGTAAGGCATTCCTTATGCAAAGCAAGCATGTGAAGGAGACTTTCCTTTTACTTACCCGAATTCGGAGCTCTCCAAGAGCGTTCGCAGATCTGCCGTGCAGCATATCGGATGCCGCGGAGTTCTACCGTGCCGAGGAGGGGAGCTCGACGGAGAAGTTGTTCTGGTCCTAGTATATTGGGGCCGAACATCTGATGTCCTTGAGCGACCAGCTTAAGCAACTGGTCGAACTACACAAGGCGGCCGAGCTAGCCATGAAGGACCTTATAGTCTGGCTGTGGCCTGGCAAGCCCCTGCCCGACAGCTACTTCGGCCTTGTAAAGCAGATGGTAAATGCCTGTCCGCGGCTTGAAGTCATTAAGCGGTCCATCTGCACTGAAGGTGCTCGCAAGGCCTTCGCCCCTGCGAAAGTGCACTGGGCGAAGATGGACGCCGATAAGCTGGTGACGGAGGGGCCGCCGAAGGGCAAGGAGCACCGTCACCCCATGCAATATTATGAGGGTGTCCTGAAGGGTGCCTGCCTTGTGGAAGATGAATGTGCTAAGGATGTAATATTTGAATGAATATACTCATGTCATCCTTGTAATATGAAAAACGAGTTCATGTGTGCTAATAACGCTTCCTGATTTAAAATATTACCTTCTGTGCGGTCGTTTATAAAATCTGAGAGTTGGCCATTCGTTGGCTTCTGCCCCCATGTAGCTAGTACCGGGGTGTTCGGGATAAATCTAAACACTCTTTATCCAAATTTTTGGTCCTTTAAGGAGGTGTTTAGCGCAGCGAACAAGGCAATCGGACTATACAACTTTATCAGTCTCACTTAGCCATAGAAGTCTACAATTTTAAATTTTGGCATAGCCCCTAGTATTCGGAAGGCCGAACTTGGGGCGCTATGCATGCCTAAATCGAACAAGGCCGATTCCTCTCCCGAAGTGGAAAACCTCTTTACGAATTTGAGACCTCTCGAACAGCGACCAGCTCTCGCCGCATCATGACAGTCAGTTTTGGCTTTCTCTACTGAGGTGCTCGTCCGGAAGAACCGGGACACAATCGCAGTAGTTCTCCCTGCGCTACCTTAGCCGATATAGTGGAACGTAAGGTACCAAAACATAGGAGCTGGGAAAACCCTACTATTGACCCAAGACATGATTCGGAGCTGATGCATATAATGCTATAAGTTCGGGGTGCCGCACTGTCGGAAGTGTTCGGACTTTTCTTGCCGTGCTATGGGGTACATTGAAGCCCATGGCGAACTGAACGTACCAAAGTGTACGGGTGCAATTTGTAGTAAATAAGCAGTCAAGGAAAAAGATGAAGAAAATGTAATAATAAGTTGACAATGTATATTTTTCCATTGTTATTTAAATAGTATGTCAAAGCGTATGTATACAAGTAGTGTGATAAGCAAAATAGGACTATTTAACATGTCCTAGCCAAGGGTAAGCTGCGTGTGGGTATATAAAACAGGTATAACGATCGTTCAGAGACCGCCTGGGTATTCCCTTATACGTCAAAGCTTCTTACCTCTTTGGTTTTTCCCTGCCATGATGAGTCCGATAATCCGGCTATCTGAAAGGGCCTCCAGAAAGTTGGGTCCTGAAAGAGAGAAAATGATGAAGGAATACAGGTCCTGAGGCGGTTGAGCCGCATTGTAGACCGCGTCGTAGCCGTGCCTCTACCTGTGCCCATGGTATTTTTAGTGCGTAATTATGTACGTGCGGCACAAATTTTGCCGCTTGACTGGGACTAGGACGGAGGCCGAATTGCTAGTCGAGCTCTGGACGTGCCGGATGATCCTGTTGCGGGGTACTCCAGACTCGCTTGACGGTGTCCGGGTTCTTCATCACTGAATTGGCTGTTTGCCTAAGAAGGTTGTTTTGTACTTCTGCCGCGAGGGCCGCAGTGTGCTCCTCCGTATGGAGCGAGCGCTCTGTATTTCCATTGACTGTTATAACCCCGCGAGGTCCTGGCATCTTGAGCTTGAGGTATGCGTAGTGCGGTACCGCATTGAATCGAGCGAACGCGGTTCGTCCTAGTAGGGCATGATAACCACTACGGAAGGGGACGATATCAAAGATTAACTCCTCGCTTCGGAAGTTGTCCGGAGATCCGAAGACTACTTCTAGTGTGATTGAGCCCGTACAACAGGCCTCTACACATGGTATTACACCTTTAAAGGTGGTTTTGGTGGGTTTGATCCTTGAGGGCTCGATGCCCATTTTGCGCATTGTATCCTGATAAAGTAGGTTCAGGCTGCTACCACCGTCTATAAGGACTCGTGTGAGGTGGAATCCGTCAATGATTGGGTCAAGGACCAATGCGGCAGAACCGCCATGACAGATACTGGTAGGATGGTCCCTGCGATCAAAAGTGATCGAACAAGAAGACCATGGGTTGAATTTTGGGGCGACTGGCTCCATTGGATAGATGTCCCATAGTGCACGCTTCCGTTCCTGCTTGGGAATATGGGTTGCGTATATCATATTCACTATTTTCACCTGGAGAGGGAATTTCTTCTGTCCTCCTGTGTTCGGTGGCCAGGGCTCCTCAGTGTCATTGCTATGCAGCCCCTTTTCCTTGTATTCGGCATTCAACTTGCCGGGCTGTTTAAACACCTAGCATTCTCTGTTGGTGTGGTTGGCTGGTTTATCGGGGGTGCCATGAATTTGACATGAGCGATCGAGTATGCGGTCTAGACTGGACAAGCCCGGATTGTTTCTTTTAAATGGCTTTTTCCGCTGTCCGGATTTAGAGCCTCTGAATCCGACGTTGGCTGTCATGTCTTCGGCGTTGTCGCCAATGTTCTGATGCTTCTGTCTATTGCGTCGTGGCTTGCCGTTGCTATTTCTGATGTCTGAATCGCCGGAGTTTTTTGGTGTGATGTTGCTACGAGCCAGCCAGCTGTCCTCGCCCGTGCAAAAGCGGGTCATGAGTGTCGTGAGGGCTGCTTTAGGGTGTTGGGTTATGTGACTTAAGTCATCAACATCCGGTGGTCGCATGTAAGTGCCCTGGAAGTTGTCAAGGAATGCGTCTGCCAGGTTCTCCCAACTCTCGACGGAGTTTGCCGGCAAGCTATTCAGCCAATGTTGAGCCGGTCCCTTGAATTTTAGTGGGAGGTACCTGATGGCGTGTAGATCATCTCCGCGGGCCATGTGAATGTGTAGGAGAAAATCTTCAATCCATACCGTGGGGTCCGTTGTGCCATCATATGATTCATTGTTCACGGGTTTAAACCCTTCTAGGAATTCATGATCCATTACTTCATCAGTGAAGCATAGGGGGTGCGCGGAGCCTCTATGCCGGGCTACCTCCCGGCGCAGTTCGAATGAATCTGGTCTGTTGTATTCGGCCCGGCCGGACTTTTGTTTAGTGTATCCGGCATGACGGTCATTGTCACGCATTGTGGCCCGCCCCCGTGATTCGTAGATCGATCTTGACTGTCCTGCTTTGTTTTCCAATACGTCTCGCAGGTCCTTCGTGTAGCCCCGGTCCTTAACATTATTGTTTGATTGGCGACGGGGTGTGGTCTGGACTTCGGGCTTGTACGCCGCTTTGTCTCGGCCACGGGGTGGCCGGTCAGCCGCATCATGCGCTGGTAGTGCGGGTTTTAACGCCTCCTCCTCGAGTTGAGGTAGCAACCTGCGCTTTGGGTAACTTTTGGTAGGGCGCTCGAGTCCGTATTCCTCAGCAGCCAGGACCTCGGTCCATCTATCAGTTAGCAAATCTTGATCAGCTTGAAGCTGTTGCTGCTTTTTCTTCAGGCTTTTTGCAGTGGCCATAAGCCGGCGCTTCACTACTAGAGAAAAGCTTACTAGTGGCGCTGGTTTTTTACATACAAGTAGCGCGGGCACCCGTGCTACTGCTAGGGTGCTACAGCTATTATTTAACAGTAGCGCGTTTCTAAACAAGCGTTGCAGCTAAAATACTTATTAGCAGCGCTGCTTCCTCCACCAGCGCTACTACTATTATCACGTAGTAGTAGCGCCCTACTTTCTCCCCACGCTACAACTAGGCAAATAGAAATAAAAAATAAAAAAGCAGTCAGGTGCAATATTCATGGAAATCAAGACAAGTCCAGTGCAAATAAACTAAGTTCACAGAACCATCTCACAAACATTAACGACAGTACCACATTTAATATAACCACACAATCTCACAAACTCATATAGTAGTCAACAATGCATGGATAGATCATAGTTGATAAGTCTACTAGGTAGTCATACTAGCATATATATGGTTCAACAGCCACACGCATGCATATGAAGTTCTAGATGATGTCGATGACGACCATCATCCTCAAGCCTGGGCGGTGGGTGTTCCTAATAGTAATTAGGATTGCCTGTCCAACATGAAGATTCTTGCCGACGAGGAAGCTCTTCCACCCAACCGAGTTGAAGTGTGTGCGGCCGTTCGTGTCCACGCCGTACGCACAAGTGGTGACGGAGCCCCTTGTGGTAAGGCGTATTCCAGCAGAGCCTTCTTCATCAGGCTTGATACCACAACTCTCAGATAGGCTCTTTGGCAATTTACACGAAGCATATATATCATCGGACTCTACACTAAGTATATATATCATCGGACTCTACACTAAGTATAACAATAAAGCATATAAGATTCACTAAGCATATAAGATCCACTAAGCATATAAGATTCACTAAGCATATAAGATTCACTAAGCATATAAGATTCACTAACCATATATATCATCGGACTCTACACTAAGTATAACAATAAAGCATATAAGATTCACTAAGCATATATATCATCGGACTCTACACTAAAGTATAACAATAAAGCATATAAGATTCATTAAGTATATATATCATCGGACTCTACACTAAGTATAACAATAAAGCATATAAGATTCACTAAGCATAGATTCACTAAGCATATAAGATTCACTAAGCATATATATCATCGGACTCTACACTAAGTATAACAATAAAGCATATAAGATTCACTAAGCATATAAGATTCACTAAGCATATATATCATCAGACTCTACACTAAGTATAACAATAAAGCATATCATCAAATTAGTCTAAAAACTACAGTAAATGCAACATACCATGATATGCCGATCAACCATGGTACTTGTCAGGCAGGCCACGAATGGCACCCCGACGAAGTCAGCATGTGGCGGAATGATGTCCCATAGGTTGCACACCTCCTCCTCGCTCAACTTCATTCTTTGAGCTACGATGGCATCACCGAGTGGGTCATCATCATCCTCATCATCCACATAATCTTCTGCTTTGTTGACATAAATCATGGCCAGCTTGGGTCTTTCAGCTCTGAAGGAGAAGCTGATCAACTCACCACCGGTGATACGCATGTTGTCGATGAAATGGACCCATCAATCTCCTCCCACCCGCATCATCTTTCGTCCTTTCTCGATCTCCATAGTGTAGGGGCCCCCAGGAGCCTCAAAGGTCACAGAGTCTCCAGTCAGATTGTTGAATTCTGACCTCACATTGCATGGGACGATCTGTGTACAAAAAGCAAAATGATATATACACGATGCATTAATGCCAATAACACTAAAAACAAAATAGTAGTTACTAGTTTCATATAATTTATTACCGCTGCATGAAGAAAACTAGACTCGAAGTAGATGCCAAACATCATGCCAGTTGCAAGGCTGCTGGCGCACCTTGACTTGCACCGTCGACATGGTGGTGGTGGTGGTGACGCCATTTCCCTAATGCAATATGATTAAAGGATTAACGATCCAAAAAGTAAACATAAAGTTTTCATAGCTAGAGTTCACATGGCAAGCAAAATAACAACTAAAAAATAAACATAAAGTTCAGTCCAATAAAGAAGCTAGTGGTAGTAGCCAAGAATTGAAACCCTCAACCGTTGCTGTCATATCAGAGCTAAAAAAAATGCTCACGATTCTACGATTGAGCACTATGGTGAACCCTCAACCGTTGTCGTCATATCATAGCTAGACGACACCAGGGCTCTTGGAGCGTATCTCGAAAGCTCCCATGGCACCATTTCAGAAGGGGAGCCTATCCTACGACCACCATCGACAAACTTGAGCATGTGGAGGCGTTCACGAAACGGCACACGGCAACCGACACCGCCTGTGGCTCCTCTCCGGAAAAGGCACGACATGGACGTCCCCTCTCTAAACCCTAGAACAATAGGCACCACCGCCGCCACCACTCCTCCAGGGGCAGCAGCCAAGAATTGAAACCCAAGTTTCAGTTATATGTGCTAAAAGCCTCTACTTCTCTAGCTACTTCTCTCTACTCTCTCCTAAGTTTCGGTGAGCAACAAAATCCTCTACTTCTCTCACCTAACCCCTCTCTCTACTCTCTCCCCTATGTGATACTAATTAACAGTATGATCTAGAGATGCATATGTGATACTAATCCTATTAATCCATATGTGATACTAATCCTATTAATCCATATGTGATACTCATTAACAGAGAGGGCGGAGCGTCGTGTAGGGGCAGCAAGGGGAGTGGCGAGCCGCCGCGGCAAATCAATTGGAGCCATGCATCGAAGCGCGGAGCCACCATGCAATCCCTAAATCCCAAAACATGGCAAGCCGCCGCGGTAAATCAATTGGAGCCTAGCTAGTGTGGCGCGCGCAGGGAGGAGGAGATTGAGAGGGGGACTTCGGGGCTGGAGCGTTGGAGGAGGCGAGAGGCGGCCACGCGTGGTGGCAGTGCACGACATCATCGACTGGGGTGAGGCGGCCGGGGCCGAACCCTAACCGCGGCGGCGGCGTCGGGCGGAGGGGATCGATTGTGACAGTGAGGGGGTGCGGGAGCGCTCGGGCCGGTTTTCTTTTGCTATAGTATTAGCGCTGGTTAGAGCACCGCACTACTGCTAAGCCCACCAGCTGTAGCGCCCTTTCAGAACAAATGCTACAGCTAAGTGGGCTACTATTTCTACCCTGCGGCCCATGTAACACTAGCGTGGCCAAAGCAAACAAACGCTGCTATTATATGTTAGTAGTAGCGTGTTTTCTACCCAGCGCTACTGATAAATACTAGTAGCATGGGGTCATAAAAATGCGCTACCTGTAAACTTCTATCTATAAGCATTTTCCTAGTAGTGTTTGAAGCGCTCCTGCTCGACGGGATCCTCAGGCACGATGAATTCTTCGTCGCCAAGGCTCACTTCGTCTTCGGAGAGAGGCGTGTAATTATCATCCTCTGATTCTCCATCTGTTGCCTGTTCCTTAGGGCTAGCTTCCCCATCTTCTTGCTCGGCCTGCTCGAAGCCTGGCTCGGCAGGATTGTTTTCGTCTTCGGCACCATCCGGATTGTTATCATCTCTTGTGCCGGTATCACTATTTTTGCTATGGCGGGGCTTGGAGCGGCACCTATGACGCCAGTGTCTAGATTGCTTTTCTGGGGGATTATCTTCCATTGCCTCATCGCCATTGCCTTCTTTGGGGGTGTCCACCATATATATATATCATATGATGAGGTGGCTATCCACCGCCCTATAGGTGGTGGTTCCTGTTCTTCTCCTGCATCGTTGTCCATATCGTCAATGTCTTTGGAGTTGAAGTCAAGCACGTCGGTTAAGTCATCAATAGTGGCTATTAAGTGGGTGGTGGGTGGTGAACGAATTTCTTCGTTTTCCGCTTCCCACTCGAGCCGGACATAGTTTGGCCAAGAGTCTCCTAACAAGGAGAGAGACCTTAATGAATTTAGCACATCACCCAAGGGCGAGTGCTGAAAGATATCCGCAGAGGTAAACTCCATGACCGGTGCCCAATCAGATTCGATAGGCACGGACGTACGCGGTTCGGATCCTGTAGTCGGAGACGTGTCCGAGGGTCCGATGATACCGGCCTCATAGGAGGTGGGATTAGTGTTCGGCTCCAAGGCCGATGAGTGTGCGGCCTCCGTGGCGGGGTCCATACACCCGTCCTCGGATAGCACAATCTGCTCCGGATTGATTCCAGGGGCAGCCACAGGCGCGATCCCCTGAATATTGTCCGATGGCAGATCCAAGTCATGCTCGTCGTGACTGTTCGGCGCACCTGACACGAGCTCGAATCCGTCGAAGATCAAGTCTCCGCGGATGTCGGCAGTGTAGTTCAAGCTTCCAAACCTGACCTGATGGCCAGGGGCGTAGCTATTGATCTGCTCTAGATGGCCAAGCGAGTTGGCCCGCAGTATGAAGCCGCCGAATACGAAGATCTCTCCGGGGAGGAGAACCTCCCCCGGACCGCGTCGTTCAAGATGATTGAAGGATCCATCAAGCCTTATCGTGACGACACATTGGAACTCTCAATGAAAGCACCAATGTCGGTGTCAAAACCGGCGGATCTCGGGTAGGGGGTCCCGAACTGTGCGTCTAATGCTAATGGTAACATGAGGCAGGGGACACGATGTTTCCCAGGTTCGGGCCCTCTCGATGGAGGTAATACCCTACTTCCTGCTTGATTGATCTTGATGATATGAGTATTACAAGAGTTGATCTACCACGAGATCATAGAGGCTAAACCCTAGAAGCTAGCCTATGATTATGATGGTTGTTGTCCTACGGACTAAACCCTCCGGTTTATATAGACATCGGAGGGGGCTAGGGTTACACATAGTCGGTTACAGAGAAGGAGATCTACATATCCGAATTCCCAAGCTTGCCTTCCACGCAAAGGAGAGTCCCATCCAGACATGGTACGAAGTCTTCAATCTCGTATCTTCATAGTCCAACAGTCCGGCCAAAGTATATAGTCCGGCTGTTCGAGGACCCCTTAATCTCGGACTCCCTCAGCGGCCACCAGGCCAGTTTGTTCCAGAGGCTTCCTTTCTTAATTGCAAAACAATGAGTTGTTGGAGGTAAGGATGAACGAGGGAAGGCCTTGTCTGCAAATGTGGAGAGGGGTGCGGGTATCTTTTAGTTTAATTTCTATCCGTCAGATATAGATCGGACGGTCTATATTGCAAGAAGGCATGCGTACCATCATCACCAACTCAGTTTTTTATAAGAGAAGAAATATAAGTATGGAGATACAAACATATTATCAATACTTGTTTCTGTAAACTAGCATCTACATTCTATTCAACGCCTCAACATCTGGGGCCTTAGCAAAATGACTTCTCGGCTGTGTAAAACAAAGGTTTTCCCGTCGCTGATAAGGAGGGGGTGACGGCGGCGCGCTTTATGGCTTGCTCTAGTCCTAGTAGTCATACTAGGTGGTCTAAGCACGTGTAGATTTTTTTTCTTTTTCACGTGTTCGCCGTACTGCCACGACTGTTGATGAATAGACGGTAAGTTATTCACGGGGAAACCCTTGTTGAGTGTGTTTGCGAGAGAGAGAGATAGTGTGCGTGTGTGATATGTCTAGAGACTGAGGCAATGATAACAGATTCTTTGTGTCTATGTGTGTGGACGATAGAGAAAGACATGTACATGGGGCTTTGTGTTGTGTAACGTGGAGACACATATACATAATTAGAGAGTGAGTGTGTGAGATACACATGCGGACATGGGGAGATATGAGGATCTAGATAAATGGGTGTTTGTACGTGTTTGTGTGTGTTTGTGCACGCGTTTGTGTGTGAGAGGGAGTGTGTGTATGTGGAGTAGAGAGACCACTATTGATGTATACCTAGTATAAGGGAAGGGGGAATGGTGTGACATGTGTAGTAGCGGGATAGCATGGGTGCAGGCGGGGGGAGCAGACGATTTGGAAGAGACATCGAGTGTGTGTGTGGGAGAGGAGTGTGAGAGCGAGAGAGAGAGAGAGAGAGAGAGCTAGCGACGGAGAGAGAGAGAGGAATAGAGGGGGCGAGAGGGGTCGTTTGTGTCCATAAATGGCTTATAGATAGGGAGGCAATGTTGATGTTGTTCGAAATTGGCCTATGTACGGAGACACAAGGGAAGCGAGTCACTGTGTGTGTGATAGGGACTTCACGAGAGTTCTAGAATAGATGGTGTAGAGAACAATGTGCGAGATTGAGAACGATGATATATTAGGGAGCTATGGAAAGAGTCACGGCATATATGTATACAGGGAAGAAGCTGGGGTGGGTTCGCATGTGGGAGAGATAGAAAGAGGAGAGTGGTGCACAAGGAGACAAAGTGTGCTTGTTTGCAGTGGGGTGGTGTGTGAGGTGAGTGTGCGAGAACCACATAACTAGGGAGATAGACGTTTGGGGGCGATGTTTTGTGTGTATGGCAAAGATACACTCTACATAGTGCGTGTGCTTGGGAAAGAGAGATGCCGGGAGACCTAGAGAGTGGGGGAAGAGATGTGTGCATGCCCGAGAGACAAAGTGATAGAGACCTATATTGGGGTCAGGACTTTAGAAGAGAGAGGGGTGCTAATGTGCTTGTGTGTTGGTGTTTGGGGGAGAGAACGACTTCTCTGTGTGTGGGGGGGGATGAGGGGGGGGGGGTTGGCTTCAGATAAAGAGTGAGGTGTCTATATTTCAGGGACTTTAGCATAATTGAGATATACATGGTCAATAGTGTGTGCACTCATGGTTGATCAATTTGTTTCACAGTTTGGACTATGAGATAACGATACTTTTGAACATGCGTGATATACCTTGATGTACCATAATTACAATACTAAGATTGGAATTTTGGAATTTGACTCCATCATTAGCTTTTGTATTCATTTAAACGGAGATACATTTTTAAGCCGGGATTTCGTGATTTCAAATTCATATATCAAACATAGACATATACACATACGAGCATGTTCAAACTTTATAATCATCCACTTTATTCATACACATACACATTTTGGCTTTTGTCATCATATTTAGGATAAACACATTTGGAATTTCATTTGAATTGGACCGTATGATGGCATTTGCTTGTAGTAGCTCAATGATCCATATTTGAATTGAATGGACAATCTAAGTTTCGAGTTGGAGACATTGATTTTCAAAACTTGCACTTTTGTTTGCATGCAAAACAAACAAATTCTCGACCATGATATCATAGTCGGTCGTACAAGAGCAGAATATAATTTTAGGGGCCAAAAGCTTTCAAAATTCCCGCTCACATCAAAATATCTCGCGCCCGAAAGTTTAGTCCTGTGATATTCCCATTTTACCCCTGCCACATGAACGGAAAAGGGCTGCTTTGGTAACTCCATTGTTTTTTTGAGGAATTAGTGACAGTGGGAGAGGCTCCCACTGACTTTGTATTACTCACAACATAACAGTTACAAGTGTGTTACAATGGGTTTTAGGCCCCCCGGCCGTAAGTGTTGCAGAAGCAAAACTAGCTGTCTAAATTTACAATGAAGTCAGAGAGAAAAGGATGAACTTTCTCAGGACAGTTATGGATCACCAAACCCAACAGAAGTTTGAACCTAGCCAACCATGCCACGAACGAGCGCGGGATCCCCCTGAAATGTTGGTTGTTTCTTTCCATCCACAGGCTCCAAGCAGCAAGCAGGAAGATATCCATGAAAAGCGGCCGACGCCAGCTCTCTCTCCCAGCATGCAAGATGGCTAGCCTATTGGTTCCTCCTGGCCAGGTCAGACCAACCTTACTCCAGCATTGTTAGGCAAAAGGGCACTCGAAGAAGAGATGTTCCACGGTTTCCTCTGGCGGGGTTTGGTAGAGCATGCAAGTGTAGTTGCCCCCAGCTACAGCAAAGTTCCGCCTCTTCAGCATGTTCCTGGTGTTCAAACGATCGACCATAAGCAGCCACCCAAACATCTTGAACTTGATCGGGCATTTGGCTTTCCATAGCCAACCAAAGGCCTCATCATCTTTCACTTGCTTGAAACAGTGGTTGTAGTACTTCTTTGACGAATAACGTCCTAGTTCACAGACCCAAACGTCGGGCGAACCGTATTCCAAACAAACATGTGAGGACCATAGCTGTATCTCTCTTATCTCCTCCCTAGCCTGGCCGAAAGAGGCAGACTGAAGATCATGGCTGGATCAGTGGTCCTGAGAACCCTAGCAATGGAGTCATCCTTGTTCAGAGCATAAGAGAAGGCTTGCGGATGCGTGTCCATCAGTGCGGAGCCAGTGTCACTAAACCAGACATCTTTCCAAAACAAAGAGCTGCATCCATCCCCGGGGATGACCCTGGCGACCCCACGGAAGGTTCCACTGAGCTGCATTACGTCTTTCCACCAGAAGGAACCCATTAGCTCAGTGGCATGCGGCACCTTGTTCGGGTAGTACGCCTCACCAGACTAGCTGAACCCAGGGCACATCCTCACGATTGTAGAACTTGAATAAGTACTTTAGGAGAAGCGCAGCATTTTGTATCTTGATATCAATAACACCGAGGCCACCACACCGTTTGGGTTGACAGACAAGCTCCCAGGCAGCAAGGGAGTTGGCTTTGATCCCATCGTCAGAATTTTTTGCCCAGAGGCAGTAGCGGCGCAGTTTGTCAAGGTGCTCAACCACTTTAGGGTGTAGCTTGATCGTGCACATTGCATAGATCAGCATGGAGGTGATCACCGAATTGACGAGCGTCAATTTGGCCCCCGACGACATCAGCGATAGGGCAGTGGATGTTTTCCTCTCAACCAAGTGTACCAATGGCATGAGATCAAGAACACTTGGCCTAGTCGTCCCCATGGGGAGACCAAGGTAAGTGAACGGCAGGGTGCCAACAGAGCAGCCAAACACCCCTGCCAACCCACTAGCATGCTGGTGATCGGCATTAATGGGTATGAGGGTCGATTTATGGAAGTTGATCTTGAGTCCCACCGAGGCCGCATAATCCTCCAAAATAAGTTTCATGCGGGCGGCCTGTGTGGGACAAGCTTGCATAACCAGGATTGTGTCGTCTGCGTATTGCACCACCAGGAAGTCACCCGCATTTTCACGAGGAATAGGAAGCTCCAGCAAACCCTGAGTGTACGCGTCATTGATGGCAGCTTGGAGTAGATCAGCCGCAAGGACAAAGATCATTGGTGAGAGAGGGACACCCTGTCTCACGCCACACTTGCATTTGAATTTCCGACTAGGAACACCATTTAAGAGAACTGACGAAACTCCTGAGCCAAAGATCGTTTCCATCCATCCTAGCCACCTATCATCAAAACCCATGTGTTTCATAATATCCAGCATGGGGGCATGTTCAATCGTATCAAAGGCCTTGGCAAAATCAAGCTTAAGTAATACAATCTCTCTCCCAGATGAGTGGCATTGATGAATATATTCGTACGACCACGCGAGACAATCCTGGATGGTCCTACCTTTGATAAATCCATATTGGTTCCTGTGTATGATTTTTAGAATGACTTTCTGCAGCCGGTTCGCCAAGATCTTTGTAATGATTTTCAGACAACAATTCAGTAAGGTAATTGGTCTGAAATCATTAGCCGTTTCCGGAGAGGATATTTTTGGAATCAGGGTGATATATCCCTCACTAATGCTAGTGATGCCAAGTCCCCCAACATGGAAAGCGTGACAGAGGTCATAGAAATCTGACTTGATGATTTGCCAGCACTTCTTAAGAAAGCAACCATTAAAACCATCCGGGCCAGGGGCTCTGTCATTCGGCATTTCCTTAACAACAGCATCTATTTCATCAGTAGAGAAGGGCGCACTCAGTTGGTCCAGCCCATCAATCCTGCGGATGATCCTAGAGAGATCAAATTTCATGCTGGTAGGTTTAGAAGAACCCAAACGATCCTTGTATGTATTGAACAGGACCCCCTCTTTGCCAGCATGATCATGAATTTCGACCTCCCCAACTCTAAGCATGGCAATGGCATTGTGCCTATACCTCTCCGTGGCCAGTGACTGAAAGAGCTTAGTATTTTTGTCAGCAAAGCGAAAATACCTAATAGTACATCTCTTTCACCAGTACTCATTCTGGTATTTGAGCAGGGCCTGTAAGTGGGTTTTCAATATCTCCCTGAAGTTTGACTCCTGGACATATAAAGGTCGTTTGTCCTCAAGGGTGTCCATGATGGCCAGAGTCTCATTACTGTTTTGAATCAGAACTTTGAGTTTCGAGACACCCTTGCTCCATCGCTTGAGATTATATCTCAAGTTTTTTAGTTTTTTACATATTCGCGCCGCGGCATTGGGTGCGTGACATGTTTTAGACCATGAGCTAGCAAGAACCTCCATGAACCCATCATGATTAGTCCATAAATTCTCAAACCGGAAAAGCTTGGATCGGGGGACACTTGATTCAATTGTGACCACGCACGGAATGTGATCGGACACTGGTTTTCTTAGAGGCAGGACCACTGTGTTTGGATAGGAGGTGGTCCAACAAGAGGATGAGAAGAACCAATCCAACTGTTCGAGCAGAGGATCATCCTGCATATTACTCCAGGTAAATGCTCGGCCTTTCACAGGCAATTCCATGAGTGATTGTGCATGGATGAGCTCGTTAAATAACAACATGTCCGCAGCATCACCCCCAGGTTTGTTTTTGTTATTCGTGGATCGAATAAAGTTGAAGTCGCCAAGAATTAGCCAATTTTCATCGTCAGGGATATTCAAATAAAAAAGCCAGTTTGTAAAATCCACTCTACGCTAACCAGAGCAGGGGCCATAGACATTAACCAGCTTCCACGAGTCATTCGACTGCGTGGCCACAAAAGAAATCCCAATGGCAAAAGAATCCACAAACCAAGACGTGCCCGTAAACACAGTACTATTCCAAATGACAATGATGGCACCAGAGGCACCCACTGATGGCGCAAAAACAAATTTATCGAAGCGCTTAGGGCAGAAAGTCTTAATAAAGGCAAGATCGAAGGATTCACGTTTAGTTTCCTGGATACATAGCACAGAACAACCGCTAGTATCGATCGCATTCCTAATAGCCAAAAGTTTTGCATCAGAGTTTATGCCTCTGATGTTCCACGAGAGCACATTCCACGATTTATTCATCGGAAGGGAAGACTTCAGTCTTCATCCGCTCCCGACGAACGCTGGTCATCCAGTAGCTTCTCACGGTTGAGGGCTTCAGGGGCAATTCCACAATTGCTTCCCATCCGTTGAAGATCCTCGATCGGAGTTGGCGGGGGGCAGGCAGCATTGGGCACCTGCACAGGAGAAGCAGCCAAAGAAACAACATTGACAAAAGGAATCTCACGTGGTTTCACCCGTGACTTGGAACGCTTTGTGTCTGTATCATGGTTGATTTTGAAACCGTCATACTTGTTGGATCGATTGCTCCGTCTGACAGTAGTGGTGTCCAAAGGCACTAACATATTGCGGTGTTGAGTAGCCACAGAAGAGGATGCAAGCACCTGAAGTGCAGTAGGCTGATCTGATGAAGGCACTATCAGAGATTCTACCTCTGCCGGGACGAGCTGCGTGACCGCCTTGAGGCCAGGAGAGTGTTCAGGCAAATTCAAAGTCGCAGCAATCAACCGAGCCCTGGGTTCAAGCGATAGCATAGACGATGGAACAGCAATTGTCCCCCACTGAATTGCAGTAGCAAAGATCCTTGAGAAAATGTCAGGTTCAGGCACCACCACTCAATCCAAGCTGCAGCAGCAGCATTAAGATGATTCTGAATACTCTGAAAAGGGTTTAGGGGTAACATCACAGGAGAAGTATGTTGAAGGGTGATAGCTGGTGTATATATACGCTTGAGCATACCCCCAATCCAAAGCAAGAACTCATGATCAACTGGAACCTGAAGAAAAACAGAACTTCCCCCAGCCCCGACGAACTCCAACCTGGCTGCATGGTTGCCATTCACAAATCCATCAGCCAGAGCTTCCACTGCCTGAAACTCCGAATCAGATGACCAAATGTCAGATAGATTATCCTGCACATTATGCTCTGGAACCACACCATCCATGAGAGACGGACCATCATACTGAAAGAAGGTCCTGAAACTGAACCCAATGTAAGGTGGAGGGATCACAGGCCACACGCCCCACCCATTTTCCTGAACATCCTGAGCAGGTTCCATGGCATTCCAGGCAGCCTCATTCAAAGCATCCTGAGACGCCATCTCATCAATTCGTGCTTGCTGCATGAGGGTGTAGTAAGGAAGCTGATATGGATGTGGAGATGCATTCAAAAGCGGGGGAACATCTTCATTACCAACCAAGTTTGGAATAGTGTTTCTACCATTCAGAACATAGACAGGCACCGACCACGAGCGAGCAAGACCTGGCAGTAAACCAACCCTGGTAATCACAAGACTATGCGGCACCTCAGCAACATCCTTGATATGACATTTAACAAGGATTCTAGCCTTGTTCTGTCCCGGAAGGGGCCAGGCAAGCATCTTCCCAAAGTGTGAGACAGCCTTATGGACATAATGCTAAGTTTGATAGTCCATTGGAAAAGCGAGAAACATGACCCAAACTTCATATTCAAAGGCAGGCATGCGCATATTGATACTCTCATCATGTGGAACTAGGGAGAAAGTGGAATCATCGGTCGAAGCATGTGGTCCTTCTCTAATGGCAGCATCCCTACTCTCCATATCCGCAAACACAACACACCCGATCCCCAGTGGGTAAACAAAATCATCTAGCAGTTCATACTCCAAATCTCCAATGATAATGCGACAGACCTCAGCTAGCCAGAACTCCTTCTGATGATCAGGGACCGGAGGGTGGACGAAAACAATGGCATACCTATCGTGATTTAGAGGCGGATCATCCACCACCATAACTTGACGTTGGACCCGGTGAGCAGGCCCGCGATCGAAGGTGGATCCATCCGGAGCGAAGGCAAACGGGCTCACGGGGAAGTTCGCCATGGCAGATGGAGCCGAGAGCTGCAACGGCTTGGGAGATTTCGTCGGAGTAGGAGGTGGTGGATTCTTGCTCACGGTCGATGGTGAGGGCGTGGGTGTAGAACTCGAGGAGAGCGTCGTTTCACCCGATTGGGGTTTTTGGCAGGCAGAATTGACTACACCCTGACCGGGTAGGCATATCGTCAGGCAATGGGGGTTAGCCACGTCCGCGTGGTGCGGGATTATCTGTTTCTGTTTTTCCATATGCAACCCCCTTGCGGATCCCTAACAACACGGGCCATACCAACATCCACAGATTTACCAACCGCAGGTTCATCCGCAGCAGCCCGAGGCAAGATCCTCTCCGATTGTGTTAGATTTTTTATTTTCCAAGCCCAGCGAGGGAGAAAAGCACAAGTCGTAAGCTTGCGTGACTTGTGGCCCAGTCGAAAGAAGAGAGAACAACGACGAAGCCCCGGACAAAGCCTAGTCATGTGGTCAACCGCAGAACATGCATTACACGGAAAGCCCAAAGGGTCCGGGCCCACTTTGCATGGCACATGCTTATGATCATCAGTACGTGTAGTCAAGCAGGCGCAGGCGCCAGAGTCATCTCCACAGCGCTGACAGAAAACCCTAGTGCAAACATCATCAACATGTCCAAGACGATCACAGAGAGAACAATGCAAAAGCCTTTTGTAAATGTATTCCTTGGTGGGGACTGACGAAATTTGCACCAGAAGCTTAACATTATCATTATCATATCCGGCCTGCCAGCAATCCAGAACAGAAAAAAGTTTCTCATCCGGAATAGAATCCCATAAGCCCACAATATATCCTAGCCCCTGAAAAGATGGCAACCTTCCAGGAATATCGGGAACAATAGGTAAAGGTATATAACCAATCCGAAAAGAATCCGAAGAAACCAGAGACGAAAAACTACCAAAGGAGATCCGATCAGAAGGCTCGCCGGAATGCAAGTCCATAAGCGGCGGAGTGAAACCCAATTTTTGCAGTACTGGCAATGACGCAGGATCCAATGGTAATTTACTCTGGTTAGAAAGCCATTTAGATTTAATTGCCGGACCAGGTGAGGAAGCCAAACCAGTTAGCTCAGAATTAGCGTGCCATGAGGGGAGCCGTGGACGTGACTTCCCAGATCGATGAAGATGAAAATGACAGATAAAGTCCGGCCAAATACGGTCTCTTAACCCAAATATGAAATGCCCCACACGATTTGAGGCCACTGAAAATCGAAAATGTCGATCACCCAGTCGCAAAACATTGAAACCAGCCGCAAGACCTCCAATATATGACTGAAGGGCCAAACCCACCGAATCCACCGAGAGGGGAAAGGAAGCCGAGGAGAAGGAAACTTCAAGGAATAATTCCTTGGAGCCGGGGTTGGGGAGGAAGTGGACCGTAGATCCGAACCTTGCACGCACCTGTGCCTCCACCTTGAGGCCGGGGGAGAAATCCCAATGGAGGAGGCCATCCATTGGGGGCGTTGGGAGGAGATCCTAGGGTTAAACCCTAGAATCTCCATGGGAATCGCCTGAGGTGGGTGGAGGTGGGGGAGTCGCCATTAGAAGCGTCTTTGGAAATACAGAGCGTTCCTTTTCCCCTCTTTGCCCCCAGCATTCTTCCCCAGAGCCCCTCCCCTTCCCCTCCCCGACCCCCCCACACCCAACCACGGCAAGCCGCCGAATCTAGTCCTCCGCTGCAGTGGTGGACCTCACACCCCGCCGGATCTACCTTCCGCACCTTAGAACCGCCAACTACCAACTCACCACTTCATCGGAGCCGCTTCAGCGACTGGCTTGTCCACCACTCCAGATCTCCTTGACTGCCATCATGGTACACCGCATCGGATCTGCTTAACCGGCGCCCTCGTCCACCACAGTGTAGGCCCTTCACTGACTCCCTCGTCCACCCCTTCGCTAGCCCTTCATACAAGCCCTCGTTCGCCGCAATAGATCTGCCTCACCGAAAGCACTGTACAATGCGCCCGCCAAAGCCTTCGTCCACTGCACCGGACCCGCTCAACGGATGCCATATTCAACTCCACCAGCCCTGCTTTACGGACATCGTAGTCTCATCGGGTTATTTCGATTTGTACTCCTTTGGTTTTTCTCTTTATCGTGCAACTGTTCACTTACCACGGATGAGCTTTCTTGTATGTCAACATGCGCCGCAATCGTAGCACCGAAGCCGCTTCAGCGACGGCGACAGCCGGCCCAAACTCAACCGCAACACGAGCACCATCGACGATCCTTAGCTATGAAGTATGACAATGATACCCATACGCCGCCGAGAATCAAGTACTATTATCCAACGACCGACGCCTACGTTCACTTTCTTAGCATAAGCACCGCACCTTTGAATTTCTTCAGGGAATCATTCAGTTTTTCATGAGACGTGTTATTCTGCTTGCACATGTAGGGCCATACTTCTAGCAGTGAACATGTTACATGTGCTAAATTACATACCAGTGCACATATAGTTAATATGCTTTAGTTTTGTCCTAAGTATTACTGTACTTCCTAGATATCATTGCCTATTATTTTACTTCTTGAATGCTATATTTATGATAATGGTGTTGTTCTGATGCCACCTGTTGGTTCCATCAGACTACTTAATGTTCTCTATGCTTAATTACACATCAGCAAACTAGCATGTGGTTCCGCTGTTTTTTGTTCATTTTACCCTACATTTTCTGATGCTAGCTATTATATCACTGCTCCGAGCCTCTGTTCATTACTTGTTTGTGTGTTCTTGATCTTCCCAATTTGCATGACTAATTTGATGCTTCTATTAATTATGGAGCTGTCAACCTCATCAAGCAAAATATTTGTTCTTTTGGGGCTGGCACCTCGAACAAGCATAAAAATAGAGGGAAGCAGATATATTGTCGTGCATACACACACCCTTCTTTCATTAGTTTAGATGAACCATTGATGATCAATTCGGACCAGTGCATGCGATTAAAATTAATTTTACCTAAATAGAGGGTGCAGAATAAACTACAACAACTAGATTCGCAACCACGGGATGCTGACGATATCTTCAAAGAACATTGCAACAGCAGCGAGGCTTCACAACAACATATGGTAAGCCAGTGCGTTTTAGTACATGTGAAATGTAATGCGAGTGGGCTGCTTTCTTGGCTTGTGCCCTCAACCTGTAATCCTACAGAAATACAAATAATTCAGTTGTCTGCTTTGCTGTATTGCTTGATTCGAATGCTTATTTGTTGTTACGTTATACCTGAGTTGGCCAATATGTCAGCAGTGCCTGCTGTACTATCGTAAAGAAATGCATGCCCAGTTCATTTGAGTCCTTAACTTTTCCTCTCAACTTCATCACAAGAATGTCTTTGTAGTTTATATGAGGTCACACTATTAAGTGCTTTCTCAAATTATTTCAACTGCTTAGATGCCTTGGCAACTTAAATATAGCGGTGGTACACTCCCTTTCAACTAGGGATGTCAACTAGGTCCCGTTTAATCCCGATTAAAGTCCACTAGTGGTATGATAGTTCAAAAGAGTTTTTGTTTTTTGAGGAAAATGAACTAGGGAGCTAGCAAAAACTTACTAGATGGGACTGGCGGATGTCGTTTATTTGCCACTTACATCCCTAGTTTCATCTTACCATTTTAATTTCTTTTCGGCCGATGCTGCTTCGAACTATTTAAATATAGCTTGCCATGCTCGGCAATAATTCGTATGTCGTTTACCATGTAAGCTTACTGCCTGGATCATACGATAACTATCTCTTACTTATGTCTAGCAGAAACCTTTCAGGATGCCATTCACACTAGGACACAATGTACAACCCCAGAATCTATTTGTGGAAGCAGTGCGCCATCCATGTTACCAGATGGTAGCAGTTCAGAGGCAACACCACCGGAGAGCAGTCTGAGCACATATATTATAGTGCTTGAGGCTCTACTAGAGGCAGAAAGAGATGGTGTGGCTGCCATGAATGAGGTAATCTTTATCTTGAGGCTGGAAATTATGGAATTAGCGGCACGCATTATGCAAGCAACCCAAGAATAGGAGGAAGTAAGAATGTTGCATTTGAAGACGGAGGAGGTCCTGCTGTTTCTGCTATCTGAAGACCAGGGTAATCCTGGTTCTTCTTTAGATACCAGTTGAAATTGTCATTAGATTATTGTACTTGCATGTTGTGTCATGTCTCTGAATGGATTATGTTGCAAGACCCCATATGTTGTCCATGTGTTGTAATGATCCGAATTTTTTAGGTGAGGTAATCCTCAGTACTTGTATGATTGACATAAGGTGAACTGTTTTTCGTGTGAGCATATTGTATTGGATGAAATAACTGTTTGACAAAAAGTGTATCCAACCTATTGAATTCGAAGATCGCGGCATTTCTAAATCATAATCATATATAAATGTGAAATAAATCTTTGTTGTGGTTTTCAAGAAATAAATAACAAAATGTAGAATTATCTGTGGACATTCGTGATCAAATAAAAATTGGATTTGAATTTAGTTTGCCAGGGCCCAGGACAAACGTGAATGCTAATTCTCCCAAGTTTTGAACGAAGTGGCCAAACACCCAGTATAATTTGTGGGCTGCCGAAAGCAAGTGTTTGCGAGATGGAAATTACTGTCTACCCCTGACACTTGACATCCTTATCGACCGGATTTACACTGCTGTCGATAGGGGTAGACTAGTAACTTCAATCAGATTGACACAACGGCCTCTGAGCCCATTCAGACACGGTGGGCGCCAAACGTGGGTGGCAAAACACATTTGATTCAAGCTCGTCCGGAGGACATGTGTCTCTTCCTCCGTTTTCCCATTCATACACGGTGGGTGGCAAAACAAACTCTCCTCGTCCAAAATTGATGTAGGCTAATATTTTAAATAGGGGCAGATGTGTAACTTCCCTCAGACGTGACACAACCGCCCTACCTGTCAGCCCCGTTCATACACCATGGGCGCTAACCGTGGGCGGAAAAACACCCTCTCCTTGCCCGAAATAGTTACCGGCAAATATTTGGGAGATGCGAGATTATCGCCCTATCCCCAACCAACGCGATGTCCCAAATTTTAAAAGGGGGATAAGTTCATAACTTTCCCACATTTCAGAGAAGCGCATCCCAAAGTTTCAGATCCCCCCCTCCCCTCCATTTCCCCATTCATACACCATCGGCGCCACGACAACCTCCCCAATGCGGCCAGCCTCCTCCGTCTGCCACCCCATCCTCCACCTTGCCGGAGCCGCTACCCCTACCCTGTTGTCCACTGCAAGAGATGGACGTCTCTCATCCACGGTGCTGGACCAAGATCCTTTCATCATGTCCTGTCGCTTCATCGGCGCCGTCGTCCACCTTGCTGTTGCCGCTCCTACGACCGCCTCGTCCACGGCAACAAGTTTATTCCCCGACCCGGCCGTCTGTCGTCTAAAGTCTTCTTCCCCGCCGCCGACAACCATCGCACCTGCAGCACCCTCAATGTATCAGCAGAGGCCTACACGATGTCACAAGAGAGGTGGTACTCTTCCATATGTGCTTAAGTTATTAATCTCACCCAGAAAATAGATCGTAATTTGTTTACTGTACTTTTTTTATCCGTACCAAATCGTAGTGGCTAGTTGAAAGCAAACATTGGTTGCGAAGTAGCTTTGTCCAGTTTGCACATTCATATTCGCCATGGCACGGGCACTATACTCGTAAACCTTATGCTTTCCCCTATATATTCACTACCATCATCGTAGGTGCTTTGTGTCGTGCTAGCGCTGCTCCTCAAGACCTCAACCCAAAGCTTACGCGTTGAAATATGAATCTGATATGATGCTCATATCACTAAAACAGAGAACGTTTAATTGGTCACCTAATATTCCTATATTCGTTTCGAAAAGCATGTGCGCCACCCACTGGTCCAGCTAGTTCCACTTTCCTAATTTTTCTCTTGATGCTTTGGGTTTTCCCCTTTTATCTACTCTACTATGATCTGTGTAGGTGCTTTCTGTCGTACTAGCATTACTCCACCCTTCAAGCTAAAGAACATAACACTCAAAATTCGAAAGCTTACTTGTTCAAATATGATTGTGATATGATATTGGTATTAGTTAATAGACAAATTTAATTGGTTAGCTAAAGGTCCCACTTGAGTTTCCAAATGCATGTCGCGACATATAGAGACAGCAGAATTGCATTTCTTTGTCACTTGTTGGCTGTACTTTCTTGTCCATACCAAATCTTAGTTGTTATTTCAAAGCAAACATCGGTTGCTAACTACCCTTTGCGCGTTTGCAGCTTCAGATCTGCCATCCCACTGCCACGGTCAACACTGTACTCATCATGCTTATGGTTTCCCCATTTTACAATGACCACAATCAGCCTAAGTGGTTCGTGTTGTAATAGCACTGCTCCACCCATCGAGCTAAACAAGCTTAGTTGTACAAATTCATATCTGCTATTATGTTGGTATTAGTAAAACTGAGATATGTTTGATTGGTCAGCTAAATGTTCATACTTTAGTTTCAAAATGCATGTGAGACACATATGGAGAGACCGGAAAGAACAGTATTTCTCTGTGCGCCCTGGTTCATCATGAGTGGCCAACCGACATTGTATTGAAAGACTTGTAATATCTTCAATATGCTTGCTCTTCTGCTCTTCTTTAAGATGATCCTCTTCTCTTGCGGTCGACTGGTCAGGTCGAGTTGTTCTCCCTTAGTATATTTTGAATCTGTCAGGTCAGGTCGACTTGTTCTTCTTTAATATATGTTGACCTATCATCTGCGAAGTGTCATCACTTCTGGAGCTCTCATATTTTGAGTAGTAGGCCACATTATATTAATGCACACACCAAATTACAGCATGCATGGCATCTCTTAAAAGAATTGCAGAGATAGCACAAAGGGGTTCACATGGAGGCAGTATTCGATTAGATTCACTTCTGCATTACAAAGATAATCTCATTTGTTTTTATGTTTTCATGCATGTCAGATATTGAACATTATCAAAATGAATATGAGAATGGGCGCACGAGGGGAATATTGCGGAACAATCCACTGGCTAACAAACTTGGCATGGTGGAGGATGGCCTATCTTATTCACCCATCAAGGTGCTTGCTCTAACTTAGCAAGGTTGTATTGGTCGCACATATTTTGCATCTGACCTCTTGCATTACTTCTACTTTGTTACACCATCTGCTTAGTTTAAGCATCATATATGAGTATATGCCATACCTATCCATTTTCTATACCTATTCCATGTGTCGTCACACAATGTTTTTTCAGTCAAATGTTGTTCTTTCGTAATAGATGTCCAAAAGGAAGAGGGTGAGTGCAGATCCTCAAGGAGTACAAACTAGGTATTTGGAAAAGGTAGTGATACCTATTAAATCAAATAGATCAGCAGCCACAGAAAACACAGGCCCAACTGTACCACACTTTACCCCTACTCCAGTGGCCAAACCCCTATTAGAACTGCTGAGAGCCCAGCGTCAAGTACTGTCTATGATATCAATTCAAAATTTGAACTCCTAAATTTATGCATCTGCCTTACCTTCTCTCTTGTATGAAAACTAATTTCACATGAATCTCCTTGCTCAAAGGATCATACGATCTCACAACAGTACTAGGCTCTGCGTTGCTCTTGTCAGTACCTCTTTCCCTTTTGCCTTGTAATGCTATACTTAATTAATTGCTATTTGATTGTGTATCATCAGTCTGCACCTGAGCTTCATTATCCTCTGTTTCTTCCAATATTATTTGATCTATATTTACTCTTGCAAAATGTAGAATAATGGCAATGCTTATAAAGAATTTTCTTTGGGGAATTTATTGAATTATCCTTCCATAAACATGGAGAAGGACTTTGTCCAGCCCGTGTTAACATGTAATGTAAGTTCATCCTTCTCAAGCCTTCAAACTTTGTTCTAGTATAGATTTGGATAGGCATCATTTCCTCCACTGATGTTTGCTTTGCTATTTACATCTGATTGGATGTTTGCAACAACTACCAGTTTCAAATTGTAGTTGTAAAAACATGTTCCTTATGCAGAACAGATCCATTTATTTGCTTATATAATTGTGAAACCTATTACGTGTCTCCTTGTTTCTCTTTCAGAGTCGTATCTCTTATGCCAGGCAGAACTTTAGGGAAGATAGTGAGCCAAACCATCTTGAGGACAGCGAGATGACCACAAGGTCCTGTCTTGATGAAGACAGTGAGTTGAAGCTACTCACCAGTAGGTGTGAGACAACCTCTGTGCAGTCGCTTCCTCAATCAGTTCGACTTCTTCAGTCTCAACTTAAAGCGGAAAGGCTTGCTTCAGCTCAGCTCCGACTTGAAGTCAAAGATGTAATGAAGATGTTAGAGGACTGCCTTGCACACCATCATGCCATATAGCTACGGTGATGCATCTATCATTGACACAACTAAGGTCTAATCAGCTTGTTCGGCTGTTTGGGAGGCCCGACCTGGCCAGGCCTAGTGTCTTCTCAAGGGCTCTTAGTTTTGTATATTCCATTGTTGGCGCGTTTATTTGCGCTGGTGGCGAACTTTGATGCCCAGTGGATGTAATATGTGTAATAGCCGTGATAACCTAGCATAAGTTTGCTGCTTATTTATTTCCCTGTTGTCTTGTTTCACTACAAAAAAAATACACTTCCGTGATGATATGTGTTTGTCACAGTAGGTCACGTTTTCTGTCATGCATGTACATCCATGAGAAATTTATGACAGAATCAAGATAGTCATACCTGTGCTGTCGTAGAAGTGTTCCATGACATTACCAAAATTATCATCATGGAAGGGTCCACTTCCATGATGATAAATCGTGTGTCACAGAAGTGCTTTCGTCAAGGGTGACCGACACATGGCATCCATCGTAACGGAATGCCGTTAAGCTATCGGGTTAGGTTTTGGATCCGATAACCCGTTAACAGCCCCGACCAATGGGGATTTTCCACGTGTAAAATCATCATTGGCTGGAGGAAACACGTGTCGGCTCACCGTTGGGACAGATGTCATCCACTCATTAGACAGAAGGCGCCTATGATACGTCGACACGTGGCACGTCCCAACAGAGGCTCATTCCTGTGAAAAGGCCAGCCCATTTGACTTGGTCAAAAGGTGGCGGGCCGGCCCATGTAAAGCCTGTTAACGGCCTGTTCGCATATAGCCCATTTACAGCCTGCTAACCTAAGGCCCATTACGCCCTATCAGAATTAGGCCTAGTAGCGTCATCTGGGCCACCCAATATGATTCCAGCCTGTTTTCACTTCTGGCCCATGTATGGCCCATGACGTCTTTCGGCCCATATGAGGCCCTATGTAACTCTTGGCCTATTAACGGGCCATGGTGAAACTGGCCCGTAATGAACAGTGTATTACTTTACACCCATTAACGGCTCGTGGTGAAACAGGCCCGTAATGAACAATGTATCACTTTATACCCATTAAGGGCCCGTTATTCCGTTGGGCCGTTTCCAGCCCATGTTATCTTTTGGTCTTCTCAGAGCTCATTTATTCTTGGGCTCATTTCCAGCATTCTTTTACTTATGGCCCGTTACTGTCATTTTCTGCTTATGGGCCAAATTCAGCCCGTGGTTACAGTCGGCCCGTCTGTGGTCCGTTAACACGTTGGGCCGTTTTCATAGCGTCATGAAATACGGCCTATTAACGATGGCCCGTTATGGTCGGCCCATGAACGGACGATTCCAACTCTATCCCATTTACGGCCATAATGCGGCCTGTTATTGGCCCATGTTTGTCCAATCGATCATACTGCCCGTATAAGGCCCATTGATGATACGGCCCGTAGAAGGCCCATTGTTTCTGCGGCCCGTAGAAGGCCCATTGTTTCTACGGCCCATGGAAGGCCCACTGTTTACACGGCCCATAGAAGGCCCGCTGTTTCTATGGCCCGTAGGTGTAGTGTCACTACAGTAAATATTAGCCCATGGTTATCGTGGCCTAGTTTTAAAAAATAGGTTGTTGCAGCCACTAGCAAACCGCAGAAAAAGAACTGCACTGACTACAAGCAAACAAATAAACAAGACAACAAGGAAATAAATAAGCAATCAACTTACACTAGGCTATCACGGCTATTACACATATTACATCCACTGGGCATCAAAGTTCGCCACCAGTGCAAATATAGGGAACACAGCAGCATATAAACGCCGCAGCAAAACAAGTCCAGAACTGAAACCACTTCAGAAGAGCTCAAGAAACAATATCTTGGGTACCCATAATGCTGGCAAGATGCTTAGCAAGCTTATGAACTTTCTCTTGTTTGGCGCTTAAGTCCTCCAGCGCCTGCTGTTGCACCAGAAAGTATGCATCTGAATTCTGCAGGGACTTCCTCAGTCCTTCGGCTTCCTGTCGCATAACATCTGATCGATGTCTTTCAACTTGAAGTTGAGACTCAAGAAGCCGAATTGATTCAGGCAACGAGTTCGAAGAGCTGGTGCCAGCAGTGGTAGCCAGTAACTCGAACACTACATCAAGACAGGACTTTGGGGTTGTCTCAGTGCCCTCAATATAGTTTTTATCAGCTTTCTTGGAGACCAACAGGGATGTCTCACTATCTTGAACCTTATCTGCATTACTTCCTTTACCATTGCATAACAGGGTACTCTTCTCCAATATTTTATCCGCGTTCTAAAAGGGAAACAAACAAACACATCTCAGGTTTACAATGTAGTATATGAAACTCATTTTGGTAAACCAGTTCAGTAGTAAGGTGGACAGGATAACAGCATGAAATAAACATATATCTATGTAGTATGGTCACTGTATGGTCTATATCATTCTAGTTTATGTTGCCAAAATCAAGATAGATACAGTTCGAATCATATCTATTTAAGACAAAGCAGCATAGACAGAATATAAGTGTGGGAAACTACAAGCAATAACAACACTTGTAATGTGCATGGCATGAGAACATAATTGTTTATTCAATTTAAAATGAAATCAACATAGAGCAAGTTACAACAGCAAATAGCCAAACATGTTGAAGAAACAGGTTTAAAACATACCTGTTGCGCCATTTGAGTTTCAATTGCATCCTTCAAATTTGAAATTCGTTGGTATCAGTAAATACAGTGATGCAAGAGCAAAGTAGTATGAACCATAGCTACGGAACCTGACCTGAGAACAATTCTTCTTCGGGTTCGAAGTGGTGGTCCTCGTGATTTGGGCACTGCAGTTGCCTTACTAACTGCTCGTGTTTGGGTGCTCTGTGGTGGAGACAGTGTTGTGTCAATGGGAACTGGGTGTCTATCTGCTGGGGTTGGGGTTAGAAGGGGTGTAGCTGGTTCTCTGTCCAACTGCGTAGGGGTACAATCTGCATGAGTGTGGGTTATGTGTGGTGGGGCTGATTCTTGGGCAAGTACAACCGTGGTTCTATCTGCATCGACAGGTAGCACGATCTTTTCTAAAGACCGTGTTTTTACTCCCACGGATACTTCCATCACTCCCTCCAATTGAAATGGCTGATAAACAAGAAAAGTAATTGAATGTACAGACATTGTAAGATAGACAGGTGCAATGGATAGTAGGGAAGAAAATAGGGCATGAAATAATTCACATTTATGTTGTCTAAGCAAACAGAATAGCAGGACATAATTTCACATATATGATGGCTAATTAAACAGGATAGCATGACACAATTTCACATGTATGATGGCTAACTAAACAGGATAGAATGACATACTTCAAAATATGATGACTATATAAACATGATGACATGATATAACTATACGATATGTCTATTAAAGTGGTTGGCATGCCATAAATCACAAACATGCCGTCGATGGAAACATGATGGCATGATATAATTCACGGATAGAATGACATAATTTAAAATATGATGACTATGTAAACAGGATGAGATGATATAACTATATTATGTCTTTAGAAAATGGGTTGGCATGCCATAATTCAGATACATGTTGTCTATGTAAACATCATGGCATGACATAATTCAAATATATGATTTATATACTAAGGAAGTGAGCAGAGGGCAATTGCATATATGATGTGTCAACTAAGGAGATGGCATTCAGTATTGTGTATATGATGTAAAAAATAAGCATTGCAATACAACATATGCATTATATGAGTAATATAACACTGCCAAGTTTGAGCATACACCTCAGGGGGATAATAGGACTGGTCATCTGCCTCTGAATCCTCCTCTGAAGAGCTATCTGTAACCAGCAAGATATCTGCTTCAGCAGGTAGCATTGTCTAATCTGAAGACCTTGTTTTCACTCCAGATTTCTCCATCACCAATTCAAATGGCTGATGCACAGGAAGAGCAGTTGAATATACAAACATTGTCGACAAAAGCAATGAGAAATGCAAAAAAAGGACGGCATGATATAATTCACATATATGACGCTTGCCTAAACAGCATGGCATTGCATAATTCACATACATAATGCCTTGCAACAAGATAACATTGCATAATTCACATATATAATGTCTTGCCACAAGATGGCATTGCATAATTCATATATATGGTAATTAGACACTAAACAGGTGGCATTCACACAAAGCATGTCCAAACTAAGCAAATAACATAGCAATGCAAGATACCATACACACGATATGAGTAACATAACCCTGCCAAGTTAGGGCATGCACCTCATGGGGAAATATGACTGGTCATCTGTCTCTGAATCCTCCTCTGAGGAGCTATCGGTAACCAGCAAGACATGCGCTTCGTCAGATAGCATTGTCTGCTCTAAAGACCTTGTTTCCACTCCAGATTTTTTCCATGACCGTGCCAAATGGCTGATGCACAGGAAGAGTAATTGAATGTACTAAAATTGTTGACAAATTTAACACATAATAAAAAAATGATGGCATGATATAATTCACATATAAGATGACTGGCTAACCAGGGTGGCATTGCAAAATTCACATATATGATGCCTGGCTAGACAAGATGGCATTGCATGATTCACATATACGATAAAGAAACAAAACAGATGGCATTGACACAAAGCATGTCTAAACTAAGCAGATGACATCTTTAATGTATACAGTAAGCAATGCAAGGCACCATATGCATGATATTACCAACATCAGCATGCCAAGTTAGAGCGAAGACCTCATGGGGTAAATAGGAGTGGTCTTCTCCTTCTGAATCCCCCTCAGAACAGTTATCTTCCTCTTGATTATGATCCGAAATGGGTGGAGGGGGGCTGCCTTTGCGTCCACCATGGAACGACGTCTGCATGAAATTTTATTGCCACGCAAGGCTCGTCTCTTTTGCTCTACATGATCAGTTCCATTGTGTACAATAACTGGCATGCATAGGAATAAAAAAATAGTGAGATTATGTAAGGAGTGCATGCACAAATCCAGAGTGATGGTAGCAAACTGTGGATAGACCCAAAACCAATGATAGCAGGCAGATAATAGCTTTAGTTAAAAAATATAGATAATGGCTCCTTTAATGTTTGTTTGCACCCAACATGAAACTCATAGTAGACACCGGAGATTAACCAGATAGTAGACAGATAGTACTGATTGCTGCCCCAATATGTACCCCACAACCATTTAAAAACTCAAGTTTCAGCATTAGTTTGGACCTGACTCGGAGTCTAATAGGTGAACACGACGATAATGTAGCATGTCATCATATTAAGCGACGCATAACGTAAGCAGACACGGAAGAGTGCGACCTCTCTTGCGGACCCGTGTAGTCCTCAAGGTCATCTGCTTAGTTGATGATGGTAGTGCAGTTGTCGTGGCTGCCGGCAGTGGGGAAGAAGATCTGAGGCGGCGAAAGACAGTCTGGAGATTGGATCCCTGCTGTGGTGAACCCTTCCATCGTTGGAGCAGCTGAGCTAGGGTGGAACACAGCGCCGCAGGAGCAGGACAAACCACACAAGGTTTTCTTTGACACATATCTGTAACAGAAGTAATTGAGTAAGGGCTTGTTTGAATTTGAGGATTCTAAGAATGCAGGCATAGGAAATAGATAGGAATAGGATAGGAATGCACGTGCAAAACAGAGAATTTAAAAACACAGGATTTCTGCCAATCTGGTGTTTGATTCACAACAATTGGAAGATCACAGGATGCAAAAAAGCATGGTGAGATTAAGTCAAACCACAAGAAAATGTACGGTTATAATGCTATTATGCTACTATCTCTTAGTCTTGTGCTTGATGATTAGGAATATGAAAAGGAGGAGAAGTGGAAATTAGAATCCTACGGTTTTTTATTTCAAGGAGACACTAAAGGAACAAATCCTACAGTTTTCCTTTGCTCCATTCCTTTGCACCAACTTCATGAAAAGTAGTACCATAGGAAACTTTCCAATTCCTATGTTTTTCATTCACTTTTCCTTTCAAGCACTGGCGATTCTAGTAGGCAGGCTTGAGCAAGGAAAATCCTACACTAAAAAAATGTTTCTGTGCTACTTCTATTACTTTGGTCTCAGGCCACTGCCATACTAGCTCAACTCCCAGGCCCATCGACAAATGCACAGCTCAAACGCGCAGAGATAAATAATGACGATGTTCAAGACAGTCCATCACGGATAGCTAAGTTGCCTGGTACCTCACTGCTTGTCGTATAGTAGGATAAAATAATCGTATTTCCCGTTACTACGAGTGCTCAGTGGACAATATTTAACATGTAGAGTAAAAAAGAGATGTAACAAGTGTACAACCTCTTTGGTGAAGCCATGTCGATCTCAGCGTGATTGGGTTGGCCGGTGAGGATGCTCCGGCTGACTTTGCTGTCGGAGGAGGGGAAGAAGATCTTAGGCGTCTGGAGATGGAGTCCGAGGTACTGCTCCGCTGTGATGGAGGGTTTCGTCGTTGGAGCAGCTCCGGTGAGTTGTACGACGCCGAGGCTGAAGCAGGACAAGAGAGTCAACGAACAATGTTAACCTGAGTGGAATTCTAATAGCATCTCCAATACATGATGTAAAATACATAACCACAAAGTGCTAGATGTAAAATACATCAGCCGCTCATCTCTAAACTTAACTGATGAAACTGAACTTAACTGTCGATACTAAACTTAACTGTCGAAACTGAATTTTGCTGTCGAAATTGAATTTTGCTGTCGAAACTGAACGCACTAGCAAGGTGAGGCTGCACGTCGGTCGACTGACTTTTTCATCTCTGGTCGGTCGATCTTGCAGCCGTTGGATACGAAATCAAGGGCCTGCGGTTCATCTTCAACCTCCACCCCCCCTGAGCCGCCAGCCACCACCGGCCAAACAGCAGCCCCCGCCGCCCGCCGCCCCGCCCCGAAACACTCCCACTGCCGGTCCGCCGCCGCCCGGCCATCCCTCTAGGCCCCCCCCCCCCGTGCCGAGCTTTTTCTCCGGTGATCCCCACGCCACCGCCCCGCCACCACCGGCGACCACCGCCCCCATCCTGAACCCTAAGATAGATAGTGGGGTACCTCTCCGGCGAGCCCCCCTCCCTGCAGCGGCTGTTCTTCCTTCCCCCCGGCCAACCCACCCCTTGGAAAATCGACTGACCCAAAAGTCGATTCAGTCGACTGAAGTGTAGCCAAATCGGAGCAGCATCGCAAGCAAGAGCAAGAGCGAGAGCAGCAGCGCGAGCAAGAGCAATAGCAAGAGCAGACCAGGCAGGGGACCGAGAGCAAGAGCAGATCAGCAGTGCGAGCGAGAGCTAAAGCAGCAGCAGCTCCTAATGATGTGGACGTCGCCGCCGAGGGAGCGACACCGTGGAGGAAGTGGCCGGCGACGCCGCCGTGGATGGAGCCGCGCCGTGTCGGCTCGGGACCGAGCGCCGGCAGCACCATGAGATCGAATCAAGAAGAAAATGCAGCGATTAGTGTACAACCTCTTTGGTGGCGCCAATTAGGCCGCAACTTCATCCGAGGAAACGGTGATGATGATGCTCTTCCGGTGGTGCAGGTGAAGACGGCAGTGTGGGAATGGAGGTGGCGCGAAAGACAAGGGGAACATCGGGGCAGCTCCTTGGAGGTGGAGGATGGGGTGGCTGAACCGGCGGGACGATGAGATCAACGACGGATCCTCATCCGGTACGGTGGATGAGGGACGTCGAGGTGTTGCTGTCGACGACGTCATCGGGGAAGAAGCTCCGGCTGGGTGGCAGACGGAGCAGGGTGTGGGGTTTCGTCGCGGGTTTTCATGGCCTCGGTGTATGAATGGGTGGGCGGATGGGATGGCAGTGGGGAACCATGGCTTAGAGACGCGCTTGTCCGAAATGTGGGGTAAGTTACGGAAGTACCCCCCACCGATTTGAGGCGGTTCTTTCGGTTCAGGGGTACCACGGGCATTTCGCGTGTCGGGATTTCACAGGAGGTGGGAGTTTTCGCGCGTGTTGTAATTTCGGAATAGCAAGGCGCGGGTTGAGATGGAGGGAGTTGTCGGAGCACAATGAGACAAAGATATATCTTAAATATTTCGGGCTAACAAGGCGCAGGTTGAAGAGGCGGGAGTTTCGCAGCACGATAGGCAAAGACGCTAGCTTCAATTTTCGGCATAACAAGGCGCGGCTTGAAATTTCAGAAGAACAAGCTTAACGTGTACCGAAAAAAAGACAATTTTCACCTCAACACACACAACACACACACACAAACACAATTTAGACTAGAGTAAAGTACACGTGCATTGCACGCATGAGATTTGGCAACCAAATTATGAATAAATACCACATTATAGCATGCAAACTTTGAGTCATATATGCATGATGTAGATGTTAGTTTAATTCTTATAGTTCATTTCATTCAAAATCATCTAGTTTTTATAAGAAAGTTAATCTATTTTAAGATTCATGGAATTGTGCGTTGTAAGACATAAAGTAAAAACAAATAATGGCAAATCATGTAGAAAAACATTTGGGCAATTATGATACGGAAGATTCTAGAACAAATAAGAAGTGCTTGTGTTTTGATGTTTGTGCATTATGCTTAAGTTCAACCATGGAGTCTTCTAGATTATACATGTGGCGAAATCTGGTGGAATCTAGATGATATCCAACAGCCAATAGTGCTCAAATTTGCCATCTTTGGACCTTCGGATTCGCCTCATCCAACGACCATCTTTCAAAGTTAAAGTTACCCGCTCACAATATAAATATATATATATATATAATATAATATAATATAATATATATAGGGGTATAGATATAGATATGTGATGCGAAAGCCGCCCATCATCTCCAATTACATGCACGGATGCGACATGGGCAAATGATGTCTGCCATCGGTATCTCAAATTCAAATCAGTCTGACCTTGTTCAATGTGTATACATTACAACATGCTTGTTTCCAAAGCACACCGCACAGATCTCCGTTATATTCATGCATGCATGGGTTTCAAACATCAGGATCTCTTATTCAAATATTTGAATTCAACTTTACATTGATTATGACCTCAACTATTCTTTTACACCCACACAGTAGTCTTCTCTTTATAATTGTACCACTAACTTTCTCTCATGCATGCATGCACACACACTACCAGTCGGCATTATCTATCGCACGCATGCAATCTTTTTCTTCAGGTCGGTCTCCCATGAAGGCACACACCCACACACATCCCCCTCTCCCTCATACCGGGCATTATTTATCTCTCACGCGTGCATGCACAACGATCGATGTTCCTCTATGTATGTGTGTATATAGCTAGGTCTTTCATAGTTTTCCACACAAACCGATCAATCGATATATCCAGTGAGGTCTCACCCTCTTTCCCACGTCCACATCAATCAATCTATACCTCTCCCACGTCCACATCGATCAATCTATACCTCTCTATATAGGATTAACATAAATAGCTAATACACCCACATTAATTATATATCCAACATCCCCATCTCGTCATCCATGCCTTCCGCTTCATCTCTCAGATGCGTGCACAATGGCAAATACAGGGGGCAGTAAGGGCCCTGCCCCCCCCCCTAACATCACTATATATTGAGGCTAATATGAATGTGATCATTAGACAATTGCTGCTAAAAAAGGTTTAATTTCATGAATTGACCCTCCTCGTAAAGGATTAGCAATGCTTGGCCCCCTAGCTCATTTATTTTTCATGGCTCCGCCATTGCATGCAACAGCGCACGTGTTCGCCCCCTCTCTCTAAATATCGATCTCGCACTTGTCCATTCCTTCATAGTATCCCTCCACTCGGCCCCTCGCACCACCTTCTAGCCCCCCCACCGGATTTTGCCACATGTACAATCTAGCAGACTCCATGGTTGAACTTAAGCATAATGCACAAACCTGAAAACAATAGTGGTTCTCTTTTGTTCTATAATCTTCCGTATCATAACTGCCCAAAAAAAATTCTAGTTGAATTGCCATTATTTGTTTTTACTTTATGCTTTACAACACACAATTCCATGAATCATAAAATAGATTAAGGGCTTCTTTGATTCAAAGGATTCTCAAAGGAATTTTGGAGGATTCTAATCATTAGGAATTTTTCCTATCTTGGTTGTTTGATTCGTACGATTGTAAACCATAGGAATTTTTCCATATGATTCATTTGCACTAGATTTCATAGGAAACATCCCATCCACTCAAACCTCTTTGAAAGAATTCTGCATTTTTTCTATGCACAATCAAACACTCGTACAATCATGTAGGATTCAATACGACATTCCACTATAATCCCATGTTTTTCCTATTCACGTGTTCTTAGCTTTTTTATAAAAACTAATTTGATTTTGAATGAGATGAACTATAAGAATTAAACGAAGGGCTACATCATGCATATATGACTAAGAGCTTACATGCTATAGTGTGGTATTTATTAATGATTTGGTTGCAAAATCTGATGCGTGCAATGCACGTGTAAATTACTAGTACTTCGAGTATGTGCAAAACACGTAAATTAGAATACCAATGGCACACTACACAGTGTCTCTCTTACAGTTCATGAAGCCACGTGGCACATGTGGAGGCGTTGTCGTGACCTCCTTGCGTGGATTGATCACAGTGACGTGCTGCTGGTTCCAGAAGAATGTACTCGTCCTCCCTGAGCCATACTGGCGGTACATGCATGAAGCGAAGATGTGCACGCACGCCACGCACGCACTCATTCCCTCGCACGCATACGTGGGTACACGGGCGGACGCAATTTTGTACCAAGATCCACCCCATGTGATAATTTGACGCGTGTAAAGTCGTTCACTTTATTGATGGTCAATTAATACAGCGCATGCAAATTGAGTGGACGTGGGGGCGGAAGAAAGACATTATTACTCCACTGCGCGCATGCGAGTAGTTAAATCGTGGGTTGCTAGTAGTACTTCCATTTGTCTCCTTCGTATTCTGTGCCAATTTTTGACAGTAACATAACATTTACGCATTTGAGCAGTGTAGTCTACTTGAAATTTATGTTCCACTAAACTCATCGGGATCCGTTTCGGGCCTCGAAACCAAAACCATCAATTAATCTTTACCTTGTTCCCATCACATTCGAAAGCCTGCTCACACCTACTAGTACTACATACCAAACCTGAACGTGTTCCCACTATGCAGGTATTAGTACTACTAGTGCTAGTACTTAGGTTATAAAAAGGGGAACTACCTAACCGAAAGTTACTCTACCTTTCCTCCTCATAAGTCCTTCTTCTTCGTCCGTCGTTGCCATGGCCGGTGAGCAGAGCACTAGATCGAGAACTACTCGTAACAAGGGAGCGGCAACCAAGGCTGCAGAAAAAAAGAGGGCTCGCCGCCACGCAGAGACCTCGAAAGATCTCTCACGGGCAGGCGATGGCTCCCAAGAGCGCCCTAGCCGCGGAGGCGAACATGCCGAGCCGGCGGAGCTGGAGTCTTTATCCCTCGACGGCATGCCCGATCAGCTCAATAAGCACCTCAATAAGCAGAAGGAGTTCATCCAAGGCTTGACGGAGTTGCTGAAGGAGAGCCTTGACGACATGCCCGTTGAGCTCAATCAGCAGGGTAAGTTGACCGCCGGCTTGGTGATGCTGCTGAAGAAGAGCATTGCCTCGGAGAAGAAGGCGACTGGTGAAATCCTGCGACTTCAGGAGGACAAGGCGAAGCTTTGCCACGAGATCGACCTGTTGAAGGAGAAGAACGCCGGCTGGAAGAAGCTGCATGAGAATAGTAGTTCCTCGATGAAGATGCTGCAGGCCCTCATCATGGAACATAAGGAGTTGGTGAAGCTCCGCATCGAGCATCCGGCTGCTGTCAAGGTACGTAATGCGGCCGTGCAACAGATGATGAAGGCTCGCGTCAAGAAATCCCGCGTCATGGACAGAATGAAGAAGATGGCGGAGGAGACGCGCAAGGAGATGGAGGCCGTGGAGGCGATGAAGAAGCAGTTACGACTCCGCGGCAAATTAGATCATTTGGGGTGATAATCTTCCTTCTTCTTTTGCTATTGTGTTTCATCTTTTGCTTCGGATGTTTCGCCGCACGTGTCACGTTCTCTGCGAGGCATGAATAGAACAATGGTTTTTGTTTTTTGAGGGAATGAATAGAACAATGCTAACAATGAGATGACTAGCAAATTAGATAATTTTTTATCGCCATATGGCACTGAGCTGCCGTGTTTCGTGCTCCTCCGTTGCAGTACTACTCCAGTGGAAAACTTGAGTATACCGCACGGTTCTTTGCTCCTCCTCGATCAGGTCATCAGCGCATTTATACGAGCAGTCAAATCACAAGGCTCTGCCTTCCAGCAGTAATGAGCCGTCAAATCACAAAGGCCCTCGCCTCTCATGAAACTGACCAAGCTAGACTGCCCCGCCCTCTAGCCTTTTAAAAAATGTATACTTTTGTACAGCAGTAGTATCGATGGTTGCGCCATGGAGGAAAACTTCAAAATTAAAAAAAAGGTGGTACATATAAAGAGCGCTCGTCGCCAAATTATGCATATATTACTATTAAAAAGGCTAGTCACAATAATGGTGTCCAGCACAACCCACCCCTCAAATAAAACTAAGCACCCTAGAATTCTTTGACAAAACTAAGCACCCTGAAATTCTTTGACAACTAAACAGCTGGCTATATGATGTTGGCCATATATATTGTACGTATATAATGTGAATAAACGAGTGGTAGTACTATACCAACTAAAAGATGAAATGTAATAAATACTAGTATGTACTTACTGAAGAGTTAAAGTAACAAGAAGAAACATAACATAGTTCTGCTGGGGGCTCAGCACAACACACCCCTCAAATTAAATTAAGCACACCTGAAATTAATCTTTGCAACTATTCCGGTAGACACTGCATTAGACCACCATGAACAACGACACTGCCACCTTACTCGGAGTCCTCGTCCACGTCCTCGACTTCGTCCTTGTCCCTCTTCCTCTTGGCCGATACTTCTTTGCTTGAACCGCCAACTTGGCTGTTGCTCTTCATCCAACCCTTGTAGATATTGAAACAAAGGTAGCCATCCATTGCAGTGTACTGGATGTGGTCTATATCTAGTACATTCCGCTGCCATGCATGCCGATGAAACGTGCATGGAGGTTTCTCCAGTTTACCGTACGAAGGATGAACCATGGCTCCTACCAGGGTCAGCATTGAAGGCTGACGAGAGGACACCAGCCGATTCTTTTGGAGGTCGAAGGTGTTGCCTACAACGAGGCCTATCCGATGCAGGACTTCTTTGTCGTTACCAAAGTCTACAGTAACGAATTTGACTAGGTTGCTCTCGAGGAACTCCTTAAAATCTTGGCACTCAATGTCGGCATGGCATATGTGGTAGACCAAGCATAAGTCATGCACGCAAACCTGGATCACGGCGGGCTTCTTCCTCTCTTCGTCCTTTAGATCCTTCTCTCGTCCCACGACTGTGGTGTACTCAACATCTAGCCCGGCGACCCACTCATCATGTGAGTCTTCGAACATGCGTTTGAAGTGAGAAAGGCATCCTTTCACCGTCGCAGAAGAACGGGTGTAGATGACGTCGAACTCATCGCCGGTGATAGTTCTAACCTTGTACTCACTACCGATCGGGAGATTTGGGACGCCATGGATTTGGGAGGAGGGTTAGTGAGGGAGTTCTGGACTAGGGGGTGTCCGGATAGCCGAACTATCATCATCGGCTGGACTCCAAGACTATGAAGATACAAGATTGAAGACTTCGTCCCGTGTCCGGATGGGACTTTCCTTGGCGTGGCAGGCAAGCTTGGCGATACAGATATGTAGATCTCCTACCATTGTAACCGACTCTGTGTAACCCTAGCCCTCTCGTGTCTATATAAACCGATGGCTTTAGTCCATAGGACGAACAACAATCATACCATAGGCTAGCTTCTAGGGTTTAGCCTCCTTGATCTCGTGGGAGATCTACTCTTGTAACGCACATCATCAATATTAATCAAGCAGGACATAGGGTTTTACCTCCATCAAGAGGGCCCGAACCTGGGTAAAACATCGTGTCCCTTGTCTCCTGTTACCATCCGCCTAGACGCACAGTTCGGGACCCCCTACCCGAGATCCGCCAGTTTTGACACCGACATTGGTGCTTTCATTGAGAGTTCCTCTGTGTCGTCACCGATAGGCTCGATGGCTTCTTTGATCATCATCAACGACGTAGTCCAGGGTGAGACCTTCCCCCCCGGACAGATCTTCGTATTCGGCGGCTTTGCACTGCGGGCCAATTCGCTTGGCCATCTAGAGCAAACCGAAAGCTACGCCCCTAGCCGTCAGGTCAGATTTGGAAGTTTGAACTTCACGGCTGACATCCGCGGGGACTTGATCTTCGACGGATTCGAGCCACAGCCGAGCATGCCGCACTATCACGTCGGGCATGATTTAGCTCTGCCGCCGGACAGTACCCTGGAGGCCGCACTCGAGCCCGCTCCGATCCTCAATTCGGAGCCGGCCGCTCAGATCGAGGATGGATGGCTAGACTTCGCCTCGGGTGCTGCAACCCCTACGGCGATAGAGCCAAACACTGACTTTGTCCCTCATAAAGCTCGTGACTCCAAGGTGCCGGACTCCTCCCGGACTCCGAACCTCTCGCGCCCGCCCTGATCGAATCCGATTGGGCGCCGATCATGGAGTTCACTGCAGCGGACGTCTTTCAACACTCACCTTTTGGCGACATCTTGAGTTTGCTAAAATATCTCTCGTTATCAGGAGAGCCCTGGCCGGACTGCGGTCAGGACGGTTGGGATGCGGACGACGAAGAAATTCAAAGCCCACCCACCACCCACTTGGTAGCCGCTGTCGATGATTTAACCGACATGCTAGACTACGACTCCGAGGACATCGACAGTATGGACGAGGACGCCGGAGACGACCAAGAACCAGCACCCACTGGGCACTGGACAGCCACCTCATCGTTGACATATACATGGTGGATATCCCAAAAGATGGGAATGGCAAAGGAACAGAGGAGGATGACCCCTCCAAAAAGCAGCCCAAGCGCCGGCGTCAGCGGCGCAATCCCGCCAAAGCAAGAACGAAGACTCCGGCACCGGAGACAATAATACACCGGTCAGTGCCGAAGACAACCCGCTCTAGCAAGATGCAGCGCAGGAGGACGGAGACGCCAGCCCTTATGAAGGAGCGGCAGGAGAAGAGGCAGAGGATTATACGCCTCCCTCCGGATACGAAGCGAGCCTCGACGATGACGAATTCGTCGTGCCCGAGGATCCCGTCGAACAAGAGCGTTTTAAATGCAGGCTTATGGCCACGGCGAACAGCCTCAAGAAAAAGCAGCAACAGTTTAGAGTTGATCAGGATCTGCTGCCGACAGATGGACTGAAGTCCTCGCGGCCGAAGAGCATGAGCTCGAACGCCCCTCCAAAAGCTACCATAAACACAAGCTGCTCCCCCGATTAGAGGAGGAGGCTTACGAACCCGCATCACCAGGAGACAATACGGCTGACCGACCACCCCGTGGTCGCAACAGAGTGGCCTCTAGGCCCTTCACCAGACCCGTACCCCGGCATCGCTCGAAAAGCACACGGCCACAGGGGAACACTCCGGACTTGCGAGATATATTGGAGGATAAGGCAAGACAATCAAGATCGATCTATGGATCATGTGGGCATCCTACGATACATGACGACAATCGTCACGCCGGACACAGTAAGACCGGCCGGGCCGAACAAAATAGACCAAGCTCCCTTGAGCTCCATCGTGATATCGCCCAGTACAGAGGCGCCGCACACCCACTATGCTTCACAGATGAAGTAATGGATCATCAAATCCCCGAAGGGTTTAAACCCGTCAATATTGAATCCTACGATGGCACAATAGACCCCGCGGTTTGGATTGAAGACTATCTCCTTCACATCCACATGGCCCGTGGTGACGATCTTCACGCCATCAAATACCTCCCCCTCAAGCTTAAAGGACCAGCCCAGCATTGGCTCAACAGCTTGCCAGCAAAGTCAATTGGGAGTTGGGAGGACCTGGAAGCTGCATTCCTCGATAACTTCTAGGGCACTTATGTGCGACCACCAGAGGCTGATGACCTAAGCCACATAATTCAGCAGCCAGACGAATCGGCCAGGCAATTCTGGACACGGTTCTTAACCAAGAAAAACCAAATCATCAACTGTCCGGATGCGGAGGCCCTCGCGGCCTTCAAGCATAACATCCGCGACGAGTGGCTTGCCCGGCACCTGGGACAGGAAAAGCCAAAATCCATGGCAGCCCTCACATCACTCATGACCCGCTTCTGCGCGGGTGAAGACAGCTGGCTAGCACGTAGCAATAACCTCAGCAAAAATTCTAGCAGTCCGGACTTCAAGGACCGAAATGGCAGGCCGCGTCGCAACAAAAACAAACGCCGCATTAACAGCGATCATATTGAGGATACGGCAGTCAATGCCGGATTCAGAGGCTCTAAACCCGGTCAGCGGAAAAAGCCATTCAAAAGAACTACTCCGGGTCCGTCCAATTTGGACCGAATACTCGACCGCTTGTGCCAGATACACGGCACCCCCGAAAAGCCAGCTAACCACACCAACAGGGACTGTTGGGTATTCAAGCAGGCAGGCAAGTTAATTGCCGAAAACAATGACAAGGGGCTACATAGCGATGACGAGGACGAGACCCAACCGCCGAACAATAGAGGACAGAAGGGTTTCCCCCCACAGGTGCGGACGGTGAACATGATATACGCAACGCACATACCCAAAAGGGAGCGGAAGCGTGCACTCAGGGATGTCTACGCGATGGAGCCAGTTGCCCCGAAGTTCAATCCATGGTCCTCCTGCCCGATCACTTTTGACCGAAGGGACCACCCCACCAGCATCCGCCACGGCGGATTCACCGCACTGGTCTTAGACCCAATCGTCGATGGATTTCACCTAACCAGAGTCCTGATGGACGGCGGCACCAGCCTGAACCTGCTTTACCAGGATATAGTGCGCAAAATGGGCATAGACCCCTCAAGGATTAAACCTACCAAAACGACCTTTAAAGGCGTCATACCAGGTGTAGAAGCCAATTGTACAGGCTCAATTACGCTGGAAGTGGTCTTCGGATCCCCGGATAACTTCCGAAGCGAGGAGTTAATCTTCGACATAGTCCCGTTCCGCAGCGGCTATCATGCCTTGCTCGGACGTACTGCGTTTGCAAAGTTCAACGCGGTGCCGCACTACGCATACCTCAAGCTCAAGATGCCAGGCCCTTGATGAGTCATAACGGTCAACGGAAACACTGAACGTTCTCTCCGCACGGAGGAACATACGGCGGCTCTCGCGGCAGAAGTGCAATGCAGCCTCTTAAGGCAATTCTCGAGTCTGGCCTTTAAGCGGCCAGACACAGCTAAGCGCGCCCGGAGTAACTTATAACAAGACCACCTGGCACGTTTCGAGCACGCGTAGCAGTGCGGCCCCAACCCCAGCTCCTGCGAAACGTTAAAGCGGGTCCTTTGCGTACACCATTACGCTCTGAAGGTACCATGGGTATGGGGAGAGGGGCACGACCACGATAAACCCAGACTGCGGCTCAACCGCACCAGGGGCTCTCAAGTGTGTCGTTCTTTTTTCTTTTCTTTTTACCTTTTATTTTTTACACACAGGACTCCGTTTGTCAGAGGCCCTGTCCGGCAGCAGATCTACCGAACTCATGATGCAACAGCCAGGGAAGGATAAAGGCTACAACGAATATACAGGTGGTCTCCGTTACGAGCATTTTTATACACCAATCTGCAGCCTACCCCTGGAGGGGGACATGTTTAACAGTCCCATACCCTGCTTATCGCACTATTTGTATCGTTCTGCATTCGTAGCAGCACTTATTGAATAAAACAATGCAGCACCTTTTTGCTTATAATTGCATTTCCTTTTCATACATATGTTCATTCACGGCATATTGCATCCGTACACTTTGGTACGGCTAATATACATCAGGGGCTTATGTTCCCCGAATCATGGTGTGATGAGTCCGAACACTTTCACAAGTGCGGCACCCCGAACTTATAGCACTATATGCATCGGCTCCGAATCATGTCTTGGGTCAATAGTTGCGTTTGCCCGGCTCCCATGTTTTGGTACCTTACGTTCCGTTATATCGGCCAAGGTAGCACTGGGAGAACCACTGCGATTGCGCCCCAGTTGAGCGGGGTTAACGCCTCAGTGGAGAAAGCTAAAACTGACCGTTATGATGAGGCGAGAGGCCGTCGCTGTTCGAGAGGTTTTTTGCGAGTCCTTAAAGACTTATGCCGCTTAGAGCAAGGAGCCGCATAATGTCCGGCCAAGGCGTGGATAGCGCCCCAAATTCGGCCTTCCGAAGACTAGGGGCTTCGCCGAAATTTAAAATTATAGAATTCTATGGCTAAGTGAGAGTGTTCAAGCATTATAAGTCTGGTTGCCTTGTTCGCTGTGTCGAGCGCCTCCCTAGATGGACCCAAAAATGGGTACAAGAGCGCTCGAGTTTATCCCGAACACCCCAGCACTCGTGGCATGGGGGCTGAAGCCGACGACTTGCCATCTCTCAGATTTGATAAACAGCCGCATAGAAGGTAGTATTTTAAATTAACAAGCGTTGCTTAGCGCATATGAACCAAGTTTTCAGCGCACAGGATAACAAAATGCGAGTCTACTCAAATATTACATCTTTGGAGCACTCACCCGCAATAGTGCGGGCGCCCTTCAACACACTCTTATAATACATCTCGGGCGTGCGATGCTCCTTGCCCTCTGGTGGGGGGGTCCGTCACAAGCTTCTGGGCATCCATCTTGCCCCAGTGCACCTTTGCGCGGGCAAGGGCCCGACGGGCACCCTCAATATAGGCGGAGTGCTTGATAACTTCAACCCACGGGCACGCATCCACCAGCCGCCGCACCAGGCCGAAGTAGCTCCCAGGCATAGCCTCCTTAGGCCACAGCCGAACTACGAGGCCCTTCATGGCCTGTTCGGCCGCCTTGTGGACCTCGACCAGCTGCTTCAGCTGGTCGCTAAGGGGCACCAGATGTCCTGCCTCAGCATACTGAGACCAGAAGACCTTCTCTGTCGAGCTCCCCTCCTCGGCCCGGTACAACGCGGCAGCATCAGACACACTGCAAGGAAGATCTGCGAACGCTCCTGGAGAGCTCCGAATTCGGGTAAGCGACAGGTAATTAACACTCACATGCTTATTTTGCATGAAAAATGCCTTACCCGCTGCTATTTTCTTTACCGCCTCGATCTCCTAGAGGGCCTTGTAGGCTTCAGCCTTAGCGGCTTTGGCACTCTCAAGAGCCGTTGCAAGCTCAGACTCTCGAGTCTTCGAGTCACGCTCCAGGCTCTCATGTTTCTTCATGAGATCCTGGAGCTCTTGTTGTACCTCCGCCACCCGCGCCTCCTGTCTCTCTCGCTTGGTGCGCTCCGCGGCTGCATTGCGTTCAGCCGCGGCCACCGCCTCCTTCAAGGTCGCCACCTCGTTAGTGGCCCCTGCAAAGCCCAAGTTATCCTTGTCATTTTTCTTGCAACCAAATCCTTTTCTGTAAGGTACAATTTTCATAAGATATTACTCACCTTCTTTTTCCTCGAGCTTCTTCTTGGCACGGCCGAGCTCGTTCTCGGACCGCTCGAGGTTTTCCTTCAAAGTATTGACCTCCGTAGTCAGTGCGGCGGAGGTCAGCAGCACAGCCTGCAATCCCATATTAACATATTTTCATGACTCCTGCATTTATCTTTCTAAAGATCCTCAGTCCGGCTTTTCTTTCCGAACACCGAACCGAGCATCAAGGGCTACTGTCTATGCGGTACCATTTTACATATATTGCAATTCTTACCTCAAAGCCTGTTAGAAGGCTGCTGCAGGCTTCGGTCAGCCCGCTCTTGGCGAGCTGAATCTTCTGAATCACCGCACTCATAACAGTGTGGTGTTCCTCTTCGATGGAGGCACCGTTGAGCGCCTCCAGCAAATTATCCGGCACCTCCGGTTGGACGGAGGCAGCCGGCGTCGCGGTCTTGCCCTTCTTACGAAGGGGTCGCCCGCCGGACTCCGGAGCCACTATGGGTTCCGGGGCTGAGTCCGGTGCAAAGTCCGGGAGGTTGTCCTGCGACACCTCCGGGGCCCTCTCCTCCTGGTGGGTCCCTTCCTGGGATCCCACCTCGGCATCGTCCGCATCCGACGCCCCTAAGGACCCGCTCGACGAAATGGGGAGATCATCCTTAGGCGGACTGCAGGATTGTATGCGGCATTAGAAAGACATAATGTGGCGGAAAATGAAAACCTTGAAGTTATTTGGGAGTCCGGATACTTACGATCTTGCTAGAGGCTTGGCCCTTGGAGGCTAGTCCTCGTCGTCGTCACTGGCATTGGCGGAACAGTCCGGGGGAAGAGTTTTTCCCTTCTTGGACCCTTCGGCCTCCCTTGTTGGGGAGGCCTTCCTTTTCTTCCCTCCCCCCGCTGGGGGAGATGCTTTCTTCTTCTCCTCCTCGCCCTGGTGGGAGGAGTCGGCCTCGGATTCATCATCCGATAGCACCTGAAAACGGGAACTCTTCTGAGTCCCCGTGACCTTCTTCTTGGCCTTCTTCTCCGGCACCACGTGGGGTGCCGGAGCCAGCAGCCCCGTTAGGCGGGCGTCAGCTGGGTCCTCTGGCAATGGGGCCGGACAAATAGCCTGTGCGGCCTTCTTCAGCCATTCCTGTCAAAGGAAAGGGAGTTTAGATCCCGCATAGAGTCAAACTATCGAAAACAAGCGTCCCTTAAAGGACAGAATAACTTACTTCATCAGCTGGACGCTCCAAGCTGAATCCGCGATCTTCGGTAGCGGATGCGGGAGCCTCGGCACCCTTGAACAGCACCTTCCAGACCTCTTCGTACGTAGTGTCGAAGAACCCATTCAGAGTCTGGTGTTGCGCCGGATCAAACTCCCACATATTGAAGCCCCGTCGTTGGCACGGGAGAATCTGGCGGATGAGCATGACCTGGACTATGTTGACAAGCTTGACCTTCTTGTCCACCGGCTTTTGGACGCAGGCTTGGAGTCCGGTCAGCTCCTCCGAATCGCCCCAAATCCGGCCGCTCTCTTTCCAGGAGGTGAGCCGTGTGGGGATGCCGGATCTGAATTCGGGGGCCGCTGCCCATTCGGGGTCACGCGGCTCGGTGATGTAGAACCACCCCGATTGCCACCCCTTGATGGTTTCCACAAAAGTGCCCTCCAGCCACGTAACATGGGACATCCTGCCCACCATGGCGCCTCCGCACTCCGCTTGGCTGCCCTTCACAACCTTCGGCTTGACACTGAAGGTCTTGAGCCACAAGCCGAAGTGGGGCTGGATGCAGAGGAAGTCCTCACACACGACGATAAACGCCGAGATGTTCAGGATGAAATTCGGGGCCAGATCATGGAAATCCAGGCCGTAGTAGAACATGAGCCCCCGGACAAAGGGATGGAGCGGGAAGCCCAGTCCGCGGAGGAAATGGGGAAGGAATACTACCCTCTCATGGGGCCTGGGGGTGGGGATGAGCTCTCCCTCGATGGGGAGCCGGTGCGCGATGTCGCTGGACAAGTATCCGGCGTTGCGCAGCTTCTGGATCTGCCCCTCCGTGACGGAGGAGGCCATCCACTTGCCTCCTGCTCCGGACATAGTTGGAGAAGGTTGAGGTGAGATGTGCGGGCTTGGGCGCTGGAGCTCGGGTTCGCAGAGATGGATAAGCCAAGGAGGAGGAAGGCGCAGGTAAAAGGGTTGGATCTTTATCCCCTTATATGGGCGGACAGAAACACGCGTCCCCACCGGCCTGGTAAAACTCGCTTATCTCCCAAGCGTCACAATCAATGGCGTGGTTGGGTTACCCACGCCCGTATTGATGGGAATCCCGGAATAAGGGGAACATGATCTCTGCTTCGACAAGACGTGCCAAGGAAACCGCCTCGCTAAACGCACTGAGGTGGAACAATAAGAACAATTCGAGTAAAGGCTTGGAAGTGGTGTGACGTCACGCCACAGAATACGTCAGCAGATTAATCTTGTGTAATATTATTCTCTCTACGGTGGCATGTGGAATTTATTTTTGCAGAGTCGGACACTATCCTGGTGTTCACAATCTTCTACAAATTATTCGGAGGAGGAACCCGCCTTGCAATGCCGAAGACAATATGCGCGCTGGACTCGTCATCATTGAAGCCTGGTTCAGGGGCTACTGAGGGAGTTCCGGACTAGGGGGTGTCCGGATAGCCGAACTATCATCATCGGCCGGACTCCAAGACTATGAAGATACAAGATTGAAGACTTCGTCCCATGTCCGGATGGGACTTTTCTTGGCGTGGAAGGCAAGCTTGGCGATACGGATATGTAGATCTCCTACCATTGTAACCGACTCTGTGTAACCCTAGCCCTCTCCGGTGTCTATATAAACAGGATGGCTTTAGTCCATAGGACGAACAATAATCATACCATAGGCTAGCTTCTAGGGTTTAGCCTCCTTGATCTCGTGGTAGATCTACTCTTGTAACCCACATCATCAATATTAATCAAGCAGGACGTAGGGTTTTACCTGCATCAAGAGGGCCCGAACCTGGGTAAAACATCGTGTCCCTCGTCTCCTGTTACCATCCACCTAGACGCACAGTTCGGGACCCCCTACCTGAGATCCGCCGGTTTTGACACCGACAGTTAGGATTAGTGGAACTGCCGTAATATGAATGGACGGGACGACTAGGAGCGTACCGCCGTAGTATTAAAGGACATGCGGGGACGAGTAGGAGCGAACTGCCAGCGTGCGAACGGCAGGGTAGTGGCTTTCCATTCTCCCATGATACGGGCTTCCGAGAGCCCTTGGATCGGAGATCGAATGGTTGCATGGCGTGATTCTAGACCAATGGGTGAATATCCTATCCTGGAGGGTTATTCTACAACTTTTCAACAACTTAGCATGCGACCGTTTGATCTCAGATCCAAGGGCTGCCAGCAGCCCGTATCATGGTCGCGCCTACCACGACCGTTGCATCGCTCGCGCGGTCGCGCCCTTGGAGATTTAACACGGTGCGTTAGGCTATCTGATGTTGGATGTCATACATAGTCATCACTTAGTCACTCATACTACAACAAGGTTGGCTATAAGGTTGGCTATAAGTGTATTTTTTTACTGCTCTCTATCTCTTTCTTCGTACTCCCTCCGTCCCATAATATAAGAATGTTTTTTACACTAGTGTAGTGCCAAAAACATTTTTATATTATGGGACACAGGGAGTACTAGTATTTATTGCATTTGCCAAGGAGTGACCTCTTCCAATGAAATGGTGTTGCTAAGTTTGCTTCATTTAATTAGCTATAGACTCAAAATTGTATTTTCACCTAGGTACACGCGCTTAGCACCGTTTCTTCCTTGGGTCACCAAACTAGTCTCTCACTTCTTGATTAACTTGCCACATCAGACTTTATGCCTATGTGGCAAGCTTAAGCACCTGTAGAGCAAGTAAGGTGTCCGTCCGTTGCACGGAAGAGTGAAATGCATTGATCGGGGTGTTGTTTATTTTGACAAAGTATGTGGGGGTCATATCATGTGCAACCGGTTCGACGTGTGAAGCACCAACAGCAGGGGGGACACACCCCACTCGTACCGGCCTAGTGTTAGTAATGAGCAATGAGACGTCAAATCACAATGCCGCACCTTCCCAGACGGACGAAGCAACCATTATTTCACACTTCGGTTCGACATCATCTCAAACCACATACTAGTATTGCTTCTGCCTCAAGAGGGACACGCGCATCGCCTTGGTACATCATGACACGTGGGACCGCATGACAGGCCATGCTCCCCCGCCGATCGCTGGGAAAATCACCTCATTTTTACTATACTTCCTCTGGATCGGTTTACTACATGGCATGCACGTCGTTCTAGGTTGAGAATTTAACTGGCTATATATATATGTGATGAACAATACGCTAGCCTTTTAAAAAATGTATACTTTTGTACAGTAGTAATCCACTATCGATGGATTGCGCCATGGAGCAAAAATTGAAATTTTAAAAAAAGGTGGTACATATAGAGAGCGCTCGTCCCCAAATTATGCATATAGTACTATTAAAAAAGCTAGTACTTGCTTAATTGGGGTGCTAAATTCTATTAAAGAAATACTAGTACTAGTATGTACATACTGAAGAGTTAAAGTAACAAGAAGAAACATAACATAGTTCTGCTGGGGGCTCAGCACAACACACCCCTCAAATTAAACTAAACACACCTGAAATTAAACTATGCAACTAATCCGGTAGACACTGCATTATAAGTTTAGAACTGCCATGACCAACGACACTGCCACCTTACTCGGAGTCCTCGTCCACGTCCTCGACTTCGTCCTTGTCCCTCTTCCTCTTGGCCGATACTTCTTTGCTTGAACTGCCAACTTGGCTGTTGCTCTTCGTCCAACCCTTGTAGATATTGAAACAAAGGTAGCCATCCATTGCAGCATAGTGGATGTGGTCTATATCTAGTGCATTCCGCTGCCATGCATGACGATGAAACGTGTAATGAGGTTTCTCCAGTTTGCGGTACGAAGGATGAACCATGGCTCCTGCCAGGGTCAGCATTGAGGGCTGACGAGAGGGCACCAATCGATTCTTCTGGAGGTCGAAGGGGTTGCCTACAACGAGGCCTATCCGACGCGGGACTTCTTTGTCATTCTTAAAGTCTACAGTAACGAATTTGACTATTTTGTCCTCGAGGAAGTTCTTAAAATCCTGGCACTCAACGTCGGCATGGTATATGTGGTAGACCAAGCAAATGTTATGTACGCAAACCTGGATCACGGCGGGCTTCTTCCTCTCTTCGTCCTTTAGATCCTTCTCTTGTCCCACGACTGTGGTGTACTCAACATCTAGCCCAGCGACCCACTCATCATGTGAGTTTTCGAACATGCGTCTGAAGCGAGAAAGGCATCCTTTCACCGTCGCGGAAGTACGGGTGAAGATGACGTCGAACACATCACCGGTGATGGTTCTAACCTTGTACTCACCGCCGACCGGGGAGATTTGGGATGCCATGGATTTGGGAGGAGGGTTAGGATTAGTGGAACTGCCGTAATGTGAATGGACGGGACGACTAGGAGAAAACCGTCGTAGTATTAAAGGACGTGCGGGAAAGAGTAGGAGCAAACTGCTAGCGTGTGAATGGCAGGGTAGTGGCTTTCCATTCTCCCATGATACGGGCTTCCGAGAGCCCTTGGATCTGAGATCAAATGGTTGCATGGCATGATTCTAGACCTATGGGTGAATATCCTATCCTGGAGGGTTATTCTTAAAAATTTCAGCAACTTAGCATGCGACCGTTTGATCTCAGATCCAAGGGCTGCCAGCAGCCCTTATCATGGTCGCGCCTACCACGACCGTCGCATCGCTCGCGTGATCACGCCCTTGGAGATTTAACACGGTGCGTTAGGCTATCTGATGTTGGCATGTCATACATAGTCATCACTTAGTCACTCATACTACAACAAGGTTGGCTATAAGGTTGGCTATAAGTGTATTTTTTTACTCCTCTCTATCTCTTTCTTCGTACTCCCTCCGTCCCATTATATAAGAACGTTTTTGACACCAGGGAGTACTAGTATTTATTGCATTTGCCAAGGAGTGACCTCTTCCAATGAAATGGTGTTGCTAAGTTTGCTTCATTTAATTAGCTATAGACTCAAAATTATCTTTTCACCTAGGTACACGCGCTTAGCACCGTTTCTTCCTTGGGTCACCAAACTAGTCTCTCTCTTCTTGATTAACTTGCCACATCAGACTTTATGCCTATGTGGCAAGCTTAAGCACCTGTAGGAGCAAGTAAGTACAATAGTGCGCTTTGCCGCTTTACATGGCATTTTTGCATATGTGGAGGAAAGAGAGGCAAGGAAAAAGTGGAGAAGTGGGCTCTCATGCAAGAGCCAGCCTCTACTACTACATGGTGGAGCATTGGGAGAGGCACCTGTTTGGAGTTGGTCAGGAATCGGGAGACTCACGCCGGTCGTAGCGCCGTAGTTAAAATGATAATGGCAAGTCAAATCACGGGGCCCCACCTTTCCAGCAGTAACTCGCTGTCAAATCACACAACCCTACGTTTGTAGCAGCCTACTCCCTCGTCTTCTCGCGTCTCTGTCGAACCGACTAGGCGGAACTGTCCCGCCGCCTACCGGGCAGGAAAAGCCCCGCCCGCGACTTTTAAATAGTATACAGTATACTAATTTCATATCCATGGATTGCGCCCGCGCCATGGAGCAAAGCATCTAGGAAACGGCGGTACACATGTACGGAGTATACATCACGCACTCGTGTTCACGTCGCACCCCAGACGGTCGGTCGGTCTGGCACGCTGCTCTTCGAATGGAACAGCGTCATATTGCTTTCGCACACACATGTGGGACGGCAATTGAGAACCGACCATAGGCACACTCCCCGGCCCCGCAAGTCGGGTGACTTAATAGAAGAGGGAGACGAGCGATAGTACTAGAGAAGTGTTGTACTATGTTGGTGCCTGGACGATCCCTGCAAGACACGGAAGATCAATTCGTCCATGCATGTGACCAGACTCCAGCAGAAATGCCTGGATTGGCTATCGTCTACACATCGTACAGGCTGTGTTGTACATGGCTGTAGTTGTGGTGAGAAATCTAAAAAAAGGTTTCTTATCATCTCGCAAAATTATGTGTCATGTGCTTCGGATCACTGCGAGGGTTAAACAGCGACAACTGCGTTGGGATAGTCATTGGGGGCACATGCACGAACAGTGACTACTCGGCTGCCATCTAGGTCAAGCCGGCTATGTTAATTAGACATCTATCGACGGACCCCTTTTCTATGAGTTTATCTTTAATTTGAGCTTTGTTCCTCGTCTAGTTTGTCCGTCGGGATTCATGTTGTCTCCTTTGGGTAGTGAGGTTATGATTTCTTGTCATGTGGCATTTTTTCGTGTTATATGTTATAATCCGGTGCATCAGATCAAAATGACGACAACTGCGCCTCCGGGCCACGTGCATGAAGACTTCTCAACAGTCATTGACGAGGTCAAGCCGGCTCCGGTAGACAAAACAAAACTAAGGGCTTGTTTGGTTACTGGCCTTGCCTTGCCACGCCAAAGTGCGGCACGCCACAGCTCCATAGGCAGCTGTTTGGTTGCTGAAGAAGGTTTGGCTCGCCACACATGCAAAGAGCTTTTTGCAGCAGAATTTCTCGCCACAAGTGCGGCGCTTGTTTTGTCCGCCACAATCCTTGGCGTGCCACATGTGTGGCCAAACAAGTGTGGCATTTTGAGTAACCAACCAAACAGCCTCTAAGTACTACTCCACTATATAGGCAGGAGACTCCTCGCTTGCTTGCTAGTGTTGCTCTCTTCACACCATCTCGGCCTCTCCAGATCTAAACACGACAGCGGTGGCCACACTCTCTCTCTCTCTGCTCACCGCTAATCATAGATCCAGCCGGATCCTCTCCGTCGGGGAAGGTGAGAAGGTGCAACATTCACGCGGTCGTCCTCGGCGACGGCTCTTACCCACTGTTGGGCGCATCCCGATCAACCTGCCTTGCCGTTCTCTCCCAAGCACCGCTGGCGAGGGAGGGCCTCCGACCTCTTCTTCCTCGCTGTCGTAGTGTGGGCAGATCCGGCCTCCCGCCGCCCACCTAGCGACAACCCGGCGACCATCAGGTATAACTTCCTTCAAAACCGGCCTTGCTCTACTTCTCGAGCTCCTGACGTCGCTGCATTTGTAACTTTTACTATTTCTCAGGGCCCCTCGTAGATAGGATCGATCGGCTGTTCGAAAACCACCTAATTTTTTTATGTTTAAGAGGTAAAACTAGTTCATGCACTCGAATCTAGTACTACTTGGTTCAAACAAGGAAGAAAGGGGGTGGGGTGGGGGAGGATTTATTACCTGAATCTAGGACTTGGTCGAAAGAGGAAATAATGGGGGCGAAAAGTAGCAGAGACTGGCTATCCAACTGGTCTCTAGGTCTAATAGGGAAATAAAGGGAAACGCAGTACAAACTCAATATAAACCATATCTATTGGTTGAAAAAGGAAAGAAAGTGGGGACTGGGGGACAAGTCAATAGAGTAAGTACAGCACTAGATTTGCTAGCCTCACACAGTATAAGGTGGCTATACCGAACAAAAATGGGACCAACCCAGATATCATGTTCTGATGTTTGTTGCCCCGAGCCACTCTTATGTAATGCCACTGGTAAAATGTAGCAGTCGCACTTTTAAAAGTAAGGACACGTTAAACCAATGTTGTTTTCAATGTAATGCCTCCAGTAATATGAATCAATAGCACTTCTTTACATGTCCTGCTAAAATTTCCCATTAAGATAAGTTGGTTCTTATTGTTAGAAATGCAACTGTCCTGGTCCGCCTACTCTCCCGTGCCCAAAGTAATGTCGTATTTAACGGTTGTCATAGTTAATCCTGATGCCCATACTAATATCTAGCAATGCCACTGATTTAGAAATTGCTACTGTCCTTGTAGGATTGCCATTTAGATAAGGAACATGCTTCTTTTCATTTGATGCATGTTTCATCACTTGTTACTTGTTAGTCACCCTCCTTTCCACCTTTTTTGTGCAAACAGAGATATACATTTCACGCTCAATCTTAGTTGAACTGCACAAATGATATCCAAATTATAGTTGAGCATTCCAGGAGCTTCACAACCAACCTTGATGTTGCTCAATTTTATTGCTACTAATGAAGAAGAAGCTATGTGGGTTTCGTTTTCTGATGGAAATGGAACCGGGGCTGGAGCCCTTTTCTTAAAAAAATTGAAGAAGAAGCTGCTAGCTCACGGGACATTGCTTCATTTTAGGTGAACTGCACCAAAAGGTCCCATGAATTGAATCATCCATGTTGGTGACTGAAAGAGCCAGCTTCAGCATCCCAGTCTAAGCACCCCCGGCCTCCATCCTTGCGACGCACGGTACACCTCGTTTGCCACCTGCTCGACCATAGTGTCACTGATAAAATGAAGTAATAATATAGTTAAAATAGAGCGAGTGCCATCTCTATCATTTCATTTCCAATGTAGATAAAGGAAGTGTTTCTCTTTGTTAAAGTATGTTTCATCAACTAGTCCCATTGTTAATGTTTAAGCGTTTCTGCAAACTGGGGTGCTTAATTCTAGTTGATATGTACAAAAATAGAGATTTGAATGTCTCAAGGCGCCTCCTTGTACTACTGTTGTACTCTGATGTTCATCACTGGCAGAAGGTGTATCTGGGAGACTTGGGACGATGTCTAGTATGAGGCGTACCGTATGAGGCGTCGCAGGGCCCATCTCGCCCTCGCAGCATGGCATACTATGATACTATCGCAATATTTTCTTCTATTTATTTTGTTTGTTTCATCAACTAGTGCCACTATAATGTAATCACGCTTTTCATTATCTGTGCAAACAGGGTTATTCAGCTGCATTTCGGTGGAACTGCACAAATGTACGTATGGAACGGCATATATGCAGAGTGCGAGGTGTGCCAAGTAAAAATTACCGTTACCAACGATGCTGCATGCATGCATTGGCATCCACCACAACCAGTGGGATGTGTGGCGCTCTATGTGGACGGATCTTTCTCGGCAGCAAATCCTCTAACCAAATACTAGTAGCTTATATTGGCAGTTTTCTAGGGAGTACTCTTTTCTGAAAGAAGCACCAATCTATTTTTATTTATTTGTACACTGTGTCACAACTTTGACCCAAAGGTCCAGAGCTATTTTAGGATGATTGGCGTAGTACTCAAAGACTGATTGTAAGCATGATTTTCATTAGCTGTCACACTGATTGTAAGCATGAGCGGGTGGAAGATTAGGTTAGTGCGAAGCATACCTTAAACCATAACACCGCCATTGAAACGAGGCGAGCGTTGAGGGAACTGTGGAGATCGTCGGGGAAGCGACGTCGCGCCATCCGGCCTCCTCTTGCGGTGGGAGAACGAATACTCCTGTGGCTCTGGCTGGCTCTGCACCCTCACGAACGGCACACCATACTCGATCGATTCGTTATCCTCTGGGTGCTCGACCTTTGACCTGTACGCCCACCACCTCCACCTGACTGTCGCCTCGGGCGAATCTGTCTGCTCCATCGCCCATAGGAGATACTCGATGAACTCGGAGGACTGCGGCGTGACTGCCGCCGAGGAGTACATGTACATCGCCACCCTCATCGCCGCCGTCTCGCTCTTTCGCATACATTGCCACATGGCCCGCACCGTCCTCGAAATCTCCCACTCATTGTCAAACCAACTAAGGATCTCCTTCAACCTGGCTAACTTTGCCTGGTCGCCGCCGGTGATCTGCCTGATTCGCTGCTGCATCCTCTCCATAGATGTCGTTCTGAGTGGTCCGGTGCTAGCTTTGGAAGATGGGAGGAGAGACGGTGTCTTGCAATAGAAGAGAGGGAGAGGAGAGGAGGTTGTTTTGGAATGGAGATGATGGAGAGAGAGAGGTGGTTTGCAATGCGAAGAAGAAGATCAAAAGGAGGGAGAGGCGAGACGTGGTTTTGGGAATGGAGATGATGGAGAGAGAGGAGGTGGTTTTGGAATGGAGATGATGGAGGAGAGAGGTGGTTTTTGCAAAGAGAATAAGATCAGAAGAGGGGAGGGGCGAGACGGTGGTTTGAATGCGAGATGATGAGAGGACGAGAGGTCTGGTTTGTGCAATGGAGAAGAGGAGAGGAGCGTGCGGCTGCGATTTAGGATTGGCGAGAGCTGGGGGCCGGCACGCTGTGACTGGATCAAAATCAAAATCAATTTACCCTATCAATTAAGAAGCGACCCCACATTAACTAGTCTCCTTTTATTCTGGGTCATAATTGACCATGATTTTTGCACATAAAATATATGTTATACATTGCAAAAATAATATAATTTGAAAGTACATTCAGATACGAACCAAACGATACAATTTTTGGTGAAATGAATTCAAATTTTGCTTGTCACATACAGTACGTGGTCAAACTTTGACCCAAAATAGGCAAAACAACAAAAAAAATACTTCCAAGACCAGCGCCGCTCTTTCGCTCTTCTCCTGTTCCAATCTAAATCCACCGCTGCTCCTCTCCTGTTCCAATCTAAATCCAGCGCCGCTCCTCTCCTCTTCCATTTCAAAACCACCGCCCCTCCTCTCCTGTTCAAGTCCAAAACCAGCGTCGCTTCTCTCCCTTTCTAATCCAAAACCAGCGCCGCTCCTCTCCTCTTCCATTCAAAAACCACCGCCGGCGAGTGAAGGTGCTGTGTAGAAGTAGATCGATGGAGGAGTACAACCGATACGTGAGGATTGCAGACGGCGACCCTGTGAAGCTAGTAGGATGTTGGAGATACGGTCTTGGTTTGACAACAAGGACCAACTAGGGGCGACGGCGACATCCATGGCCAAATATCTGCAACAGAGTGAAAAGGCGGCGATACTCCCGGAGGGAGTCGCGCCGGAGTACATAGAGCTGCTCCTCTGGGCCATGGAGCAAACAGATTCACCGAATCCGATCGTGAGGGAGCGGTGGTGGGAGTATCGATCCCAGATGGAGCATCCACCAGAGATTGAAGGATCGAGCATCTACAGGGTGCCATTTGTGAGGGTGTCCTGCCAGAGCGAGCCGGTGGAGTCTTCGTCAACCGAACCCAACTGCAAGAGGAGAAAAGCAGTTGGCCCGATGACGCTTCCCCGCCATCGTCTCCCTCGCTATTCACATCGTCTCACGGGGCGGCTGTCTACCGCCGAGGAATAGGAGGGGACTGCCCCCCAGCCCAATAGTCGGGCAGGTTGTGAATTGTCAGGAGGAGCTTAGGGTTGTCAGTATTTGCAGGTTGTGAATTGTGTTTTGTGTTGTGTATTTTGAGAGTACTTTCAGATATGAATGTCTTTTGAATTTCAAATTTGCAGTGGTGAGCATATGAAGAATTTCATGAATTCTAGAGATCTATTTTTAGCACTTAAAAATGTAGTTTCAAAGGAGTATAAAAGTGCAGATGAGAAGAAACTGCAAGTTTCAGTTTCAGATAAGAAACTGCAACTTTCAGAGGCAGAGCATTTATATTAACACGGCCTTTTCAAACAGGGTTAACATCATGTTGGAAGTTTTATTCATGGTCGAAAATGGAACTACCAGCCAGTTAACATCATGCTGATCAACATTCATGCATAGCACATCTTCATATGATGCACAGTCAAAATGCCCACACAATGTTGAGTGTGCGAAACACAGAGAAAACAAGGGACGGAGTTTTGGCAAGTGTTGGACGTGGTTTTGGGCTGCCCCGTCTAGGCTTTCATTTTTAACATGCGCAGCCCACGACCTCGGATGGGAGGGCCTGTTTGTATTTTCTTAGGGCCATCATGTATCGACCGGCCTATGGACCTCCCATCCGAGGTTTTATTTTTGGCAGCCCAATTTATGTATTTTTTTTGAAGAAAACGCAGCGGTCTGTTCTATTTTTTCTATATAAGAATAGGAACGCGAGGTACAACTAATGTTTCCCTTTTAACTATATTATATATATTTAAATTATTTTATATGTTATTATATATTATTTTTATTGTCATCATATATTTAACAGATACTTACATATGTAAGAAAACAATATCCCACATCTTATTAACTTATAAAAATAATTTCTTAACAAATAAAATCCTGGATTGTTTTGGCACGAATATCCTAGTGATTGTGTACAAAAGCTTGGTAAGATTTAAGGACGAATGTAATAATATCACTTATTATTTAAATATATTTATAACAAAATGCTCAGCCCTTTTTTATTTTTTGATAACATTGCTGGCCCAACCCAACATTATAATTAGAATCAGCCCAGCAAAATCGTGTATCTAGATAAAGTGCAAATGGCCTGTAATTTTTTAGGAAATAAAATAAATGGGCCGCATGAAAGCTACATTAATTGTTCACCCAGCCCAGCTAATGGTTGTAATTCAAAAAAAAGATCAAATTGACTGTAAATTCTACCGTGCAAAAAAAGACTGTAAATTCTGAAAAAATGGGTTGAATACATGCCACATTTTTGGAGGCTGAAATGTGGGCCAATAGGTCGAAGCCAACGCAAGTCGTTGTAAATTTAGTCAACAAATGATTCTGACATGTTAGCCGTTGGATTTACATCCAACGGCTGGCATCCATCTTCAATCTCTCGTCTTCTTCCTCCAGCGTCGCCGGGACCACCTCCCACCTCCTGCTGCTAGCAGCTCTGCTTTGCACTCTTCGCTATGAAGCGCTATGTCACATCCCTAGCTTCTGGTAATGCTCTAGGCTAGCTTCATGTGTGCATCATGTTTAAATTTCATTTAAACCTGAAATGGGGATTGACTAAACCCTAGCACCAAATGAATTCAACTAGGTTCAATTAAAATATTTTCAATGAGTCCAAATGGCTTTCAAAAATGTTCATCATTTCTGGAAAATGCTAGAACCATAACCAGAGGTGTTGCACATTTTTCCATGACATATTTGGTCACTGAATAAAATCATATGTACTTTGCTTTTGGGCATTTAAATGCTAGTAAATATCTTAAATGCCCAAATAATTCTAAAAATAAGTGTGGGCTGTTGGAAATAATCTAAACAGAGCCCCTGATTATTTTCTGGATTTTTAGAGATGCCTAAGTATTTTTAATAAAGCCTCACAGTTACAGAAAAATAGAAAACAGTAATTAAAATAAAAGACACAGAGAGAGAGGGTCATCTGGGCCACTTACCTGGCGGCCCATCTGCACTGGCCCACCTGACTGGCGCTGCCAGTCGTCGTCTCCACCGTGCCAGAGGGCACCGAGCGTGTGCTCGCCGTGTGCACACACGCGCCCGTGCCACCTCCTGCCTGCTAGCTTGCGTGGCGCCGCGGACAGACCCGCGAGAGCCGTCTGGATCGCTCCGACGCCCCGCCACTCTCTCCCCCGTCCTCACCCTCTCCCCTGGATCTCTCTCTCTCGCGCCCGACAGCTGCCGTCGCCGCCGTCCACCAATCGCTCGGCCACAGGGCCTCCCTCGCTCCCCCAACTAGCCCACCAGCTCCGCCACTCCATCCTCACCCTCCCCGCCATCTCACGCGACCGGAGAAGCCCCGAGGCGCCGCCCCGCCGTTCTTCCCCTCTTCGGACCCGCCGGTCGCCATCGACGAATTCGTCGGCTCCGGGCCGTCCCCGACCTCGCCGAGCATCCCATCGTGATCACTGTGAGCTCCTACATCGATTACCCCTCTTCCCCGGCCTCTCCACACTCCCTAGCCACGGCTCCACCTCCGGCCGAAGCTCTGCTCCGCCATGGCCGCAGCTCGCGCGCTCCCCATGCTCCGCTCGTTACTCCCCTGCAATAGGCGTGCTCCGGAGCGCCTCCCCTCGTCGCTGCCTTGCTCAGACCCCTCGCCTGTGAGCCCTAGCCGCAACGCCGCACCTCGCCGAACTCCGGCCGCCGCTAAAGGTCGTCGCCGACCACTCTCCGGCCACTCCCCGGCCGCGCCACCACCCTGGTTGGATGCGGACGAGCGTCCGCATCCCGTAGTCGTGCTCCGCGCGCCAAACGGCGCTCTGTAGGCCATTTCCGAGCCCTCCGCCGCGTCTGGACTCGCCGGCGGCTAAACGCCGGCGCCCGCTGACCCGCTGACCGGCGTGGGTTGACCCACTGCCAGGTTTGACCTCCCCCTCTCTCACTGACCTGCGGGCCCGCCCGGCTAATTAGGCTAGGATTAATGTTAAACTAAATATTAGTTAGTTATTAGTCGCTGACCAGTGGGCCCAACCCCCCCCTAATCTTTTAATTAAACTGAATAAACCCCTGTTAACCCCCTGTCACTGACCAGTGGGCCCCACTGGTCAGGTTTGACCGGACCAGCCCCTGTTGACTATGCTGAGGTCAGCATGACCTAGTGCTGACGCAATAATTCCTTTCTGGAATTTAGATAATTATTAAATGATTTATAAATTCCAGAAAATTGTATAAACTTCTAAAAATCATAGAAAATTAACCGTAACTCCAAATTAAATAAATTATATATGAAAAATTATCAGAAAAATTCAAGGAATCCATCTGTACCATTTTCATGCATGTTAGAACAACTTATAGCTGCTGTTTAGTACAAATCAAATAAAGGGCATTTAAATATCCACATATGGAGTTTGAATTTGAATCTTGTATTCAAACCAACTTCATTTAAATCATAGCTAGGTGCATTAGCTCAAATCACAGCATATTGCCATGTCATGATCATGCATCATATTGTAGCATTGCATTGATTGTGTTCTCTCTCAGTTACCGGTGTTTGTCCCCTCCCGGTAGACGATGTCCGACGTTGTGATCGTTGACACTGATGAAGACTCAATGTTATCTTCAGAAGTGCCAGGCAAGCAAAACCCCCTTGTCCATTCCGATACAATCCTACTCTCTAGCTCCTGCTCTCTTTTACTGCATTAGGACAACAACGACATATTTGTTACTTGCTGCGGTAGCTGAACCCCTTTATCCTCTGCATGACCTGTCATTCCACAGTAAATAGATGAAACCCACTAGCATGAGTAGGAGTTGTTTGAGCCCTGTTGTGCCTACTCGTTCATGCTTGTTTGTCATGCCTGCTACTGCCTAGAGTTGAGTCAGGTCTGATTCATCGGGGATGAATCAGAGGTGTGTGAACATGTCCTACTGTGTGTGAGCTAAGTGTGTGAACACGATTTGGTAAAGGTAGCGGTGAGAGGCCATGTAGGAGTACATGGTGGGTTGTCTCATTGCAGCCGTCCTCAGGAACTGAGTTCTGTGTTTGTGATCCATGATTCAGCTACTACCACGCATTGGGCCCGAAACCAATGGACCCTCTCGGCTTCTTGATCACCCTTGTCCTCTGTCCAGGAGTTGCAAGTAGTTTCTGGTGTTTGTAGTATGCTGGAGGCCGTGGACAGCGCTGACCGTAGGGGTGGGCTGTGATGCGGTAGGCACGTGGCCGGGTAAACCGGGCGCCCGTTTGGTGTCACGGAACCCTGTACACATCGTTTGGGGCTGTGAGCGAAACTCCGGCCGGATCTCCTCATGGATGGAACCCGAATAGGCGATAAACCTGGACTAGAGACTTGAGTGTTTAGGCAGGCCGTGGCCGACACCCATGTTGGGCTTCCGCTTGAAGGTTGCCGAGTACATGTCGTGTAAACGACGGTAAGTGGTGAGAGCGTGTGTGAAGAAGTACACCCCTGCAGGGTTAATATGATCTATTCGAATAGCCGTGTCCGCGGTAAAGGACTTCTGGGTTGCTTATAACAGTTCATAGACAAGTGAAAGTGGATACCCTAAAATACGCAAGATAAGCGTGAGTGCTATGGATGGCGTTCTCGTAGGGAGACGGGAGCGGATCCATAGTGGTGTATTGATATGGTGAATATGTGGACTCGTGTGCGCCACCTCAAAAGAGTCGCTTGCAGTCGTAGTTCAGGATAGCCACCGAGTCAAAGCTGGCTTGCTGCAGTTAAACCCCACCACCCCTTTGTTGATAATGATGCATATGTAGATAGTTCTGATGTAAGTCTTGCTGGGTACATTTGTACTCACGTTTGCCTATTTTATGTTTTTGCAGAGAGACTTCAGTCTCACTAGTATTTCCGCGTGGTCTTCGACGTTTAGCTTGTTACCTCAGCTACGATCTTGTGCCTCGGCAGGATTTGGTAGATAGTCAGGCTTCTCAGCCTTTTTCATTTATAGATGTCTATACTCAGACATGATAGCTTCCGCTTGTGTTTGATTTGTATGCTCTGAATGTTGGGTCATGAGACCCATGTTTGTAATATCTCGCTCCTCGGAGCCTATTGAATAAACTACTTGAGTCGTAGAGTCATTTTGTGATGCCATGTTGTATTGCACATATCGAGCATATTGTGTGTATGTTATTGAAATGCTTGGTATGTGTGGGATCTGACCATCTAGTTGTTTATCTTTAGTAGCCTCTCTTACCGGGAAATGTCTCCTAGTGTTTCCACTGAGCCATGGTAGCTTGCTACTGCTCCGGAACACTTAGGCTGGCCGGCATGTGTCCTTCTTCGTTCCTGTGTCTGTCCCTTCGGGGAAATGTCACGCGATGAATACCGGAGTCCTGTTAGCCCGCTACAGCCCGGTTCACCGGAGTCCTGCTAGCCCAGTGCTACAGCCTGGATTCACTCGCTGATGACCGACACGTTCGATGCTGGGTCATGGATGCCTGTCCCTGTAAGTCTGTGCCACTTTGGGTTTACGACTAGTCATGTCAGCCCGGGCTCCTTATCATATGGATGCTAGCGACACTGTCATATACGTGTGCCTAAAGGCGCAAACGGTCCCGGGCAAAGGTAAGGCGACACCCGTGGGAATACCGTGCGTGAGGCCGCAAAGTGATATGAGGTGTTACATGCTAGATCGATATGGCATTGAGTCGGGGTCCTGACAGCGTTGGTATCAGAGCTTGACTGCCTGTAGGATTACCAAGCCAAACTGGTCGAAGTTGAGTCTAGAAATTCTTTAGTTATATAAGGGAATTGATTGTGGGATGGAACGTAAGGCTCTTTTACTCCTTATACCTCATGGCCTTCTGATCTGAGTCATCATCTTCTCTTCTACGGGGATTAAGAACTAGGCTATCTCTTCTTTCTATTAGGATCACGTGTTACTAATCCGTAGACTTATAAGATTGTTGATTCAAGCCTCAGTTCAGCTCCTACTACTTCCGTATGTTAATTGTTGATCTCGGAACCTTGATATTGTGCTTCTGAGTGGTTATGCCACCATTTTTGTGAATGTCTCAAATCTTTTCTGAGCATTTACAGCCGTTATGCTGTCCGAGTCATCCCAGGTTTCTAAATAGTCCGATGCATTTGCAAATCCCTTCCTTCTGTTTCCGATGTTCCCATGGGCCAGATTAACCACACTAATCGGTGTGTTGAGGTAATTATTGCCTCGACATATATGTTGGAATTATTATTATGACCCTAAGTGCTTAGGGGATCATCTAGTGGTCTAGCCATGATTTGTGTCCTAGTGTGAAGATTCTGGCCTTTATTCTCGGAAGCATCCCGTGATGCCACTTAGTAGTAGGTATTCTATTCCTGGGTTCTTGAACCCGAGATTCACTCTACTTACTTCATGTCGATAGTAATTGCTAGCTCCCTTAGGTTATTAGTAACCTTTGCGATAGTCCTTAAAGTCCGTGGTATCTTCTTCTTCCAAATACCATGAACTACTTATGGCAGAAGTTCCTCGTTGAACTGAAATATCACAACAGGATTATTCTTGATGAGTTCTCCGTTATATATTGTGACTCTGCCAGTTCTACTTTTCTGCATGGGTTATCCGGAAGAAACATGTGGAATTCGTTCGACATGCTAAACCATGCATCCACAACTCAGAAAATCATAAGTTCCTTTGAGTTGTCTCTCATTAGTTGCATTCTGACCCTCGTCTATCAATTGATAGTCAAGAGTATGCGTGCGTTCGTTTATCGATGCCTAATACTCTTGTGGTCCGTCAAGCCATTCTATCGCAGAATGACTAGGAGAAACAAACTCCAGTACCTCTTCCATATCCAGGATTGGGTCAAAGAAGTTGTGCCCCGCAGATCAAATTGCTAATCCAGCCTTTGATCCTGTTCTACCCTAAAGTATTACCATCTTTATATCGGGATTGTTATAGGAATTGCACACCATCCTATGAACTCTTGGTACAGTGATACTTCTTGCCATCATTGTTCATTCCTCGGCCCTCGTGTTGATGCAACCGGAATACCGACAAATGAATTGTGATGTGTGAAATCAATACTGCTAGCAACTCTGTTGCTTGGTAGTTAAAGGATAATAATTTCATTCTTAGTATGTTGGTTTTCGAATCATCCTTCTAAGACTGATCGTGCTACCTAGTCCTTATTTCGGTGCACCCTTCGATTGATGAGTTAGGATCTTGTCAAGTCCTCACTCATTTGATCATATCGTCTTGCCCTCAAAAGCAAGATTGTTCTCGAGCTTAGTAACATACTGGTGGTTCGTGACTTTCCAAATATCTTCTTGGAGGTGTTACCGGGTTATCACCTGACCGCTATGTTGAGCCCGTGATCAAGTTGGTTTCTTGTGAACCACCTTCTTTCCAAGAATCGGTGTTAGATATCCCTGAGCTAGTTGGTTAAGCTAGACAACAACTTGGAGAGTTGGAAGATAAAAGCTTGTCTGACTTAGTTCGTTCCAAAGGGATATTCTTGTGTAGTGTGTGTTGAAGAAAGATGATATCTTCATCGATTGGTCCTTGTGATCAGTTGCTGGACCTATTGTCTTATCAATCCTTTGATTTGAGTGTGGGCTATCGTCAAATCAAATCAGTACCAACGATGCTCGTAATGTTGTCTTACTCGTGGTTGATCCCTCGAGCATACACCATTATATCTTTTAGGTCTGACCAATGCTATCCCTTGTTCACTTAACTATGGAATTCCTTTTAAAAGGAAACCCAGATGAATTGTTGTTGTGCCCATTGACAACATCCTTGTCTTCTCCATAATTTTGCTGAACATTAAGCTAGTGTTGGAAACTTTTGAAAGCATTTGTTCATGCTAGCTCATGAAGCATATGTTTGGATGAAGGTAGTGACTTCCTCCAGTTCATGTGCATCTGATGCAAGTTGCCGCCGTGGATTCGAGAAAGTCAATGTTGCTTTCTTTGGAATCATTCCAAATCAGTCATGCACACGTGCGAAGAATGCTGTGATTTGAAGACTTGCAACCTTCAATCTATATGTATCCCTAGCACACCAAGCCACTGACTGATTTGTTCAAGGAGAAGGAGTATCTTCATAAGAGCTAATCCGGACTTATGAAAGAACTTCGATATCCTCGCTGATGGTCCCCAACCAGAACTCGGTAGTGTTTTATTGTAAGACTACCATGTGGGCATGCTTGTCTTGGACAACGTGTTCACATGTTTGTAGCAGAACCAGCTCATGTTTTGGAGCTTGCTATCGTAGTTCATCTCCCGAGAATCCCGCAACGTTATCTCGTCGATTTGTGTTGCAAACTTCCGTTTTTCTTCCTAGACTCGATGAGTCTGGAATATCCTGACACCAACCAGATCTGAATCTCAGGCAGATATGATGGTTGGAATATTCCCAAAGAATTATAATATTAGTCGCGCGATAATCGGTAAAGTGGATGTCGTGGCCAACACACCCAGCCGGAAGACCTGTTATTATAATATCTTGATTGATGAAATTGGCCACCTCCCCATAAGGATTTCGTAGGATTTACCTCCGTAACTGTTTCTTATGGATTCTATTGCTCCCGAAGTCCGACCTTTACTTGATGTTCTAGATATCAAACCATATCTATGAATGGGTTATACTAGCACATCAAGGAGAACATTAGAAGCGGAGTGCTAAATGTCTCTCGGTCGATCATCCAGATTTTATTTGCTTGGCCTCGCTAAGGTGAAATCTGAGAAAGTGTTATCCTCCTTCGCATCTGCATCGTCCATCGCTATTCATCATGGTAGTATGTTGTGTTGTCAGCACCCTTGACGCGGTTGTTGATAAAACCTTGATGATTGTGGAAATGCTCAAGTTCTTGAGAGCACGCACAAGCGCTACGTCTTATCATCGGCACTAGCTGGGGTTGCCCCAGATTTCCTCGGTTATGCTATAACCACTCCAACAGTGAATTCACTCTCTATTGTTGGGTTCTTCCCCAGTTACTAGAATCATTCCCCGCATTTGCATTTTGTTCCCAGCTTGCACCGCCAATGTGCCATTCTACCATGGGTCTCTTCCATTTCCGGTGATAAGCAAAATTCATCCATTACGTTGTCTTCAACAAGGTAATCCACATCATCCAAGTTTGAGTATGCCATTCTACTGACCCCCTCCAAATGATCGCTTGTGATTACCTTAGGCTGGTATAAAGAGTTCCAATGATCTCTGAATCAAAAGTAATTCTTTTTGCCACTTAAGATAATACTCTACGATCACCTTCTCCAGGATGTTTCGTCGTGGTATCATGGCAACTCAACTCCTCGCTACGTTGACAATCGTTTGCCACCCTCTTAAGCGTGAAATTGTTGTCTACCTAGTGAACCCTCGTCATCTGTTCCACTCCATCCCTCTAGAGGTGTGCTTCGTCTCTCAGCTCGAGAGATATTGTTATGTCTCATTCCGTGAGTTGTTCGATCTTCGAGAAGATCGACCCTTCTAGAGTCTCCTTCTTCCCTCCATGTCATGTTGACAGGAACTCTCAGAGCAAGACTTCAAGACGATGATGGTGATCGAATCAACGTTCCTATGAAGTGCAACCTGGATCGTGAAGATTATACTAGTTTGCATTTCCCCTTCATCCTACCCTACGCTTGAATCTCGAGACGAGATTCTTGTTTAGTGGGGGTGAGTTGTCACATCCCTAGCTTCTGGTAATGCTCTAGGCTAGCTTCATGTGTGCATCATGTTTAAATTTCATTTAAACCTGAAATGGGGATTGACTAAACCCTAGCACCAAATGAATTCAACTAGGTTCAATTAAAATATTTTCAATGAGTCCAAATGGCTTTCAAAAATGTTCATCATTTCTGGAAAATGCTAGAACCATAACCAGAGGTGTTGCACATTTTTCCATGACATATTTGGTCACTGAATAAAATCATATGTACTTTGCTTTTGGGCATTTAAATGCTAGTAAATATCTTAAATGCCCAAATAATTCTAAAAATAAGTGTGGGCTGTTGGAAATAATCTAAACAGAGCCCCTGATTATTTTCTGGATTTTTAGAGATGCCTAAGTATTTTTAATAAAGCCTCACAGTTACAGAAAAATAGAAAACAGTAATTAAAATAAAAGACACAGAGAGAGAGGGTCATCTGGGCCACTTACCTGGCGGCCCATCTGCACTGGCCCAGCTGACTGGCGCTGCCAGTCGTCGTCTCCACCGCGCCAGAGGGCACCGAGCGTGTGCTCGCCGTGTGCACACACGCGCCCGTGCCACCTCCTGCCTGCTAGCTTGCGTGGCGCCGCGGACAGACCCGCGAGAGCCGTCTGGATCGCTCCGACGCCCCGCCACTCTCTCCCCCGTCCTCACCCTCTCCCCTGGATCTCTCTCTCTCGCGCCCGACAGCTGCCGTCGCCGCCGTCCACCAATCGCTTGGCCACAGGGCCTCCCTCGCTCCCCCAACTAGCCCACCAGCTCCGCCACTCCATCCTCACCCTCCCCGCCATCTCACGCGACCGGAGAAGCCCCGAGGCGCCGCCCCGCCGTTCTTCCCCTCTTCGGACCCGCCGGTCGCCATCGACGAATTCGTCGGCTCCGGGCCGTCCCCGACCTCGCCGAGCATCCCATCGTGATCACTGTGAGCTCCTACATCGATTACCCCTCTTCCCCGGCCTCTCCACGCTCCCTAGCCACGGCTCCACCTCCGGCCGAAGCTCTGCTCCGCCATGGCCGCAGCTCGCGCGCTCCCCATGCTCCGCTCGTTACTCCCCTGCAATAGGCGTGCTCCGGAGCGCCTCCCCTCGTCGCTGCCTTGCTCAGACCCCTCGCCTGTGAGCCCTAGCCGCAACACCGCACCTCGCCGAACTCCGGCCGCCGCTAAAGGTCGTCGCCGACCACTCTCCGGCCACTCCCCGGCCACGCCACCACCCTGGTTGGATGCGGACGAGTGTCCGCATCCCGTAGTCGTGCTCCGCGCGCCAAACGGCGCTCTGTAGGCCATTTCCGAGCCCTCCGCCGCGTCTGGACTCGCCGGCGGCTAAACGCCGGCGCCCGCTGACCCGCTGACCGGCGTGGGTTGACCCACTGCCAGGTTTGACCTCCCCCTCTCTCACTGACCTGCGGGCCCGCCCGGCTAATTAGGCTAGGATTAATGTTAAACTAAATATTAGTTAGTTATTAGTCGCTGACCAGTGGGCCCAACCCCCCCTAATCTTTTAATTAAACTGAATAAACCCCTGTTAACCCCCTGTCACTGACCAGTGGGCCCCACTGGTCAGGTTTGACCGGACCAGCCCCTGTTGACTATGCTGAGGTCAGCATGACCTAGTGCTGACGCAATAATTCCTTTCTGGAATTTAGATAATTATTAAATGATTTATAAATTCCAGAAAATTGTATAAACTTCTAAAAATCATAGAAAATTAACCGTAACTCCAAATTAAATAAATTATATATGAAAAATTATCAGAAAAATTCAAGGAATCCATCTGTACCATTTTCATGCATGTTAGAACAACTTATAGCTGTTGTTTATTACAAATCAAATAAAGGGCATTTAAATATCCACATATGGAGTTTGAATTTGAATCTTGTATTCAAACCAACTTCATTTAAATCATAGCTAGGTGCATTAGCTCAAATCACAGCATATTGCCATGTCATGATCATGCATCATATTGTAGCATTGCATTGATTGTGTTCTCTCTCAGTTACCGGTGTTTGTCCCCTCCCGGTAGACGATGTCCGACGTTGTGATCGTTGACACTGATGAAGACTCAATGTTATCTTCAGAAGTGCCAGGCAAGCAAAACCCCCTTGTCCATTCCGATACAATCCTACTCTCTCGCTCCTGCTCTCTTTTACTGCATTAGGACAACAACGACATATTTGTTACTTGCTGCGGTAGCTGAACCCCTTTATCCTCTGCATGACCTGTCATTCCACAGTAAATAGATGAAACCCACTAGCATGAGTAGGAGTTGTTTGAGCCCTGTTGTGCCTACTCGTTCATGCTTGTTTGTCATGCCTGCTACTGCCTAGAGTTGAGTCAGGTCTGATTCATCGGGGATGAATCAGAGGTGTGTGAACATGTCCTACTGTGTGTGAGCTAAGTGTGTGAACACGATTTGGTAAAGGTAGCGGTGAGAGGCCATGTAGGAGTACATGGTGGGTTGTCTCATTGCAGCCGTCCTCAGGAACTGAGTTCTGTGTTTGTGATCCATGATTCAGCTACTACCACGCATTGGGCCCGAAACCAATGGACCCTCTCGGCTTCTTGATCACCCTTGTCCTCTGTCCAGGAGTTGCAAGTAGTTTCTGGTGTTTGTAGTATGCTGGAGGCCGTGGACAGCGCTGACCGTAGGGGTGGGCTGTGATGCGGTAGGCACGTGGCCGGGTAAACCGGGCGCCCGTTTGGTGTCACGGAACCCTGTACACATCGTTTGGGGCTGTGAGCGAAACTCCGGCCGGATCTCCTCATGGATGGAACCCGAATAGGCGATAAACCTGGACTAGAGACTTGAGTGTTTAGGCAGGCCGTGGCCGACACCCACGTTGGGCTTCCGCTTGAAGGTTGCCGAGTACATGTCGTGTAAACGACGGTAAGTGGTGAGAGCGTGTGTGAAGAAGTACACCCCTGCAGGGTTAATATGATCTATTCGAATAGCCGTGTCCGCGGTAAAGGACTTCTGGGTTGCTTATAACAGTTCATAGACAAGTGAAAGTGGATACCCTAAAATACGCAAGATAAGCGTGAGTGCTATGGATGGCGTTCTCGTAGGGAGACGGGAGCGGATCCATAGTGGTGTATTGATATGGTGAATATGTGGACTCGTGTGCGCCACCTCAAAAGAGTCGCTTGCAGTCGTAGTTCAGGATAGCCACCGAGTCAAAGCTGGCTTGCTGCAGTTAAACCCCACCACCCCTTTGTTGATAATGATGCATATGTAGATAGTTCTGATGTAAGTCTTGCTGGGTACATTTGTACTCACGTTTGCCTATTTTATGTTTTTGCAGAGAGACTTCAGTCTCACTAGTATTTCCGCGTGGTCTTCGACGTTTAGCTTGTTACCTCAGCTACGATCTTGTGCCTCGGCAGGATTTGGTAGATAGTCAGGCTTCTCAGCCTTTTTAATTTATAGATGTCTGTACTCAGACATGATAGCTTCCGCTTGTGTTTGATTTGTATGCTCTGAATGTTGGGTCATGAGACCCATGTTTGTAATATCTCGCTCCTCGGAGCCTATTGAATAAACTACTTGAGTCGTAGAGTCATTTTGTGATGCCATGTTGTATTGCACATATCGAGCATATTGTGTGTATGTTATTGAAATGCTTGGTATGTGTGGGATCTGACCATCTAGTTGTTTATCTTTAGTAGCCTCTCTTACCGGGAAATGTCTCCTAGTGTTTCCACTGAGCCATGGTAGCTTGCTACTGCTCCGGAACACTTAGGCTGGCCGGCATGTGTCCTTCTTCGTTCCTGTGTCTGTCCCTTCGGGGAAATGTCACGCGATGAATACCGGAGTCCTGTTAGCCCGCTACAGCCCGGTTCACCGGAGTCCTGCTAGCCCAGTGCTACAGCCTGGATTCACTCGCTGATGACCGACACGTTCGATGCTGGGTCATGGATGCCTGTCCCTGTAAGTCTGTGCCACTTTGGGTTTACGACTAGTCATGTCAGCCCGGGCTCCTTATCATATGGATGCTAGCGACACTGTCATATACGTGTGCCTAAAGGCGCAAACGGTCCCGGGCAAAGGTAAGGCGACACCCGTGGGAATACCGTGCGTGAGGCCGCAAAGTGATATGAGGTGTTACATGCTAGATCGATATGGCATTGAGTCGGGGTCCTGACATGCTACTCCATCGTTGGCCATGCCATCCCTCCAGCCCTCCACACTTCCTGTTCTTCTCCACCGACTGCCGAACCACACCGCACTAGAACCAGTTAACCCTCGTACACCTCTCCGTCTGTGACTCTATTCCCGCGTCTTCCAATCTCCGGCTCGTTGCTGTCCGGGGCCTCGCCGTCGTCCACACCTTGGATGCGCTCAGCGCGGCGTGGTCAACGTGGTCAACGAACGACACCATCGGAAGTAGGCTGTGCGTGGAGAGGCTGATAGCTGGGTCCACGGCCGCACACAAGGAAATGCCTCCTTATTACGCGCAAAATAATGTTTCCTCCACCTGACATCTGGGACCCACCAGAAGGGCCTCTGTATTTCGCGAAAAAAACGTGCCCCCCGCTGACTTGTCGGACCCACCAGCTATCTTCGCACGCAAGGAAGTGCCTCCTTATTACGTACAAAAAAATGAATACTCCCCCTGCCAGCTGGAACCCAGCATACTCGGAGGCTGACTTGTGGGCCTACCAAGTTGACGGGGACGGAGGGCTTTGTCAACTTAGTCAATATGAATGATTCTAGCTCCTGTTACCGTACGATGTTCATCCAATGGTTGTAGTGCTTCTTCAACCTCTGGTCTTCTTGCTCCAGCCGCCCAAACCAGTGCCGGTCGTGCCACGTGCTCTTGCCTCCCGTGGCCGGCTTTGATGTCGCGGAGGCCTCACCGCCCCCTACTACTCCCACCGCTGGCCAGGCCATCCCTCTACTCACCCACACCCCCTGTTAATCTACGGCGACAGCAGCCTCACACCACAGCCGAACCAGTGAACCCTCGTACTCCTCTTCACATGGGCATCCACTGCTGCGTCTTCCCCGGCTCTGAGTCGTCCCCTTCCTAGGCCTCGCTGTCGTCCACCGCTGTGGTGCTCTCGGCGCGGCGTGGTCAACGTGGTCAAGGAACAACTTCCATCGGACATGGACTGTACATGGAGAGGCTAACAGCTGGGTCCACGGCCGCAGCAAGGAAGTGCCTCCTTATTACGCGGAAAATAATGATTCCTCCACCTGACAGCGGAGACCCACCGGACGGGCCACCATATTTCACGAAAAAAAGTTTCCCCCTGACTGCTGGGACCCACCAGCTACATCTTCGCACGCAAGGAAGTGTGTCCGGGCAAAAAAAACGATTCACCCCCCTAACTGCCGGGACCCACCAGCTACATCTCGCACGCAAGGAAGTGCATCCGTGCAAAAAAACGATTCGCCCCCCTGACTGCTGGGACCCACCAGCTACATCTTCGCACGCAAAGGAAGTGTGTTTGGGAAAAAAATGATTCGCCCCTCTGACTGCTGGGACCCACCAGCTACATTTTCGCACGCAAGGAACTGCCTGACAGTCGGGACCCACCTGGTCGAAGCGTACGTAGCGTTGTCATTCTGGTCACGAACTTGTACGTACATATATACTGGTCGATGTAGAGGCACGCACGTGTCGTAGTAAAGGCGCGTACGTGTCGTAGTAGAGGCGCGCACGTAGCATGTACATGTACGTAGAGCGGCCAGGGTGCAAGAAAGAAAATACGGCCACATATGTGTACATACAGGCGGGGTCTCGAACGCCTAGTCGCGCATACGTACGGCGAGGGCCCGTGTTCATGGGGAGGCAACGGAATGCGTCGTGTTCATGGGGAGGCAACGGAATGCGTCGTGTTCATGGGGAGGCAACAGAATGCGTCGTGTTCATGGGGAGGCAACGGAATGCGACGTGTTCATCGGGAGGCAACGGAACGCGTGGGAGCTAACCGGCTTGGACGGAACAGGAGATGGAAACGAGGCCTGGCGTACCGCAGAACGGAGGAAACGGACCTCCTACAGTCAAAACGGGGGTCCTGTTGATCGGGAGGGGTGTGGCGTACCGCAAAATGAACGAAATGGACCTCCTAAGGTCGAAAGGGGGTCCTGTTGATCGGGAGGGGTGTGGCGTACCGCAAAACGGACGAAACGGACCTCCTACGGTCGAAACGGGGGTCCTGTTCATCGGGAGGGGTGTGGCGTGCCGCAAAACGGGACTCCACGAGATACTGTTCATCTCCACCGTCGACCTCCTCCAGCCTCCACGGGCTCCTGTTCATCCAGCCTCGACCGCGGCTACTCCACCGGCTACTGTTCAACCACCCCTCCACGGGCACCCCTCCACCGTCTACTGTTCATCCAGCTCTCCACACCACGGGGTCCTGTTCAACCACCAATCCACGGCCACCCCTCCACTGTCTACTATTCATCCAGCCCTCCACACCACGGGTTCCTGTTCATCCAGAGGCAACGCCACCGCTCACTGTTCATCCAACCCCCCCCCCCTGCAATGCTCATTGTTCATCCCAGAGGCAGCATCGATCGGCTTCAGTTAGCAGCAGTAGCGAAGGAATCGCTCCATCGGGTTCAGTTAACAACCATCGATCGATCACTCGGGTTCAGTAACGCGTAGCCTGCAGTGCAATCGCTCGGGTTCCCAACGCCTCGCTCGGCTTCAGTTAGAGCCAACGCCTCGCACACACGCGTGTACCTATACGAGAGAAACGTCCATCACTCCCCCACCGTAACCGGCAACTCCCTGAAATTTTCCTCCCCCTCGCTTCTACCATGGTTTTTTCCGTCATGGATGGCCCAAAGAATGTCATGTAGCTGCATCTCCGGCCCGCCTAGGACGAAAAGCCCATTTTCTGTCATGATTTTTTCTCATAGAAGTAGGAGCCCACCACATCTATGATGATACCGGGTTTTGTCACAATTATCGTCATAGAAGTGTCATATGTATGACAAAAAAAAATTCGTTCAGCCCAAAATGTCACGGATGTGTCTTTTTTTTGTAGTGTTTATTTGTTTGCTTGTAGTCAGGGCAGTTCTTTTTCCGCGGTTTGCTAGTGGCCTCAATAACCTATTTTTTAAAACTAGGCCACAATAACCATGGGCTACATATTTACTTTAGTGACACTGGACCTCCTACGGGCCGTAGAAACAATGGGGCTTCTACGGGCCATAGAAACAATGGGCCTTCTACGGGCCGTAGAAACAATGGGCCTTCTACGGGCCGTATCATCAATGGGCCTTATACAGGCTGTATGATCGATTGGCCAAACATGGGCCAAAAACAGACCGCATTATGGTCATAAACGGGCTAGAGTTGGAATCGTCGGTTCATGGGCCGACCATAACGGGCCGTTATTAATAGGCCGTATTTGATGATGCTATGAAAACGGCCCAACGTATTAATGGGCCACAAACGGGCCGACTATAACCATGGGCTGAATTTGGCCCACAAGCAGAAAATGGCAGTAACGTGTCATAAGTAACCGAATGCTGGAAATGAGCCCAAGAATAAATGGGCCCTGAGAAAGATAACATGGGCTGGAAACGGCCCAATGGAATAATGGGTCGTTAATGGGTATAAAGTGATACACTGTTCATTACGGGCAAGTTTCACCACAAGCCGTTAGTGGGCCAAGAGTTACAAAGGGCCTCATATGGGCCGAAAGACATCATGGGCCATACATGGGCTGGAAGTTAAAATGGGTTGGAATCATATTGGGCGGCCCAGATGACGCTACTGGGCCTAATTTGGATAGGCCATAACGGGCCTTGTGTTAGCGGGCTGTAAATGGGCTATATGCGAACACGCCGTTAACAGGCTTTCCATGGGCCGGCCCGCCACCTTTTGACCAAGTCAAATGGGCCGGCCTTTTCACAGGAATGTGCCTTTGTTAGGCCGTGCCACGTGTCGATGTATAATAGGTGCCTTCGGTCCAATGAGTGGATGACATTTGTCCCAACGGTGAGACGACACGTGTTTCCTCCAGCCAATGATGATTTTACATGTGGAAAATCCCCATTGGTCGGGGCTGTTAACAGGTTATCGGATCCAAAACCGGACCCGATAGCTTAACAACGTTCCGTTATGTTGGATGCCACATGCCGGTCACCCTTGACGAAAGCACTTCTATGACGCGCGATTTATCGTCCTGGAAGTGGACACTTTCGTGATGATAATTTTGGTAATGTCATGGAACACTTCTACGACAGCATAGGTATGACTATCTTGATTCTGTCATAAAATCTTCATGGATGTACATGCATGACAAAAAACGCGACATACTATGACAAACACGTATCATCACGGAAGTGTATTTTTTTTGTAGTGCGAACACCTTGGCGAATTTGTCGTGCAGCCTCTGCGATGAGGATTAAAGCCAAGTTTTGAAATTTCAAACAACCAAACTTACTTGAGTTAGTTTGGGTGTTTCAAGTTTCAACACTTAGCTTTCAATCATCATCTCTAAGGCTGCCAGACAAATTCTCAATGGTGTTCGACCGCCATCGACGCCGAGAACTGTTGCTGTTGGACGCAGGACTCCTACCTCTTCAGCATGCTTTGGTTTTTCCCTTGAAGAGGAAAGGGTGATGCAGCAAAGTAACGTAAGTATTTCCCTCAGTTTTTGAGAACCAAGGTATCAATCCAGTAGGAGGCTCCTCGCAAGTCCCTCGTACCTACACAAACAAACAAGAACCTCGCAACCAACGCGATAAAGGGGTTGTTAATCCCTTCGTGGCCACTTGCGAAAGTGAGATCTGATAGAGATAATATGATAAGATAAATATTTTTGGTATTTTTATGATATAGATTGAAAAGTAAAGATTGCAAAGTAAAGTAGATTGGAAACTTATATGATAGAAAATAGACCCGGGGGCCATAGGTTTCACTAGTGGCTTCTCTCAAGATAGCATAAGTATTACGGTGGGTGAACAAATTACTATCGAGCAATTGATAGAAAAGTGCAAAGTTATGACAATATCTAGGCATGATCATGTATATAGGCATCACGTCCGCAACAAGTAGATTGACTCATGCCTGCATCTACTACCATTACTCCACACATCGACCGCTATCCAGCATGCATCTAGAGTATTAAGTTCATAAGAACAGAGTAACGCATTAGGCAAGATGACATGATGTAGAAGGATAAACTCAAGCAATATGATATAAACCCCATATTTTTATCCTCGATGGCAACAATACAATACGTGCCTTGCTGCCCCTGCTATCACTGGGAAAGGACACCGCAAGATTGAACCCAAAGCTAAGCACTTCTCCCATTGCAAGAAAGATCAATCTAGTAGGCCAAACCAAACTGATAATTCAAAGAGACTTGTAAAGATAACCAATCATACATAAAATATTTCAGAGGAGATTCAAATATTTCTCATAGATAAACTTGATCACAAAACCACAATTCATCAGTTCTCGACAAACACCACAAAAGGAGTTACATCAAATAGATCTCCAAGAAGATCAAGGAGAACTTTGTATTGAGATTTAAAGAGAGAGAACAAGCCATCTAGCTAATAACTATGGACCCGAAGGTCTATGGTGAACTACTCACAACTCATAGGAGAGGCCTTGGCAGTGATGTAGAAGCCCTCCGTGATCGATTCCCCCTCTGGCTGAGCGCCAGAAAAGGCCCCAAGATGGGATCTCACGAGAACAGAAGGTTGCGGCGGTGGAAATAGGTTTTCGTGGTGCTCCTGGATGTTTTTAGGGTATGCAAGTATATATAGGCGAAGGAAGTCGGCCAGGGGAGCCACGAGGGGCCCAGGAGGCAGGGGCGCCCCCCTCCTAGGGCGCGCTAGCCACCCTCGTGGCCTCCTCGGCTGCTTCTTGATGTCCACTCCAAGTCTCCTGGATTGTGTTTGTTCCAGAAAGATTGCTCCCGAAGGTTTCATTCTGTTTGGACTCCGTTTGATATTCCTTTTCTTCGAAACACTGAAATAGGCAAAAAAACAGCAATTTGGGCTAGGCGTCCGATTAGTAGGTTAGTCCCAAAAATGATATAAAAGTGTATAGTAAAGCCCATAAACATCCAAAATGGGTAATATAATAGCATGGAACAATAAAAAATTATAGATACGTTGGAGACGTATCAACCATCCCCAAGCTTAATTCCTGCTCGTCCTCGAGTAGGTAAATGATAAAAACAGAATTTTTGATCTGGAATGCTACCTAGCATATTTCTCAATGTAATTTTCTTTATTGTGGCATGAATGTTCAGATCCAAATGATTCAAAATAATGTTCATATTGACATAAGAATAGTAATACTTCAAGCATACTAACAAGTAATCATGTCTTCTCAAAATAACATGGCTAAAGAAAGTTTATCCCTACAAAATCATATAGTTAGGCTATGTTTCATTTTCATCACATAAAATACTCCCATCATGCACAACCCCGGTTTCAGCCAAGCAATTGGTTCATACTTTTTAACGCGCTTCAGCTTTTTTCAACTCTCACGCAATACATGAGCGTGATCCATGGATATAGCACTATGGTGGAATGGAATATAATAATGGAGGTTGTGTGAAGAAGACAAAAAAGGATAAAGTCTCACATTGATGAGGCTAATCAATGGGCTATGGAGATGCCCATCAATTGATGTCAACATGAGGAGTAGGGATTGCCATGCAACGGATGCATTAGAGCTATAAATGTATGAAAGCTCAACAAAAGAAACTAAGTGGGTGTGCATCCAACTTGCTTGCTCATGAAGACCTAGTGCATTTTGAGGAAGCCCATCGTTGGAATATACAAGCCAAGTTCTATAATGAAAAATTCCCACTTAATATATGAAAGTGACCAAATAAGAGATTCTCTATCATAAAGATCATGGTGCTACTTTGAAGCACAAGTGTGGAAAAAGATAATAACATTGTCCCCCTTTTTGGGCCTTTCTCTTTTTTTTGGCCTTTCTTTTTTTTCTTTGGCCTTTCCTTTTTTTATTTGGCCTTCTTCTTTTTTATAAGGGACAGTGCTCTAATAATGATGATCATCACACTTCTATTTATTTACAACTCATGGATTACAACTTGATACTAGAACAAGATATGACTCTATATGAATGCCTCCAGCGGTGTACCAGGATATGCAATGAGTCAAGAGTGACATGTATGAAGAACTATGCATGGTGGCTTTGCCACAAATATGATGTCAACTACATGATCATGCAAAAGCAATATGACAATGATGGAGCGTGTCATGATAAACGGAACGGTGGAAAGCTGCATGGCAATATATCTCGGAATGGCTATGTAAATGCCATAATAGGTAGGTATGGTAGCTGTTTTGAGGAAGATATAAGGAGGTTTATGTGTGATAGAGCGTATCGTATCACGGGGTTTGGATGCACTAGCGAAGTTTGCACCAACTCTCAAGGTGAGAAAGGGCAATGCACGGTACCGTAGAGGCTAGCAATGATAGAAGGGTAAGAGTGCGTATAATCCATGGACTCACATTAGTCATAAAGAACTCATATACTTATTGCAAAAGTTTTATTAGCCCTCGAAGCAAAGTACTACTATGCACGCTCCTAGGGGAAGGGTTGGTAGGAGTTAATCATCGCAATCCCGACCTCCACACATAAGGAAGGCAATCAAAAGAGCACCCCATGCAACAAATTTGTTACACAACTTTTACCATACGTGCATGTTATGGGACTTGCCAACTTTAACACAAGTATTTATTAGTTGCATTATTACCCAACTAGCATGACTCTAATATTACCACATTTATATCTCAAAACAATTATCAAGCATCAAATTGATCATAGTATTCAATTCACTTCCTATGATAGTTTTTATTATACCCAACTTGGATGCTCATTATATTAGGACAAATTTTATAACCATAGCAAATACCATACTATTATAAAAGAATCTCAAAATAATATAAGTGAAGCATGAGAGATCAATAATTTCTACAAAATAAAACCACCATCGTGCTCTAAAAGATATAAGTGAAGCACATAGAGCAAAACTATCTAGCTCAAAAGGTATAAGTGAAACACATAGAGTATTCTAATAAATTCTGAATCAAGTGTGTCTCCCCAAAAACGTGTGCACAGCAAGGATGATTGTGGTAAACTAAAAAGCAAAGACTCATATCATACAAGACGCTCCAAGCAAAACCAATATCATGTGGTGAATAAAAATATAGCTCCAAGTAAAGTTACCGATAGACGAAGACAAAAGAGGGGATGCCTTCCGAGGCATCCCCAAGATTAGGATTTTGGTTGTCCTTGAATATCTTGGGGTTCCATGGGCATCCCCAAGCTTAGTATCTTGCCACTCCTTATTCCATAATCCATCAAATCTTTACCCAAAACTTGAAAACTTCACAACACAAAACTCAACAGGAAATCTCATGAGCTCCGTTAGTGCAAGAAAAAACACCACCACTTAAGGTACTGTAATGAACTCATTATTTATTTATACTGGTGTTAAACCTACTGTATTACAACTTCTCTATGGTTCATACCCCCCCCCCCCCCGATACTAGCCATAGATTCGTCAAAATAAGCAAACAACACACGAAAAACAGAATCTGTCAAAAACAGAACAGTCTGTAGAAATCTATAACTTTCGAATACTTCTGGAACTTTAAAAGTCCTACCAAAATAGGAAGTCCTAGGAAATTTGTCTATTGATCTACTTCAAAAATAATCACCTCAAAATCACGTTTCTGTGATTTATTAGATTTTTTCTCGTGAGCGCAAAGGTTTCTGTTTTTCAACAAGATCAAGTTAACCTTCACCCCAAGATGATCCTATAGGTTCTACTTGGCACGAACACTAATTAAAACATAAAACCACATCTAAACAGAGGCTAGATGAATTATTTATTACTAAACAGGAACAAAAAGCAAGGAACAAAAATAAAATTGGGTTTCCTCCCAACAAGCGCTATCGTTTAACGCCCCTAGCTAGGCATAAAAGCGAGAATAGATCTAAGTATTGCCATCTTTGGTATTCAATTCATAAGTGGCTCTCATAATAGATTCATAAGGTAATTTGATTTTCTTTCTAGGAAATTGTTCCATGCCTTTCCTTAATGGAAATTGGAATCTAATATTTCCTTCCTTCATATCGATAATTGCACCAATCATTCTAAGGAAAGGTCTACCAAGAATAATAGGACATGAAAGATTGCAATCTACTCCCTCCTTTCCGGTATATAGGGCTTATCTCAAAATTTTAGTTTTTCCATTTTATAAGGCTCAATTTGGTTGTTTCCCATCACATGTTCAGATTCCAAGGTGCATTAAATCATTGCATGCAAGTATTGAGAGAAAATTGACCAATGCATGTACTTTATGCATGCATGCATTGCAATTAATGCATTGATAAGCATAATTTTTTGAGAAAAACAAGAGCATTAATTAGGTGCTTTTACAAACTACAAAAATTATTCCACCACTCACCATCTACCTTGGTTGGTGAGATTTTTGAATTGAGCCTTATAAACCGGAAAGGAGGGAGTATATCAAGAACGATAAAATCTATGGGAACATAATTCCTATTTGCAACAATAAGAACATCATTAATCCTTCCCATAGGTTTCTTAATAGTGGAATCCGCAAGGTGCAAGTTTAAAGAGCAATCATCAAATTCACGGAAACCTAGCACATCACATAAAGTTTTTGGAATCGTGGAAACACTAGCACACAAATCACACAAAGCATAGCATTCAAGATCTTTAATTTTAATTTTTATAGTAGGTTCCCACTCATCATAAAGTTTTCTAGGGATAGAAACTTCTAGTTCAAGTTTTTCCTCATAAGATTGCATCAAAGCATCAACGATATGTTTAGTAAAAGCTTTATTTTGGCTATAAGCATGAGGAGAATTAAACACTGATTCCAACAATAAAATACAATCTATTAAAGAAAAATTATCATAATTAAATTCCTTGAAATCCAAAATAGTGGGTTCATTACTATGTAAAGTTTTGAAATCTTCAATCCCACTTTTACCAATTTTAGCATCAAGATCTAAAAACTCCGAATTATTGGAACGCCTTTTAACTAAAGTTGACTCATCTCCAGTCCCATCATTATCAAGATTCATATTTTAAAACAAAGATTTAATAGGAGACACATCAATCACTTTTAGATCTTCATCATTATTTTCATGAAAACTAGAAGAACACGCTCTTACAAAGCAATCTTTCTTAGCATGCATCCTAGCGGTTCTTTCTTTGCACTCATCAATGGAAATTCTCATGGATTTTAGAGACTCATTGATATCATGCTTAGGAGGTATAGACCTAAATTTCAAAGAATCAACATCAAGAGAAATTATATCCAGGTTCCTAGCCAATTCATCAACTTTAAGCAATTTTTCTTCAAGCAAAGCATTGAAATTATTTTGAGAATTCATAAATTATTTAACACTAATCTCAAAATCAGAGGGCAACTTATTAAAATTTCCATAAGAATTTTTGTAGGAATTACCATAATTATTAGAGGAATTACAAGGAAACGGCCTAGGAAAGTTTCCTCTATATGCGTTGTTGCCAAAATTATTCCTACCAACAAAATTCACATCCATAGATCATTATTATTCTCAATCAAAGTACACAAAGGCATATCATTAGGATCAACAGGAGAACTCTTAGTAGCAAACAATTTCATAAGTTCATCCATCTTTCCAACCAAAACATTAATTTCTTCTATTGCATGAACTTTTTTACTAGTAGATCTTTCGGTGTGCCATTGAGAATAATTAACCATAATATTATCTAGGAGTTTAGTAGCTTCTCCTAAAGTAATTTCCATAAAAGTGCCTCCCGCGGCCGAATCTAAAAGATTTCTAGAAGCAAAATTCAGTCCGGCATAAAAAATTTGTATGATCATCCATAAATTCAAACCATGTGTAGGGAAATTACGAATCATTAATTTCATCCTCTCCCAAGATTGTGCAACATGATCATGATCAAGTTGCTTAAAATTCATAATATCGTTTCTAAGAGAAATGATCTTAGCGGGAGGAAAATACTTAGAGATAAAAGCATCTTTGCACTTATTCCATGGATCAATACTATTTTTAGGCAAAGAAGAAAACCAAGTTTTAGCACAATCTCTAAGCGAAAACAGAAATAACTTCAATTTAACAATATCATTATCCATGTCTTTTTTCTTTTGCATGTCGCATAGATCAACAAAGTTATTTACAAGAGTAGCGGCATCTTCACTAGGAAGGCATGAGAATTGATCTTTCATAACAAGATTCAACAAAGCAGCATTGATTTCACAAGATTCAACATCATTAAGAGGAGCAATCGGAGTGCTAAGGAAATCATTATTATTGGTATTGGAAAAGTCACACAATTTAGTATTATCTTGAGCCATCGTGACAAGCAATCCAACACACAAGCACACAAGACACAAGCGAAGAGAGGCGAACAGAAAAGAGAGGGCGAATAAAACGGCAAGGGTGAAGTGGGGAAGAGGAAAATGAGAGGAAAATGGCAAATAAGTAATGCGAGGGAGATGAGTTTGTGATGGGCACTTGGTATGTATTGACTTGAGCGAAGACCTCCCCGGCAACGGCGCCAGAAATCCTTCTTGCTACCTCTTGAGCTTGCGTTGGTTTTTTCCTTGAAGAGGAAAGGGTGATGCAGCAAAGTAGCGTAAGTATTTCCCTCAGTTTTTGAGAACCAAGGTATCAATCCAGTAGGAGGCTCCTCGCATGTCCCTCGTACCTACACAAACAAACAAGAACCTCGCAACCAACGCGATAAAGGGGTTGTCAATCCCTTCACGGCCACTTGCGAAAGTGAGAACTGATAGAGATAATATGATAAGATATTTTTGGTATTTTTATGATATAGATTGAAAAGTAAAGATTGCAAAATAAAGTAGATTGGAAACTTATATGATATAAAATAGACCCGGGGGCCATAGGTTTCACTAGTGGCTTCTCTCAAGATAGCATAAGTATTATGGTGGGTGAACAAATTACTATCGAGCAATTGATAGAAAAGTGCATAGTTATGACAATATCTAGGCATGATCATGTATATAGGCATCACGTCCGCAACAAGTAGATCAACTCCTGCCTGCATCTACTACTATTACTCCACACATCGACCGCTATCCAGCATGCATCTAGAGTATTAAGTTCATAAGAACAGAGTTACACATTAGGCATGATGTAGAGGGATAAACTCAAGCAATATGATATAAACCCCATCTTTTTATCCTCAATGGCAACAATACAATACGTGCCTTGCTGTCACTGGGAAAGGACACCGCAAGATTGAACCCAAAGCTAAGCACTTATACCATTGCAAGAAAGATCAATCTAGTAGGCCAAACCAAACTGTTAATTCGAAGAGAATTGCAAAGATAACCAATCATACATAAAAGAATTCAGAGGAGATTCAAATATTTCTCATAGATAAACTTGAACATAAACCCACAATTCATCGGATCTCAACAAACACACCGCAAAAAGAGTTACATCAAATAGATCTCCAAGAAGATCGAGGATAACTTTGTATTGAGATTCAAAGAGAGAGAAGAAGACATCTAGCTAGTAACTATGGACCCGAAGGTATGTGGTAAACTACTCACAACTCATAGGAGAGGCCTTGGCGATGATGTAGAAGCCCTCCATGATCAATTCCCCCTCCGGCGGAGCGCCGCAAAAGGCCCCAAGATGGGATATCACGGATACAGAAGGTTGCGGCGGTGGAAATAGGTTTTCGTGGTGCTCCTGGATGTTTTCAGGGTATGCAAGTATATATAGGCGAAGGAAGTCGGTCAAGGGAGACACAAGGGGCCCACGAGGCAGGGGGCGCCCTCCCCCCCCCACCAGGGCGCGCCGGCCACCCTCGTGGCCTCCACGGTTGCTTCTTGACGTCCACTCCAAGTCTCCTAGATTGCGTTTGTTCCAAAAAGATCGCTCCCGAAGGTTTCATTCCGTTTGGACTCCGTTTGATATTCCTTTTCTTCGAAACATTGAAATAGGCAAAAAAACAGCAATTTGGGTTGGGCCTCCGGTTAGTAGGTTAGTCCCAAAAATGATATAAAAGTGTATAGTAAAGCCCATAAACATCCAAAACGGGTAATATAATAGCATGGAACAATCAAAAATTATAGATACGTTGGAGACGTATCAAGGACCCCTGTGTCACTTGTGGGACGTGGATGTAGTATTCGACACCGACGGCCACATGTACCTTGCACTGACGATACTTGCTATTTAGGGTACCATCGACACTGAGGAACCCACTAATTAACCCCCTAATTTGCAATGGTGTTCGACCGCCATCGACGCCGAGAAAAGTTGCTTTGGGACGCTGGTCCTCGGCATCACTTGTGGGACGTGGATGTAGTGTCGGGGTGTCTTTTTCTTCTTATTCTTCTTATTCTTCTTTCTCTTTTTTCCTCAGGTATGGCAACACAGGATCAATGGGTCAGCACTCGGACGGGGGGTTCTCGGCATGGGCGTCGGGACCGGCGGGACCCAGTGGCTCCACCATCTATCCCCTCGGCAACCCTCTTTCTTTTTCCCTTTTTCCTCTTATTCTACTTATTCTTATTTGTTTTCAATTTTTTCTTCTTCTAATTATCTAAACCTAAATCTGGCAGTAACCTAAACCTAAATACAAAAAACAGTAGAAAAAATCACCTTGGCTCGGCGGTGGTGGAGGAGGCGGCAGGCGCCGGGGCGGGGCGCCACCGGGGCGGTGGGGGAGGGGTGCCGCCGGGGCGGGGCGGCGAGCCATGGGGTGGTGCGGGGCGGGGCGGCGAGCCAGGGCGGGCCGGGCACCGCGGCGGGGGTGGTGCGACAAGCCGGGGCGGGCGGCGGGGGTGGGGCGGCGAGCCGGGGCAGGGCGGTGGGGCGATGGGGCGGGGCGTCGGGCCGGGGTGGTGGGGCGATGGGGCGGTGCGGTGGTGGGGCGATGGGGCAGGGCGGCGTGGCAGCGGGACGGTGGGACGGGGCAGCGGGGCGAGGTGGCGGGGCAGAGCGGAGCGGCGGTCGAGGGTGGCTTCACGGGTGGTGAAGGAGGAGATCGAGAGAGAGAGGGGTGGGGGCGTAGGCGCGGCCCCTTTTCTGTGAGTAGGTCATAGTTCTTTGTCGTCTGCTAGTAGACGGCAAAGAGCGTACCTAGTGGGGTGGGGCCGGGGGGAAACGGACGACCTAACGGCCATTTTCTTTGTCGTCTGCTGGCGGATGGCAATGAAGTTCTGCCATCATCCAGCAGACGGCAAAGAAAATGGCCGTTAGGTCGTCCTCGTAAACCCGCCACCCACCCTCTTTGTCGTCAGCTAGCAAACAGCAAAGATATGCTAATGGCAAAGTCTTCCGTTGTCGTCTGCTACCTCTTTGCCGTCCGTTTTCTGGTGGCTGGTGGCAAAGCCTTTCTTTGTCGTCAGCTAGCTGACGACAAAGAGTCGGCAGACGACAAATCTGTTGATTCCAGTAGTGAATGTGTGAGTTGTTTTACTCTTTTTTTTCTGGAATTTACGATTCACTCACGATTCGGTGAGCTTGAGCTCACAATAGCACTTTCGGGGATGTGTTTCTTTCTTTTAGTGATATGTATACACCATAATCTCTTGTAGGGTCTAGGGTGGCAGTTTGGCCCATGGGTATATATGGGTATCCGTGGCACCCTACCCTAAAACATTGGGCATGGGCAAGACTTTGAAAGATTTTGTACCCATGAGTAATGGATATCCATACCCGCGAAATATATGGGTAGGGCACGGGTACGAAATTATACCCATGGGTAACCCAATGGACAATTTGAAATCCCTTATTCCCTACACCAGCCATAGCTCCTAGGCTCGCAACCAATAGCACACCACTCCTCCTAAATCCTATGTGACTCCTCGAAACAATGAAATATTGACTTATCACCACCGGACTTGGTTCAACTCATGACCGAGCGATCCCCAGTTCCCATCGCCGCCTCCCTCTGTGTCGGAATCCAACAAAATACTGCTTCTACTCACTTGCCACATCCAATAGGCACCCACTAGAGGAGCTTGCATCATTGCTAGACTACTTTCCCAACATCACTTGAATTTTGTACTCATTTATCTACTTTTTTAAAATTTAAATGTTGTATATTGTACCCATTGGATACCCATTGGGTTGGGTATGTACCCGATGAGCATGGGTATCAGTTTGTGCCCATGGGTATTGAAGTGGGTGGGTATAGAAAGTTTCTTTGAATATGGGATTGCGCGGAAGGGGTTGTACCCACCCATACTCTACCCATTGCCATCCCTAGTAGGGTCTCTATGGTTCACAGATATTTCAAAACATGGAAATCCGAAATATACCACTAGTAGAAAACAGGGCTTTGGTTCGGGCCTGGCCAGCCCACTAGTCCCGGTTCTTCATGAACCGTGACCCATGGGGGGGCATTAGACCCGGTTCATGAGCCCAGGGGGCCGGCCGGGGCCTCGTGGACATTGGTCCCGGTTCGTCTGGACCCATTTGTCCTAGTTCTAGGCATGAACCGGAACCAATGGGCCGCGCTCCTGGCCCACATCCATTGGTACCGGTTCGTGCCTTGAACCGGTATAGAAGGGGGGGCTTTAGTCCCATTTATGCCACGAACCGGAACAAATAATTTGCCTATATATACTCATCGCCGCGGCAGAGCACTCTGTTTTTTCTGGCTGGCGAGGGGAGGGCATTTGGGTGCTCTAGCTCACCTCCTATGCACATGAGGTGTTCGATGAAATTCCCGAGCCACACTAGTTAAGCTTTCTCCTCTCAAAGCTCGACCTCGGAGCTCTATTTTTCCCGAGATTTGTCTAGATTTAGCGGTCCATCACGCCCCGTCCCCGTTTTCACCGCCGTTGATCGCCTGCGCCGATCTCGTCGCCAGCACCAGCGTGGTGAGCCTCTTGTTCTTATCTTCTTTCTGATTTTCTTACTTTAGATAGATACTTGTCTGATTTTCTTACTTTAGATAGATATTTGTCTGATTTTCTTACTTTTGACACACATAATTATATATAATGCATGCAGATGAACCGGCAATGGATGTATGGTGACAGACACACCTCCGAGTACATTAAGGGTGTGCATAATTTTCTCGAAGTGGCTGAGGAAAACAAGCAGAATGGTTTTATGTGTTGTCCATGCCCTAAATGTGGGAATACGAAGTCTTACTCTGACCGGAAAATCCTTCACACCCACCTGCTTTACAAGGGTTTCATGCCACACTATAATGTTTGGACGAGGCATGGAGAAGTAGGGGTTATGATGGAAGATGGCGAAGAAGAAGAGGACGATGACAACTATGTGCCCCCTGAATACGGTGATGCTGCAACGGGGGGAGCTGCTGAAGATCAAGAGGAACCAGACGATGTGCCCGATGATGCTGCAACGGGGGAAGCTGTTGAAGATCAAGAGGAACCAGACGATGTGCCTGATGATGATGATATCCGTCGGGTCATTGTCGATGCAAAGTCGCAATGTGAAAGTCAAAAGGAGAAGATGAAGTTTGATCGCATGTTAGACGATCACAAAAAAAGGTTGTACCCCAATTGCGAAGATGGCAACACAAAGCTGGGTACCATACTGGAATTACTACAGTTGAAGGCAGAGAACGTTGTGCCTGACAAAGGATCTGAGAAGCTACTGAAAATATTGAAGAAGAAGCTTCCAAAGGATAACGAGTTGCCCGACAGTACGTACGCAGCAAACAAGGTCGTATGCCCTCTAGGATTGGAGGTGCAGAAGATACATGCATGCCCTAATGACTGCATCCTCTATCGTGGTGTGTACAAGGATTTGAATGCATGCCGGGTATGCGGTGCATTGCGTTATAAGATCAGATGAGATGACCCTGGTGATGTTGACGGCGAGCCCCGCAGGAAGAGAGTTCTTGCGAAGGTGATGTGGTGTGCTCCTATAATACCACGGTTGAAACGACTGTTTAGAAACAAAGAGCATGCCAGGTTGATGTGATGGCACAGTGAGAACCGTAAGAAAGACGGGAAGTTGAGAGCACCCGCTGACGGGTCGCAGTGGAGAAAAATCGAGAGAGAGTACTGAGCTGAGTTTGCACGTGACCCAAGAAACATATGGTTTGGTTTAAGCGCGGATGTCATTAATCCTTTCGGGGAGCAGAGCAGCAATCACATCACCTGGCCCGTGACTCTATGTATGTATAACCTTCCTCCTTGGATGTGCATGAAGCGGAAGTTCATTATGATGCCAGTTCTCATCCAAGGCCCTAAGCAACCCGGCAATGACATTGATGTGTACCTAAGGCCATTATTTGAAGAACTTTTACAGTTGTGGAATGGAGACGGTGTATGTGCGTGGGATGAGCACAGACAGGAGGAATTTAACCTGCATGAGTTGCTGTTTGTAACCATCAACGATTGGCCTGCTCTCAGTAACCTTTCAGGACAGACAAACAAGGGATACCACGCATGCACGCACTGTTTAGCTGACACCCAAAGTATATACCTGGACAAATGCAGGAAGAATGTGTACCCGGGCCATCGTCGATTTCTTCCGACCAACCATCAATGTCGAAAGAAAGGCAAGCATTTCAAAGGCGAGGCAGATCACCGGAAGAAGCCCGCCATGCGTACTGGTGATCACGTACTTGCTATGGTCAATGATTTACACGTAATCTTTGGAAAGGGTCCCGACGGACTAGCTGTTCCGAGTGACGCTGGGGGACACGCACCCATGTGGAAGAAGAAATCTATATTTTGGGACCTACCCTACTGGAAAGACCTAGAGGTCCGCTCTTCGATCAACGTGATGCATGTGACGAAGAACCTTTGTGTGAACCTGCTAGGCTTCTTGGGCGTGTATGGGAAAACAAAAGATACAGCTAAGGCACGGGAGGACCTGCAAAGTTTGCACGAAAAATACGACATGCCTCCAAAGCAGTATGAAGGTCCTGCCAGCTACGCTCTTACGAAAGAAGAGAAGGAAATCTTCTTTGAATGCCTGCTTAGTATGAAGGTCCCGACTGGCTTCTCGTCGATTATAAAGGGAATAATAAATATGCCAGAGAAAAAGTTCCAGAACCTAAAGTCTCATGACTGCCACGTGATTATGACGCAACTGCTTCCGGTTGCATTGAGGGGGCTTCTACCGGAAAACGTCCGATTAGCCATTGTGAAGCTATGTGCATTCCTCAATGCAATCTCTCAGAAGGTGATCGATCCAGAAATCATACCAAGGCTAAGGAGTGATGTGGTGCAATGTCTTGTCAGTTTCGAGCTGGTGTTCCCACCATCCTTCTTCAATATCATGACGCACGTCCTAGTTCATCTAGTTGACGAGATTGTCATTCTGGGCCCCGTATTTCTACACAATATGTACCCCTTTGAGAGGTTCATGGGAGTCCTAAAGAAATATGTCCGTAACCGCGCTAGGACAGAAGGAAGCATCTCCATGGGCCATCAAACAGAGGCTGTCATTGTATTTTGTGTTGACTTCATTCCTGACCTTAAGAAGATAGGTCTCCCTGAATCGCGGTATGAGGGGAGACTAACTGGAAAAGGCACACTTGGAAGGGAATCAATAATATGCAGGGACGGATATTCTTGGTCTCAAGCACACTACACAGTTCTACATAACTCTACCTTGGTGACCCCGTATGTCGATGAACACAAGAACAGTCTGCGCTCCAAACACCTGGAGCAGTGTGACGACTGTGAACACATCAGGACTTTCAGCAGTTGGTTGGAAACACGTCTCACAGGTGACAACACTATTTGTGATAAGTTGTACTCGTTGTCCAGGGAACCATCTTCGACTGTATTGACTTACAAAGGATACAAGATAAATGGGAATACATTTTACACGATCGCCCAAGATCAAAAGAGCACCAACCAAAACAGCGGTGTCCGCTTTGATGCAGCAACCGAGAGGGGAAAGGACACATATGATGGTTACATAGTGGACATATGGGAACTTGACTACGGACATGATTTTAAGGTCCCTTTGTTTAAGTGCAAATGGGTCAATCTGTCAGGAGGCGGGGTACAGGTAGACCCACAGTACGAAATGACAACAGTGGATCTGAACAATCTTGGGTACACTGATGAACCGTTCGTCCTAGCCAATGATGTGGCACAGATTATCTATGTGAAGGACGTGTCTACTAAACCGAGAAAAAGAAAAGATAAGAAAGCGAATACATCATACGATGAGCCAAAGCGCCACATAGTTCTATCAGGAAAAAGGGACATCTTGGGAGTGGAGGGCAAGACAGACATGTCCGAAGATTATGAAAAGTTTCATGAAATTCCTCCCTTCAAAGTCAAGGTTGACCCAAGCATCCTGATAAATGATGAAGATTATCCATGGTTACGCGCAATAAGGAAAGGACACAAGCGAAGAAAAAGTGAAAACTTTCTCCACAACTATTATGATGATACCATGCCAACTTTCAACCTTTTCGTAGTTCATTTGAAATGCCTGTTGTAACAGACAAGTTTCCGTATGAAATCCTGATACTTCGAAAGAGATTGTCCGTTTTGTACATGAAGTGCATCTAGTTTTTGTCGTAACCCTCTCAACTTTCTTGCACATGCTATGTGGATGAAATGATGATACCATGCCAACTTCCAACCTTTTCAGAGTCCATTTGAAATGCTTTTCAATTTCAGGGTCTTATAGCTCAAAATAATCAGTAAATGCATGAAAAATAACAAATGAAGTCAAAAAGGGTTGGAAATAAAATAAACTAAGCTTTAATAAAATATATAAGTAGAAACAAAATAAAATAAACTTTGATAACATAAATAAAATTTATGGACCTAAAATTAACAAAGTATTTTCTGTTCAAAACATTATAAGAAAAAAGAATTTTCCTGAAATAAATAAAATAGCAACAATAAGTATTTTGTTGTAAGTAGAAACAAAATAAAATAAATAAAGCAAAAAAGAAAAAGAAAAAAACTGGGAAAAAATGAAAAAAAGCCACCTACTAGGCCACCACGGCATGAATATGACTAGAAACCCATCCATGGGCCAGGATTCAGGCCCGCAGAAGGCCCAGCAGGCCCACAGGCATAGCAGTGCGAGATTAGGCCCAGAGGCCTGCTGTAGAGAGGAGCTCAACAGAGCTGGCGGGGCAGGGCTTATAAACCGGTCGTGTCGCTCCTCGACTAGCGAGGTGGGACTAAACATCCCACCGCACCGCGGCTGTGGTAGCAGGACATTGGTCCCAGTTGGTGCCACGAACCGGGACCAGTGCATACCTTTGGTCTCGGTTCGTGGCACCAACCGGTACCAATGCCCATCCTTTAGTCCCGGTTGGTGCCACCAACCGGGACCAAAGCCCTCTACTTCCCGCCCATTGGGCTGCTGAAACGAGGCCTTTGGTCCCGGTTAGTCTGCTGAAAAGAGGCCTTTGGTCCTGGTTGGTGCCACCAACCGGGACTAAAGGGGGCATTGGTCCCGGTTGGTGCGACGAACCGGGACCAAAGCCTTTGCTATATAAGCTAGCACTTAGGAAATTTTCATATTTCCATCGCCAGTTTCCCCCCGCCTGACGACACCGCGAGCTCGATCCACGCCGCCAGGCTGCCCCGCCGCCGTCACCGTCGCCCGTGCCCCCGAGCCCACGCCGTCGCCCTCCGCCCCCCCCCTCCCCCCGCCTCCGTCGCCGTCGCCCTCCGTTGCACGCCCCCGAGCCGTGCCACCCGTCACCGTCGTCGTCGCCCTCCGCCCCTGGCCCGCCGCCGTTGTCGTCGCCCTCTGCCACCCATGTCGTCGCCCTCCGCCGCCCACGCTGTCGCCCTTCGTCGCCCGATGTGAGCCGCCGCCGCGCCACGGCTCTGTTCATTTTTTTCATATAATTTGTATTATTTTTTTGTTCATTGCATTTTTCATATATATAATGTATATATATATATGGATGTGGTATGTATGTATGAATATATTGTTCATAGCATTTTTTTGTTTATATATGTTTTTTTCATATATGTATTAATTTTTTATTTAGGTTAATTATTAGTAGATATCGATTTTAGGTTAGTGCTTAGTAGTTGAACTAGTTGATTTAATAAAACTACTTTATTAAATTCTACTATATATAGAAGTAGTTTATTTTTAGTAAGAACTACTTTATTTTATTTATTTATAGTAAGTGCTTAGTAGTTGAACTAGTTGATTAATTAATAAAACTACTTTATTAAATTTTACTATATATAGAAGTAGTTTATTTTTAGTAAGAACTACTTTATTTTATTTATTTATAGTAAGTGCTTAGTAGTTGAACTAGTTGATTTAATAAAACTATTTTATTTTAGCAAGAAAATTAATAGAACTAGTTTATTTTTTTAGTTCAAGCAATTAATCCCGCATCGACGTCGACGATGCCTATCCTGCATCCTCGTCGTCGACTCGGTGGAGGAGGCCGGCTTGACCAGAGGGACCATGTCCGAGACTGGGCTCCGCCGGGCTGGTATTGGGTGGTGCTACCTTCCGGGGGCGTAGGTTGGTGAGGAGCCAGCCCGTTGTTGACCCGATCCTTGTTTGGTGGCAGTCGCGTGGGCCAGTGACGGTGACGAGGCTTCCGGACACCGCAGAGGTGGTACGTCACCGTGTCAGCGAGGAGGACGAGCACATCCGTCGCTACATGGTTGCATTGGAGGGCAGGTTTGACAATACCTGGCAGGTTCTTCAGGGATCTCACTGGAGCTATGATCCTGTGATGGTTCCTTCTCTTTGGGTGTCCACCGCCCGCGACGATACCCGTCGGGCGCTACGGTTCTAGCTGTATTAGCGATGCTATATGTATGATAGTATTCGAGGAGTATTAGTGATAATATTCGACGATGTACGGACACAAGAGATGATGTACTTTTGCTTATAATTGAATGCATGCTAATTTGAATACAACTTTATTTTACGATTTGGTTTTTCTTATTGAATGCTCAAATTGGAGAAGTACTCCTACTTTGAATGCTAAAATTGGAGAGCACTATGCAGAAATCTAGGAGCTCCCTCCATCATCCGCGTCGTCGTCCCGTCACCAACCCCCCTCCGACCTCGAGGTGAGACCAGCCAAATCTCCATGTCAATATGAGTCCTATAATATGAGTCATCGGGTTGACTTTAAGTCTGTTGAGTCTCCACCTATATGTGAGGACGAAGAATCCCGACTGTTATCGTGGGGGTAGCTTCTCCTTCGTCCCCGTGTGCTAGACACAATGTGTAATGCACTCGGGAACGAAAGGAGGAGCTACCATCATCGACGGTCGCAAATGTCATAGAGAAATCAGTGAGGGAGAGTCTCCAACCATATATGTATGAGAGGACAAAGAATCTCGACAGTTGTCGTGGGGGTAGCTTCTCCTTCATTCCCGTGTGCTAGACAATTTGGTGTAATGCACTCAGGAATGAAAGGAGGAGCTACCATCACCGACGCTCGAATATGTACACCACATGAGCTGAGAGTTTTTTAGTACATATATTTAATTGTACAAGTTTAATATTTGAATTATGAACATAGGAAATGTCGTACTCGGACGACGAAAATCGCCCGGGGGAGTGCGACTGGTGCCACGACAACCGAGATATATGCGACAGGTTCCTTGAGCTGGACGAAGATCGACGCTTCAGTATTAATCTCGAGGAGACCTTCGATGTTGAAATGGTACGCAACGACGACAATAATTTTTTTCGTAATTAAGCACGACTTCAACTATTTTAACGTGTACTTTTCATCTTTTCCAATTCGACTAGCTTATCCCATGCTATGCAAGATGCTATGTCTTGGAGAGGATGGGTTTTGAAGACCATGAAAGTATGTAAACAAAGAAAATTCACCTAAGGACCCATCATGGTGTAGATTTTGAAGTAAAGATGTACAATTCTGAGAGTGTAACCCATTTTGGTTGCAAAAATTAGGAAGCACTTTGCAAGATGTATGGTTTTGATGAGGATATGCTTGTCACCATGGATCTTGGTGATCCTAAAATCGAGCAAGACAATATGGACATTTGGGTCCTTGTTGATACGCTTCCAATTCTTCCCCTACGTGAGCTTCTCAAACATAGTTATTAAGTAATTTATATTGTTTATTTCAAAATAGTTGACAGCTTATTTTCATTCTTCAAAAAATGTGTGGAAGATGGTAGACAAAACACACTACACCGATGGATCCGAATTAACTTATAACGAGAAAAATCATCTGATCGCATTTTGTACTGATCTTGAGAATTACAATATCTACAATTGAATTCCTCAACATTATGGTCAATACGTGCCACTAGTGCACGTGTTGAACTACGGTAACTACCATGGAGATACCCTGGTAAGATTTTTTACTATTACGAGATCCGTGCATCTTTTGCATACTTCTAAAACTAGTACATCATTGCTAACTACGAAGTTATTACTATGTTTTTCAACAGATAATTCTGAATGATTGTGTGCCTCATCTGATGTATACGCACGATCGCCTTGATGTTTCGAACATACAACCAAGTCGTCCTACAAATCTCAACTGTCCATACTGGATTTCTAAAAGAAGTGGAGACATGACAATCAAAGAATGGAAAAAAATGTATGGACAGTCGTAAGGAGGTTCTTGGAAGCAAAAGGAAGCGAAGCGCAAGAATTGTAGGCAGGATGATCTCCATTCTCCATAATGAAGAGTCGGGGTCTATATTGTTTTATGCTATTTTACCTTAAAGAGGGTATTTATACCTCATACTGATGATCATGTGCTAATAACAATTAAGTAGGATTGGTTCTATGACTATGAGGATGATGATCGTATGACTTGTTATTAATAACGAGTAGAAGTTGTATGATGATGATTAATTAGTAGGACTTGTTATTATATATGACGATGCATGATGCGAGCGGGTGAAATAAACATGGATTGGATTGAAGTGAAGGCAACATGCATGTGGTGCATGTCGAAAGTAGTACAATCCAAACTTGATCAAGTTAGGATTAGTATTACTTTCGACATGCACCACATGTTGCCTTCACTTCAATCTATGCCATGTTAACGTTAGGCATAGCAGTAGCATTGGTAAACCAAGCACGGAGATATATAAGAGAGGACACTTCTCTCTATTAGCTAGCTAATAACAACCTAAATTAACCTCCAAAACCCCTAAACCAGCCCTTTCAAAAAAATCTCTGCTCCAACCAGCTGCTGACGCGAGGATGTCTATTGGTCCCGTTGGTGTCACCAACCGGGACCAAAGGCCCCCCCTGCCTGGGTTGGCCGCAGCGGCCACGTGGAGACCCATCTGTCCCGGTTCGTGTAAGAACCGGGACTAAATGCCAAGGGCATTAGTAACGACCTTTTAGTCCCGGTTCCAAAACCGGGACAGAAGGCCCTTACGAACCGGGACAAAAGGCCCTTTTTCTACTAGTGTACAGGGTGGAAGTGGCAATGTCCACTTAAATCATATAGAATTAGCAAACCATAGGATGGAAAATGGCAACGCCCACTTATGGCTCCTTTGATTCAAAGGAGCTGCATAGGATTTTTGAAGGGCCAGAATCTTTAGGATTTTTTTTCCTACATTGGTCGTTTGATTCATATGATTGAATCGTATACGAATCTTTTTCTATGGAATCATGTGTATTGAAAATCTAGCATCCACTTCAACCTTTTTTTTTACTTCCTTTGTTTTTTCGGTGGCATCAAACACTCTGTGCTAAACCCATGAGATTCAAGTGGGCAATGCCACTTCAATCCTTTATTTTTCTTATTGATGCATTTTGAGAATCCTACGAATCAAAGAGGCCTTAAATTCTATAGAATTAGCAAACCATAGGAATTTGGACCGGAGGGTGTTTGATGACGCTGGAAAAACAAATGGACCGTAGGAAGTTTGAGTGGGTGAAAATTTTCCTTCAAAATAAGGGTGCAAAGCAACCATTTGGATATTTCCACGAGGATTCCAATTCTATGAATCGAACATCGAAAATGAACCGTAGGAAGTGTGAGTGGATGAAAATTTTCCTTCAAAATAAGGGTGCAAAGCAACCATTTGGATATTTCCACGAGGACTCCAATTCTATGAATCGAACATCCTACATAGAACAAGTACTCGAAGGCCTATGAAATTCCTTTGCATCAATTGAGCCCTTAAAAAGGTAGGTGAGATCTTGTGACAGCCTGCTGTTCATCGATCGAGACGTGGCCGTCCTCTTGACCGGTGAGGGGTAAAGGCTCATCCACACAGTTCGGTGGACCAGTGATGCCCTACCACAGCAGGTACTACTTGTGTGTTTATACATACGGTCGAGAGCGCACATCATGCGCCCTGCCAACTCTACAACAAGCGACAAGGCACCACCATATCCGTTCATACATATACTACTACCACTGTCACTCCCGGAATAGATAGACAGGCAGACACTGCTGGTTCATGGATGGTTAATACAGACAGATTACATACTAACGCTACCTACATACATAAATATTTACATCAGGGATGGATCGGATCACCAATGAGCATCCAGGCAAGGGACAGCCTTGGCCCTAGATCTCTCTCTGCCGAAGAGCAAACCAGCCGACAAGCGCGATTGCGCACCAAAGTCTCTACATTTCCTACTGGTAACTACAGTACAGCCGAAGGATTGTTGCATCAGAAGGCGGGGTGGGGGAGTTGGTGGTGATCAACAATAGCAATAGCAATAGACCATACTTCAGGGGCTGTTACTTCTTTGCTGGGAACTAGTCCCCCCGCGATACCTTCGCCTCAGTCGGCCTTAACACAACCTGCAGAGACCAACATCTGAAAGGTGAGTCGCTTCCGGTGGGTGATCCTTGTGATAGCAAACAACAATCTCATGCGACACATGCTTGCGGCGAGTCGGTTTAGGTAAATGGGGGAACTGAATGCCATGCATAGCAAACATCATGTAAACGGATTTGATGCACCCACCGAAAACAGTGTGAACTTGACCAATTGCATGTGGTTTTAAAAAGCACATACCTAGTTGGCTAGAATTTAAATCGCTTGATTCGGGAAGATGGGCCTTCTCGGTTGCGCCGTCACCATCCACTGAACCTTCCTCCTTTCTTGGGCCAGATGGTTTCGAGTTCATCTTCTGGACCTCCTCCTTGGTGTAAATGCATATCTTGCGCACTATGCTGCAGAACTCCCTGCTCACAGAATGATGCGGTATTAGCACTAGGAAGGGAAGCTCTGCTAAGCAAGCACCAAGACAGAGACTCACTCCCATGGATCGTCTCCCACCAGCATCATGTCACCCTCATTGTCAGTATAGACAATCTGCCAATTTTTGTTTGAGGACATCAGTTCGCCATCAAATTCAAACATCTTGTCTAGCTCAGCTGTGAGTTCATCATAGTCAACAAACTTTGACAGATCAACTGATCTACCAAGTGCAACACCTTGCTTATGAACCTGCAAAACCGTGGATGATACATATATCATTAGCAAACAAGGTTATGCGATACGATCCTATGATAATATGTATACTCCTAGTCCTATAGAGTATAAGAAAGTATAAGCATGCATACTGTTCACATGCATAGAATCATAGATCAAACAGTCTTGTTTATAACAATACAAACGGACAAAGAAATATAATGCCTGATATGAGTCAGCCTGAAACATACACCTACTCAAGCATGTGTTCACATGAACTGGGAATTCAAATGTTTTCGGCAAACAAACATTATGGCAACATGAGGGCTAACAAACATTTCCACAACTAGCTAATGAATGGATAATGTAATTCTCAACTGACAGCAGAAAATGACACAGAAACATTTTAACATCAAGGCTAGCAGTTGGCATGAACATAAGAGAAAACAAGACTATACCTTTGTGCAACTCCTTGTGGAAGCACCATGGGACTTGCTTTGGACGTCTTTTGAACTCTGCGGACATTGCTGCATGTTTTTCTCATTCTCAGTCGTCCCAGCAATGCTTAAAGACACCTCAGGAGAACAATCAGTTTGCAAATGATCTAATGATACAGATGGTTGAGTTTGTAGCACAGGCTCGTGCGTTCCAGCCATTGGGGAGTTCAAATGGTTAAAACCAGCACTGGCAGTATCAACTTTAAACCCAAAGATCTTGAAATCACTGCCTTCTGTTGTTTTCTCCAGCTCAATAGGAGCTATTGATGCGTGAGGCCTGATCACTCGTGGCTGTTCTGCCCGGGAGAACTGCGGGCTTAACCAATTTGATGGGTGTTCTTTAAACCTGAAATCTTGTGCTTGGTCTATTGAATTGCCGTACACGGTGCTCGGCCCATTCCAGAAATGTAAATCATTGTTCTCTGTGTGCATCTTTCTACTTGATTCAACAGTCAAGGAAGGTTGCTGATGCATAAATAAGTATGGATCTGCGAACTGACGAGCATAACTGTGATCCTGAAACTGGTTCTTGAATGAACCAAGACGATTTGGAGCCTCATCAAAGGTTGTCTGCATGAAGAAGCCTAGGGAATCACCAAAAGGTTGAGCACCAGAACTGGCATCCTTGAAGTCAGTTTCACGCCTTCCCAACTGAATCGAATTATGCACGGAGGGCCTCTGCTGAAACGTTAGTGGGTTGGTTTTTCCAATGTTGGGTGGTGGTGGTGACCACATCATAGGCTTCTGAACAGTGGCATCAAAGTCATTAATGTCGGTTAGCTTATTGCTCCTCTGTTCTTGACCTGGCAAAACAGTGTTATTTTGATTTCGCTGTGCTTGAGCACAATCCATATCAGCCTTAGTTGCACCTGCAAATGGCAGCAGCATTCAATAGTCAGATATGGAACCTATATTTTTTCACCAAGCTTCCAGTAAGACTAACAATGATCACCTTCTTTTGTACGAAGAGACGATTCAGGAGAAGCTGGAGGAACATTTGGTCTAGATCTTTTGGCACGAGAAAGAGGAAGCGGGTTAACAGGAGGTGATGAAGCAGGCTCTATTTCCCAAGGAGAGACTCTATCCGGGCGTGGAATAGTTGACGACTCATCCCAACGCACCTAAGTAGAAGAAATAATCATCCATAAGCATGAGACTTTTCCAGTCATATACAAAAAAGAAAACAGTGATCGACCAGTTACCTTAAGGGATCTCCAGCTTGATTCTGGCCACAATTGGTCAAGATTATCACTGCCCACTATGGTGCCAGTAAACCTACATGACAAACAGCGACAACAGATTATAAATGATGACTTAGTACTGTCAGGGGATAATGCAAACAAAACCAACTTTGTAGGGAAAGCAAATAGACAATAGTTACCTCTGCTCTGGTGCCTCTTCCCCTTCAAACCTCATCTTGAACCTCGTCCCAATAGAATAAATGTTTTTAACAGAGTCCATATATTTATCGTATGGTATAATGAACTCTGAACGGCTTGTCCTGAAATTGACAGAGAGTAGACAAGTGTAAGTACTCAGAACAGGACAGTGGGAACGAATTAATAAATAAAGATAAAGCAGTATGACTATAAAAGAGATGTTGATATATCATATACCTAGGCTTGTAGTAGACAGTGAACATGGTTTTTGTGTTGATAGCGTGCCATGCAGTTGCAAGGACTCCAAGGTGCATGCTGTGACTAGATATGACTGAAGAAGCTATATTGGAGAACTGTCTCATAGCCCGCCTAACACCAACACGAAGCTCACCGCTCTCTCCTCTGCATGGTGCAGAACAGAAACAGAATTAGCAACAGCTTGGGAATTGCCGAATTGGTATGCTTGGGAGAAAAGGAAACAACAGCAGACCTGAGGAAAATGAAGGCGTCCCCAGCGACAAGCCTTTTGGAACTGACAAAGACGCTCCAGCCGCTCTGAAGGAGATGCCTCCTAGGTTGCCCTGTTGATTTGCAGTAAGTTAACACAGATATGATTGATGCTATCACCATCAACTACAAGGTGAACCTTCTCCAAATTGTGTACAGGTTTAATGTATTGCATTGTCACTCATAACAAAGCTCCTACGACGAAATGGTCTGCTGAATTGATCATCTTCAGATCACACTGGCATATATACATGGCAATGTCAAACGGCTACGGATCACGGTAAGGCAAGGAACGCAAAGTTACCGCGGAAAATGTGGCGGAAGCGCCACTCCATGCCATGAAGATCCTTTGCCACAAGCTCTTGTGTGGGAGGAGACTGCGTCATATCCTGCCAAATAGAAGATCAGGTCAGCGAATGCCACAAACCGACGGCAAGCCATACACTACGCAGGTTCCTTATGACTTTAATTGTAGAATGCAGACATACTAGGGGAGGGAGGCACTCGTCAGCGTGGCGGCGCAGCACCGAGAAGCCGCCATGTGTGCTGGTGTCGGACGCGGTCAGGGTCTTGCAGAAGGACCTCACCGCCGGCCTGGCAGGCGTGGTGCCTCCTGTTGCAGGGCTCGACTTCTCCGTCGTCGTCGCATCACTTTGCTGAAAAATACATGTCGCGACGAAGTGAACACCCTCGAGCAGAAGAAAAGGGGATCCCCAAAACATTCATTTTGGCGGGAGAGATTGAGGGAAGGGCTTACTTCCGGCTCCGGCATGAGCATGACCTGCGCGTAGACCTCGTCCGTGTCCGCCTCCGCCTGCCAAAAATTCCCAGGAAAAGTGAGGCGTCCGAATCGAATTTCGGAGCACGCAGGAGGATGAGAAAATTGGGCGGAATTGAGCGCGGGAAGCGGGCGGGGGAGAGGCAGGCACCTTGAGCTCGACGTTGAGGACGCGGCAGAGCAGCTTAGAGGGCAGATCGTAGAGGCGCATCTGGTTGGCGGCGACCTGGTTCATGGAGGCCTCCACCTGAAAAAAGCAAAACCCAAAGCGGAAAAGCGAAATTCAGCGCGCGAACCGCGGAGCAGCGACCTCCCCGCGCCGAATCGCGCGAGGGCCGAGGGATGGAGGGGGGCGAAGGGGAAGGCGGCGTGGTGAGAACCTGCTCGATGTGGCCCTGCGGGAAGTAGTAGACCATGTCCCCGACGCGCGGCACGGTGACGAGCGGGCCGGCGCAGGCGTGCCAGAGCTCGTCGTACAGCGGATCCCCTGCTCCGCCAAACCCATGAGACATCAGGCACGAGGAGGAGGAGGAGAGTAGGGAGACGGAAAGGGGGGCGCGACGGCCAGATCTGCGCGCGCGTACCTGTGGAGGCGCCCTGCGGGGGCGGGGGCGGCGGCGGCATGGCCGCGGGCGGCATCCGGCGGTCGCGGCAGCGGCGGCGCGGGGGGAAACCCTAGCGGGGGTCGAGGAGGGAAAGGGGGGAGGGGAGGGAGTGGGGGAAGGGAGCGGCAGCAGCGGCAGCGTCAGTAGAAATGTGGGGGTGGGGAGGGGGGGGGGGAGGAGGAGGACGGGAGGGGAGGGGAGGGGGATGGGGGCTGATTAATTTGGTGGTGGTCTCTTGGTAGGGAGTAGGGGAGTGAATCAGACACTGACACGCACACGGAAAGAGGGAGGGCGACGCCGACAGCCGAACGCCCCTCGTGAGACACCGCCCCCGACAACCCCCAAGCCGCGGGGCCCGCCCTGTCCCCCCGATTAACGCACACAGTATAATATTCTCGATCGCCTGTCTCTCTCCCTCCCAATTCACCGCGTACCACATGTTTTTCTTTTTTTGAAGTTGCGTACCACATGGTTGTTCCCTCGAATTACCTTGGCGTGGTGATTCTTTTTATTCTTTTTGTTTACTTGGGCAATGCCGTGAACGTCTTGCTAGAAGGTCTAATTTTTTGGAACTGAGGTTTAGTAGGCATCGGTCAGGTGATGTGAAGGGCCTTCATCGAGGCAATCCGGTGTAAGAGTCGTGGCAATGGGGGTGTCTTACGGTTGCCAGAGAAATTCCTCATTTCGACATTGCCGTGACACCCCCCTCCCTCCCTTGTTCGACGTTTATATTATAGGGAAAAGAATGTATGGGCGAGGGGTTTTGAGATTCAAGGAGTTTCGATTTATAAGACAGAAAGATTCAACTAAGAAGCCAAGATGGTTTCAACATTTTGGAGTGAGCTTTTCACAAAAGTGAGAAAAATTTGGGAGAACTTTCACAGAGTTTGGAGATGAATTTCGAAATGATTGGCCCAACTTTCATAGGTATGATAAAAAAAAGCTTAAGAAATAATTCAACAACGTTTTTGAATATCCAGCAAATAAAACTTTTCAAATCTTGGGCCTGACTTTCAGACCATCCTTGAAAGAATTCGGGAAATTGAAGAACGTGACCTTCGGAATTGTTGTGTGGTGAAGACAGCACTCCAAATGGTGCCCCACCTCGCTGCCGCCAAATCTGGAAGCCATATGGACCCCGGGGGTGCTCGGATCCAGCCATAGCCCTCTCGGATGTGCTAGGATCCAAATGACATGGACAACGCTCCACATGGTGTCCCGCCTTGCCACCTCTGAATTGGCAGCTACATGGACCTTGTCAGTACTCGAATCCGATCGAGCCCTTTCAGCGATGCCAAGATACAGATGGCTGGCATGGAGTATTGCTTGATAAAGGAAGTGCTCCAATTGGTGCCTCACCTTACCACACCAAACCTGGCAACCATATGGACCTCAGCGGTGCTCAGATTCAGCCAAAGCCCTTCGGTGGTGCTAGGATCCAAATGACGCGGAGTATTCCTTGATGAAAGCAGTGCTCCAGTTGGTGCCCCACCTCGCCACCACTGAATTTGGCAGCAACAGAGAGGTTTATGGTGCATGGATCCATCCAAAGCCCTTTAGCGGTGCTAGGATCCAGATGACATGGAGAATTTCTTGATGGAAGCAGCGCTCCAGTTGGTGTCCCATCTCGCCACCACTGAATTTGGCAGCAACGGAGAGATCTACGGTGCTCAGATCCATCCAAAGCCCTTCGGCGGCGCTAGGATCTAGATGACATGGAGTATTTCTTGATGAAAGCAGGGCTCTAGTTGGTGTCCCACCTTGCCACCACTGAATTTGGCAGCAACGGAGGGGTCTATGGTGCTCGCATCCATCCAAAGCCCTTTCGACGGTGCTAGGATCTATATGACATGGCCCCACAACCCGTGCTCTGATCTAGATGAGCCCTTTATACAATGTTGATATCTAAATGACGTGGCCCACAATCCGGTGCTCGGATCCGGCCGGGTCCTTTTGATAGGGCTAAGGTCCAAACGATGTGGCCCACAACCGATGCTTAGGAAGAGGGAGTGTGAGGCAACTTCCGTGGGAACAATGACATTTCTTGCGCCGGTGCCAGTGGGCACATGTGGTGCTTGAGAAGAAGAGGGTGGTGTATGGTACCCTTCAAGGTAGAGGGCGATGAAGTTATGTTGTCTGTGGTTGGGAAAGAAGCAAAAAGAGAAACTGAGATAGATGGAGAAGTTGCAAGAGTCACGCGGTGGGAGAAGATAAGAGAGAAGTACGGTTGTCGGGGGGATGAACCCCAGGCAGGCAACGAAACCCGGATCTATTCAAAAACAGCGGGGCTCGCATCGCCCCGCAAACCGGCGTGCGCCAGGCCGGGTCGCTCGACCCAGCAAGGCGCGCAACCCGGCCAAGACCCTCGACTCGGCAAGGTACATGGACCCGGCCGCAGCGGCTGGCGCAAGGCAACTCAGCCCGGCGCAACCTTGGCTTCCCTAGCAAGCCAAACCACCCGTGGCGTCCACGGCAACCCAGCCACGGGTCAGCTCCCGTCCCATCCAGGCCGTACGATGGGACGAGACCTCAATCACCGATGACCAAGACTACAGTGCCCCCGCCCATGCCCATGGTCAGCCGGAGCATGGCAACAGTGCCCCTTACCTACCCGCTGACCAGGGCTGGCACGACAACAGTATTCCCGTCCTCACCGCTGACGACAGCAAGCGGCGGCCTGACGAAGAACACTGTGCGCGGCTCGACTCGGCCACGCCATGACGATCGACAAGACGGCGCATAGTCCCCCTAGGCACGCGGGACCCGCACCTAGGGGAACCCGCCGAACCACAAGCTCCCAAGCGGGACCCAGCCCGGTACCCCGGACACCGACAATACGGACCCACCGACTCGACATATTACCATTGTAACCCTAGGTGGGTTGATCTATAAAACCCCCCAGGAGCCCACGCCTATAGGGGCATGATATGTGAGATCCCCGGTATGCAAAGCCATACAAGATAAAGCAAGCAAGCAAGATAGGACTAGCCACTACATAGCAACACCAGAGGGAAGGAGCAGCCCGAGCCTTGTCCAGCCTCCTTCCTCCTCCATACAGCTCCAGGAGCGACATTGTACTATCGACCATCCAACTAAACTTGACAGGACTAGGGGTGTTATCTCTCCGGAGAGCCCTGAACCTGGGTATGTCCGGCGTCCCGCGCCCGCGCATATCAACCTCGCCTCCGAAGCCCACCAGCGCCCTCGAGCCTCCTCCTCTCTTTAGCCATCCCTTGGCATCTGTCGTGCGCCCACCACGACAGTTAGCACCCACCGTGGGGCAGCTCGAGGAGCTGGCCGGAAGCATGCTTCGGACGGGGCCCTTCTCCTACTCCGACGAGTTCGTCGCTCTGGCGGACGACGTCATCGGCGCGCTCGCCACCTCCTTCACCGCGCTGCGCATCTCTGACGCGCTCGCGACCGACGAGTACCCCAGCGAGGTGCTCAGCTACTCCGACTCCCCGCTCCCTCTTAGCGGCGGATTCACTGCCGGGGCGATGGACGCCCACATGGAGGTCTTCGTCACCAGCGATGGCGCCTCTTCCTCGTCGAGCAAGGCGAGAAGAGTCGCCGAAGCCGCGGGCGCCACGGCACGGACGGAGACATCCGACCCGCTGCGTGCCGTGATGCAGAGCCTCCGCATCCCCGTCGACACCGACGTCGATGCCACCAATGTCGCTGAAGCCCGAACCCAGCTCGAGGACAGGCGCCAGCAAATGCTGGACTTGTCCGAGATGCTGGTCGTCACCAGGCGCCGCCTGGAAGCTGCTCAGATGGAGCACGACGCCGCCCACGGATTCATGCCCGCCGCGGTCGAGCCAAGCCGGGCCGCCGATGCTCGCGCCCGGGAAGGAGCGATCGGCCGGGCCTTCGGCGCCGTCTGGACCGTCTACGAGACCCCAGTCAAGAACATGCATGCTGTGGAGGCAGCCGCGGTCGGCCTCGACCAACTCGCGAGCAAGGAGCTCAAGAAGCGCATCGGGCGGATGCGTGAGCTCCCCCACGCCGCCAACACCCAGCAGGATCGCCTCAACCAGCTCTCCAAGCCGGCGGGGTCCGGCTCCGCCCGCCTTGGCGGACCCCGCGAACTCCTGCACACAGCCTCCTCGCCGCTCGTCGAGGCGCACTTTGGCCAAGCCCGGACCCGGTGCAACCCGGCCGGCACCGCCGCCGATGCTCTAGGCAACGAGCCCGCCCCAGAGACCCAGCGCGGACCCGGCCAGCCTGCCTGGCGTCCGGCTCCAGCCGACCCGGTCCCTCGGGGCCTGGCCGCCAGTCAACTCGGCCCGTGCGCCATCGACGATGCTGACGCGCACCACCGCATCGATCAGCTTGCTCGCTCCCTAGAGGTGGAGGAGAGTGATGCTATCGGGCCGGCGTGTTTCGGCCCACGCATTCGGGAGGAGCCCTTCCCCAAGGGGTTCGTGCTTCCCCGCGACACCCCCAAGTACAATGGGACCGTGAAGCCAGAAGACTGGCTCATCGACTACACCACGGCCATTGGCATCATCGGTGCCAATCATCGTCTCGCCATGCGCTACGCACCGCTCATGCTCCAAGGATCGGCTCGCACATGGTTGGACAGCCTGCCGATGGGCAGCATCAACGCATGGGTCGATTTCGAGGAAGCATTTGTCCGCAACTTCACGGGGACGTACAAACGGCCCGGTCGCCCCAGCCAGCTCGCCATGTGCGTGTAGGGGCCGACGAAGACCGGCCGCAAGTACCTCGCATGTTGGACCGAGCTCTGAAACAGCTGCGAGGGCGTCCATGAAGTCCAGGCGATCCAATACTTCGTCAGCGGGTGCCGAGACGGCACCCTCCTCAAGCACAAGCTTCTACGCTCCGAGCCGGACACCATGGCCGCGCTCATGGTGACGGCGGACAAGTACGCCAACGCCGACTCCGCCATGAAGATCCAGGTAGCGTTGGATGAGGCCGGCAAGGCGAAGCCGGTCCCTCCACAGAAGCCGGCCGGCGAAAGCAGCCGGCAGCAGCACCACCAGAACAACAAGCGCAAGGCCGAGCAGCCGGCGCAACGTCACGACAACCGGCTCGTCGCGGCCGCCGAGCCCGCGACGGACCCGGCAGCGAAGCACCGGCAGACCGGCAAGATGGCATGGCAACCCGCCATGAGCTTTGAAGAGATGCTCGACGCCCCATGCAAGCACCACAGCGGCGCAAGACTCTCCACGCACACGCTTCGACAGTGCGCCATCACCAAGCGCATCATGAGGGGCGATGTTCCGCCTCCTCCGGCTCCGGCTCCAGCTCTGGGCGCGGGGTAGCCGCCTTTGCCTCCACCGCCGCACCCCACCGGCGGCGCGATGCGGAACAACGCCTACCCAGACCAGCACACGGCCTACGTCGTCTTCACCAGCCTCGGCGATGACAAGCGCAGTGAGCGCCTCCTCCGGAAGGAAGTGAACACCGTCGTCCCGGCCAAGATGGATTTCATGCATTGGTTGGATCGCCCGATGAGCTGGACCCGGGAGGATCATCCGGCAGTCATGCCGAGTCCGGGTGGTTACGCCCTCGTCCTCAACCCTACCATCGTCGCGCGACGCACCTGCAAGTTCTCCCGACTCCTCATCGACGGCGGCAGCAGCATCAACATCCTCTACCGCCACACGATGACCAATCTCGGCCTCAAGGCCGAGGACCTGGAGCCAACCCGGACCGTCTTCCACGGCATCGTACCCGGCCTCTCCTGTTCACCCATTGGCTGGGTCCAACTCGACGTCCTGTTCGGCGACAGCAGCCACTTCCGACGCGAACCAATCTAGTTCGAGGTGGTGGACCTGTCTAGCGCGTATCATGTGCTGCTGGGCCGGCCCGCGCTCGCCAAGTTCATGGCGGTCCCCCACTACGCATACCTGAAGATGAAGATGTCGGGTCCCAAGGGCCTCATTACCATCACTGGCGACTACAGCAAGTCTCTGGAGTGCGCCCGAGATGGCGCCAAGCTGGCCGAGTCGATGGTCATTGCCGAGGAGCGGCGCCAGCTCGACCGGATCGTCGCCCTGGCCGGTGAAGCCTCCGATGCGTCGATCCCGACCCTGGACCCGGCCGATGAGGCCGCCTTCAAGCCCTCCAAGGAAACCAAGAAAGTGAAGCTGAACCCGGAAGACCCCAGCTGCAGCAAGTATGTTGTCGTAGGCGCCCGCCTCGACAGCAAATAGGAAGGCGAGCTCGTCGACTTCCTCCGTGAGAATTGGGATATCTTCGCATGGACCCCTAAAGACATGCTGGGTTTCCCGAGGAAGTACGTCGAGCACAAACTCCACGTCCGCAAGGATGCCAAGCCTGTTCGTCAACCCCTCCGTCGATTTTCCGAAGAGAAGAGAAGAACCATTGGTGAAGAGGTCGCCAAGCTCTTGGCGGCCGGCTTCATAATGGAAGTGTTTCACCCCCAGTGGCTGGACAACCCAGTCCTCGTCCTAAAGAAGAACAAGACCTAGGCATGTGTATCGACTACACCAGCCTCAACAAGGCCTGTCCTAAGGATCCGTTCGCTCTCCCGCGGATCAACCAAGTCATCGACTTGACCACCGGGTGCGAGCTGCTGTCCTTCCTGGACGCCTACTCCAGCTATCACCAGATCAAGCTGGACCCGGCCGATGCCCTGAAGACGTCCTTCATCACGCCCTTCGGGGCGTACTGCTACAACACCATGTCGTTCGGGTTGAAGAACGCCGGCGCCACCTTCCAACGCTGCATGCAGAAATGCTTGCTACCGCAACTCGGCAAGAACATCCACGTATACATGGACGATATCGTGGTGAAGACCAAGCAGCACCTCACGCTCCTCGATGATCTGAAGGAAACATTCGCCAACCTCCGCGAATACAAGGTCAAGCTCAACCCGGAAAAGTGCGTCTTCGGCGTCCCAGCCAGAAAGCTGCTCGGCTTCCTCGTCTCGGAATGCGGTATCGAGGCAAACCCGGAGAAGATCAAGGCCATCGAGCGCATGTGCAAGCCAACCCGGCTGCGCGATGTCCAGAAGTTCACAGGCTGACTGGCCTCGGTCAGCCGGTTTCTAAGCCGGCTGGGCGAGAAGTCACTGCCCCTGTACCAGCTAATGAAGAAAACAAGCCCGTTCGAGTGGAATGGCAAGGCGGACGAAGCCTTTCAAGACCTCAAGCGCATGCTCTCCACCGCACCCGTCCTGGCCGCACCGACCGACAAGGATCCATTGTTGCTCTACATAGCCGCGACCTCACGGGCGGTCAGCACGGTGCTGGTGGTTGAGCGACCGGAGAAGGGCAAGATCCAGGCCGTCCAGCGCCCGGTCTACTACCTAAGCGAAGTGCTCTCCACCTCCAAGCAGAACTACCCGCACTACCAGAAGATGTGTTACGGCGTGTACCTCACTGCCAAGAAGCTGAAGCAGTACTTTCAAGAGCACGTCGTCACCGTCGTCAGCACGACGCCTATCGGAGAAACTATCGGGTGCCGGGACGCCTCTGGCCGGGTTGCCAAGTGGGCGATCCAGCTAGCCGGCCGCACCATCCTCTACGAGCCCCGCACCACGATCAAGTCTCAGGCCCTGGCCGATTTCCTCGTCGACTGGACCGAGACCCAGTACCTGTCGCCGCCTCCCGACACGACGCATTGGCGTATGCACTTCGACGGGTCCAAGATGCGACTCGGCTTAGGGGCCGGCATCGTACTGTCATCTCCAAAGGGTGACCGACTCCGCTACGCACTCCAGATCCACTTCGCCGCCTCCAAAAACATCGCCGAATACGAAGCCCTTGTGCACGGCCTCCGGCTCGCCAAGGAACTCGGCATCCGACGCATCCTGTGCTACGACGACTCGGACTTGGTGGTGCAACAGTGCTCCGGTGAGTGGGACGCCCGCGACTCCAACATGGCAGGCTACCGCTTCCTCATCCAGAAGCTGTCCGGATCCTTCGATGGCTGCGAGTTCCTCCACGTCCCGCGCGCGGAGAACGAGGCAGCTGACACGCTCGCCAAGATCGCCTCGTCACATCAAGCCATCCCGTCCGGTGTCTCCCTCGAGCACCTACGCAAGCCGTCCGTCAAGCCGTCGCCGGACTCCGAGTCCATCCACGTCCCAGAAGACCCGGCCGCGCTGCAAGCCGGCCCGGGGACTGCTGAACCCGGCCCGGGGGCTGCTGAACCCGGCCCGGGGGCTGCTGAACCCGGCCCGAGGACTACTGAACCCAGCCCGGGGCTGCTCAGCTCAACCCGGCCACCATCACCCCGGACCTGGCCATCGCCGTCACCAACCGGGAGGCTGCTCAACCCGGCCTAGGAGCTGTCGACTCGGAACCCACCCAGGTGGCCGTCTTCACCGCTGTCACAGCCCCATCTTGGGCCCTGCCGATATCAGAATGGCTGGAGAACAGGGTTCTCCCCATGGACGAAACCGAGGCTCGGCAAGTTCAGCGCCGGGCGTCCGCCTACAGCATCATCAACAACGAGCTCGTCAAGCGCAGCTCTACCGGTGTGTTCCAGCGCTGCGTCGAGCAGGACCGCGGCATCGACATCCTCCTCGACATTCACCAGGGCGAGTGCGGGCACCACGCCGCATCTCGATCCCTCGTGGCCAAGGCATTCCGCCATGGCTTCTACTGGCCAACGGCCCTCGAAGATGCCGAGTCGCTCGTCCTCAAGTGCGAAGGATGCCAGCGCTTCAGCAAATGCAACCACCAGCCAGTGTCAGCACTCCGCACCATACCGATCGCCTGGCCCTTCGCAGTCTGGGGACTCGACATGGTGGGACCCTTCAAAACTTCTCGAGGCGGCATGACGCACTTGCTGGTGGCTGTGGACAAATTCACCAAATGGATCGAGGCAAGACCAATCAAGATATTGGACGGGCCAACAGCCGTCCGATTCATCAAGGACATAGCGGTGCGCTACGGCATGCTGAACAGCATCATCACCGACAATGGCACCAACTTCGCCAAGGGCGCGCTCGAGCAATACTGCTCCATCTCCGGCATCCGCCTCGACCTGGCCTCCGTGGCACATCCATAGTCCAACGGACAGGTCGAGCGGGCCAACAGACTCATCATGTCCGGCATCAAGCCGCGACTCGTCGAGCCACTCGTCCGCTCACCCAGTAGTTGGCTCGATGAGTTGCCCGCGGTTCTCGGGAGTCTGCGTTCAACACCAAACCGGTCGACCGGGTTCACCCCGATCTTCCTCGTCTACGGATCCGAAGCCATCATCCCAACCGTCGAGTTCGACTCGCCGCGCGTCATGATGTACACCGAAGCAGAAGCAAGAGAATCACGCGAAGACGGTGTCGACCTGCTCGAAGAGGCGCGCCTTCTGGCACTTAGCCGCTCGGCTATCTACCAGCAAGGCCTGAGGCACTACCACAGCAAGAAGATCAAGCCTCTCGCATTCCGCAAAGGCGACCTCGTCCTCTGACTCGTCCAAGAGCAGGCAGGCCAACACAAGCTGTCCTCCCCATGGGAAGGCCCGTTCATCGTGAGCAGGACTTTGCGCGACCGCAACGCCTACTACCTCATCGACGCACGCAAATCGAAGAAGCGCAAGAGGGACACTGCCGGCGAAGAAACGACCCGACCGTGGAACGCGGAACTCCTCCATCCGTTTTACAGTTAGCCGCACGAACGTATGTATCAACGCCTTTTGTAAGCATATAAAGCTATGGGGTCCCCGAACGAGACTCGGGGGCTACCTTTTGTCGACCAATTTATTGCGTCCATATTTCACATCACTTCACTACCAAACCCGGCCGCCGGCTCGACTAGCTCAACCCGGGGGCTCGGGGGCTGGCCGGCTTGATCATCACCCCGTCGCTTTACTTGGTGATTCCTGATAAAGTTAGGTTGCCGCGGTCCCCCACTTCGCCCTAAAACCACAGATTCAGCTCTGGCTGACGGCGGGCAAGCACAACGGGCTAAAGCTCCCCTACGATTCATACACTAAGTCAAGGCCGCCGGGTCGACCAACCCGGCCCGATGCTCGTCAACTAAGTTAGCCGCACGACCGGCTGCTCACCAACCGGCCAAGCCGGATTGCCGCCAGCCGGCCCAGTGGGTGTTTCGCTCGCGCTCAATGCTTCTAAGGACCCAACTCCTGCGGCCACCTCTCGAAGAGCCGAACTCCTTGTCACGGACCGGAGCCTCGACCTTCTGACTCGCGGGAGGTAAGTTTCAGAGAGGAACAATGCATGAAATAAGTTCGAAAAAAGCAGAAGGCAAAAAGCAAATAAACACTCACAACATTTACACGTAAATGTTTCAAGCAAAGGCCCACGACCCGAGTTCATTACACCCTGAAAACCCCCAGTGGGTGGGTGGACCTGCTACTTAACAGAATTTTCTACAAAGATTCTCAGGCATTCCCAGCGCCGCACGGCGACGTTGACGGCTCCCCCCGGCCGGCCTCCGGGTCCAGTGAAGCACCGGTGTCCTCTTCGGCTTCTGCGTCGCCGTAGACGCCCGTCTCCTCCGAGCCGCCCTCCAGGTCGCGAAGAAGCAAGCCGTAGTCGTCGCCATCCACGACTGCGCCGTCTTTCATCTGTTCCAGATGGAACTCGTCGTGGAAGGCGAACTCGGAAATATAGTTGGCCCGGGAGGCGATCTGGCCGGCCTGCTCCTGCAGCAACTGCTCCGAGCCTGCGCGCTGACCCATCAGTGCATCCAGCTAAAGTTCCGGATGCCAAGACAACGCGATCCGGAGCGCCATCTCAGCACCAGCCCGGGCGGCAGAAACGTGCCAGTCGCTAAGGTGATCCGGGCCCATCTCCAACCAGCGCGCCAGGCGCGAGAAGCTGCGCGGATGGACGGAGTCCAGCCACAAGGCCGCCGTCATCGCGGTGCCAGCTCGGGACAACCGCTCCATCTGCGTCCCCAAGACCCGCAACCGGGCCTCAGCAGCGGCAATGATCTCCGGCAAAGTCTAGGCCGTCAGCGGATCCGTCCCGGACCCAACAACGCCGGTCGGGTCGCGCTGATAGCGGACGGCTTCTTCCGCCAGCCGTTGCGTCTTCGGAAAGGCCCCTGCAGCCAAAGAAGAAGCAAGTTAGAAGAGCAACAAGGAAGGAAGGGCCGGGTCCCAACCCGGCAAACAACGAAGAAGCAACACTTACTAGAGAAAGACTCTTCCAGGTGCTGCGCCTCGAGCAACGTACCACGTCGCTCCCGCTCCAAGACACGGTCCCGCTCCCCGAGCGCCTTCTCCAGGTCGGCCGCCTTAGCAAGGGCCGCCTTCGGCGTGGCGTCCTTGTCTTCGGCCGCCTTCTCGGCCGCCTCACGGCGGCGAGCCTCGGCCTGGCGGGCCTCCTCAGCCGTGGTGGCCTGCTCCCGCAGATGCTCCACCTCGGCCTGGAGCCGGCCCTTGTCGTTGACCAGCTGGCTGCACTGCTGGTCCGCCTTGACCAGGGCCTGCTGCGTCTCCACCACCTTGGCGGCCTCCGCCTTAAGAAGCTCCACCTCGGACTTGAGGCGGCTCTTGTGACCCGCCAGCTGCTCGTGCAGCCGGTTGGCCTCATCAAGAGACCGCCGGGCCGCAGCCGCCTCCGCCTTCCCCTGCGCCGCCTCGACACCGAGACGGCCGGAATCAGCAACAAGCCGGTCATAGTGATGACCAGCCAGGAACAGCCGGGTCCGCCAAGACAACACCTCGGCTGCGAAGAAGAAGAACTCAGCAGAAAGAAAGAAAAAGACAAGACCTAAGATTTGGCCCAACGGTTACACAGTTGGCCCGAATCTCGAAGAAAAGAACACAACAAAGTACCTGTGGCGACGCGAAGCTCCTCCTCCTTGGCGGTAAGCTGCTCCTTGAGCTCCCGATGCTTGCCCAGGAGTTGGTTGAAGGCGGCAACCGAAAGGCGTCAAGGTGCTGAACAGAAGACCAAAGTCAACACAAGGCCAATGCTCCTAAGGTTCGACCCAACTACTACATAGTTGGCCCGAACCTCGGGGGCTACACCCAGTGGGTGCACTGGCACGCCCCACAAAGATGAAATCACAAGAAAGCAAGAAGGAAAGAAGAACTTACCAAGATGGCACGCTCCAAGTCGCGCGTCCGCTCCACCTCGGCCTGGGCAAAGGCCTCAAGCCACTCCGTCCGACCTCGAAGGCGGCGGCTAACGGCGTCCAGCGCCTCCTCCTCCTGGGTCTGGGGCCCAAAGACGGTCGCGCCCCCGCTTCGCGCGGGCGGCGGCACGGCGGCTCAGCGCCCTCCCAGACGGAGCACCAAGGCACGCCCTCCGCTGGCCGCTTGCGACGCGGCCAACACCTCCTCGGACGCCCCTCCCGGTGTCGTCACCTCCTCAGAAACCGGGACGCCCTGCGTCGCCACCTCAGGCACCGCCGCCTGCGGTGCCTCCTTCACAATCGGAGGCGCTTCCGGCACCACCACCTGCGGTGCCTCCTCCAAAGCGACGCCGCCTCCACCGTCATCGGTCCCCGCACGCTCGACCACGTCGGCCCGCAGCGGGGTTCCATCCCCCACCTCCATGACCTCCCGGTCGAGGACCACCACCTCAGCCCGGCCTCCACGGCCGCGCTCCCTCACCGTCGATGGCTCAAAAACCGTCGCCGCCACCATCGTGCCATGCGGCATCTCGCTCCAGGCCGGCTCCGCGCCGCCTCGCGCCGATGCCGCTGTCGCGTCGGTCCAAGCCCGGACCGACGCCGCCTCCAACTCCGCCTCGGCCCGGTTCCTGTCTCGCCAGGCCAAGGCCTCGGCGTCATCCGGGTCCAGGCCGAGGTTCGAGTCGCCCCGTCCCTCCTCCCCGGCCAGGCCGGTAGGTCGGACCGGCTCCCTCCTACGGAACGCAGCCCCCTTGGCGGCCGCGGCCTCCGCTGCCGCCCTCGCCAGCGCGATCGGCGACCTGAAGAAAAAAGAAGAATGAGCAAACACAAGACAAGGCTGGCCCAAGAAATCAGGGCACAAGCAAGAAACAAGACTTACCCAGACAAGACTCGGAGTGGGGTCGGCTTCCCGCGCCTCTTCTTGGCCGGCCTCCCAGGCTCAGCCGTATTCGCCATGCACTTCGAGGCCCGGGGTCGCGGCGCGACGCTCTCCTTCCCGTGCGGTCGGCTCGGCGTCGCCCCATGCGAGGACCCGGCTCCGCCCGCCTCGCCGCCTCCCCCGCCCAACGCCGCTACATCAACAACTGGCGTCAGCGTCGCCTACGCCACAACACGCCCAAACGACCCAAGACAAATGAAGAAGAGAAGACTCGAAGCTTACCCGCGCGACGCCCAGCACCGGCGTTGGACTCAGCCACCTCCTCGCCGCCGTGAGCCACGGGCTCCTCTGGTGCCACCAGCGCCACCTACAACGGGGCCCGGGCGTAAGGGTGCCGGCTCGCGTTCAGAGGAATCTCCCGTGACGCATCGGGATGAATGAGAAGATGCGCGGCGGAAACGTATCAAGACCAGATGCTCACCTGCGGCGCCGGGTTCGCCTGGCTGTACGATGCCTTGCCGAATCGCCAGTCCTCGCCAAGGTTGGCCTTGGAGATGTCGTTCACGCCTCACGCGACCTGCTCCGCGGAAAGCCGCGTGGAGCCCATCCGGTTGGGATCCTGAAGCTCGATCATCTCGTCGATGAGGCAGGAGCGCCTCTGAAGTGGGAGAACCCGGCGGGTGATGAACGCGGCGAGGAGGTCGGTGCCAGTGAGCCCCTCCTGCGTCCTCATCACCGTGATCCGCTCGCAGAGGTTGACGATCTCCTGCGATGGGCGCCAGAGTGAGTAGCCCCAGTTCATTTTCGCCCGCGGCGGCGCGACGGCAAAGGGGGGAAGGTTGATGTGGTCTGCGCCATGGTTGCGGACGTAGAAGAAGGAGTTCTGCCACTTCTTGGCAGAATCCTCGAGCGGGATCTTGGCAGAACTCTTCGGCCGACGGGCCCTGCTACTTTAAGGAGAAGAAGCGCGCCCAGAGATCAATGGTGGGCTCGACCCCCAGGTACCCTTCGCACAGGGTCACGAAGCCGGAGAGCTGGACGATGGCGCCGGCGCCAAGATGGTGCGGCTGGAGCCCGAAGAACTCCAAGAACCCACGGAAGAAAGTGCTCGCCGGCAACCCGAAGCCGCGCTCAAAATGCGTGAGGAAGACGACGCGCTCCTGCCCCTCGGGCTGGGGCATCTGCTCGCCGTGCGGCAGACGGACGCCGATGTCCGTCTCCCGCGGCAGGCGCTGCGAGGACCGAAGGTAGGTGATGTCGTCGGGGGTGACGGTCGAGCCCATCTAGGAGCCCGACGGCAGCGACATCACCGGAAGAAGAAGAGGAAGAAGGATGACAGAGAAGATCTCTGCTCAAGGCCGCGGGCGCAGCTGTGCGTCGGTGGCAAGAAGCAGAGCAAGAGCATGGGGACAGGAGGGCGCGAGCGAGAATAATGTCCGTCGCCCCCTTGCCCCCTTAATTTATAACCCCCGGTTCAAACGTGGGGGAGTGGGATCGTCTGCACGCGCTCGTTCCACTACCCCGCAATAAGTGTGCACGTACGCACGCACTAACTACGTGGGGAAGTGCAACCGACCCCCAGACGCCGCAATAAATCCGCACGCGTGGCCAAGGGCGCGCGGCGGCGGGCCCCGGCTCGTCGCCCAGTCCCGTCACGTGTGTGGCCTGTCAGGCCCCTCCGACTTCTGGGCACCATGTGGCGCCTACACGAAGCCCGAGGGATCGCCTCAAGATTCGACAGACTCCTCGGTTCCCGCCAGGGCCGGGATGCCGCGATCCGGTTTCTGAGAAAACTGGCACACAGTGGGTGTTGCCGGACCCGGCGTTCGCAGATTCCGCCTTGCTCAAGAGGGAAGCTGCGAAGGCCCACTCATCCGAAGACGACGGACCTTCATAGCTTCGGGGACTACTGTCGGGGGGATGAACCCCAGGCAGGCAACGGAACCCGGATCTATTTCAAAAACAGCAGGGCCTGCATTGCCCCGCAAACTGGCGTGCACCAGGCCGGGTTGCTCGACCCGGCAATGCGCGCAACCCGGCCAAGACCCTCGACTCGGCAAGGTACGTCGACCCGGCCATAGCGGTTGGCGCAAGGCAACTCAGCCCGGCGCAAACTTGGCTTCCCCAGCAAGCCAACCCACCCGTGGCATCCACGACAACCCAGCCACGGGTCAGCTCCCATCCCATCCAGGCCGTACGATGGGACGAGACCTCAATCACCGATGACCAAGACTACAGTGCCCCCGCCCATGCCCTGGTCAGCCGGAGCATGGCAACAGTGCCCTTTACCTACCCGCTGACCAGGGCTGGCACGGCAACAGTGTTCCCGCCCTCTCCACTGACGACAGCAAGCGGTGGCCTGACGGAGAACACTGTGCGTGGCTCGACTCGGCCACGCCATGACGATCGACAAGATGGCGCATAGTCCCCCCTAGGCACGCGGGGCCCGCACCTAGGGGAACCCGCCGAACCACAAGCTCCCAAGCGGGACCCAGCCCGGTACCCGAGACACCAACAATACGGACCCACCGACTCGGCATATTACCATTGTAACCCTGGGTGGGTTGATCTATAAAACCCCCCAGGAGCCCACGCCCTACAGGGGCATGATATGTGAGATCCTCGGTATGCAAAGCCATACGAGATAAAGCAAGCAAGCAAGATAGGACTAGCCACTACATAGCAACACCTGAGAGAAGGAGCAGCCCGAGCCTTGGCCAGCCTCCTTCCTCCACCATACAGCTCCAGGAGCGACATTGTACTATCGACCATCCAACTAAACTCAGCAGGACTAGGGGTGTTATCTCTCCGGAGAGCCCCGAACCTGGGTATGTCCGGTGTCCCGCGCCCGCGCATATCAACCTCGCCTCCGAAGCTCACCAGCGCCCTCGAGCCTCCTCCTCTCTTTAGCCATCCCTTGGCATCTGTCGTGCGCCCACCATGACAACGATGGAGGTGGCCCCTACAATGGTGTGCTCGTTGTGTCTTAGCTGGATGCTGATAAACCCACAAGTATAGGGGATCAATTGTAGCTTTTTCGACAAATAAAAGTGTCAAACCCAACGAGGAGCTAAAGGTAAAAATTTATATTCCCTTCAAGTTCTATCGACCAACAATACAACTCTATGCACACTTAACGTTTGCTTTACTTAGAACAAATATGAAACTAGAAGTACTTTGTAGGTGTGATGCTAGAACTACTTTGCAAGAATAAAACTAGGAGTAGCTTGCGAGGTAATAAAAGTAGTTATTTAGTAGAAAGCTTTTTGTAACACAAGAGAAGGATTTTGTCCCTAGGCAATCAATAACTAGACCGATAATCGTTGTTGCAACTTTACATGAGGGAGAGGCATGAGCTAACATACTTTTCGTACTTGGATCATACACACTTATGATTGGAACTCTTGCAAGCATCCGCGACTACTAAAGATCATTAAGGTAAAACCTGACCATACCATTAAGTAAGAAGTCATCTTTACTCCCATATGCAACAATCCCCTTACTTGGGCATAAGCTTCTGTCACTCTCTCAATGGTGCAAAAAAAATTAACACCAACTAAAAGAGTCCGGAGAAGGTCAAGACTCGGCACCGGACGAGGGAGTTCAACAAATCCTCGTCATGATAGTTGCGGCAAAAGAAAGACAGTGCTTCCGCCTCAGGGCAATTGACTATTCTGTTTCTGATGGACAAGAACCGTGACCAGAATTGCCAAACTGTCTCTTCGGACCGCTGTTTTACATACAATAGATCCCAGACATCGGGAGGCCCTAAGTTGCTTGGATAGTATGCAATGTGGGAGGTGTGTGGTGCAAAGAATCCTGCCCCGACTGGGGAGGGCTCTGGCACGCCCATCACATGGAGTGTTTATCAAGGGGACCTCAAGATTTGGTTTGACATCCAAATCATTTGTCTTGCTTATCAGATTGGTTCTGAGCTTACTCTGTGTAAGGGAGCTCAGATCCGAGGTTCTGTTGGCTGAGCTCAAGGAGGGAGTGTAAAACTCCCAGCCGGCTTCCTAGTCATGCTCCGTCACCTCGAAGGGGGGGCATATCTCGAAATTCGGAGGACCTTCTGGCGGCTCTTTGCTACTTCTTGAGCTTGCGTTGGTTTTGCCTTGAAGAGGAAAGGGTGATGCAACAAAGTAGAGATAAGTATTTCCCTCAGTTTTGAGAATCAAGGTATGAATCCAGTAGGAGATACACGCAAGTCTCCAATCTATGTACCTGCACAAACAATCAAACACTTGCACCCAACGCGATAAAGGGGTTGTCAATCCCTTCACGGTCACTTGCAAGAATGAGATCTGATAGACATAGATATAAAAGATTAATAAAACGTAAAACAAAGTAAAAACAAATAAATTGCAGCGAGGTATTTTTGGGTTTTTTGGTTTTATAGCTCCGAAAATATATGATGGAAAATAGACCTGGGGGCCATAGGTTTCACTAGAGGCTTCTCTCTTGAAGGAAAATAATACGATGGGTGAACAAATTACCGTCGAGCAATTGATAGAAAAGTACAAAGTTATGACGATATCCAAGGCATTGATTATGAATATAGGCATCACGTCCGTGTCAAGTAGACCGACTCATGCCTTCATCTACTACTATTACTCCACACATCGACCCCTATCCAGCATGCATCTAGAGTATTAAGTTCATAAGAACGGAGTAACGCCTTAAGTAAGATGACATGATGTAGAGGGATAAACTCAAGCAATATGATGAAAACCCCATATTTTAACCCTTGATGGCAACAATACAATACGTGTCTCGCTACACCTACTTTGTCACTGGGTGAAATCACCACAAGATTGAACCCAAAACTAAGCACCTCTCCCATTGCAAGAAGAACCAATCTAGTTGGCCAAACCAAACTGATAATTCAAAGAGAAATACAAAGATATCAAATCATGCATATAAGAATTTAGGGAAGATTCAAATAATATTCATAGATAAACTGATCATAAATCCACAATTCATCGGATTTCGACAAACACACCGCAAAAGAATATTATATCAGATCGATCTCCAAGAACAACGAGGAGAACATGGTATTAAGGGGCTGATTTGGATCCATATGTTTCATGCTATGGTTAGGTTTACCTTAATTCTTCTTTCGTAGTTGCGGATGCTTGCGAGAGGGGTTAATCAAAAGTGGGATGCTTGTCCAAGGAAGGGCAGTACCCAAGCACCGGTCCACCCACATATTAAATTATCAAAGTAACGAACGCGAATCATATGAGCATGATGAAAACTAGCTTGACGATAATTCCCATGTGTCCTCGGGAGCGCTTTGCTTTATATAATAGTTTGTCTAGGCTTGTCCTTTGCTACAAAAAGGATTGGGCCACCTTGTTACACCTTGTTTACTTTTGTTACTTGTTACCCGTTACGAATTATCTTATCACCAAACTATCTGTTACCGATAATTTCAGTGCCTGCAGAGAATACCTTGCTGAAAACCGCTTGTCATTTCCTTCTGCTCCTCGTTGGGTTCGACACCCTTACTTATCGAAAGGACTATAATAGATCCCCTATACTTGTGAGTCATCAAGACTCTTTCTGGCACCGTTGCCGGGGAGTGAAGCGCCTTTGGTAGGTGGAATTTGGTATGGAAAATATTTATATAGTGTTCTGAAATTTACTATCACTTGTTACTATGGAAAATAATCCTTTGAGGGGCTTGTTTGGGGTATCTTCACCCCGACCAATAGAGCAAAGAGTTGCTCCTCAACCTACTGAACCTACTGAAAATGTTTACTTTGAAATTCCTTTGGGTATGATAGAGAAACTGCTAGCTAATCCTTATACAGGAGATGGAACATTACATCCCGATATGCACCTAATCTATGTGGGTGAAGTTTGTGGATTATTTAAGCCTGTAGGTATGCCCGAGGATGTTATCAAGAAGAAGATCTTCCCTTTATCTTTGAAGGGAAAGGCATTGACATGGTTTAGGCTATGTGATGATATTGGGTCATGGAACTACAACCAATTGAAACTGGAATTTCATCAGAAGTTTTATCCTATTCATCTGGTTCATCGTGATCGTAATTATATATATAATTTTTGGCCTTGCGAAGGAGAAAGCATCGCTCAAGCTTGGGGGAAGCTTAGTTCAATGTTATATTCATTCCCCAATCATGAGCTCTCAAGAGAAATTATTATTCAAAAAATTTATGCTCGGCTTTCTCTCAATAATCGCTCCATGCTCGATACTTCTTGTACTGGTTATTTTATGATGAAGACTATTGAATTCAGATGGGATTTATTGGAAAGAATTAAACACAACGCTGAAGATTGGGAACTCAACGAAGGTAAGGAGTCAGGTATAACACCTAAGTTTGATTGTGTTAAATCTTTTACGAATACCGATGCTTTTCATGAATTTAGCACGATATATGGACTTGACTCTGAGATAGTAGCTTCTTTCTGTGAATCATTTGCTACTCATGTTGATCTCCCTAAGGAGAAGTGGTTTAAATATCATCCTCCCATTGAAGTGAAAGTAGTAGAACCTATTAAAGTTGAAGAAAAGACTATCACTTATAATGTTGATCCTATTGTTCCTACTGCTTATATTGAGAAACCACCTTTTCCTGTTAGAATAAAGGATCATGCTAAAGCTTCAACTATGGTTCGTAAGAGTAATGCTAGAACACCTACACCCCCTGAGAAAATTAAAGTTGAACCTAGTATTGCTATGGTTAAAGATCTCTTGATCGATAATATTGATGGGCATGTTATTTAGTTCTGTGATGAAGCTGCTAGAATTGCTAGACCCGATACTAAAGGTAAACATAGACCTGTTGTTGGCATGCCTGTTGTTTCTGTTAAAATAGGAGATCATTGTTATCATGGTTTATGTGATATGGGTGCTAGTGCGAGTGCAATACCTCATTCCTTATACAAAGAAATTATGCATGATATTGCACCTGCTGATATAGAAGATATTGATGTTACTATTGAGCTTGCTAATAGATATACTATTTCACCAATTGGGATTGTTAGAGATGTTGAAGTCTTGTGCGGGAAAATTAAATATCCTACCGATTTTCTTGTTCTTGGTTCCTCACAAGATGACTTTTGTCCCATTATATTTGGTAGACCCTTCTTGAATACTGTTAATGCCAAGATAGATTGTGAAAAGGATATTGTTACTGTTGGTTTAGGGGATATGTCTCATGACTTTAATTTTGCTAAATTTTGTGGACAACCCCATGATAAAGAATTGCCTAGTAAAGATGAAACTATTGGTCTTGCTTCTATTGTCGTGCCTCCTAATGATCCTTTAGAACAATATTTGCTAGACCATGAAAATGATATGTTTATGAATGAAAGAAGAGAAATAGATGAAGTATTCTTTAAACATGGACCTATATTGAAACACAACTTGCCTATTGAAATCCTAGGGGATCCTCCTCCACCCAAGGGTGATCCCGTGTTTGAGCTTAAACCTTTACCTGATACTCTTAAATATGCTTATCTTGATGAAAATAAGATATATCCTGTTATTATTAGTGCTAACCTTTCAGAGCATGAAGAAGAGAAATTATTGAAAACTCTAAATAAGCACCATGCTGCTATTGGATATACTCTTGATCTTAAGGGCCCACTCTATGCCAGCACAAAATAAAACTGGAGAAAGATGCTAAACCAGTTGTTGATCACCAACGATGGTTAAATCCTAAGATGAAAGAAATGGTAAGAAATGAAATACTAAATCTTCTAGAGGCATGTATAATTTACCCAGTTGCTGATAGTAAGTGGGTAAGTCCTGTCCAATGTGTCCCTAAGAAGGGAGGTATTACTGTTGTTCCTAATGATAAGGATGAATAGACCCCACAAAGAATTGTTACATGTTATAGAATGGTAATTGATTTCCGTAAATTAAATAAAGCTAGTAGAGAAGATCATTATCCTTTACCATTTATTGATCAAATGCTAGAAAGATTATCCAAACATACACATTTTTGCTTTCTAGATGGCTATTATGGTTTCTCTCAAATACCCGTGTCAAAAGAGGATCAGGATAAGACCACTTTTAGTTGCCCTTTCGGTACCTTTGCTTATAGACGTATGCCTTTTGGTTTATGTAATGCACCTGCTACCTTTCAGATATGTATGACTACTATGTTCTCTGATTTTTGTGAAAAGATTGTTGAGGTTTTCATGGATGATTTCTCCGTGTATGGAACTTCTTTTGATGATTGCTTAAGCAACCTTGATCGAGTTTTGCTGAGATGTAAAGAAACTAATCTTGTCTTGAATTGGGAGAAGTGCCACTTTATGGTTAATGAAGGTATTGTCTTGGGGCATTGATACGTCTTCAACATATCTATAATTTTTGATTATTCCATGCTATTACATTACCCCTTTTGGATGTTTATGGGCTTTATTTTACACATTATTATCATTTTTGGGACTAACCTACTAACCGGAGGCCCAACTCGTATTGCTGTTTTTTTGCCTATTTCAGTATTTCGAAGAAAAGGAATATCAAACGGAGTCCAATCGGAATGAAACCTTCGGAAGCGTGATTTTTGGAACGAACGTGATCTAGGGGACTTGGAGTGCAAGTCAAGAAGCAGCCGAGGCGGCCACGAGAGGGTAGGGCGTGCCCCCCTATAGGGCGCTCCCCTGTCTCGTGGGCTCCTCGGGCGGCCACCGACGTACTTCTTCCTCCTATATAAGCCTACGTACCCCGAAAACATCTAGGGAGCACCCGAAACACAATTTCCACCGCTGTAACCTTCTGTATCTGCGAGATCCCATCTTGGAGCCTTCGCCAGCGCTTCGCTGGAGGGGGGATCAACCACAGAGGGCTTCTACATCAACACCATAGCCCCTCCGATGAGTTGTGAGTAGTTTACCACAGACCTTTGGGTCCATAGTTATTAGCTAGATGGCTTATTCTCTCTTTTTGGATCTCAATACAATGTTCTCCCCCTCTCTTGTGGAGATCTATTCGATGTAATCTCTTTTTGCGGTGTGTTTGTTGAGATCCTATGAATTGTGGGTTTATGATCAAGTTTATCTATGAGAAATATTTGAATCTCCTCTGAATTCTTTTATGTATGATTGAGTTATCTTTGCAAGTGTCTTCGAATTATGAGTTTGGTTTGGCCTACTAGATTGATCTTTCTTGCCATGGGAGAAGTGCTTAGCTTTGGGTTCAATCTTGTGGTGTCCTTAGCCAGTGACAGAAAGGATTGCAAGGCACATATTGTATTGTTGCCATCGAGGATAAAAATATGGGGTTTATATCATATTGCATGAGTTTATCCCTCTACATCATGTCATCTTGCTTAATGAGTTACTCTGTTCTTTGTGAACTTAATACTCTAGATGCAGGCAGGAGTCGGTCGATGTGTGGAGTAATAGTAGTAGATGCAGGCAGGAGTCGGTCTACTTGTCACGGACGTGATGCCTATATACATGATCATGCCTAGATAATCTCATAACTATTCGCTTTTCTATCAATTGCTCGACAGTAATTTGTTCACCCACCGTAATACTTATGCTATCTTGAGAGAAGCCTCTAGTGAAACCTATGGCCCCCGGGTCTATCTCTTATCATATGTGCTTTCAATCTACTTTTATTTGCATCTTTACTTTTTGCATCTATATTATAAAATACCAAAAATATATTTATCTTATCATACTATCTCTATCAGATCTCACTTTTGCAAGTGGCCGTGAAGTGATTGATAACCCCTTTATTGTATTGGTTGTGAGTTCTTTGTTTGTTTGTGTAGGTGCGTGGGACTTTTGAGGAGCCTCCTACTGGATTGATACCTTGGTTCTCAAAAACTAAGGGAAATACTTACGCTACTATTGCTGCATCACCCTTTCCTCTTCAAGGAAAACCAACGCAAGCTCAAGACATAGCAAGAAGGATTTCTGGCGCCGTTGCCGGGGAGGTCTTCTCTCAAGTCAAGACATACCAAGTACCAATCACGAACCTATCTCCCTCGCATTTACATTATTTGCCATTTGCCTCTCATTTTCCTCTCCCCCACTTCACCCTTGCCATTTTATTCGCCCTCTCTTTCCCAATCTCTCTCTCTCTCTCCTTTCGCTTGCCTTTTTCTGTTTGCTTGTGTGTTGGATTACTTGTTGCCATGGCGCAAGATAATACCAAATTGTGTGATTTCTCGAATACCAATAATAATGATTTCCTTAGTACTCCGATTGCTCCTCTTAATGATGTTGAGTCTTGTGAAATCAATACTGCTTTGCTGAATCTTGTTATGAAAGATCAATTCGCCGACCTTCCTAGTGAAGATGCCGCTACTCATCTAAGAAACTTTGTTGATTTGTGTGATATGCAAAAGAAGAAAGATACATATAATGATATTGTTAAATTGAAGTTATTTCCGTTTTCACTTAGAGATCATGCTAAAGTTTGGTTTTCGTCTTTGCCTAAAAATAGTATTGATTCTTGGAACAAGTGCAAAGATGCTTTTATCTCTAAGTATTTTCCTCCCGCTAAGATTATCACTCTTAGGAATGATATTATGAATTTTAAACAACTTGATCATGAGCATGTTGCCCAATCTTGGGAAAGAATGAAATTGATGATTCGCAATTGCCCTACTCATGGTTTGAATCTATGGATGATCATACAAATTTTTTATGCCGGTTTAAACTTTGCTTCTAGAAATCTCTTAGATTCGGCCGCGGGAGGCACGTTTATGGAAATCACGTTAGGAGATGCTACAAAACTTCTTGATAATAGTATGGCAAATTATTCTCAATGGCACACCGAAAGATCTTCTAGTAAAAAAGTGCATGCTATAGAAGAAATCAATGTTTTGAGTGGAAAGATGGATGAACTTATGAAATTATTTACTACTAAAAATACTCCTCTTGATCCCAATGATATGCCTTTGTCTACTTTGATTGAGAATAATAATGAATCTATGGATGTGAATTTTGTTGGTAGGAATAGTTTTGGAAACAATGCTTATAGAGGAAACTTTAATTCTAGACTGTTCCCTAGTAATTCCTCTAATAATTATGGAAATTCCTACAATAATTCTTCTGGTAATTTTAATAAAATGCCCTCTGATTTTGAGAATAGTGTGAAAGAATTTATGATTTCTCAAAAGAATTTTAATGCCTTGCTTGAAGAAAAATTGCTCAATGTTGATGATTTGGCTAGGAACGTTGATAGACTTTCGCTTGATGTTGATTCTCTTAAACTTAGATCTTCTTCCCCTAAGCATGATATCAATGAGTCTCTCAAAGTAATGAGAATTTCCATTGACGAGTGCAAGGAAAGAACCGCTAGATTACGTGCTAAGAAAGATAGTTTTATAAAGGCGTGTTCTTCTAGTTTCCATGAAAATAATGATGAGGATCTTAAAGTTATTGATGTGTCTCCTATTAGATCTATGTTTTGCAATATGAATCTTGATAATAATGGGACTGAGGATGAGTCAACTTTATTTAGAAGGCGTCCCAAAAATTCGGAGTTTTTAGATCTTGATGCTAAATTTGGTAAAAGTGGGGTTGGAGAGGTCATGACTTTAAATAGCATTGAACCCACTATCTCGGATTTCAAGGAATTTGATTATGATAATTGTTCTTTAGAAGGTTGTATTTCCTTGTTGCAATCCATTGTTAATTCTCCTCATGCTTATAGTCAAAATAAAGCTTTTACCAAACATATCGTTGATGCCTTGGTGCAATCTTATGATGAAAAACTTAATTTGGAAGTTTCTATACCTAGAAAAGTTGATGATGAGTGGGAACCTACTATAAAGATTAGAATTAAAGATCATGAGTGTTTTGCTTTGTGTGATTTTGGTGCTAGTGTTTCCACGATTCTGAAAACTTTATGTGATATTCTAGGTTTCCATGATCTTGATGATTGCTCTTTAAATTTGCACCCTGCGGATTCTACCATTAAAAAGCCATTAGGAAGGATCAATGATGTTCTCATTGCTGCAAATAGAAATTTGGTGCCCATAGATTTTATCGTTCTTGATATATATTGCAATCTTTCTTGCCCTACTATTCTTGGTAGACCTTTCCTTAGAACGATTGGTGCGATTATTGATATGAAGGAGGGGAATATTAGATTCCAATTTCCATTAAAGAAAGGCATGTATAACTTTCCAAGAAAGAAAGTCAAATTATCTTATGAATCTATCATGCGAGCTACTTATGAATTGAGTGCCAAAGATGGCACCACTTAGATCTATCTTCGCTTTTATGCCTAGCTAGGGGCGTTAAACGATAGCGCTAGTTGGGAGGCAACCCAATTTTCTTTATGTTTTTTTGTTCCTGTTTAGAAATAAATTTTGCATCTACTTTCTGTTTAGATGTGTTTTTATCTTTTAATTAGTGTTTGTGCCAAGTAGAACCTATAGGATAAACTATGATGATAGTTGATTTGATTATGCTGAAAAACAGAAAATTTGCGCTCACGAGAAAAAAATCAATAAATCACAGAAACGTTCTTTTGCATTGATTATTTTTGCTTCTGATCAATAAACAAATTTTCCAGTACTTACTATTTTGGTAGGAATTTTAGAGTTCCAGAAGTTTGCGTTAGTTACAGATTGCTACAGACCATTCTGTTTTTGACAGATTCTGTTTTTCGTGTGTTGTTTGCTTATTTTGATGCATCTATGGCTAGTATGTAAGGGTATGAACCATAGAGAACTTGGAATACAGTAGGTTTAACACCAAAATAAATAAATAATGAGTTCATTACAGTACCTTATGTGGTGGTTTTGTTTTCTTTCACTAACGGAGCTTATAAGATGTCCTGTTGAGTTTTGTGTTGTGAAGTTTTCAAGTTTTGGATAAAGCTTTTATGGACTATGGAATAAGGAGTGACAAAAGCCTAAGCTCGGGGATGACCATGGCACCACATATATTCAAGAATAGCCAAAATCCTAAGCTTGGGGATGCCTCGGGAAGGCATCCCCTATTTCGCCTTCGTTCATTGGTAACTTTACTTGGAGCTATATTTTTATTCGCCACATGATATGTGTTTTGCTTGGAGCGTCATGTATTATATTAGTCTTTTCTTTTTACCATAATCATCCTTGCTGTACACACCTTTTGGGAGAAGCCTATTTGATTATAATTTATTAGAATATGCTATGTGCATCACTTATATCTTTTGAGTTTGATAGTTTTTGCTCTAGTGCTTCACTTATATCTTTTAGAGCATGGCGGTGGCTTGATTTTATAGAAATTGTTAGTCTCTCATGCTTAACTTATATTATTTTGAGAGTCTTTTAGAACAGCATAGTATTTGCTTTGGTTACAAAATTGGTCCTAGAATGATGGGCATCCAAGTTGGGTATAATAAAAACTATCATAAGAAGTGAATTGGATGCTATGATCAACTTGATACTTGATAATTGTTTTGAGATAGGGAGGTAGTGATATTAAAGTCATGCTATTTGGGTGATTATGAATTTAAATAATGCTTGTGTTGAAGTTAGCAAGTCCCGTAGCATGCACGTATGGTTAAAGTTGTGTAACAAATTTGAAACATGAAGTGTACCTGGCTTGTGCATCCTTATGAGTGGCGGTCGGGGACGAGCGATGGTCTTTTCCTACCAATCTATCCCCCTAGGAGCATGCACGTAGTGCTTGATTTTTGATGACTTCTAAATTTTTGCAAGAAGTATATGAGTTCTTTTTGACTAATGTTGAGTCCATGGATTATACGCACTTTTACCTTTCCACCATTGTTAGACTTTTCGGTACCGTGCACTGCCCTTTCTCACCTTGAGAGTTGGTGCAAACTTCGCCGGTGCATCCAAACCCCGTGATATGATATGCTCTATCACACATAAACCTCCTTATATCTTCCTCAAAACAGCCACCATACCTACCTGTTATGGCATTTCCATAGCCATTCTGAGATATATTGCCATGCAAGTTTCCATCGTTCCATTCATCATCATCATGACATACTTAACTTTTGTCATATTGCCATTGCATGATCATGTAGTTGACATCGTATTTGTGGCAAAGCCACCATGCATTATTTTTCATACATGTCACTCTTGATTCATTGCACCATCCCGGTACACCATCGGAGGCATTATTTTAGAGTCATATCTTGTTCTAGTTTTGAGTTGTAATTCATATGTTGTAATCAATGAAAGTGTGATGACCTTCATTATTAGAGCATTGCCCAAAGAAAAAAAAGAAAAAAAGAAAGGCCAAAAGAAAAAAAGGCCCAAAATAAAAAAGAAAGAAAGAAAAAAAAGGAAAAAAGAAAAAGAAAAAAAAGAAAAGAAAAAATAAAATAAATAAAAAGGGCAATGCTACTATCTCTTTTTCCACACTTGTGCTTCAAAGTAGCACCTTGTTCTTCATGTAGTGAGTCTCATATATTGTGCTTCAAAGTAGCACCATGTTTTTCATATAGTGAGTCTCATAGGTTGTGTTTTTCATACTAGTGGGAATTTTTCATTATAGAACTTGGCTTGTATATTCCTACGATGGGCTTCCTCAAATGCCCTAGGTCTTCGTGAGCAAGCAAGTTGGATGCACACCCATTAGTTTTCCTTTTGTTGAGCATTCATTTATAGCTCTAGTGCATCCGTTGCATGGCATCCCTACTCCTCATGTTGACATCAATTGATGGGCATCTCCATAGCTCGTTGATTATCCTTGTCAATGTGAGACTTTCTCCTTTTTGTCTTCTCCACACAATCCCCATCATCATATTCTATTCCACATATAGTGCTATATCCATGGCTCACGCTCATGTATTGCGTGAAGGTTGAAAAAGTTTGAGATTATTTAAGTATGAAACAATTGCTTGGCTTGTCATCGGGGGTATAGAAGTTGGGAACATCTTTGTGTGACGAAAATGAAGCATAGCCTAACTATATGATTTTGTAGGGATGAACTTTCTTTTGCCATGTTATTTTGAGAAGACATGATTAACTTGATTAGTATGCTTGAAGTATTACTATTTCTTTTATCAATATGAACTTTTATTTTGAATCATTTGGATCTGAACATTCATGCCACAATAAATAAAATTACATTGAGAATTATGCTAGGTAGCATTCCACATCAAAAATTCTATTTCTATCATTTACCTACTCAAGGACGAGCAAGAATTAAGCTTGGGGATGCTTGATACGTCTTCAACGTATCTGTAATTTTTGATTGTTCCATGCTATTATATTACCCCTTTTGGATGTTTATGGGCTTTATTTTACACATTATTATCATTTTTGGGACTAACCTACTAACCGGAGGCCCAGCCCGTATTACTGTTTCTTTGCCTATTTCAGTATTTCGAAGAAAAGGAATATCAAACGGAGTCCAATCGGAATGAAACCTTCGAAAGCGTGATTTTTGGAACGAACGTGATCCAGGGGACTTGGAGTGCAAGTCAAGAAGCAGCCAAGGCGGCCACGATAGCGTAGGGCGCGCCCCTCCTATAGGGCGCCTCCCCTGTCTCGTGGGCCCCTCGGGCGGCCACCGACGTACTTCTTCCTCCTATATAAGCCTACGTACCCTGAAAACATCCAGGGAGCACCCGAAATAAAATTTCCACCGCCGTAACCTTCTGTATCCGCGAGATCCCATCTTGGAGCCTTTGCCGGCGCTCCGCCGGAGGGGGGATCGACCATGGAGGGCTTCTACATCAACACCATAGCCCCTCCGATGAGTTGTGAGTAGTTTACCACAGACCTTCGGGTCCATAGTTATTAGCTAGATGGCTTATTCTCTCTTTTTGGATCTCAATACAATGTTCTCCCCCTCTCTTGTGGAGACCTATTCGATGTAATCTCTTTTTGCGGTGTGTTTGTCGAGATTGGATGAATTGTGGTTTTATGATCAAGTTTATCTATGAGAAATATTTGAATCTCCTCTGAATTCTTTTATGTATGATTGAGTTATCTTTGCAAGTGTCTTCGAATTATCAGTTTGGTTTGACCTACTAGATTGATCTTTCTTGCCATGGGAGAAGTGCTTAGCTTTGGGTTCAATCTTGCGGTGTCCTTACCCAATGACAGAAAGGGTTGCAATGCACGTATTGTATTGTTGCCATCGAGGATAAAAAGATGGGGTTTATATCATATTGCATGAGTTTATCCCTCTACATCATGTCATCTTGCTTAACGCGTTACTCTGTTCTTTGTGAACTTAATACTCTAGATGCAGGCAGGAGTCGGTCGATGTGTGGAGTAATAGTAGTAGATGCAGGCAGGAGTCGGTCTACTTGTCACGGACGTGATGCCTATATACATGATCATGCCTAGATAATCTCATAACTTTTCGCTTTTCTATCAATTGCTCGACAGTAATTTGTTCACCCACCGTAATACTTATGCTATATTGAGAGAAGCCTCTAGTGAAACCTATGGCCCCCGGGTCTAGCTCTTATCATATTTGCTTTCAGTCTACTTTTATTTGCATCTTTACTTTTTGCATCTATATTATAAAATACCAAAAATATATTTATCTTATCATACTATCTCTACCAGATCTCACTTTCGCAAGTGGCCGTGAAGGGATTGACAACCCCTTTATTGCATTGGTTGCGAGTTCTTTGTTTGTTTGTGTAGGTGCGTGGGACTTTTGAGGAGCCTCCTACTGGATTGATACCTTGGTTCTCAAAAACTGAGGGAAATACTTACACTACTATTGCTGCATCACCCTTTCCTCTTCAAGGAAAACCAACACAAGCTCAAGACATAGCAGGCATAATTTCTGAAAGAGGTATTGAAGTTGATAAAGCTAAAGTTGATGCTATTGAAATGATGCCGAGTCCTAAGGACCAAAGGTATAAGAAGTTTCGTCGGTCATGCCAGTTTTTATAGGAGGTTCATTAAAGACTTCTCAAAAATTTCCAGGCCTCTGACTAATCTCTTACAAAAAGATGTTCCTTTTGTCTTTGATGATGATTGTGTAGAAGCATTTGAAATACTTAAGAAAGCCTTGATTTCTGCACCTATTGTTCAGCCACCTGATTGGAATTTACCCTTTGAAATTATGTGTGATGCTAGTGATTATGCTGTAGGTGCTGTTCTGGGACAAAGAGTTGATAAGAAATTAAATGTTATCCAGTATGCTAGTAAAACTCTAGACAGTGCCTAGAGAAATTATGCTACTACTGAAAAGGAATTTTTAGCGGTTGTATTTGCTTGTGATAAGTTCAGACCTTATATTGTTGATTCCAAAGTAACTGTTCACACTGATCATGCTGCTATTAAATATCTTACGGAAAAGAAAGATGCTAAACCTAGACTTATTAGATGGGTTCTCTTGCTACAAGAATTTGATTTGCATATTATTGATAGAAAGGGAGCTGAGAACCCCATTGCAGACACCTTATCTAGGTTAGAGAATGTTCTTGATGAACCACTACCTATTGATGATAGCTTTCCTGGTGAACAATTAGCTGTAATAAATGCTTCTCGTACTGCTCCATGGTATGCTGATTATGCTAATTACATTGTTGCTAAACTTATACCACCTAGTTTCACATACCAGCAAAAGAAAAAGGTTTTCTATGATTTAAGACATTACTTTTGGGATGACCCACACCTTTATAAAGAAGGAGTAGATGGTGTTATTAGATGTTGTGTACCTGAGCATGAACAAGAACAGATCCTACACAAGTGTCACTCCAAGGCTTATGGAGGGCACCATGCTGGAGATAGAACTGCACATAAGGTATTGCAATCCGGTTTTTATTGGTCTACTCCCTTCAAAGATGCATGTAAGTTTGTCTTGTCTTGTGATGAATGTCAAAGAATTGGTAATATTAGTAGACGTCAAGAAATGCCTATGAGCTATTCACTTGTTATTGAACCATTTGATGTTTGGGGCTTTGATTATATGGGACCTTTTCCTTCTTCTAAAGGATGTACACATATTTTAGCTGTTGTTGATTACATTACTAAGTGGGTAGATGCTATTCCAACTAGTAGTGCTGATCATAAAACTTCTATTAAGATTCTTAAAGAAGTTATTTTTCTGAGGTTTGGAGTCCCTAGATACTTAATGACTGATCGTGGTTCACATTTTATTCATGGTGCTTTTCGTCAAATGCTTGCTAAGTATGATGTTAATCATAGAATTGCATCTCCATACCATCCACAGTCTAGTGGTCAAGTAGAATTGAGTAATAGAGAGATTAAATTAATTTTGCAAAAGACTGTCAATAGATCTAGAAAGAATTGGTCCAAGAAACTTGATGCTGCATTATGGGCCTATAGAACTGCATATAAAAATCCTATGGGTATGTCTCCGTATAAAATGGTTTATGGAAAAGCATGTCACTTACCTCTCGAACTAGAACATAAGGCATATTGGGCTACTAAAGAGCTCAATTATGATTTCAAACTTGCTGGTGAGAAGAGGCTTTTTGACATTAGCTCACTTGATGAATGGAGAACCCAGGCCTACGAGAACGCCAAACTGTTTAAAGAAAAATTTAAAAGATGGCATGACAAAAGGATACAAAAGCGCGAGTTTAATGTAGGTGATCATGTTTTGCTATACAACTCTCATTTGAGATTTTTTGCAGGAAAACTTCTCTCTAAATGGGAAGGTCCTTACGTTATCGAGGAGGTCTGTCATTTTGGTGCCATAAAAATCAACAACTTCGAAGGCACAAATCCGAAGGTAGTGAACGGTCAAAGAATCAAACATTATATCTCAGGTAATCCCATAAATGTTGATACCAATTATTGACACCGTAACCCTAGAGGAGTACATAAGGGACACTGTCCAGAACGTTTCAGACTCCGAAAAGGAATAGGTATGTGGTACAGTAAGTAAACCGACTCCAAAACAATTCTAATAGCATTTTTTCTCCATTTTGGAATATTTAAGAAAATCGGAAAATAAGAAGTAATCCGGAAAGGACACGAGGCATCCACGAGGGTGGAGGGCGCGCCCCTTGCCTCGTGTTCCCTCCGGACTCCGTTTTCTTGCATGATACTTCTTTTGGTCGGTAAAAATTAATTATATAATCTCCCGAAGGTTTTGACCACCGTACTACGACAAAATCCTCTGTTTTGTTTTGAGCTGTTTCTGCAGCAGATCTAGAGGAAGATGTCTTCTCAAGAGTCAGTCGGGGAGAGTCGGGTATCTAACCGGACACTGGGGCCAAGAGCAAACAGCGATGCTGACCGCTTTGGGCCATCAACGGAGGAAGAGATGGAGGCCGACTTAAAAAGGATAGATGCTATGGAGGAGGATCAAGAAGTTACTTCTCGTCTCCAAGCCAGATTTATGATGGAGGAACTCCAGAGCTCAGCAATTCCAAATTCCGTCATCCCTCCCAATGCTAGATTTCTTTCTTATGAAAATATAAAAAAGAGTGTTACTTGTTCTCCCGCAGCTATGCAACATCCATGGGTGAAAGAAGCTTTAACTGTCGCGGATAAACTCCTTAAGGAAACAATGGATCTTAAGCAGCAAGTCAATAAGCTCGAGGAAGAGAACCGTATCCTAAGGGGCATCATCGCCCAGAATATTACATCACCACCTCCGAAGAAAGAGACATAAACACATGGGTATGGGCACTCCCCTTGGCAACTGCCAAGCTTGGGGGAGGTGCCCCGGTATTGTATCACCATCACACTTCTATCTTTACCGTTTTTCTTACTTTGATCCTTTTGGTTATATCTTGATCTAGTAGAATAAAGTTTTAGCATGGTCTAGATTTGAGTTTTGTGTTGATCCCTATCTATGTAATCGAGTCCGTGAGCTATATATAATAAAGATTAGTTTTGAGTCAAGGGCTTGGCTATCTTGCTATGATCTTGAGGGAATAAAAGAAAAAAGAAAGAATAAAAAGAAATAAAAAGATCATATTGATCTTATGGGGAGTAATGACTTCACATATAAAGAGTATGATGAATAAAAGTTGTTGAGAGTTGACAAACATAGTTTTGGTCATTGTTGCAATTAATAGGAAGTAATAAAGAAAGAGAGGTTTTCACATATAAATATACTACCTTAGACATCTTTTATGATTGCGAGCACTCATTAAAATATGACATGCTAAAAAGTTGATGTTGGACAAGGAAGACAACGTAATGGGTTGTGTTTTCTTATATCCGACATAAAGTATATTGTCATGGATCATCCAACATGTTGAGCTTGTCTTTCCCCCTCATGCTAGCCAAATTCTTTGCACCAAGTAGAGATACTATTTGTGCTTCCAAATATCCTTAAACCCAGTTTTGCCATGAGAGTCCACCATACCTATCTATGGATTGAGTAAGATCCTTCAAGTAAGTTGTCATTGTTGCAACCAATAAAAATTGCTCTCTTAATATGTATGATCTATTAGTGTGGAGAAAATAAGCTATATACGAGCTTGTGATATGGAAGAAATAAAAGCGTCTGGCCGCATAATAAAGGTCCCTATCACAAGTGGCAATATAAAGTGGCGTTCTTTTGCATTAAGTTTTGTGCCTCCAACCTTAAAAGCACATGACAACCTCTGCTTCCCTCTAGGAAGGGCTTATCTGTATTTTTGTCTTCTACCTTACATAAGAGTCATGGTGATCTTCACCTTTTCCTTTCTACACTTTATCCTTTGGCAAGCACTATGTGATTGGAAAGATCCTAATATATATATATATATATATATATATATATATATATATATATATATATATCCAATTGGATGTGGGGTTTCATAAAGCATTATTGTTGACATTACCCTTGAGGTAAAAGGTTGGGAGGTAAAACTATAAGCCCCTATCTTTCTCTGTGTCCGATTGAAACTTCATACCCATGAGTATCGCGTGAGTGTTAGCAATTGTGAAAAGTTAAATGATAGTTGAGTATGTGGACTTGCTGAAAAGCTCTTATATTGACTCTTTCCGATGTAATGATAAATTGCAATTGCTTCAATGACCGAGATTATAGTTTGCTAGTTTTCAATGAAGTTTCTGATTCATACTTTAGATTGTGAATAGATTGTTACTTTGAGCATAATAAATCATATGAAAATGTATATATTGATGTTCTAAGAATGATCAAAATGCCCTCATGTCCGTATTTTATTTTATCGACACCTCTATCTCTAAACATGTGGACATATTTTTTGATTTCGGTTTCCGCTTAAGGACAAGCGAGGTCTAAGCTTGGGGGAGTTGATACGTCCATTTTGCATCATGCTTTTATATCAATATTTATTGCATTATGGGTTGTTACTACACATTATGACTCAATACTTATGCCTTTTATATCTTATTTTACAAGGTTTACATGAAGAGGGAGAATGTCGGCAGCTGGAATTCTAGGCTGGAAAAGGAGCAAATATTAGAGACCTATTCTGCACATCTCCAAAAGTCCTGAAACTCGACAAAAGTTAGTTTTGGAATATATTAAAAGTATTGGGCAAAGAAAGCACCAGAGGGGGCCACCCACCGTCCACGAGGGTGGAGGGAGCGCCCTACCCCCCTGGGCGCGCCCCCTGCCTCATGGGCCACCTGGCAGCCCCCCGATGCCCATCTTCTGGTATATGGTGTCTTTTTCCCTGGAAAAAAAATCATAAGAAAGCTTTCGGGATGAAGCGCCGCCGTCTCGAGGCGGAATCTTGGCGGAACCAATCTAGGGCTCCAGTGAAACTGTTCTGCCAGGGAAACATCCCTTCGGGAAGGAGAAATCATCGCCATCATCATCACTATCAATCCTATTATCGAGAGGGGGTCAATCTCCATCAACATCTTGTGACAGCCTGGTTTTTGCCCTCTTTTCTTTGCTTGATTTTTAGCTGAGTTGATTTTGGGTTTGGAGTTTTGAATCATTTCATTTGGACTTAACCACTTGGGTATCCCTTGATTTTCACCCAAGTGTTCCCTCTCCTCCTCAAAGCCATCATTTCACCCCTGGCCAACCCAACAATATTGCTTGGAATATTTTTCTTAAATGAAAAATATTCATTTTGGCCTCGAAAACCCTAGCTAACTCATTGAGCTCCAAAAAAACCCTAATATTTCTGGCCCCAAAAATCCTGAGAAAAATCCCAATTATTCTTTGGACCCTAGGGCACATTCCTGACCAAAAATATTTCACCACTCTTCAGAATATTTTGGCTATAGAAAATTAAATCACTTCTGGGCTGAAATGGTAGGTTCTACAGCAACTACCTTTTTACTAGCTCCAATGTAGCTGGTTTTCCCTGAGCTTATTTACCTTAGTAAGAGACAGTAAAACCCCAAAGCTCAGCCCTTGAATCCCTGTGGTTTGACCTCAGTAACTCCACAAAGTTTCTGTCCAGTAACTTAACCTCATCACCATTTTACTTCTACTGCACCTGGAACCAAACCGAGCCATGGCAACACCTCAGTTTACTAAGGACTACACGCCAGACATCCTTGTTAGTGCGTAGGTGGCATGATGTCACGGTCCATGCGGTGACCGCATTCGTCTGAGCATGCTGGCATGCCAAACGCGCGCTTTGCGCGTCGCCAGCACCTCTGTTGAGCGCGTGCTCGTTGCTCGGCTAGCCAGAGCGTGTCCCCCTCGCCACCATCCTCGTCTCCACCTCCATAACTCCACCTGCCACTCGCCAACGCCGGAGCTCGCCGCAGCGAGCACGGGCACGGTCCGGCCAACGGCACAGTGTGCGTGCACTGTGTTCGTCTCTTTCCCCCTCGATCCTGTGCTCGTCTGCGCCCGCATACAGTGGCTGCGTGACCTCCGTCGCCTTCTCCATCGCTCTCTGGCAACGTTCATCGCCAGGCGCTGAGGACAGGTGTTCTCCGGCAGAGCCCGAGCCCTCCTCGCCGCCCCGCCTATAAAAGCCCCCCCTCCCAGCCTCCTGGAGCATCGCAACCACTCTCACTCCCTCCTAGAGCCATAGAAGCCGCAGCCCGACCGGGCAGGCTGCGGGCTGCCGTCCGGAGCCGAGCTCGCCGGCGATCCCCTCTGGATCGTTCCCGCAGCTCCGGCCCCTCCCAAGCCAAGGCGACCCCGCCAGGGCCTCCGCCTCTCCTCCGTGAAGCCAACGCACCTAGCTAGAGCCCCTGGAGCCGCCCCAAGCCGCCGTCTTCTTCAACTCCGGCAACCTCCGCCCTCTGTCGCCGCTGGAGAGGTCAAATCCGACGCCGTCCGGCCACCGTTAGCCACGCTACGGGTACGGGCAGGTGCGCAATCGTCTTCTCTGTCGATCCCTCCTCTAGTTTGCCTCCAAGAAGTCTCACGCCGGCGTGAGCTCCGGCGAAGCGCCGCGCCTCTCTGTTTCCCTCTCCCCTCCCTCCGGCCTGACTAGCGGGGCCCGCTAGTCAGCCACTCATTACGCGCGCGAAGCGGTATGAGTGGTGGCGCCCCGGGAGATTACGCCTTCGACGTCACCCCCCTCTGTTTATTATTTCAAATTCATTTAAATTCCAGGAGACTTCAAATGGCCATAACTTTTTATCTACAAGTCCAAATGCAGTGATTCTTTTTGCATCGTGTTCTGTGTCCAAAAATCTAACAGCACCCAAAAGATGGGATTTTTCCTTGCTGTCTAGATTTTCTGGCAATTTTCAGAAGGTTTCTTGATATTTTCTTTTTGTGGTTTTGAATATTTTCAGCAGAGCCAGCTTGTCTTGAGGATCACCAGGAGCTTTGTGAACCTCATCAGTACTAAGGCAAGCCACAGTAACATTTTCATGGTGCCACTTCAATATTTATGATTTTCATACTTGAACTTATGAATATTGATGCATTTAAATTAGTTATATAATAAATATATTCTGTTATATGCTTGTTATGTTAAAATACTTGAACTTCAGAATGTTTGAAGTAAATATTGTTGGCAAGATAAGGAGAACTTAGTTGCAAGTAATAAATAAATAATATGGTCATAGAGTTTGATGAGTAGTTTAAATATTATTTTGCATGATGAATAATGATGAGAATGCTAGAAATGGTTCTGGTATAAGTAAAGTGAGATTTTAACCAGAATAGTAGCATGTGTTGATGATGGCTCCGTAGGAGCGTGGTTGGTGCAGTTGTTTGCACGATTATGTGATGCATATGTTAAGTGATGCATAGTATGGCATTATGACACCGGTTATTTTTCACATTAAGTTGAACCTGATTAATAATTCAACTTGAACATGTTGTTGACCGGGTCGTGGTGCCGCTGAAACGAGTCTTTCCCAGTGCAACCACATTTGCCGGTATGGGACGGCCTTAATGCGTTTCATTGTCGTGCCTCTGGTCGGTGCCTCCATTTAGGGAAGGTTATGGGCGTGCTGTACCCTGGCCCGGTAGGCAAGCATAACCTTGTGAGCCCGTTGTTAAGTTAATTTTGGTACCGGGTCCCAGAGTGGATCGTGGCCACGATGGTGGTCGAGGTGTCTGGAGGTAGACACGGGGCCACCCAGGACTAGCCCATTGGGGTCTGAGTCGGAAGGGCCGGGAGAGTGTCATGACAATGAAATGGTTTCGTCGGAACGCCGTTGGTCCACCCGAATGGGAGTGCGAGGCCATGGGTTCCGTAGTGTGGGTACAGTGTTTTTAATCTATCGATAGCCGAGTCCACGGTTACGGACACGCTCGAAAGTAGGGTACACCATGGGTCAACACTTAATAAATATGCACAATAAATTGCACTAAGGATGGCAGTGAGGCCATCGTTTGAGTTGGCCACGAGTTGGTCGGGTTGTGATTGCCGTAAGGATCACGGGCCACGAGTTGGTCGGGTTGTGATCGCCGTAAGGATCACGGGCCACGAGTTGGTCGGGTTGTGATCGCCGTAAGGATCACGGGCCACGAGTTGGTCGGGTTGTGATCGCCGTAAGGATCACGAGTGTGTTTTTGGTATTATCATGTTTATTGGTCACATCTGGTAAGCAAGTCGGGAGAATGAGTACCTGTTGAGCATAGTCACAGCATGTTGGATATATGGTTGCATTGTTGTTTAATTGGTAAAATATCATGATATTGTATGTCATCATGTTTATGCTTATTGTGAGCTTGCAAGTACATTCAATGTACTGACCTGGCGTGTCATGCCAGATTTCAGGAAAGTCCCGTTGGAAAGGAGTGCTGTCCGAGTCTAGACCGTGTCCACGTCGGTGTCCTTGTGCTATGGAGTCCCGCTACGACGTTGTTCCGCTGCCGAGTAGTTGTCATGATCGAGGCCCCTTTATGTTCACTAAATAATGTACATATTGTTCAGCCGCACCGTGTGTGCCGCTTGGCCTCGCTAACTGTTGTAATATGAACTATGCTCCGCTAGCATGAATAAAGCGGTTGTTTTCTGTACCATGTTGTTGTGTGTTGCCAGAAGACAAGGTCTCTGGGCTGGCAATGCAAGGTAAACCGGTCGCTCTGAGCCGGGGTGCCACAACGCTTGGTATCAGAGCCGCACTGACTGTAGGCCACGCTAGACTAAGCCGAGTTAACTGGACGCTAGATACGAGTTGTAGCTGAGTGTCGGTAATAACTGTAGCTGGTTGTTGCATTGCTTGCACTGATTATATTTTTCTATGCTAACCTGCTAATGGTTGTGAGTGTAGATGGCTCCGGTGCTGTATCCGTGCCAGTTGCAGCTGATGCCGTACACGTCGCCGCATCTCCTTCGTAACGTGTGGCGTCGGCTGTACCCTCACAGAGACGATCCAGTCTATCGTGTGTACCGGGAGCGCCTAGCTGACTCAGTGTATGAGTATCACGCCGTGGTTACTCTGCGCACCAGTTCCGATTCCGGCTCTTACACTCGTACCTCTCGTAGCGGCTATGCTTCTTCCGCTTCTTAGGCTGTCCAATTTGCTGCATTCGAGGTACTTGTTGAGCGCCGCTACAACGAGGTCCGGATGCAGAATCACCCAGGTTTCCATTACTACCCTTCTCTCCACGATAATGGTTGTGTTCGTTTCCCTATCATTGATCCGGAGTCTGATAGTGTAGCTAGCCACCTTTCTCGCTACATCATTGCCAGCTATCTTCTGAACTACGAGCTGGCTTGTGAGCTGAGTCGTACCCGTACTGCTTTAGCCGCTACTTCAGTCTCTGCTCGCTCAGCCACTACTTCTCCATCCATAGGATTTATTCTCTACGCTCCTGCCAGTTCTAGATCCCCTGTTTCTCCGGTTACTCCCCCGAGTATCTCGGGCACCGCGACTGCGAGTCTACCTAGTGCTCCAGCCGAGTGGGTTTCACTCCTCGCCACTCCTGCAGCCCTGATGGTCCACCCTCCACCTGCCACAGAGGGAGAGCCCTCGAGGCAGCATCGTCGTGTCACTTTTAACCCAGAGGTCTCCGTTAACCCCATCAGTTCTGGATCCGAGTCCGCTTTAGGAGAGGACCCCGCAGCGCCAGCAGAGCAGTAGAGCTTTCGTGTATTCTCAATCATCAGGATGGAGTACAGATGTAGTCGTACGAGTTATGATGTTTCATTTCATGTATGAGAGTAGTTGGACCTGGCATCTTGTTATCTTTCATGTACGAGTCTATGTATAATTATGTTGGATTTTATTTTATTTGTCGTATTTTCATCGTCTTTTCGGTTTCGCTTGGTTTTATTGCTAGCTTCTCCCCAGTTTTTGTTGAATGCTTCTCATCTCGATTGCATTGACATGGGAAAAATCATATGAGGATGATGCGGGGAGGCTGCAGTAGCAACGTTCGCGATGGTTCCCCTGTTCGGCGTTCCGCACGACAGGTAGGACAATCACCCGAGCCGTACGTTCCACCACCGCCAAATTGGCTCTCCACCGAGCAAATTATGCGTATGTTCGAGGAGCGATGAAATAACGATCTGATGGAAATATTCAGAAGTATTCAAGCAATGGTTGGACAAAATGGAAATCAGCCTGCCCCTCACTCCAAGCTATCTGATTTCTAGAGGACTAAGCCTCCCAGTTCTAGTCGGGCCATTGATCCCTTGGATATAGATGATTGGTTAAGAACTATGGAAAAGAAACTTGAGGTTGCTCGAACTGATGAAGAGGATAAAGTTCCATTTGTAACACATTATCTGGAAGGTGCTGCTGCTATATGGTGGGAAAATTAGAAAGCCATAGGGACTGAGAATGAAGCAATTACCTGGTCAAGATTCAAGGAGCAATTCCGGAAATATCACATCCCTGCGGGAATTATGAAGACCAAGCAGCGTGAATTTCTCGTGCTCCTCCAAGGAAGTCAGTAAGTGGGAGAATATTTGTAGAAATTCAATCACCTGTCACGTTAGTCTCAATATGACGTGGCCACTGAATAAAGGAAGATGGACAGATTTCTTGGTGGATTAAACCCGCAACTTCGCTGTGCTCTTAGTGTGTTCGATTTTCCAGATTTCCAAACCATGGTGAACAAGGCTTTCATTATTGAAAGGGAACACAAGCTCGTGTAAGATATTAAGTCTGCCCATAATGATCACAAGCACAAGTTTGAGCCCAAGAAGGAAATACAACCAGTGCAGAAGGTTCGTACCTGGCAGCCAACTCCGGTGGCATACCAGCCTAGTTGGCAACAAAATGTTAACAAAACCACCACACAAGTCAATAAAGACGTGCTCAACCCAGTTACGGAAAATCGATTGCACAACAATTCCTGTTACAATTGCGGACATTTTGCCAAATAGTGTCCCAAGAACAACCGGACCAATGCTACGTTCAAGCCTCAAATCCATTATCTGGAAGCCGGTCCAAGTCAGCACGACGTCATGGGATACATTCATCACATTTCAGCCGACGAAGCCCAAGAAAATCCCGAAGTTGTCATTGGTATGTTCCCTATTAATAACATACATGCAGTAATTTTATTTGACTCTGGGGCTTCCCACTCTTTTATTTCTCGGAGTTTTGTTGCCCAAAACAAATTCCCTTGTTCACTTTTGGGCAAGAATATGCTAGTACAAACCCCGGGATCTCTTATTCAAAGCAATCTTGTCTGCCGCAATCTGGAAGTCAGTATCAACGGAATCCGTTTCCCAACGTCTTTGATACTTATTGAGTCTGATAAATTGGATGTTATCTTCGGTATGAATTGGCTGACTCAGTACCAAGTATGCATAAACTGTGCGACCCGAGAAGTCAACTTGACCGGACAAGATGGGCAAGCTACCAAGTTTATTGCTCGTAGAAGCATACCCTCCAAGGAAATGGTTTTTACAGCAATAGCAGAAATGGAATTAATTCCGGTGGTCAGTGAGTTTCCCGATGTATTCCCAGAAGAACTGCCAGGCATGCCACCTGACCGAGAGCTTGAGTTTGCAATAGAACTTGTGCCCGGAACCACACCAATACACAAGAAATATTATCGAATGCCGTCATCCGAATTGGTGGAGCTAAAGAAACAGCTCGATGAAATGCTCCAAAAAGGATATATCCGCCCCAGTTCCTCGCCATGGGGATCACCCGCTATTTTTGTGGACAAGAAAGATGGCAGCCTTCGTATGTGTGTGGACTACCGACAGTTGAATGATGTCACGATCAAAAACAAATACCCTCTGCCAAGAATTGATGATTTGTTTGATCAGCTCAGTGGAGCCAAGGTATTCTCAAAGATTGATTTGCGGACTGGATATTACCAGCTCAAAATTAAAAAGGAGGATATTCCCAAGACCGCGTTCACCACTCGCTACGGTCTCTATGAATATAACGTCATGTCCTTCGGCATCACCAACGCCCCCGCCTTCTTCATGCACATGATGAATAAAGTATTCATGGATTTCCTCGATAAGTTCGTGGTCGTCTTCATCGATGATATACTTATTTACTCAAGAAGTGATGAAGAGCATAAAGGACACCTCCGCGCAGTGTTACAACGACTCCGTGAGCACCAGTTATACGCCAAATTCAGTAAATGTGAGTTTTGGCTCAAGCAAGTTGGATTCCTCGGGCATGTACTATCCGCTGAAGGTATAGCCGTGGACCCAAGCAAAGTAACAGATGTGCTTGACTGGTTGCCACCCGCCATCGTATCTCAGATTCGGAGTTTTCTTGGATTAGCCGGATACTACCGTCGTTTCATTGAAGGGTTCTCCAAGATTGCTAATCCCATGACGGAGCTGCTCAAAAAGAATAAGAAGTTTGAATGGACTTCAGACTGTGAGAAAAGTTTCACCGAGTTAAAGAAACGCTTGACAACTGCGCCAGTATTAACACTTCCAGATATCTACCGCAGCTTTGACGTATACTGCGACGCTTCCCGGCAAGGACTTGGATGCGTGCTTATGCAAGTTGGTAAGGTAGTAGCTTATGCCTCAAGGCAGCTACGACCTCATGAAGGAAATTACCCCACTCATGATTTGGAATTGGCCGCGGTAGTCCATGCTTTAAAAATTTAGAGACACTACCTCAATGGGAAAAGGTGCCAAATTTTTACCGATCACAAAAGTCTCAAATATATATTTACTCAGCCGGATTTAAATCTCCATCAACGAAGATGGCTTGAGTTGGTCAAGGATTATGATCTTGGAATAAATTATCATCCGGGTAAGGCCAACGTGGTTGCCGATGCACTCAGTCGAAAGCCCGTCAGTTTAAACGTCATGTTGGAATCATTGCCTTCCGAACTTAAAGAAGAGATTGCTCAGCTCAACCTGGTCATAGTTGAGGCTAGCCTTTCCAATATCCTGATAGTTACCCCTACTCTTGAGGAAGAAATCCGTAAGGCCCAGTCAGGCGATGCCGATCTGCAGAAATGCATCAAGTCATCCGATTTCTCGAAGGATCAGTGCGGTACCCTCCGATTCAGGGGAAGGATTTGTGTGCCTAATCAAGCTGACCTAAAGCAGAAAATTTTGTCAGAAGCCCATGAATCCTCGTATTCAATCCACCCGGGAGGTACAAAAATGTATGAAGACCTTCGACAAATATTCTGGTGGGATGGAATGAAGAAAGACATTGCGTATTTCGTGGCGTGTTGCGACATATGCAACAAAGTTAAGACAGAACATCAGAAACCAGCCAGACTTCTCCAACCACTGCCCGTGTCACAATGGAAATGGGATGATGTCTGTAAGGAATTCATCACAGGACTACCCAGGACCCGCCGAGGCAATAATGCGATCTGGGTCATAGTGGATACATTAACCAAGGTAGCCCACTTCCTCCCAGTCAAAACCTCATACCGAGCAGATGAGCTTGCCCGACTGTATGTATCCAGGATTGTCAGTTTGCATGGAGTTCCCTGAACCATCACTTCTGACCGAGGTTCGCTTTTCACCTCTGCTTTCTGGTCCCGTCTCCATCAGGCCCTCGGGACAGAGTTAAAATACAGTACTGCTTATCATCCTTAGATGGATGGGCAAATAGAAAGAGTAAATCAGATACACAAAGATATGCTTCGAGCCTGTGTTTTGGCCCAAGGATCCCAATGGGAAGACTGCTTGCCGTACGCCGAGTTCTCGTATAACAATGGGTTCCAGACCAGTTTAAAGATGTCACCATATGAAGCCTTGTATGGCCGTAAGTGCCGCACTCCATTAAATTGGTCTCAAACCGGAGATAGTCGTATTTTCGGAACAGATCTCATGCTAGAAGCCGAAAAGCAAGTCAAGGAAATTCGAGACAGATTACAACTGGCCAAGTCGTGATAGAAAAGTTATTACGATGCAAAGCACAAGCAGATCAGTTTTGAACCCGGAGAACATGTCTACCTTCGAGTCACACCCATGAAAGGAATAAAGAGGTTCCAAACTCGTGGAAAATTGGCAACCAGGTTTATTGGTCCATTTCCCGTTATGACGCGAGTGGGTGCTGTGGCATATCAGCTGGAACTGCCCCTGAACTATCAGACGTGCACAACGTGTTCCATGTTTCACAACTGCGACGGTGCATCTCACCACCCGAGAAAAAGACCGTTTTGGCAGAGATAGAGCTGACAAAGGACTTGACCTATGAAGAGAGGCCGGTGAAAATTTTGGATCAGATGGAAAGGGTCACTCGCAGTAAATCACGAAAGTTTTACAAGGTTCAATGGATGCATCATACCGAGTCAGAATCAACCTGGGAATCAGAAGAATTTCTAAGGGCATGTTATCCAGAATGGTTTTCCCAAGCAACCGAATCTCGAGGACGAGATTCATTCTAAGTGGGGGAGGTTTGTGACAGCCTAGTTTTTGCCCTCTTTTCTTTGCTTGATTTTCAGCTGAGTTGATTTTGGGTTTGGAGTTTTGAATCATTTCATTTGGACTTAACCACTTGGGTATCCCTTGATTTTCACCCAAGTGTTCCGTCTCCTCCTCAAAGCCATCATTTCACCCCTGGCCAACCCAACAATATTGCTTGGAATATTTTTCTTAAATGAAAAATATTCATTTTGGCCTCCAAAACCCTAGCTAACTCATTGAGCTCCAAAGCAACCCTAATATTTCTTGCCCCAAAAATCCTGAGAAAAATCCCAATTATTCTTTGGACCCTAGGGCACATTTCTGACCAAAAATATTTCACCACTCTTTGGAATATTTTGTCTACAGAAAATTAAATCACTTCTGGGCTAAAATGGTAGGTTCTGCAACAACTACCTTTTTACTAGCTCTCATGTAGCTAGTTTTCCCTGAGCTTATTTACCTTAGTAAGAGACAGTAAAACCCCAAAGCTCAGCCCTTGAATCCCTGTGGTTTGACCACAGTAACTCCCCAGAGTTTCTGTCCAGTAACTTAACCTCATCACCATTTTACTTCTACTGCACCTGGAACCAAACTGAGCCATGGTAACACCTCAGTTTACTAAGGACTACACGCCAGACATCCTTGTTAGTGCGTCGGTGGCCTGATGTCACGGTCCACACGGTGACCGCGTTCGTCCGAGCATGCTGGCATGCCAAACGCGCGCTCTGCGCGTCGCCAGTGCCTCTGTTGAGCGCGTGCTCGCTACTCGGCCAGCCAGAGTGTGTCCCCCCTCGCCACCATCCTCGTCTCCACCTCCATAACTCCACCCTGCCGCTTGTCGACGCTGGAGCTCGCCGCAGCGAGCACGAGCACGGTCCGGCCAACGGCACAGTGCGCGCGCACTGTGTTCGTCTCTTTCCCCCTCGATCCTGTGCTCGTCCACGCCCGCGTACAGTGGCTGCGTGACCTCCGTCGCCTTCTCCATCGCTCTCTGGCACCGTTCGTCGCCGGGCGCCGGGGACAGGTGTCCTCCGACGGAGCCCGAGCCCTCCTCGCCGCCCCGCCTATAAAAGCCCCCCCTCCGCAGCCTTCTGGAGCATCACAAACCCACTCTTACTCCCTCCTAGAGCCATCAGAAGCCGCAGCCCGACCGGGCAGGCCGTGGGTTGCCGTCCCGGAGCCAAGCTCGCGCGCGATCCCCTCTGGATCGTTCCCGCAGCTCCAGCCCCTCCCAAGCCAAGGCGACCCCGCCAGGGCCTCCGCCTCTCCTCCGTGAAGCCAACGCACCTAGCTAGAGCCCCTGGAGCCGCCCCAAGCTGCCGTCTTCTTCAACTCCGGCAACCTCCGCCCTCTGTCGCCGCTGGAGAGGTCAAATCCGATGCTGTCCGGCCACCATTAGCCATGCTACGGGTACGGGCATGTGTGTAATCGTCTTCTCCGTCGATCCCTCCCTCTCGTTCGCCTCCAAGAAGTCTCAACGCCGGCGTGAGCTCCGGTGAAGTGCCGCGCCTCTCTGTTTCCCTCTCCCCTCCCTCCGGCATGACTAGCAGGGCCCACTAGTCAGCCACTCATTACGCGCGCGAAGCGGTCTGAGTGGTGGCGCCCCGGGAGATTACGCCTTTGACGTCACCCCCTCTGTTTTTTATTTCAAATTCATTTAAATTCCAGTAGCATTCAAACAACCACAAATTTTTACCTGAAAGTCCAAATGCATTGATTCTTATTGCATCGTGTTCTGGTGTCCAAAAATCTAACAGCACCCAAAGGACGGGATTTTTCCTTGCTGTCTGGATTTTCTGGCAATTTTCAGAAGGTTTCTTCATATTTTTTTTTGGTTTTGAATATTTTCAGCAGAGCCAGCTTGTCTTGAGGATCACCAGGAGATTTGTGAACCTCATCAGTACTAATGCAAGCCACAGTAATATTTTCTTGGTGCCACTTCAATATTTATGATTTTCATACTTGAACTTATGAATATTGATGCATTTAATTTAGTTATATAATAAATATATTCTGTTATATGCTTGATATGTTGAAATACTTGAACTTCAGAATGTTTGAAGTAAATATTGTTGGCAAGATAAGGAGAACTTAGTTGCAAGTAATAAATAAATAATATGGTCATAGAGTTTGATGAGTAGTTTAAATATTATTTTGCATGGTGAATAATGATGAGAATGCTAGAAATGGTTCTGGTATAAGTAAAGTGAGATTTTAACCAGAATAGTAGCATGTGTTGATGATGGCTCCGTAGGAGCGTGGTTGGTGCAGTTGTTTGCACGATTATGTGATGCATATGTTAAGTGATGCATAGTATGGCATTATGACACCGGTTATTTTTCACATTAAGTTGAACCTGATTAATAATTCAACTTGAACATGTTGTTGACCGGGTCATGGTGCCGCTGAAACGAGTCTTTCCCAGTGCAACCACATTTGCCGGTATGGGACGGCCTTAATGCGTTTCATTGTCGTGCCTCTGGTCGGTGCCTCCATTTAGGGAAGGTTATGGGCGTGCTGTACCCTGGCCCGGTAGGCAAGCATAACCTTGTGAGCCCGTTGTTAAGTTAATTTTGGTACCGGGTCCCAGAGTGGATCGTGGCCACGACGGTGGTCAAGGTGTATGGAGGTAGACATGGGGCCACCCAGGACTAGCCCGTTGGGGTCTGAGTCGGAAGGGCCGGGAGAGTGTCATGACAATGAAATGGTTTCGTCGGAACACCGTTGGTCCACCCGAATGGGAGTGCGAGGCCATGGGTTCCGTAGTGTGGGTACAGTGTACTAACCTCTGCAGAGTGTTTTTAATCTACAGATAGCCGAGTCCACGGTTACAAACACGCTCAAAAGTAGGGTACACCATGGGTCAACACTTAATAAATATGCACACTAAATTGCACTAAGGATGGCAGTGAGGCCATCGTGTTGAGTTGGCCACGAGTTGGTCGGGTTGGGATCGCCGTAAGGATCACGGGCCACGAGTTGGTCGGGTTTTGATCGCCGTAGGGATCACAGGCCACGAGTTGGTCGGGTTGTGATCGCCGTAAGGATCACAGGCCACGAGATGGTCGGGTTGTGATAGCCGTAAGGATCACGAGTGTTTTTTTGGTATTATCATGTTTATTGGTCACATCTGGTAAGCCAGTCAGGAGAATGAGTACCTGTTGAGCATAATTGTAGCATGTTGGATATATGGTTGCATTGTTGTTTAATTGGTTAAATATCATGATATTGTCTGTCATCATGTTTATGCTTATTGTGAGATTGCAAGTACATTCAATGTACTGACCTGGCGTGTCATGCCAGATTGAAAGTCCCGTTGGAAAGGAGTGCTATCCGAGTCTAGACCGTGTCCACGTCGGTGTCCTTGTGCTATGGAGTCCCGCTACGACGTTGTTCCGCTGCCGAGTAGTTGCCATGATCGAGGCCCCTTTATGTTCACTAAATAATGTACATATTGTTCAGCCACACCGTGTGTGCCGCTTGGCCTCGCTAACTATTGTAATATGAACTATGCTCCGCTAGCATGAATAAAGCAGTTGTTTTCTGTACCATGTTGTTGTGTGTTGCCAGAAGACAAGGTCTCTGGGCTGGCAATGCAAGGTAAACTAGTCGCTCTGAGCCGGGGTGCCACACATCTTGACCAGCACCATCTCCTCTCAAACCCTAGTTCATCTCTTGTATCCAATCTTTGTCTCAGAACCTCAGATTGGTACCTGTGGGTTGCTAGTAGTGTTGATTACTCCTTGTAGTTGATGCTAGTTGGTTTATTCGGTGGAAGATCATATGTTCAGATCCTTTATGCATATTAATACCCCTCTGATTATGAACATGAATATGATTTGTGAGTAGTTACGTTTGTTCCTAAGGACATGGGAGATGTCTTGTTATAAGTAGTCATGTGAATTTTGTATTCATTCGATATTTTGATGAGATGTATGTTGTCTTGCCTCTAGTGGTGTTATGTGAATGTCGACTACATGACACTTCACCATTGTTTGGGCCTAGGGGAAGGCATTGGGAAGTAATAAGTAGATGATGGGTTGCTAGAGTGACAGAAGCTTAAACCCTAGTTTATGCGTTGCTTGGTAAGGGGCTGATTTGGATCCATATGTTTCATGCTATGGTTAGGTTTACCTTAATTCTTCTTTCGTAGTTGAGAATGCTTGCGAGAGGGGTTAATCATAAGTGGGATGCTTGTCCAAGGAAGGGCAGTACCCAAGCACCGGTCCACCCACATAATAAATTATCAAAGTAACGAACGTGAATCATATGAGCATGATGAAAACTAGCTTGATGATAATTCCCATGTGTCCTCGAGAGCGGTTTGCTTTATAAAGAGTTTGTACAGGCTTGTCGATTGCTACAAAAAGGATTGGGCCACCTTTCTGCACCTTGTTTACTTTTGTTACTTGTTACCCGTTACGAATTATCTTATCACCAAACTATCTGTTACCGATAATTTCAGTGCTTGCACAAAATACCTTACTGAAAACCGCTTGTCATTTCCTTATGCTCCTCATTGGTTTCAACACTCTTACTTATTGAAAGGACTAGGATAGATCCCCTATACTTGTGGGTCATCATCGATCCTTGGTGATCCAACAACGAGCTCTCAATGAAATCACCAATGTGGGTGTTAATACTGGCAGATCTCTGGTAGGGGGCTCGAGTTGTTAGATCAGATCGATGGGTAACAGGAGAAGAACATATATGGGATTTACCCAGGTTCGGGACTCTCTATGGAGGTAAAACCATAAGTCCTACTCTTGTTTATATTATGAAAGTATCGAAGTACATAGTAGATCTACCTCGAGATCGTAAGTTGTGGTCTAAACCCTAGCGGTATGATGAATTAATGGGTGTCTAGATGGATCCCCTTTATGGACTAACCCTCCTGGCTTATAGGCACCAGGGGTATCTAGGGTTACACATGGTCAGTTGCCATCTAATACCATACATGTCGAATCTAAATATGCTTGAAGTACATGCCAAGTCTTCGGCCGCCACACTTCGAGGGTGTTCAGAGTCTTGCTTCCTTAATCTGTCGGTAGTCCCGTCCATACATTAGTCCGGCAGGGCTAGGACCCCCTAGCCCAGGACACCATTAACCATCTCGCGGAGAAAAAAAGAGAGAAGGAAGTATCATGTTTTACGATACAGAGCCGCCACCACCTCCTATTCTTCACCGGGAGAGCTGATCTGGAGTCTGTTTAGGGATCCGGAGGGTGGAATTTGTCGCTCGTTGTCGTCATCAACCCTGCTCCATCAACAATTCCACGATGCTAACCACCGAGAGTGAGTAATTTCTTCTTAGGCTTCCTGGACGGTGATGATTTGGATGATATTTGTTATGTAATCGAGTCAATTTGTTAGGGCTTGATCCCTAGAATCCACTATGTTCTGAGATTGATGTTGTTCTAATTTTGCTATGCTTAATGCTTGTCACTAGGGCCCGAGTGCCATGATTTCGTATCTGAACCCTCCATGTTTTCATGAATATATTTGAGTTCTTGATCCTACCTGCTAGTTATATACACTTGTTATTGTTCTGATACGTAGACCCCAAAGTGACAATAGTTGGGATACTCTCTGGGGATGACTGTAATTCGAGGAGTTCATGTATTCACCATGTGTTAATGCTTTGTTCCAATTCTCTATTAAAAGGAGGCCTTAATATCCCTTAGTTTCTTATGGACCCCGCTACCACGGGAGGGTAGGACAAAAGATGTCATGCAAGTTCTTATTATAAGCACGTATGACTATATACTAAATACATGCCTACATTACATTGATGAATTAGAGCTATTGTGTATCGCTCTAGATTGTGACTGTTATATGATGAATGTCATCCAACACAAATATCCATCGTTCATCCAATGCCTACGCTTTTCTCATATTGGTTTTGCTAACTTACTTTTGTTGCTACTACTGTTACAATCATCACAAACTACTACTGTTACTGTTCATGCTACTGTTGCTACTACCAAAACTATCAAACTACTATGCTACTAAACACTTTGCTGCAGAGAGATAATTTCCCGGGTGTGGTTGAATTGATGATAACCCACAAGTATAGGGGATCACAACAGTTTTCGAGGGTAGAGTATTCAACCCAAATTTATTGATTCGATACAAGGGGAGCCAAAGAATATTCACAAGTATTAGCAGTTGAGTTGTCAATTCAACCACACCTGAAAGACTTAATATCTGCAGCAAAGTATTTAGTAGAAAAGTAATATGGACGTAACAGTAATGGTGGTAAAAGTAACAGTAGCAGTTTTGTAGTGATTGTAACTTAGCAAAGATCGATGTGTGAAAAGCTCGTAGGCATTGGATTGACAATGATAATTGTGTTGGATGATATTCATCATGTAGCAGTTATAACCTAGGGTGACACAGAACTAGCTCCAATTCATCAATTTAATGTAGGCATGTATTCCGTATATAGTCATAAATGCTTATGGAAAAGAACTTGCATGACATCTTTTGTCCTACCCTCTCGTGGTAGCGGGGTCCTAATGGAAACTAAGGGATATTAAGGCCTCCTTTTAATAGAGAAATGATACGTCTCCAACGTATCTATAATTTTTGATTGTTCCATGTTGTTATATTATCATTCTTGGATGTTTTACAATCATTTTATATTATTTTTTGGTACTAACCTATTGACATAGTGCAAGTGCCAATTGCTATTTTCTGCATGTTTTTTACATCGCAAGAAATCAATACCAAATGGAGTCCAAATGCAGTGAAACTTTTTGTTGATTTTTTTGGACCAGAAGACATACAGTGGGACAAAGAAGTACCAAAGAGGGAGCCCGAGGTGAGCACAAGACACAAGGGAGCGCCTGGAGGCCCAGGCACGCCCTGGTGGGTTGTGCCCACCTTGGTGGCCTCCTGAACCACCTGTTTGCTCTATAAATACCCCAATATTCTAGAAACCCTAGGGGAGTCGACGAAAATAATTCCAGCCGTTGCAAGTTCTAGAACCACCAAATCCAGTCTGGACACCATCACAGAGGGGTTCATCATGTCCATTGGCGCCTCTCCGATGATGTGTGAGTAGTTCTTTGTAGACCTACGGGTCCGTAGTTAGTAGCTAGATGGCTTCCTCTTTCTCTTATGATTCTCAATACAATGGTCTCTTGGAGATCCATATGATGTAACTCTTTCTTGGTGTGTTTGTTGGGATCCGATGAACTTTGAGTTTATGATCAGATCTATCTTTTTATCCATGAAAGTTATTTGAGTGTTCTTTGATCTCTAATATGCATGATTTCTTATAGCCTCGTATTTCTTCTCCAATATTTGGGTTTTGTTTGGCCAACTTGATGTATTTATCTTGCAATGGGAAGAGGTGCTTTGTGATGGGTTCGACCTTACGGTGCTTGATCCCAGTGACAGAAGGGGACCCGACACGTATGTATCATTGCCATTAAGGATAACAAGATGGGGTCTGTTTCTACACAAATAGGTCTTGTCTACATCATGTCATCGTTCTTATTGAATTACTCCGTTTCTCCATGAATTTAATACACTAGATGCACGCTGTATAGCGGTCGATGTGTGGAGTAATAGTAGTAGATGCACACAGGAGTCGGTCCACTAATCTTGGACGTGATGCCTATATATTGATCATTGCATAGATATCATCATGATTATTTGAAGTTTTATCAATTGCCCAACAATAATTAGTTTACCCACCGTTTGCTATTTTTCTCGAGTGAAGCCACTAGTGAAACGTACGGCCCCCAGGTCTCTTCTTTATTATATTTGCCTTCGCGATCTATTTTTATTTGATTTTATTTTCAGATCTATTAAACCAAAAATACAAAAATACCTTGCCGCAATTTTTACTTATTTATTTTATCTCGCATTCCCACACGATCTATCTATCAATTTATTACAACTTTCTAACGACCATTTGCCAATTTCTGGCGGCGTTACCCAAAAGGGATTGACAACCCCTTTAATACGTCGGGTTGAGAGTATTTGTTATTTGTGTGCAGGTGCCGTTCATGTAGTGTTGCGTGGTTTTCCTACTGGTTCGATAACCTTGGTCTCATCACTGAGGGAAATACCTACCATTGTTGTGCTGCATCATCCCTTCCTCTTTGGGGAAATACCGACATAGTTCAAGCAGACGTCAAAAGGAAGGAACAAAGCATTAGCACTTAGTGAATACATGAAATCCTCAAACTACGGTAATCACCGGAAAGAATCCCAATTATTGTCACCTTGGGGTATGTGGATCATAATTCGTAATAGGTGTCTACAACTTGCAAGATAGGATCAAGAACACAAATATATTCATGAAAGCATAATAGGTTCAGATCTGAAATCATGGCACTCGGGCCCTAGTGACAAGCATTAAGCATAGCAAAGTCATAACAACATCAATCTCAGAACATAGTGGATACTAGGGATCAAACCCTAACAAAACTAACTCGGTTACTTGATAAATCTAATCCAACCCATCACCGTCCAGCAAGCCTATGATGGAATTACTCATGCACGACGGTGAGCATCATGAAATTGGTGATGGAGGAAGGTTGGTGATGATGATGGCAACGAATCCCCCTATCCCCCTCTCGGGAGCCCCGAACGGACTCCAGATCAGCCCTACCGATGAAGAACAGGAGGCAGCAACGGCGGCTCCATATCGTAAAACGCGATGAATCCTTCTCTCTGATTTTTCTCTCCCCGAATACGGTTATATAGAGTTGGAGTTAGGGTCGAGGAGGTCCAGGGGGCCACAAGCCCTCTAGACGCACCCCAGGGGGGCGCCCCCAGGACCACCTATGGTAACTTCTTGCGCTAGTATTTTTTATATATTCCACAAAAATTCTCCGTAGATTTTTAGGTCAATCCGAGTACTTTTATTTCTGCAAAAAAATAACACCATGACAATTCTGCTGAAAACATCATCAGTCCGGGTTAGTTCCATTCAAATCATGCAAATTAGAGTCCAAAACAAGGGCAAAAGAGTTTGGAAAAGTAGATACGATGGAGACATATCAAGTCCCCCAAGCTTAACCCATTGCTTGTCCTCAGACAATTCAGTTGACAAACCGAAAGTGACAAAGAAAAACTTTTACAAACTCTGTTCTATCTTGTTGTTGCAAATATGTCTAGCCAATATTCAGGTTTTCAGCAAAGGTTATGAAGTAACCATATTCACAATAACCTTTAGGTCTCACATTTACTCATATCAATGACATAATCAACTAGCGAGCAATAATAATAAACCTCGGATGACAACACTTTTTCAAAACAATCATGATACAATATAACAAAATGGTATCTCACTAGCCCTTTCTGGGACCGCAAAACATAAACGTAGAGCACCCCTAAAGATCAAGGACTGACTAGACATTATAGTTCATGGCAAAAGAGATCCAGTCACACTCATACTCAACATCAATTAAAAACAAAGCATACAAATGACAATGGTGCTCTCCAACTGGTGCTTTTGATGAGAAGATGATGACTCAACAATAAAATTATGTAGATAGGCCCTTCGCAGAGGGAAGCAGGGATTTGCAGAGGTGCCATAGCTCGAGCTTTTTGTAACAGAGGTGAATATAATTTTGAGCAGTATGCTTTCATTGTCAATATAACAACCAAGAGATCTCACTATCTTCCATGCTAGATACATTATAGGCGGTTCCCAAACAGAAGGGAAAAGTTTTTATCCCCCCTCCACCAACAATCACACTCCACAGCTAGCCGAATCCACGAGTACCATCCATACCAACAACAGTCCTGGGGGAGTTTTCTTTGATTATTATATTTTGATTTGATTTAGAGCATGGAACTGGGCATCCCGAATACCAGCCACTTTTCATGAATGACAAGTGAATAAACACTCATCGTGAGAATAACCCACCTAGCATGGAAGATACTAACAACCCCAGTCACTACATGAGTGATTCGGGCATACAAAACATATTAGTATTTGAAGGTTTAGAGTTTGGCACATGCAAATTTACTTGGAACGACAAATAAATCACATATAGGTAGGTATGGTGGACTCATATGGAACAACTTTGGGTTTAATGAAGTGGATGCACAAGCAGTATTCCCGCTTAGTACAAGTGAAGGCTAGTAAATAGATTGAGGAGCGACCAACTAGAGAGCAACAACGGTCATAAACATGCATTGAGGTTAACCAACATTGAGTGAAAGCATGAGTAGGATATAAATCATCATGAATGTGAGTATCGTGGAGACTATGTTGTTTTTGTTTCAATTACTTGCGTGAACATGTGCCAAGTCAAGCCACTTGAATCATTCAGAAGAGGATACCATCCTATCATACTACATCCTAACCATTTTAAAAGCATGTTGGCACACAAGATAAACCGTTATCCACTCCTAGCTAATTAAGCATGGCATGAGTAACTATAATCTTTAATTGTCATTGCAAACATGTCTCATTCAGAATAGGTTGAATCAAGAACGATGAGCTAATCATATTTACAAAAACAAAATAGGTCGACTTTGTACCAGTTTTTCTCCATCTCAATTGTTTCATCATATATCGTCATTATTGTCTTTCACTTGCACGGCCGAACGGTGTGGATAATAATAAGAGTGCACATGCATTGGACTAAGCTGGAATCTGCAACCATTTATTCAAAGGAGAAGACAAGGTAACATGGGCTCTTTGTTAGATCAACAATAATGCATATGAGAGTCACTCAACATTTTTAATCGTGGTCTTCTCCTTTCGACCCAAAGAAAAGAAAAGAATTTCAAAGAAACACACCGAAATGTTTTTGGAGTTTTTGTTTTTCTGAAGAAAGTAAAAAAGAACGAGAAAGACTATTTACATGGGAAAGCTCCCAACAAGCAAAAGAAGAATGAGAAATCTTTTTGGGTTTTCTTTTAATACTACCACTAAATAAACTGAAAAGAAAAACTAGAAAGAAACGATAACTTTTTTTTCAATTTTCTCAAAGTTTTTCAAACACACAAGAAGAAAGCAAGAAAGAATAAACTAACATGGATAATACAATGAAAAAGGATGAACACTAACAACTAGAATGAATGTGTGAACGTGAATGTAATGTCGGTGAGAAATACGTACTCCCCCAAGCTTAGGCTTTTGGCCTAAGTTGGTCTATGGCCATGGCTAGCCAGGGTAAAATCCAGGGTTGTAGTTGGGGTTGTACTCGATTGCAGCTGCCACCGCCTGGCGAGCTGCCTCATGAAGGCGAGAGGTCTCCCTCGCTCTCTTGTGCTCGGCTGCCTCCTCTCTAGTTATGCAGTATCTTTGTTTTACCTAAAATTCAAAGAAGGCAGAAGTAGGAAGTGTAATATGGACAACGCGCTGCCTGTCAAAGATTAGTCTGTACTGAAAAGGTAACTCGCCTCTCTTAATAAATTGGCAACGTATTATAGCATCATAGTCAAGAAAAGCAGGTGGTAACTGAGGATCATTTTCTCTTATGGGAACACCAAGATATGTAGCTAAACAAGTGGCATAAATTCCACCAAAGAAATCCCCATCTTTGGTGTTATTATGTAACCAACATGCAATGATAGCCCCCAAATTAAATCATTTTTCATTCATTACTGCGCTCTTGAGAACCATGAGATCGGAGGCGCAAAGGTGGCTATGATCATGTTTACCATTCATGCATTTACCTATAAAGGGAGCAAAGTAGTGTAAAGCAAGAAAGTGAATGCTCCCTATGGTAGCTTGTGTTATGGTTCTGGTTTCACTTACAGTAATGCTAGCAAGGAACTCAGAACAATCAGATTTACGAGGCTCAGTACAACTGCCCTATTGCGGGATTTTGCGTGCATCATTAAAATCTTCAAGGTCCATTGTAAATGATTTATCATAAAGATCAAATAAACTGAATGCATATTGCGCTGGACAGAATACTTAAATTTCCTCACAAAGGAATTAGTAAGGTTGTAGTACCGAGGACACCTATCTGACATGAAGTCTGTCAGCTTGGTGTTATGCACATACGCATAGAATTCATCCTTAAAACCAACATGAGTCATTTAATGATCCAACGACCATTCGCAAGGTTGCATTGAGGCCTCCCTTGGTGGCGCGAGATCAGGCTCACGTATTGCGGACCTTGCGGATTTCTTCTACGAGGAACCACCTTTGAACACTTTCCTCAACATTTTCTTTCTCTGAAAAATTTCTGAAATTTTTAGTGACTCAAAATAAAAGTGAACAAAATTCAACATGATTGATAGAAACTACTCCCACAAGTGTCTAGAGGCTATATCATGCAACAAAACTACTTTGGACCATATAAATTTGACATGCAAGATCAAGAACAAGCTCACCACAACAGCAAAAAATTGCAATATATAAAGCACTAGAACAAAACTAATTGGACCATTGGAGGAGTCACATACCGAAGAACAATCTCCCAAAATAGTTTCGAAAACAAAGCTTCGAGCAAGGAGATCGAAAATGGCAGCAAAATGAGCAAGAACACGGGTCTGAGCAATGGGGGGGTTTTTTCTGGAGGAAGACGAAGTGAATGGGTGCTGGCATAACTTAGGGGGGCTCACGTGGGACCCATAAGCCCTGTAGGCGCGCCCATGCCCACTGGTGCACCCCACACTATGTTTTCAGTGCCAAAAATTCTTATATATTCTAGAAAAAATCATACTTATTTTCAGGGCATTTGGAGAACTTTTATTTTTTGGTCATTTTTATTGCACGGATAATTCAGAAAACAGAAAATTAATAGTATTTTTGCTTTATTTATTCTAAGTAACATAAAGTAAGAAGTAGGTAGAGAAGGTTGTGTTTACTAAATTCATCCATCTCATGCCCGTCCAAAGGAATCCATTAATAATTTTGATCAAGTCTTGTTAACAAACTTCTTCCCAATGACATGAAACTAGAGAATCTTCGTATAATACTAGGTTAGCTCAACGGGGACATGTGGTATAGAAGGTTGTGTTTACTAAATTCATCCATCTGATGCCCGTCAAAAGGAATCCATTAATAAGGTTGATCAAGTCTTATTAACAAACTTCTTCCGAATGACATGAAACCGGGGAATCTTCGTATAACACTTAGTTACCTCGACAGGGACATGCGTGTCCCCAACAATAAGAATGTCATATTTCTTTTTGACAATAGGAATAGGGAATTCAAAACCTCCAATAGCAATAGTTGAAATTTTTCCAATAGAATTGATACTATTAACTTGAGGTTGTTTCCTCGGGAAGTGTACCGTATGCTCATTACCATTTACATGAAAAGTGACATTGCCTTTGTTGCAATCAATAACAGCCCCTGCAATATTCAAAAATGGTCTACCAAGGATGATTGACATACTGTCGTCCTTGGGAATATCAAGAATAACAAAGTCTGTTAAGATAGTAACATTTGCAACTACGACAGACACATCCTCACAAATACCGATGGGTATAGCAGTAGATTTATCGACCATTTGCAAAGAGATTTCAGTGCGTGTCGACTTATTCAAATCAAGTCTACGATACTAAAAGATGACACGTCTCCAACGTATCTATAATTTTTGATTGTTCCATGCTATTATATTATCATTCTTGGATGTTTTACAATCATTTTATAGCAACTTTATATCATTTTTTGGGACTAACTTATTCACATAGTGCCCAGTGCCAGTTGTTGTTTTTTACTTATTTTTTACTTCGCAGAAAATCAATACCAAATGGAGTCCAAATGCAGCAAAACTTTTTGGAGAATTTTTCTAGGCAAGAAGAAACAGGATGGGCCAAAGAAGTACCAGAGGGGTGCCCCGAGGGGGGCACAACCCACTTGGGCGCGCCTGGGGGCCCAGGCACACCCTGGTGGGTTGTGCCCACCTCGGTGACCTCCCACACTACCTCTTTGCTCTATAAATACCCTAATATTTCAAAAACCCTAGGAAAGTCAAGGAAACACAATTCCAGCCGACACAAGTTCCAGAAACCACAGATCCAATCTAAACACCATCATAGAGGGGTTCATCATCCTCATTGGTGCCTCTCTGATGATATGTGAGTAGTTCATTGTAGACCTACGGGTCCGTAGGCAGTAGCTATATGGCTTACCCTCTCTCTTTTGATTCTCAATACAATGGTCTCTTGGAGTTCTATTTGATGTACATAACTCTTTTTGCGGTGTGTTTGCTGGGATCCGGTTAAATTTAAGTTTATGATTAGATCTATGTTTTTATCCATGAAAGTTATTTGAGTCTCTTGATCTCTTATATGTATGATTACTGATGTCTGCTTGAACTACATTGGTATTTCCCCAAAGAGGAAGGGATGACGAAGCACAACGACGGTAGGTATTTCCCTCAGTGATGAGATCAAGGTTATCGAACCAGTAGGAGAACCACACAACACTACGTGAACGACACCTACACACAAATAACAAATACTCTGACGTATTAAAGGGGTTGTCAGTCCCTTTCGGGCAATGGTGCCATAAATTGGCAAGTAGACGAGATAAAAATATAATAGATTGGTTAAATAGATCTCGCGGGAACGCGAGATAAAATAAATAACAATAAATTGCAGCAAGGTATTTTTGTAATTTTGGTTTAATATATCTGAAAATAAAAGAAAATAAAAATAGATCGCGAAGGCAAATATAATAAAGAAGAGACCCGCGGGCCGTAGGTTTCACTAGTGGCTTGCCTCGAGAAAAATAGCAAGCGGTGGGTAAACGAATTACTGTTGGGAAATTGATAGAACTTCAAATAAACATGACTATATCCAGGCAATGATCGTTATATAGGCATCACGTCCAAGATTAGTAGATTGACTCCTGCCTGCATCTACTACTATTACTCCACACATCGACCACTATCCAGCATGCATCTAGTGTATTAAGTTCATGAAAAAACGGAGTAATGCAATAAGAATGATGACATGATGTAAACAAGATCTATTTATGTAGAAATAGACCCCATCTTGTTATCCTTAATAGCAATGATACATACTTATCGTTTCCCCTTCTGTCACTGGGATCAAGCACCGTAAGATCGAACCCATCACAAAGCACCTCTCCCCATTGCAAGATAAATAGATCAAGTTAGCCAAAGAAAACCGAAATATCAGAGAAGAAATATGAGGCTATAATCAATCATGTATATAAGAGATCAAAGAAGACTCAAATAACTTTCATGGATAAAAACATAGATCTGATCATAAACTCAAAGTTCATCGGATCCCAATAAACACACCGCAAAAAGGCTTAAATCATATGGATCTCCAAGAGACCATTGTATTGATAATCAAGAGAGAGAGGAAGCCATCTAGCTACTAACTACAGACCCATAGGTCTATAATGAACTACTCACGCATCATCGTAGAGGCACCAATGGAAGTGGTGAACCCTCCGTGATGGTGTCTAGATTGGATCTGGTGGTTCTGGACTCTAGGATGGTTGGAATTGATTTCTGTCGAGTCCCCTAGGGTTTCTAGAATATTGGGGTATTTATAGAGCAAAGAGGTGGTACGGGAGGCCAACAAGGAGGGCACAACCCACCGGGGCGCGCCATGGTCGGTTGTGCTCCCCTCGGATCTCCCCTCAGGTGCATTCCTGGCCCACAGGATGTCTTCTGGCCCAAAAAAATCCACAGAGAGTTTTGCTGCGTTTGGACTCTGTTTGGTATTGATTTCTTGCGATGTAAAAAACATGCAGAAAACAACAACTAGCACTGGGCACTATATCAATAGGTTAGTACCAAAAAATGATATAAAATGACTATAAAATGATTGTAAAACATCCAAGAATGATAATATAACAGCATGGAACAATCAAAAATTATAGATACGTTGGAGACGTATCGGCATCCCCAAGCTTAATTCCTTCTAGTCCTCGAGTAGGTAAATGATAAAAACAGAATTTTTGATGTGGAATGCTGCCTAACATGTTCATCACATTTTCTTTTCTTTATAGCATGGACATTTGGACTTTTCTATGGTTCAAAGCAATAGTCTAGGTTTGACAGGAAGACTTTAATACTCAAGCATACCAACAAGCAACCATGTCTTTCAAAATATCAACATTAAAGCAAGTTATCCCTAGTTCATTATGCTCAATCATTGATCCATTCATGAAACACACTCGAATATTAGCTACACCCAATGCTAAAATACGATCATAGTGCCCCTTAGTTGGTTCTTTATAAGAGAAGATGGAGACTCAAATTCAAACTAAAATTTGCATAAATTAAAAGAAAGGCCCTTCGCGGAGGGAAGTAGGGATTTGTAGAGGTGCCAGAGTCCAAACACACTTTTCCCACCAACGAAAACGACTTAGAGCTCCCAATACTTTCCATGCTAGATACATCATAGGTGGTTCCCAAATAGAAATAAAGTTTTTTCCTTTTTCCACCATTACTTTCACTTTCCATGGCTAACCGTATCCACGAGTGCCCTCCATACCAACACTTTGCAAGGAATTTATTATTTGACAACATAAAGTAAATTCATTTTTCATTTCAGGACTGGGCATCCCTAATACCTTTGCCGTACTCTTGTGCAATGATAAGTGAATAAACACTCATTATGAGAATAACACATCTAGCATGGAAAATATTGGCCACCGCTCACCGCCTCGCGAGCGGTAGAGCACACAAAAGAGAAATTTATTTTGAAAACTAGAGATGTCACATGCAAATTTGCTTAGAATGACATGAAATACCGCATATAGGCAAATATAGTAGACTCATATGGCAAAACTGGTTTAAAGGGTTTTGGATGCACAAGTAGTAATCATACTTAGTGCAAAATGAAGGCTAGCAAAAAGATTGCGAAGCGACCAACCAAGAAATGAAAAATCTCGTACCCAAGCATTAAGCGTAAGTACCACCGAATAATGCACCACAAGTAGGATATAAATTTCATTGCATAACTATTGACTTTTGTGCTTGCATAGGGAATCACAAACCTTAACACCAATATTCTTACTAAAGCACAATTACTCATCAACATGACTCACATATCATATTGTCATATCTCAAAACCATTACTAAGAATCAACTTTATTTTTTCCAATGATCTGCATGGATTTTTTATTGTATCCTCCTTGGATATCTATCACTTTGGGACTATTTTCATATGTTGCTTTTGATAAGCTCAAACAAATTTAAGTGAACAACATGAGCATAATATTTCTTTCTCTCAAAATAATCTAAGTGAAGCAAGAGATAATTTGTACTAACTCTAAAATAAATCTAAGTGAAGCATGAGAGCATTTCTTAAAAAATAACAAAGCACACCATGCTAAAAAAGATATAAGTGAAGCACTAGAGCAATTCCATGGCTCTAAAAAATTTAAGTGAAGCATAGGAGCAAGCATATCATAATTTTTGGCTCTATCAAGAAGGTATGTACAACAATGATTCAAGACTTAAAACACAAATCAAAACAAGCAAAGACTTGTATCATACAAGACGCTCCAAGCAAAACTCATAATATGTGACGAATAAAAATATAGTTCCAAGTAAAATACCGATGGTTGTTAGAAGAAAGAGGGGATGCCACTCGGGGGCATCCCCAAGCTTAGTTGCTTGCAACTTCTTGAATATCATCTTGGGGTGCCTCGGGCATCCCCAAGCTTAGCCTTTTGCTAATCCTTATTCCTTCATCCATCGTAAGATCACCCAAAACTTGAAAACTTCAATCACACAAAACTCAACAAAACCTTCATGAGATCCGTTAGTATAAGAAAGCAAACCACTACTATAATTATTGTTGAAAACCCATTCATATTTTATTTTTGCATTATGTCTACTGTATTCCAACTTTTCTATGGAAAAAACTCATCAAATAAAACCACATAATCACCAAAACAAGCACACAACGCAAAGAAAACAGAATCTGTCAAAAACAGAACGGTTTGTAGCAATCTGACTATTTCGAATACTTATGTAACCCCAAAAATTATGAAAAATTAGGATGACTTGAGTAATTTGTTTATTAATCTTCTACAAAAAGAATCAACTCAAAAGCTCTCTATGAAAAATAATTTCGTTAGTGCAAAAGTTTTTGTTTTTCAGCAAGATCAAATCAACTTTCACTCAAATCATCCCAAAGGCCTTGCATGGCACAAACACTAATTTAAACCACAAAAACACATCTAACCAGACGCATAATTATGTATTTTACTGAAAATAGCAAGAAAACCAAAAAACAAAAAGATACAAGTTGGGTTGCCTCCCAACAAGCGCTATTGTTTTATGCCCCTAGCTAGGCATAACGCATAGGATCTAAGTTTTGTCATCTTTGGTTCTAGATCCATATGATGCCCTCATGATTGATTCATATTGTGGCCTAATTCTTGTTCTAGGGAAGTGTTTCATACCCTTGCTTAGTGGAAATTGAAATTTAATATTGCCTTCTTTCATATCAATCACGACACCAATAGTACGTAAAAATGGTGTACCAAGAATAATTGGACAAGACGGATTGCAATCAATATCAAGAACAGTAAATCTATGGTCACATAATTCCTATTTGCAAAAATAAGAACATCATTAATTCTTCCCATAGGCTTTTTAATAGTATAATCCGCCAAGTGCAAATTTAAAGAGCATTCTTCAATAGTGGTAAGACCAAGCACATCACATAAAGATTTCGGAATTATAGAAACACTAGCACCCAAGTCACATAAATCAAAACACTAATAATTTTTAATCTTGACTTTGATGGTAGGTTCCCATTCATCATTTAATTTTCTAGGAATTGAAATTTCTAATTCCAACTTTTCTTCAAAAGCTTTCATCATAGCATCAACAATATGTTTAGTAAAAGCTTTATTTTGTTCATAAGCATGGGGTGAATTTATCATGGATTGCAACAAAGAAATACAATCAACTAAAGAGAAACTATCATAATTAAAGTCTTTGTAATCCAAAATAGTGTGCAAATCACTAGTTAAAGTCTTGACCTCTTCAAACCCACTTTTATCAATTTTCTCAACAAGATTTTCACCCTCCAAATCATAGGGATGCCTTCTAACTAAAGTGAACTCTTCTCAAGTCCCTTTTTCATCAATCTTAATTTTACTAAACAAAGAATCAATAGAAGAAACTGTTGGGAACGTTGCAGAAAATAAAATTTTTCCTACGGTTTCACCAAGATCCATCTATGAGTTCATCTAAGCAACGAGTGAAAGGAGAGATGCATCTACATACCACTTTGTAGATCGTGAGCGGAAGCATTCAAAAGAACGGGGTTGAGGTAGTCGTTCTCGTCGTGATCCTATCACCGGAGATCCTAGCGCCGAACGGACGGCACCTCCGCGTTCAACACAAGTATGGTCAGTGTGACGTCTCCTCCGGCTTGATCCAGCAAGGGGGAAGGAGAGGTTGCTGATGATCCAGCAGCACGACGGCGTGGTGGTGGATGCAGCAGAACTCCAGCAGGGCTTCGCCAAGCTGCTGCGGGAGGAGGACGGTGTAGCAGGGGGAGGGAGGCGACAAGACTTGGGTGCGGCTGACCTCCCCCTGCCCTCCTTTATATAGGCCCCCAAGGGGGGGCGCCGGCCCTGGGAGATTCAATCTCCCAAGGGGGCGCCGGCCAGGGGGGGGGGGTGGAGTGCCCCCCAAGGCAAGTGGTGCGCCCCTGCGCCCCCACCTAGGGTTTCCAACCCTAGGCGCAGGGGGGGGGAAAGGGGGGGGCGCACCAGCCCACTAGGGGCTGGTTCCCCTCCCACTTCAGCCCACGGGGCCCTCCGGGATAGGTGGCCCACCCGGTGGACCCCCGGGACCCTTCCGATGGTCCCGGTACAATACCGGGTGACCCCGGAACTTTCCCGATGGCCGAAACAGCACTTCCTATATAGTTTTCTTTACCTCCGGACCATTCCGGAACTCCTGTGACGTCCGGGATCTCATCCGGGACTCCGAACAACATTTGGTTTGCTGCATACTCATATTCATACAACCCTAGCATCACCGAACCTCAAGTGTGTAGACCTTACGGGTTCGGGAGACATGCAGACATGACCGAGACAGCTCTCCGGTCAATAACCAACAGCGGGATCTAGATACCCATGTTGGCTCCCACATACTCCTTGATGATCTCATCGGATGAACCACGATGTCGAGGTTTCAAGCAACCCCGTATACTATTCCCTTTGTCAGACGGTATGTTACTTGCCCGAGACTCGATCGTCGGTATCCCAATACCTCGTTCAGTCTCGTTACCAGCAAGTCACTTTACTCGTACCGTAATGCATGATCCCGTGACCAGACACTTGGTCACTTTGAGCTCATTATGATGATGCACTACCGAGTGGGCCCAGTGATACCTCTCCATCATACGGAGTGACAAATCCCAGTCTCGATCCGTGTCAACCCAACAGACACTTTCGGAGATACCTGTAGTGCACCTTTATAGTCACCCAGTTACGTTGTGACGTTTGGTACACCCAAAGCACTCCTACGGTATCCGGGAGTTACACGATCTCATGGTCTAAGGAAAAGATACTTGACATTGGAAAAGCTCTAGCAAAACGAACTACACGATCTTGTGCTATGCTTAGGAATGGGTCTTGTCCATCACATCATTCTCCTAATGATGTGATCCCGTTGTCAACGACATCCAATGTCCATAGTCAGGAAACCATGACTATCTGTTGACCAACGAGCTAGTCAACTAGAGGCTTACCAGGGACGTATTGTGGTCTATGTATTCACATGTGTATTACGATTTCCGGATAATACAATTATAGCATGAATAAAAGACAATTATCATGAACAAGGAAATATAATAATAATCCTTTTATGCCTCTAGGGCATATTTCCAACAGTCTCCCACTTGCACTAGAGTCAATAATCTAGTTACATTGTGATGAATCAAACACCCATAGAGTTCTGGTGTTGATCATGTTTTGCTCGCGAGAGAGGTTTAGTCAACGAATCTGCGACATTCAGATCCGTATGTACTTTGCAAATATCTATGTTTCCATCTTGAACATTTTCTCAGATGGAGTTGAAGTGACGCTTGATGTGCCTGGTCTTCTTGTGAAACCTGGGCTCCTTGGCAAGGGCAATAGCTCCAGTGTTGTCACAGAAGAGTTTGATCGGCCCCGACGCATTGGGTATGACTCCTAGGTCGGTGATGAACTCCTTCACCCAAATTGCTTCATGCGCTGCCTCCGAGGCTGCCATGTACTCCGCTTCACATGTAGATCCCGCCACGACGCTCTGCTTGCAGCTGCACCAGCTTACTGCTCCACCATTCAACATATACACATATCCGGTTTGTGACTTAGAGTCATCTAGATCTGTGTCAAAGCTAGCGTCGACGTAACCCTTTATGACAAGCTCTTCGTCACCTCCATAAATGAGAAAATGCCCTTTGTCCTTTTCATGTACTTCAGGATATTCTTGACCACTGTCCAGTGTTCCTTGCCGGGATTACTTTGGTACCTTCCTACCAAACTTACGGCAAGGTTTACATCAGGTCTGGTACACAGCATGGCATACATAATAGATCCTATGGCTGAGGCATAGGGGATGACGCTCATCTCTTCTTTATCTTTTGCCGTGGTCGAGCATTGAGCCGAGCTCAATCTCCCACCTTGCAGTACAGGCAAGAACCCTTTCTTGGACTGATCCATTTTGAACTTCTTCAAAATCTTATCAAGGTATGTGCTTTGTGAAAGACCTATGAGGCGTCTTGATCTATCCCTATAGATCTTGATGCCTAATATGTAAGCAGCTTCTCCAAGGTCCTTCATTGAAAAACACTTATTCAGGTAGGCCTTAATGCTGTCCAAAAGTTCTATATCATTTCCCATCAAAAGTATGTCATCTACATATAATATGAGAAATGCTACAGAGCTCCCACTCACTTTCTTGTAAACGCAGGCTTCTCCATAAGTCTGCATAAACCCAAACGCTTTGATCATCTCATCAAAGCGAATGTTCCAACTCCGAGATGCTTGCACCAGCCCATAAATGGATCGCTGGAGCTTGCACACTTTGTTAGCATTCTTAGGATCGACAAAACCTTCCGGCTGCATCATATACAGCTCTTCCTTAAGATAACCGTTAAGGAATGCCGTTTTGACGTCCATCTGCCATATCTCATAATCATAGTATGCGGCAATTGCTAACATGATTTGGACAGACTTAAGCTTCGCTACGGGAGAGAAAGTCTCATCGTAGTCAATCCCTTGAACTTGCCGATAACCCTTAGCGACAAGTCGAGCTTTATAGATGGTGACATTACCATCCGCGTCTGTCTTCTTCTTAAAGATCCATTTGTTTTCTATCGCTCGCCGATCATCGGGCAAGTCAGTCAAAGTCCATACTTTGTTTTCATACATGGATACTATCTCGGATTGCATGGCTTCTAGCCATTTGTTGGAATCTGGGCCCGCCATCGCTTCTTCATAGTTCGAAGGTTCACCGTTGTCTAACAACATGATTTCCAAGACAGGGTTGCCATACCACTCTGGTGTGGAACGTGTCCTTGTGGACCTACGAAGTTCAGTAGCAACTTGATCAGAAGTACCTTGATCATCATCATTAATTTCCTCTCCAGTCGGTGTAGGCACCACAGGAACGTTTTCCTGAGCTGCACTACTTTCCGGTTCAAGAGGTAGTACTTCATCGAGTTCTACTTTCCTCCCACTTACTCCTTTCGAGAGAAACTCTTTTTCCAGAAAGGACCCGTTCTTGGCAACAAAGATCTTGCCCTCGGATCTTAAGTAGAAGGTATACCCAATGGTTTCCTTAGGGTATCCTATGAAGACACATTTTTCCGACTTGGGTTCGAGCTTTTCAGGTTGAAGTTTCTTGACATAAGCATCGCATCCCCAAACTTTTAGAAACGACAGCTTAGGTTTCTTCCCAAACCATAATTCATACGGTGTTGTCCCAACGGATTTAGATGGTGCCCTATTTAAAGTGAATGTAGCTGTCTCTAGAGCGTATCCCCAATGTGATAGCGGTAAATCGGTAAGAGACATCATAGACCGCACCATATCCAATAGAGTGCGATTACGACGTTCGGACACACCGTTACGCTGAGGTGTTCCAGGCGGCGTGAGTTGTGAAACGATTCCACATTTTCTTAAGTGTGTACCAAATTCGTGACTTAAATATTCTCCTCCACAATCCGATCGTAAGAATTTTGTCTTTCGGTCACGTTGATTCTCTACTTCATTCTGAAATTCCTTGAACTTTTCAAAGGTCTCTGACTTGTGTTTCATCAAGTAAACATACCCATATCTACTCAAGTCATCAGTGAGAGTGAGAACATAACGATATCCTCTGCGAGCCTCAACGCTCATTGGACCGCACACATCGGTATGTATGATTTCCAATAAGTTGGTTGCTCGCTCCATTGTTCCGGAGAACGGAGTCTTGGTCATTTTACCCATGAGGTATGGTTCGCATGTGTCAAATGATTCATAATCGAGAGACTCTAAAAGTCCATAGTATGGAGCTTCTTAATGCGCTTGACACCAATGTGACCAAGGCGGCAGTGCCACAAGTATGTGGGACTATCGTTATCAACTTTACATCTTTTGGTATTCACGCTATGAATATGTGTAACATTACGTTCGAGATTCATCAAGAATAAACCATTGACCATCGGGGCATGACCATAAAACATATCTCTCATATAAACAGAACAACCATTATTCTCAGATTTAAATGAGTAGCCATCTCGTATTAAACGAGATCCAGATACAATGTTCATGCTCAAAGTTGGCACTAAATAACAATTATTGAGGTTCATAACTAATCCCGTGGGTAAATGTAGAGGTAGCATGCCGACGACGATCACATTGACCTTGGAACCATTCCCGACGCGCATCGTCACCTCGTCCTTCGCCAGTCTCCACTTATTCCGCAGCTCCTGCTGTGAGTTACAAATATGAGCAACGGCACCGGTATCAAATACCAAGGAGTTACTACGAGTACTGGTAAGGTACACATCAATTACATGTATATCAAATATACTTTTAGTGTTGCCGGCCTTCTTGTCCGCTAAGTATTTGGGGCAGTTCCGCTTCCAGTGACCCTTCCCCTTGCAATAAAAGCACTCAGTCTCAGGCTTGGGTCCATTCTTTGACTTCTTCCCGGCAACTGGCTTACCGGGCGCGGCAACATCTTCGCCGTCCTTCTTGAAGTTCTTCTTACCCTTGCCCTTCTTGAACTTAGTGGTCTTATTGACCATCAACACTTGATGTTCTTTCTTGATTTCAACCTCTGCTGACTTCAGCATTGAAAATACTTCAGGAATGGTCTTCACAATCCCCTGCATATTGTAGTTCAACACAAAGCTCTTGTAGCTCGGTGGGAGCGACTGAAGGATTTTGTCAATGACCGCCTCGTCCGGGAGGTTGATCTCCAGCTGGGACAGGCGGTTGTGCAACCCAGACTTTTTGAGTATGTGCTCACCGACAGAACTGTTTTCCTCCATCTTACAACTATAGAACTTGTTGGACACTTCATATCTCTCAACCCGGGCATGAGCTTGGAAAACCATTTTGAGCTCCTCGAACATCTCATATGCTTCGTGTTTCTCAAAATGCTTTTGGAGCCCCGGTTCTAAGCTGTAAAGCATGCCGCATTGAACGAGGGAGTAATCATAAGCACGTGATTGCCAAGTGTTCATAACGTCTTGGTTCTCTGGGATGGGTGCTTCACCTAGCGGTGCATCTAGGACATAATCTTTCTTGGCTGCTATGAGGATGATCCTCAGGTTCCGGACCCAGTCCGAATAGTTGCTGCCATCATCTTTCAGCTTGGTTTTCTCTAGGAACGCGTTGAAGTTCATGTTGACATGAGCGTTGGCCATTTGATCTACAAGACATATTTTGCAAAAGTTTTAGACTAATTTCATGATAATTAAGTTCATATAATCAAATTATTTAATGAACTCCCACTCAGATTAGACATCCCTCTAGTCATCTAAGTGTTACACGATCCGAGTCGACTAGGCCGTGTCCGATCATCACGTGAGACGGACTAGTCATCATCGGCGAACATCTCCATGTTGATCGTATCTTCCATACGACTCATGTTTGACCTTTCGGTCTCTGTGTTCCGAGGCCATGTCTGTACATGCTAGGCTCGTCAAGTTAACCCTAAGTGTTCTACATGTGTAAATCTGTCTTACACCCGTTGTATGTGAACGTAAGGATCTATCACACCCGATCATCACGTGGTGCTTCGAAACGACGAACTTTAGCAACGGTGCACAGTTAGGGGGAACACTTTCTTGAAATTATTATAAGGGATCATCTTATTTACTAACGCCGTTCTAAGTAAACAAGATGCATAAAACATAATAAGCATCACATGCAATTATATAGTAGTGACATGATATGGCCAATATCATATAGCTCCTTCGATCTCCATCTTCGGGGCTCCATGATCATCTTCGTCACCGGCATGACACCATGATCTCCATTATCATGATCTCCATCATTGTGTCTTCATGAAGTTGTCACGCCACCGACTACTTCTACTTCTATGGCTAACGTTTAGCAATAAAGTAAAGTAATTTACATGGCATTCTTCAATGACACGCAGGTCATACAAAAAATAAAGACAACTCTTATGGCTCCTGCCGGTTGTCATACTCATCGAAATGCAAGTCGTGATTCCTATTACAAGAACATGATCTCATACATCACAATATATCATTCATCATTCATCACAACTTCTGGCCATATCACATCACATGACAATTGCTGCAAAAACAAGTTAGACGTCCTCTAATTGTTGTTGCATCTTTTACGTGGCTGCAATTGGGTTCTAGCAAGAACGTTTTCTTACCTACGAATAACCACAACGTGATTTTGTCAACTTCTATTTACCCTTCATAAGGACCCTTTTCATCTAATCCGCTCCAACTAAAGTAGGAGAGACAGACACCCGCTAGCCACCTTATGCAACTAGTGCATGTCAGTCGGTGGAACCTGTCTCACGTAAGCGTACGTGTAAGGTCGTTCCGGGCCGCTTCATCCCACAATACCGCTTAAGCAAGAAAAGACTAGTAGCGGCAAGCAAGTTGACAAGATCTACACCCACAACAAAATTGTGTTCTACTCGTGCAATAGAGAACTACACATAGACCTAGCTCATGATGCTACTGTTGGGGAATGTTGCAGAAAATAAAATTTTTCCTACGGTTTCACCAAGATCCATCTATGAGTTCATCTAAGCAACGAGTGAAAGGAGAGATGCATCTACATACCACTTTGTAGATCGCGAGCGGAAGCGTTCAAAAGAACGGGGTTGAGGTAGTCGTTCTCGTCGTGATCCTATCACCGGAGATCCTAGCACCGAACGGACGGCACCTCCGCGTTCAACTCACGTACGGTCAGCATGACGTCTCCTCCGTCTTGATCCAGCAAGGGGGAAGGAGAGGTTGATGATGATCCAGCAGCACGATGGCGTGCTGGTGGATGCAGCAGAACTCCGGCAGGGCTTCACCAAGCTGCTGCGGGAGGAGGACGAGGTGTAGCAGGGGGAGGGAGGCGACAAGACTTGGGTGCGGCTGCCCTCCCCCTGCCCTCCTTTATATAGGCCCCCAAGGGGGGGCGCCGGCCCTGGGAGATTCAATCTCCCAAGGGGACGGCGGCCAGGGGGGGTGGAGTGCCCCCAAGGCAAGTGGTGCGCCCCCCCCCACCTAGGGTTTCCAACCCTAGGCGCAGAGGGGGCCCAAGGGGGGGTGCACCAGCCCACTAGGGGCTGGTTCCCCTCCCACTTCAGCCCACGGGGCCCTCCGGGATAGGTGGCCCCACCCGGTGGACCCCCGGGACCCTTCCAGTGGTCCCGGTACAATACCGGGTGACCCAGAAACTTTCCCGATGGCCGAAACAGCACTTCCGATATAGTTTTCTTCACCTCCGGACCATACCAGAACTCCTCGTGACGTCCGGGATCTCATCCGGGACTCTGAACAACATTGGGTTTGCTGCATACTCATATTCATACAACCCTAGCGTCACCGAACCTTAAGTGTGTAGACCCTACGGGTTCGGGAGACATGCAGACATGACCAAGACAGCTCTCCGGTCAATAACCAACAGCGGGATCTGGATACCCATGTTGGCTCCCACATACTCCTCGATGATCTCATCGGATGAACCACGATGTCGAGGGTTCAAGCAACCCCGTATACTATTCCCTTTGTCAGACGGTATGTTACTTGCCCGAGACTCGATCGTCGGTGTCCCAATACCTCGTTCAGTCTCGTTACCGGCAAGTCACTTTACTCGTACCATAATGCATGATCCCGTGACCAGACACTTGGTCACTTTGAGCTCATTATGATGATGCACTACCGAGTGGGCCCAGTGATACCTCTCCGTCATACGGAGTGAAAAATCCCAGTATCGATCCGTGTCAACCCAACAGACACTTTCGGAGATACCTGTAGTGCACCTTTATAGTCACCCAGTTACGTTGTGACGTTTGGTACACCCAAAGCACTCCTGCGGTATCCGGGAGTTACACGATCTCATGGTCTAAGGAAAAGATACTTGACATTGGAAATGCTCTAGCAAAACGAACTACATGATCTTGTGCTATGCTTAGGAATGGGTCTTGTCCATCACATCATTCTCCTAATGATGTGATCCCGTTGTCAACGACATCCAATGTCCATAGTCAGGAAACCATGACTATCTGTTGACCAACGAGCTAGTCAACTAGAGGCTTACCAGGGACGTATTGTGGTCTATGTATTCACACGTGTATTACGATTTCCGGATAATACAATTATAGCATGAATAAAAGACAATATCATGAACAAGGAAATATAATAATAATCCTTTTATTATTGCCTCTAGGGCATATTTCCAACAGAAACACCAATCATCTCAAGATCTTCATCACTTTTATGAAAGTAATCACTAGAAAATGCTCTTTCTAAAAATTCTCTTTTAGCTCTAAGCATAGCGGTTCTTTTCTTACTTTCATCCATAGAAACATAAAGAGCTTTAATTGATTCTTCAACTTTAGGTACAATTTTTTTCATCTTGAGAGTTTCTACATCATGAGAAATTCTATCAATACTTCTAAACATATCGTCAACTTTATTCAACTTTTCTTCTATCAAAGCATTGAAAGCTTTTTGAGTATTGATAAATTCTTTAATATTATTCTCAAGATTAGAGGTGTTTCTACTATTATTATAAGTAGGATTACCATAGGAATTACCATAATTATTAGAGGAATTACTAGGAAAAGGCCTAGGATTAAAATTACCTCTATAAGCGTTGTTATTGAAATTGTTTCATGAGATAAAATTCACATCTATGGCATCACTGTTTTTCTCAATCAAAGTAGACAAAGGCACATCATTAAAATCAATAGGAGCACTTTTATTAGCAACCAACTTCATAAGAGCATCAACTTTTTCACTCAAAGAATTAATTTCTTCTACGGAATTGACTTTTTTTACTAGTAGGAGCTCTTTCAATATGCCATTGTGAGTAATTGGCCATAATATTGTCTAGCAATTTAGTAGCTTCAACCAAAGTAATTTCCATAAAAGTATCCCCCCCCCCGCGTCGGAATCTAAAAGATTACGAGAAACAAAATTCAATCCCGCATAATTTTTTTCTATGATCATCCAAAGATTTAACCCATGAGTTGGGCAATTCCTTAGCATCAATTTCATCCTTTCCCAAGATTGTGCAACATGCTCATATTCAAGTTGCTTGAAATTCATGATCTGGGTTAAGGGAAATAATTTTTGCGGGCGGAAAATACTTAGTAATAAAAGCATCCTTGCACTTGTTCCAAGAATCAATACTATTGCGTATCGCATATTCATGATCTGGGTTCTAACGGATATAATTTCAACTTCACAACATCATTGTCCACATCTTTTTTCTTTTGTGTATCGCATATTCCACAAATGTGTTAAGATGGGACGCGGCATCCTCATTAGGAGTACCGACGAATTGATCTTTCATAGCAAGATTCAACAAAGCAGTATTAATATCACAAGACTCCGCACTAGTGGCGGGAGGAGCAATCAGAGTGCTAACGAAATCATTATTGTTGATATTTGAGACATCACACAACTTGGTGTCTCTTGAGTAATGATGACTTCACAACAAGATTGTACTAAAAAACAGATATGACGAGAAAACAACGAACGAAAAAGAGGGCGAATAAAACGACAAATTTTGTGAAGTGGGTGTAACGCCCCGGATCCGATGCGCCAGGTGTCCTTCAGTTATTCGTTGTCATTGCCTTGTCTTTTGCTTGCGTGTTGCATTTTATCATGTCATCATGTGCATCTCATCTTGCATACGTGTTTGTCTCATGCATCCGAGCCTTTTCCCCGTTGTCCATTTTGCAATCCAACGCTCCTATGTCCTCCGGCGTTCCCCTTTTCGTCTCCTGTTGTGAGTGGGTGTTAAACGTTCTAGGAATGGCCCGAGCCTTGCCAAGCGGCCTTGGTATAGCACTGGTAGACTGCCTGTCAAGTTTCGTGCCATTTGGAGGTCGTTTGGTACTCCAACGGTTAACCGGGTAACCGTAAAAGCCCCTTCTCTTTGCAGCCCAACACCCCTTCCAAAGTGGCCCAAAACCCAGTAAACTCCCCTCCATGCTCTCGGTCGTTCGATCACGATCGCGTGGCCGAAAACCGCTCCTCATTTGGACTCCTAGCTCCATCTACCTATAAAACTAGACCTCCCCCGAAATTCGCGGATCAAATCCCCCCCAAAACCCTAGATCTCCTCCCTCTCCGCGTCGGACACGTCCGCCCCCGGCCGGACATGTCCAGCCGCCGCCCCGCGCCCAATCGCCTCCCGCCACGTGGCACTCCGCCGCCCATCGCCGCCGCGGCCCGCGGGGCCCTGATCGGGCCCGCGCGAGCCCGCGCCCCCGCCGCCGCCTGCCTCCCCAGCCCGCGCACGAGCGCCGCCGCGCCCACGCGCCCCGCCGCGGTTCTGCCCGCCGGCGACTCCGCCGCCATTGTCGGCCGCCTCCGCGACCTTGCCGGCTCTGCCCCGCCGCCAATCGCCCCCGACCGCGCCTCCGTTCGCCTCCACCGCGCCGCCTTGCGCCTCCCCCGCCACCGGCCTCCGCCTCGCCGCCATGGGAGCCCGAGCCCGAGCTCGAGCTCGCCGCCGGCCCCGTGCTCTCTCGTGCCCCGGAGCTCCGGCGATCGCTCGCCTCCGACGACCGGCGCCGCCCCCGGCCTCCTCCGCCCCTCTCTAACCTCCGGCCGCCATCCTCCCTCCTCTCCGGCGAAGATGCCGGCAGACCTCGGTTCGCGCGCCGCCCAGATCCAATCTGAAGGTTGACCCCCGAAAATTCCTAAGTCCCAGATTTTTGATATTTTCATGCCCTATTCGTCATGCCGTATCTCTGCATCCGTAGCTCCATTTTGTGCGTGTAATATGTCAAATTGTTCACCTCGACGAGTACATCATTTCATTCCATCGCACCATATTCATTTGAGCTCATATTGATGCCTGAATCATCGTTGTAAGAGTGCTTCATAGTGTTTTCTGCTGTCTGTTATCAGAACGAGCTCTTTTGTCATTTTTGCCATGATGGATGTGTGCATCCTATGAGGTTGATGTCTACACGTGTTTTGATCTATGCTATGTCTTCTTTACATAGGTTCTTACCATGTATTTTTGTGATCAATGTGGTGACTAGCACAAGCATGCAAACTAGGCATTGTGATGTTGCTGATTTTAGTCCCTGTTCTGCTGTTATTTTGATGCCATGTAAACATGTTGCTACAGAGAGATCCATGCATATTTTGAGATACTTCAGTAAGGATGTTTTGAACATATGGTTATTGTCTATCCATTCATGCACTTGGTTGCAATTATGGAGTAGTCTAGCATGTCATTTTCGTGCTCTACTTTTGCTTCAAAATGTTTCCTGGCAGATTGTTTACATGTTATTCAATTTTGCCAAGGTTGCTATAGTTGATCCTTGCATGATATGGACATGTTCTTGCCTTGGTTTGTTTCAAAAACATGTCTTCTTGATGATTCTATGCTTATATTGTCATGCAATGACTTGTGGTGAGTGAATCGAGCTTGTTAAGTAGTGTACATGATGTTGCTGTTTTGCTAGGCTGAATCTGTTATTTCGTGATGGGATGTAAACCTGCTCCTACAAATCATTCTATGCATAATCTGGAGATGCTCGCTAAATATGTTTTGTTCTACATGTCATCCTGTAACCATAAATGCCCCTGGTTGCATTTATATCTTGCTGTAGCTTGTTCATATCTTGCTCCAAAGTTGCTTCATAATGTTGCCGTCAGCCTGTTTACATTAAGTTCAGTTGTTACCATGATTGTTGCTAGTGTTCCATATACCCTATGACCTTGCTCTTGCCATGCTTAGCTTCACAAACATGCCTTCTTACTGTTGGTTGCCTTGCCATGCCATGTATTGCTCTGTAGTGAGTTGCACAAGCTCATTTACATGCCTTCATAATTCTGTTTCTGCCATGTTTGAATCTGTATTATAACTTGCTATGTTTACATGGGTGCCATCATATTTTCTGATCCTTTTTGGCTCATGGTCACTAAAGGACTTTTGATCTATGCATTTAGTAGTATCATGCCATGCCTTTGTTTGCCATTATAAGTTCCTGTAACATGTTGTTTGATAGCTCTAAACATTGCAACCTGATGTTATTTTCTGCAAAGTCTGAAATTGTTATAACTTGCAATCTTACCATGTGTGTTTGAGCATGCTCAGTGTTCATGTTTTTCTGTGCTTTACCTGTACATCATGTCCATGTCTTTTGTTTCCATATTGTGATGCTGTAGTATATTGATTTGATGCTTGCAATATGCCTAGTTGCTGTTTTGGGCGGCTTGTCCTTTAAACTTGTTTCATGTGCATGTGTTGAACCGTTGCTCTGTTTTGAGTGTGCTCTATATGAAACTTGCTTAGAATTGCATGTAGTTTCATATTATCATGTTGCATCCATGTTTTGAGGTGTTTGCTTGATGTTTGAGTGCATTTTGCATCAATGCCATGTTTAACTTGTTTTGCTCATATCTTCTAGGCCGTAGCTCCGAACTAAATGAACTTTATATGTAACTTGACTAGAATCTCGTGTAGATCATCTTTGTGCATCTTAACTTGCTGTTTAACAACTTGAACATAAGGTTTTTTCAGATCTGTACCAATTTCGAAATTTGCATATGAGGACTTACCGGAATTGTTATATGTTGTTCCCGGCCTCATTTAAACTTGCCTTGATGTGTTGCTCTTGTTTGCATCATCTCTTGCCATGAGTAGCTTCATGTAGATTTGTCATGCATCATGCTTGTTGTGCATCATGCCTTGTTCATGTGTGGTGTGTTTACTATGTTGTGTGCTTCTTTTCGATAGTTCCTATTTCGTTGCGATCGTGAGGATTCGTTCGTCTACGGTTGGTTCGGCTTCATCCGTTCGTCTTCTTCATGGACTTGTTCTTCTTCCTTGTGGGATTTCAGGCAAGATGACCGCTACCCTGGATCTCACTACTATCATTGCTATGCTAGTTGCTTCGTTCTATCGCTATGCTGCGCTACCTATCACCTGTTTATCAAGCCATCCTATGTTGCCATGAACCTCTAACCGTTGACACCTTTCCTAAGCAAACCGTTGTTTGGCTATGTTACCGTTTTGCTCAGCCCCTCTTATAGCGTTGCTAGTTGCAGGTGAAGTTGAAGATTTCTCCATGGTGGACAGGATTTTGGTTGGGATATCACAATATCTCTTATATTATTAATGCATCTATATACTTGGTAAAGGGTGGAAGACTCGGCCTTTTGCCTAGTGTTTTGTTCCACTCTTAACGCCCTAGTTTCCGTCATACCGCTGTTATGTTCCGGGATTTTGTGTTCCTTACGCGGTCGGGTGATTTATGGGACCCCCTTGACAGTTTGCTTTGAATAAAACTCCTCCAACAAGGCCCAACCTTGGTTTTACCATTTGCCTCACCTAGCCCTTTTTCCCTTGGGAGTCGCGCTCTCGAGGGTCATCTTTATTTTATCCCCCCCCGGGCCAGTGCTCGTCGTGAGTGTTGGTCCAACCTGTTAACCGCCGGTGGCCACCAGGGGCAACTCTGGGCTGGCCTACCGGAAGTTTGGACAATCCGGTGTGCCCTGAGAACGAGATATGTGCAGCTCCTATCAGGATTTGTCGGCACAGCGGGAGGCTTTGCTGGTCTTGTTTTACCATTGTTGAAATGTCTTGTAAACCGGGATTCTGAGTCTGATCGGGTCTTCCTAGGAGAAGGTCTATTCCTTCGTTGATCGCGAGAGCTTGTCATGGGCTAAGTTGGGACACCCCTGCAGGGTATAATCTTTCGAAAGCCGTGCCTGCGGTTATAGGCAGATGGGAATTTTTTAATGTCCGGTTGTAGATAACTTGACACTAGATCCGAATTAAAATGCATCAACAGTGTGTGTAGCCGTGATGGTCTCTTTTCGGCGGAGTCGGGGAAGTGAACACGGTTTCTGGGTTATGTTTGACGTAAGTAGGAGTTCAGGATCACTTGTTGATCATTGCTAGTTCAGGACCGTTCTGCTTGCTCTCTTCTCGCTCTTATTTGCGTATGTTATCCACCATATATGCTTAGTCGCTGCTGCAGCCTCACCACTTTACCCCTTCCTTTCCCTTTAAGCTTTGCTAGTCTTGATACCCATGGTAATGGGATTGCTGAGTCCTCGTGGCTCACAGATTACTACAACAACAGTTGCAGGTACAGGTTTATGCGATGATCATGACGCGAGAGCGATGCTTGCTTGCGTTGAGTTCTTCTTCTACTCCTTCGATCAGGGGATAGGTTCCAGGTCGGCAGCCTAGGCTAGCAGGGTGGATGTCGTTTGAGTTTCTGTTTGTGTTCCATCCGTAGTCGGATGATGCTATTGTGTATGATGTATGGTTGTATTCGTGTGGCATTGTATGCCTCTTGTATGTATCGCCATCTATTATGTAATGTTGACGTAATGATATCCACCTTGCAAAAGCGTTTCAATATGCGGGTCTATCCTTGGTGGGACCTTCGAGTTCCTTTTGGATAGGGTCGCATATTGGGCGTGACAGGGGGGGAGTGGAAAACGAAAGGCAAATGGAAAATAATGTGAATTGCGAGGAGATGAGATTTAGTGATTAGGAACCTGGTTCATGTTGAAGATCCTCCCCGACAATGTTGCCAGAAATTCCTTTTGATGTCTGCTAGAACTACGTCAGTATTTCCCTAGAGAGGAAGGGATGATGTAGTATAGTGATCATAGGCATTTCCCTCAGTGATGAGACCAAGGTTATCGAACTAGCACTACAAAAAGAAGACACTTTCGTGACATTTTTGGTCGAACGAATTTTTTTCCTGTCATACTTATGACACTTCTATGACGATAATTGTGACAAAACCCAGTATCATCATAGATGTGGTGGGCTCCTACTTATATGACAAAAAATCATGATAGAAAATGGGCTTTTTGTCCTGGGCGGGTCGGAGACGCAGCTGCATGACATTCTTTGGGCCGTGCATGACGAAAAAAACTATGGTAGAAGCGAGGGCGAGGAAAATATCGGGGAGTTCCCAGTTAGGGTGGGTGGTCGGGGGCGAGCGATGCACGGAGGTTTGCGCGTTTCTCTCATACACGTACACGTGTGTGGGTGCAAGGCGTTGGGCTCTAACTGAACCCGAGCGAGGCATTCGCCTACTGAACCCGAGCGATTGCACTGCAGGCTACGTGTTACTGAACCCGATCGAGCGATTCCTTCATTCGCTACTGTTGCTAACTAAAGCCGATCGAACCTGCTGCCTCCTTCCCTTGATGAACAGTGAGCGTTGTTGGGGGGTTGGATGAATAGTTCCCGGTGGGGGGTTGGATGAACATGATCTCGTGGTGTTGCTGCTGGATGAACATGACCCCGATCGATCGAGCCGGTTGGGCGTGGATGAACAGGACCCCGTGGATGGCTGGATGAACAGGACCCCATGGAGGGAAGGTTGAACAGTAGCCGGTGGAGGGCTGGATTGTTGGAAATATGCCCTAGAGGCAATAATAAAAGTATTATTATATTTCATTGTTCATGATAATTGTCTTTTATTCATGCTATAACTGTATTATCCGGAAATCATAATACACGTGTGAATACTTAGACCACACTATGTCCCTGGTAAGCCTCTAGTTGACCAGCTCGTTGTGATCAACAGATAGTCATGGTTTCCTGACTATGGACATTGGATGTCGTTGATAACGGGATCACATCATTAGGAGAATGATGTGATGGACAAGACCCAATCCTAAGCATAGCATAAAAGATCGTGTAGTTCGTTTTGCTAGAGCTTTGCAAGTGTCAAGTATCTCTTCCTTCGACCATGAGATCGTGTAACTCCCGGATACCGTAAGAGTGCCTTGGGTGTATCAAACGTCACAACGTAACTGGGTGACTATAAAGGTGCATTACAGGTATCTCCGAAAGTAGCTGTTGGGTTGACACGGATCGAGACTGGGATTTGTCACTCCGTATGACGGAGAGGTATCTCTGGGCCCACTCGGTAATGCATCATCATATTGAGCTCAATGTGACCAAGGTGTTGGACACGGGATCATGCATTACGGTACGAGTAAAGTGACTTGCCGGTAACGAGACTGAACAAGGTATTGGGATACCGACGATCGAGTCTCGGGCAAGTAACGTACCGATTGACAAAGGGAATTGCATACAGGGTTTGATCGAATCCTCGACATCGTGGTTCATCCGATGACAACATCGAGGAGCATGTGGGAGCCATCATGGGTATCCAGATCCCGCTGATGGTTATTGACTGAGAGCGTCTCGGTCATGTCTGCATGTCTCCCGAACCCGTAGGGTCTACACACTTAAGGTTCGGTGACGCTAGGGTTATGAAGATATGTATATGCAGAAACCCGAATGTTGTTCGGAGTCCCGGATGAGATCCCGGACGTCACGAGGAGTTCCGGAATGGTCCGGAGGTAAAGAATTATATATAGGAAGTGCTATTTCGGGCATCGGGACAAGTTTCGGGGTTATCGGTATTGTACCGGGACCACCGGAAGGGTCCCGGGGGTCCACCGGGTGGGGCCACCTGTCCCGGGGGGCCACATGGGCTGTAGGGGGTGCGCCTTGGCCATCATGGGCCAAGGGCACCAGCCCCTATAGGCCCATGCGCCTAGGGTTTCCCCCTAGGAGGAGTCCTAGTGGTGGAAGGCACCCCTAGGTGCCTTGGGGGGGAGGGAAACCTCCCCTAGGCCGCCGCCCCCCTAGTAGATCTCATCTACTAGGGCCGGCGCCCCCCCTGGCACCCCTATATATAGTGGGGGAGAGGAGGGACTTCATACACCAGCCCCTGGCGCCTCCACCTCCCCCGTTACGTCTCTCCCTCGTAGTCTCGGCGAAGCCCTGCTGCTGTGACGCCCTGCATCCACCACCACGCCGTCGTGCTGCTGGATCTTCATCAACCTCTCCTTCCCCCTTGCTGGATCAAGAAGGAGGAGACGTCTCCCGTCCCGTACGTGTGTTGAACGCGGAGGTGCCGTCCGTTCGGCGCTGGTCATCGGTGATTTGGATCACGTCGAGTACGACTACATCATCACCTTGCAAGCTTCCGCACGCGATCTACAAGTGGTATGTAGATGCAAACTCTCTCCCTAGACTCGTTGCTTAGATGAACTCATAGATGGATCTTGGTGAAACCGTAGGAAAAATTTTAATTTTCTGCAACGTTCCCCAACAGTGGCATCATGAGCTAGGTCTATGCGTAGTTCTCTTTGCACGAGTAGAACACAACTTTGTTGTGGGCGTGGATTTTGTCATCTTACTTGCCTCTACTAGTCTTTTCTTGCTCAACGGTATTGTGGGATGAAGCGGCCCGGACCAACCTTACACGTACACTTACGTGAGACCGGTTCCACCGACTGACATGCACAAGTTGCATAAGGTGGCTGGCGGGTGTCTGTCTCTCCCACCTTAGTTGGAGCGGAATCGATGAACAGGGCCCTTATGAAGGGTAAATAGAAGTTGACAAAATCACGTTGTGGTGATTCGTAGGTAAGAAAACGTTCTTGCTAGAACCCAATTGCAGCCACGTAAAAGATGCAACAACAATTAGAGGACGTCTAACTTGTTTTTGCAGCGATTGATCATGTGATGTGATATGGCCAGAAGTTGTGATGAATGATGAATTGTGATGTATGAGATCATGTTCTTTGTAATAGGATTCACGACTTGCATGTCGATGAGTATGACAACCGGCAGGAGCCATAGGAGTTGTCATTATTTTTTGTATGACCTGCGTGTCATTGAATAACGTCATGTAAACTACTTTACTTTATTGCTAAACGTTAGTCATAGAAGTAGAAGTAGTCGTTGGCGTGACAACTTCATGAAGACACGATGATGGAGATCATGATGATGGAGATCATGGTGTCAAGCCGGTGACAAGATGATCATGGAGCCCCGAAGATGAAGATCAATGGAGCTATATGATATTGGCCATATCATGTCACAACTATATAATTGCATGTGATGTTTATTATGTATTATGCATCTTGTTTACTTAGGACGACGGTAGTAAATAAGATGATCCCTTATAAAATTTCAAGAAGTGTTCTCCCCTAACTGTGCACCGTTGCTACAGTTCGTCGTTTCTAAGCACCACGTGATGATCGGGTGTGATGGATTCTTACGTTCACATACAACGGGTGTAAGACAGTTTTACACAGCGAAAACACTTAGGGTTAACTTGACGAGCCTAGCATGTGCAGACATGGCCTCGGAACACGGAGACCGAAAGGTCGAACACGAGTCGTATGGAAGATACGATCAACATGAAAATGTTCACCGACGATGACTAGTCCGTCTCACGTGATGATCGGACACGGGCTAGTCGACTCGGATCGTGTAACACTTAGATGACTAAAGGGATGTCTAATCTAAGTGGGAGTTCATAATTTGATTAGAACTTTATTATCATGAACTTAGTCTAAAACCTTTGCAAATATGTCTTGTAGATCAATGGCCAACGCTAATGTCAACATGAACTTCAACGCGTTCCTAGAGAAAACCAAGCTGAAAGATGATGGCAGCAACTATACGGACTGGGTCCGGAACCTGAGGATCATCCTCATAGCTGCCAGGAAACAATATGTCCTAGAAGGACCGCTAGGTGACGCTCCCGTCCCAGAGAACCAAGACATTATGAATGCTTGGCAGTCTCGCGCTGATGATTACTCCCTCGTTCAGTGCGGCATGCTTTACAGCTTAGAACCGGGGCTCCAAAAGCGTTTTGAGCATCACGGAGCATATGAGATGTTCGAAGAGCTGAAACTAGTTTTCCAAGCTCATGCCCGGGTCGAGAGATATGATGTCTCCGACAAGTTCTACAGTTGTAAGATGGAGGAAAACAGTTCTGTCAGTGAGCACATCCTGAAGATGTCTGGGTTGCACAACCGTATGACCCAGCTGAACATTAACCTCCCAGATGAGGCGGTCATTGACAGAATCCTCCAGTCGCTCCCACCAAGCTACAAGAGCTTTGTGATGAACTACAACATGCAGGGAATGGAAAAGACCATTCCTGAAGTGTTCTCGATGCTGAAGTCAGCAGAGGCTGAAATCAAGAAAGAACATCAAGTGTTGATGGTCAATAAGACCACTAAGTTCAAGAAGGGCAAGGGTAAGAAGAACTTCAAGAAGGACGGCAAAGATGTTGCCGCGCCTGGTAAGCCAGTTACCGGGAAGAAGTCAAAGAATGGACCCAAGCCTGAGACTGAGTGCTTTTATTGCAAGGGGAAGGGTCACTGGAAGCGGAACTGCCCCAAATACTTAGCGGATAAGAAGGCCGGCAACACCAAAGGTATATTTGATATACATGTGATTGATGTGTACCTTACCAGTACTCGTAGTAACTCCTGGGTATTTGATACCGGTGCCGTTGCTCATATTTGTAACTCACAGCAGGAGCTGCGGAATAAACGGAGACTGGCGAAGGACGAGGTGACGATGCGCGTCGGGAATGGTTCCAGAGTCGATGTGATCGCCGTCGGCACGCTGCCTCTACATTTACCTACGGGATTAGTTTTGAACCTTAATAATTGTTATTTAGTGCCAAGTTTGAGCATGAACATTGTATCTGGATCTCGTTTAATACGAGATGGCTACTCATTTAAGTCTGAGAATAATGGTTGTTCGATTTATATGAGAGATATGTTTTATGGTCATGCTCCGATGGTCAATGGTTTATTCTTAATGAATCTCGAGCGTAATATTACACATGTTCATAGTGTAGATGCCAAAAGATTTAAAGTTGATAACGATAGTCCCACATACTTGTGGCACTGCCGCCTTGGTCACATTGGTGTCAAGCGCATGAAGAAGCTCCATGCCGATGGACTTTTAGAGTCTCTTGATTATGAATCGTTTGACACGTGCGAACCATGCCTCTTGGGCAAAATGACCAAGACTCCGTTCTCCGGAACAATGGAGCGAGCAACCAACTTGTTGGAAATCATACATACCGATGTGTGCGGTCCAATGAGCGTTGAGGCTCGCGGAGGATATCGTTATGTTCTCACTCTCACAGATGACTTGAGTAGATATGGGTATGTCTACTTAATGAAACACAAGTCTGAGACCTTTGAAAAGTTCAAGGAATTTCAGAATGAGGTGGAGAATCAACGTGACCGAAAGATAAAATTCTTACGATCAGATCGTGGAGGAGAATACTTAAGTCACGAATTTGGTACACACTTAAAGAAATGTGGAATCGTTTCACAGCTCACGCCGCCTGGAACACCTCAGCGAAACGGTGTGTCCGAACGTCGTAATCGCACTCTATTGGATATGGTGCGGTCTATGATGTCTCTTACCGATTTACCGCTATCATTTTGGGGATACGCTCTAGAGACAGCTACATTCACTTTAAATAGGGCACCGTCTAAATCCGTTGAGACGACACCGTATGAATTATGGTTTGGAAAGAAACCTAAGCTGTCGTTTCTAAAAGTTTGGGGATGCGAAGCTTATGTCAAGAAACTTCAACCTGAAAAGCTCGAACCCAAGTCGGAAAAATGCGTATTCATAGGATACCCTAAGGAAACTGTAGGGTATACCTTCTACTTAAGATCCGAAGGCAAGATCTTTGTTGCCAAGAACGGATGCTTTCTGGAAAAAGAGTTTCTCTCGAAAGAAGTAAGTGGGAGGAAAGTAGAACTCGATGAAGTACTACCTCTTGAGCGGGATAGTGACGCAGCACAGGAAACCGTTCCTGTGATGCCCACACCAACTGAAGAGGAAAACCATGATAATGATCAAGGTACTTCGGATCAAGTTACTGCTGAACTTCGTAGGTCCACAAGGACACGTTCCGCACCAGAGTGGTACGGCAACCCTGTCCTGGAAATCATGTTGTTAGACAACAATGAACCTTCGAACTATGAAGAAGCAATGGCGGGCCCGGATTCCAACAAATGGCTTGAAGCCATGAAATCCGAGATAGAATCCATGTATGAAAACAAAGTATGGACTTTGACAGACTTGCCCGATGATCGGCGAGCGATAGAAAACAAATGGATCTTTAAGAAGAAGACGGACGCGGATGGTAATGTTACCATCTATAAAGCTCGACTTGTCGCTAAGGGTTATCGACAGGTTCAAGGGATTGACTACGACGAGACATTCTCTCCCGTAGCGAAGCTAAAGTCCGTCCGAATCATGTTAGCAATTGCCGCATACTATGATTATGAGATATGGCAGATGGACGTCAAAACAGCATTCCTTAACGGGCATCTTAAGGAAGAACTGTATATGATGCAGCCGGAAGGTTTTGTCGATCCTCGGAACGCTAACAAAGTATGCAAGCTCCAGCGATCCATTTATGGACTGGTGCAAGCATCTCGGAGTTGGAACATTCGCTTTGATGAGATGATCAAAGCGTTTGGGTTTATGCAGACTTATGGAGAAGCCTGCGTTTACAAGAAAGTGAGTGGGAGCTCTGTAGCATTTCTCATATTATATGTAGATGACATACTCCTGATGGGAAATAATATAGAATTTCTGGACAGCATTAAGGCCTACTTGAATAAGTGTTTTTCAATGAAGGACCTTGGAGAAGCTGCTTATATATTAGGCATCAAGATCTATAGAGATAGATCGAGACGCCTCATAGGTCTTTCACAAAGCACATACCTTGATAAGATTTTGAAGAGATTCAGAATGGATCAGTCCAAGAAGGGGTTCTTGCCTATGTTACAAGGTATGAGACTGAGCTCAGCTCAGTCACCGACCACGGCAAAAGATAAAGAAGAGATGAGTGTCATCCCCTATGCTTCAGCCATAGGATCTATTATGTATGCCATGCTGTGTACCAGACCCGATGTAAACCTTGCCGTAAGTTTGGTAGCAAGATACCAAAGTAATCCCGGCAAGGAACACTGGACAGCGGTCAAGAATATCCTGAAGTACCTGAAAAGGACAAAGGACATGTTTCTCGTTTATGGAGGAGACGAAGAGCTCGTCGTAAAGGGTTACGTCGACGCTAGCTTCGACTCAGATCTGGATGACTCTAAGTCACAAACCGGATACGTGTATATGTTGAATGGTGGAGCAGTAAGCTGGTGCAGCTGCAAGCAGAGCGTCGTGGCGGGATCTACGTGTGAAGCGGAGTACATGGCAGCCTCGGAGGCAGCACATGAAGCGATTTGGGTGAAGGAGTTCATCACCGACCTAGGAGTCATACCCAATGCGTCGGGGCCGATCAAACTCTTCTGTGACAACACTGGAGCTATTGCCCTCGCAAAGGAGCCCAGGTTTCACAAGAAGACCAGGCACATCAAGCGTCGTTTCAACTCCATCCGTGAAAATGTTCAAGATGGAGACATAGAGATTTGCAAAGTGCACACGGATCTGAATGTCGCAGATCCGCTGACTAAACCTCTCTCGCGTGCAAAACATGATCAACACCAGAACTCTATGGGTGTTCGATTCATCACAATGTAACTAGATTGGTGACTCTAGTGCAAGTGGGAGACTGTTGGAAATATGCCCTAGAGGCAATAATAAAAGTATTATTATATTTCATTGTTCATGATAATTGTCTTTTATTCATGCTATAACTGTATTATCCGGAAATCGTAATACACGTGTGAATACTTAGACCACACTATGTCCCTGGTAAGCCTCTAGTTGACCAGCTCGTTGTGATCAACAGATAGTCATGGTTTCCTGACTATGGACATTGGATGTCGTTGATAACGGGATCACATCATTAGGAGAATGATGTGATGGACAAGACCCAATCCTAAGCATAGCATAAAAGATCGTGTAGTTCGTTTTGCTAGAGCTTTGCAAGTGTCAAGTATCTCTTCCTTCGACCATGAGATCGTGTAACTCCCGGATACCGTAAGAGTGCCTTGGGTGTATCAAACGTCACAACGTAACTGGGTGACTATAAAGGTGCATTACAGGTATCTCCGAAAGTAGCTGTTGGGTTGACACGGATCGAGACTGGGATTTGTCACTCCGTATGACGGAGAGGTATCTCTGGGCCCACTCGGTAATGCATCATCATATTGAGCTCAATGTGACCAAGGTGTTGGACACGGGATCATGCATTACGGTACGAGTAAAGTGACTTGCCGGTAACGAGACTGAACAAGGTATTGGGATACCGACGATCGAGTCTCGGGCAAGTAACGTACCGATTGACAAAGGGAATTGCATACAGGGTTTGATCGAATCCTCGACATCGTGGTTCATCCGATGACAACATCGAGGAGCATGTGGGAGCCATCATGGGTATCCAGATCCCGCTGATGGTTATTGACTGAGAGCGTCTCGGTCATGTCTGCATGTCTCCCGAACCCGTAGGGTCTACACACTTAAGGTTCGGTGACGCTAGGGTTATGAAGATATGTATATGCAGAAACCCGAATGTTGTTCGGAGTCCCGGATGAGATCCCGGACGTCACGAGGAGTTCCGGAATGGTCCGGAGGTAAAGAATTATATATAGGAAGTGCTATTTCGGGCATCGGGACAAGTTTCGGGGTTATCGGTATTGTACCGGGACCACCGGAAGGGTCCCGGGGGTCCACCGGGTGGGGCCACCTGTCCCGGGGGGCCACATGGGCTGTAGGGGGTGCGCCTTGGCCATCATGGGCCAAGGGCACCAGCCCCTATAGGCCCATGCGCCTAGGGTTTCCCCCTAGGAGGAGTCCTAGTGGTGGAAGGCACCCCTAGGTGCCTTGGGGGGGAGGGAAACCTCCCCTAGGCCGCCGCCCCCCCTAGTAGATCTCATCTACTAGGGCCGGCGCCCCCCCTGGCACCCCTATATATAGTGGGGGAGAGGAGGGACTTCATACACCAGCCCCTGGCGCCTCCACCTCCCCCCGTTACGTCTCTCCCTCGTAGTCTCGGCGAAGCCCTGCTGCTGTGACGCCCTGCATCCACCACCACGCCGTCGTGCTGCTGGATCTTCATCAACCTCTCCTTCCCCCTTGCTGGATCAAGAAGGAGGAGACGTCTCCCGTCCCGTACGTGTGTTGAACGCGGAGGTGCCGTCCGTTCGGCGCTGGTCATCGGTGATTTGGATCACGTCGAGTATGACTACATCATCACCTTGCAAGCTTCCGCACGCGATCTACAAGTGGTATGTAGATGCAAACTCTCTCCCTAGACTCGTTGCTTAGATGAACTCATAGATGGATCTTGGTGAAACCGTAGGAAAATTTTTTAATTTTCTGCAACGTTCCCCAACATGGATGAATAGTATCCCTTGGAGGGGTGGTTGAACAGGACCCCGTAGAGAGGGCTGGTTGAACAGTAGCCGGTGGAGGAGCGTGCGATGGAAGTTGTATGAACAGGAGCCCGTGGATGAACAGTCATAGGCGGAGGCTGGAGGAGGTTGATGATGGATGAATAGTAGCCCATGGAGGGTGGAGGAGGTCGACGGTGGAGATGAATAGTATCCCGTGGAGTCCTGTTTTGTGGTTCGCCACACCCCTCCCTATGAACAGGACCCCCATTTCGACCGTAGCACTCCAACACAAGACCGTTTGCTCCGTTTTGCGGTATGCCACACCCCTCCCGATCAACAGGACCCCATTTCAACCGTAGGAGGTCCAACAGAAATCTGTTTCGTGTGTTTTGCGGTATGCTAGACCCCTCCCGATGAACAAGATCGCGTTCTACCATGGACGGTCAAACACAAGGCCGTTTCCTCCGTTCTGCGGTATGCCAGACCTCGTTTCCATCGGCTGTTCCGTCCAAGCCCTCCCGATGAACATGACGACGCATTCTGTTCTGACCCAGCCGGTTGGATCCCCATGAAGACGACGACGACGCATTTTCTCCGTTCTGACCCAGCCATGTACACGAGACCTGGCCGTACGTATGCGCGAGTAGGCGTTCGAGACCCCGCCCATATGTACATACGTGGCCGTATTTAATTTCTTACACCCTGGCCGCTGTATGTACGTGTACAAGCTACGTGAGCGCCTCTACTATGACACGTGTGTGCCTCTACTACGACACATGCACGCCTCTACATCGACCAGTATGTATGCACACGTTCGCGACCAAAATGACAACGCTACGTTTGCTTCGACCAGGTGGGTCCCGACTGTCAGGCACTTCCTTGCATGCGAAGATGTAGTTGGTGGGTCCCAGCAGTCAGGGGGGCGAATCATTTTTTTGCCCGTAATATGGACGCACTTCCTTGCGTGCGAAGATGTAGCTGGTGGGTCCCAGCAGTCAGGGGGAAACGTTTTTTCACGAAATACGATGGCCCATCCGGTGGGTCCCTGCTATCAGGTGGAGGAATAATTATTTTGGGTGTAATAAGGAGGCACTTCCTTGCGGTTGCCGTGGACCCAGTTGTCAGCTTCTCCACGTACAATACTCTTCCGATGGAAGTCGTTCCTTGACCACGTTAACCACACCGCACCGAGAGCACCAGGGCGGTGGAAGACGGCGAGGCCTAGGAAGGGGACGACGCGGAGCCGGGGAAGACACGACAGTGGAAGCCCGCGCGAAGAGGAGTACGAGGGTTCACTGGTTCGGTTGCAGTGTGAGACTACCGTCGCCACAGAATAACAGGGTGTGTGTGTGTGAGTAGAGGGATGGCCTGGCCAGCGGTGGGAGTAGTAGGGGGCGGTGAGGCCTCCGCGGCATCACAGCCGGCCATGGGAGGCAAGAGCACGCGGCACGACCGACGCTTCTTTGGGCGGCTGGAGCAAGAAGACCAGGTTGAAGAAGCACAATGGCCGTTGGATGGACATCATACGGTCACTACAGCTAGAATCGTTTATACTGACTAAGTTGACAAAGCCCTTGGTACCGTCAACTTAGTAGGCCCACAGGTGTGCCTCCGAAACGGTGCGCCCCAGATGTTAGGGGGAGGAATCATTTTTTGGGCGGCTGAAGCAAGAATATCCGAGATTGAAGAAGAAGCACGACATCCATTGGATGGACATCCAACGGCCACTGCTACTAGAACCGTGTGTTTACTATAAGTTGACAAAGCCTTACATACGCGTCAACTTATTTTTTTGAGGGGACGCTTCAACTTAGTAGGCCCACAAGTGTGTGGCAGAGAACTTAACCCATTTGAGATTTGTAAAATGTACAACCCATTTTTGAATTCTAATGGAATTTACTACATCCCATTTACGGTTTGTTAAAAGTACATCCCATTTTCTAGCTAGGACGATGATTAATAATTTCAACCAACCATTCAAAATAGAATTCAATAAAATTTCCCACATTTTGATGGGATTCGAAATATTTTTATCCCGAAATTTCTAGTCAGATTAAATTCAATTTCAATATAAATTTGTATTATGTAAAAATCCAACGAAACATTGCGTGCACAACAATTAATGAAATTAAAATTTTCAAAATCTAAAAATAATATTTTGTAAAGTAATTACGTGTTTGGTGCATTTTTTATAGTTACTACCTAGTTTTTATAATTACATCCCATTTATTATTTCTTAAAGCCCATTTTCTTGTTAAGCCTAATGCATCCCTCCTAGGAAAGATTTGCAGCCCAGCGGGGCGGAGAATAACAAGTTGACCTTGCCTGGGTATTCCTCAAAAAAAATAGTATAGCTGGGCTAGCCATTTTCAGTTTGAAAAAAATTAATATCTGGGCTCGATATCTGGCCTGGGCTAGACGGGCCATAGCCCGCCCAGTTAATACACTGCTCTCCTCTGAACAACAAAGAAAACATCGCTCAAGAAAAACTCTTCAGTGCTCACACCTCAAAAACACAAATATTGCTCGAGCTGTTGGTCCCAGCTGTTGGCTGCTCCTTGTGCAATTCTGTCCTTTATTGACTACATAGGTTGACAATGGTGTGGGACCGTGATGTCAGGAAACCAGGAGGAAGCAAAAAAAATTACAGTTGTATATAATAAGGAGGCACTTGCGTACGTGCGGCTACGGCCCTGGTGGGTCCCCACTGTCATCCTCTCCAAGTAAAGTCATCTCCTCATTCCTCATGTCCGTTGACCATGTTGATAACGCGAGACGGCGGTGCCATGGCGAACACAACAACTAGAAGGACGACGGAGAGGGCCTCGTGGGCCTTACAGATGGTCTGATACAGTGCCCACTGCTCATTCGGGATGCCAGGATCATAGGGCCACATGTCCGCGACGACATTGTTGTTTGCTTGTTCACTGGTGCTTGTTGAGGAGACGGAGGTTGCAGCACAGGTCCTCCTATACTGGTAGCTCTTACGCCATTAGGGCGTCGAAGTGCGTCCGCACCTGCTCTATCGTGAACACAACATGAACCGGGTTTGACAGTGGTGCCGGCTCCTGGTCGGAAGCTACGTCCATCGTCTGATTGTCGTCGCTCAGCTCGGCGAGTCGCTGGTGAGCCAACATGTCCGACTGCTGGACCGACTCGCTGCCAAGCACGAGTATGACTGCCCTGGCCCACCCAGACTGCCTCCGTCGCCCACGCGCACTTTCCGCCCGAAAAGGTCAGCGCCGCCCGCCCCGCTTCCCAGTGCAGGCGGTTGCTCCGCCTTCAAACGACAAAAGTGCCGTCCGTCTATCTATCTGGTGCCCACATTAATGATACGCAGTTGCCGAGGTGGCTAATCTGGTGCCACATGTCCGTCCCTCCGCCACCCACCATTGCTATATAAACTGCTGCGCCAGCCATCACCGGAGTCATCCACCTCCGTTCCCTTTCTCCTGTCCACACCACTACTGCCCACCATGGCTTCCTCACACTCCAGCACTCTTCGGGACGGGCGGATAACAGACCACAAGGAGATGGCAGCCATTGCTGCCGACTGGCTGGCCAGCAGGCAGCCGGAGGACGACGACGTCCTAATGGAGAACATGGTAGTTGACGGTCCGGTGCCAACCCCCTCCTCCGTGCCATCCTCGACGGTGCATTGCACCATGACCATCGGCGAGGCCCGTGCCCAATACATGGACACGGTGAGGCAGAAGCGTGAGGAGCAGTTCCGGGAGGCGCAGGCCGACGCCGCCTACAACCACCATCTCCTCCAGGAGCACCTGCAGGCGGAGGAGAAGATCGCCACGAAGCGGGCAGAGCAAGAAGCGCTGCTTGACTCGTGATGTGTACTATGCAACCTTCTTCTTGTAGACGTTGTTGGGCCTCCAAGTGCAGAGGTTTGTAGGACAGTAGCAAATTTCCCTCAAGTGCATGACCTAAGGTTTATCAATCCATGGGAGGCGCAGGATGAAGATGGTCTCTCTCAAACAACCCTGCAACCAAATAACAAAGAGTCTCTTGTGTCCCCAACACACCCAATACAATGCTAAATTGTATAGGTGCACTAGTTCGGTGAAGAGATGGTGATACAAGTGCAATATGGATGGTAGATATAGGTTTTTGTAATTTGAAAAATATAAAAACAGCAAGGTAACTAATGATAAAAGTGAGCGTAAATGGTATTGCAATGCTAGGAAACAAGGCCTAGGGTTCATATTTTCACTAGTGCAAGTTCTCTCAACAATAATAACATAACTGGATCATATAACTATCCCTCAACATGCAAAAAAGAGTCACTCCAAAGTCACTAATAGAAGAGAATAAACGAAGAGTTTATTGTAGGGTACGAAACCACCTCAAAGTTATTCTTTCTGATCGATCTATTCAAGAGTCCGTAGTAAAATAACACGAAGCTATTCTTTCTGTTCAATCTATCATAGAGTTCGTACTAGAATAACACCTTAAGACACAAATCAACGAAAACCCTCATGTCACCTAGATACTCCATTGTCACCTCAAGTATCCGTGGGTATTATTATATGATATGCATCACACAATCTCAGATTCATCTATTCAACCAACACAAAGAACTTCAATGAGTGCCCCAAAGTTTCTATGCAGAGTAAAGACAAAAACGTGTGCCAACCCCTATGCATAAGTTCATTGAACCTGCAAGTTGATCACCAAAACATACATCAAGTAGATCACGTGAATATCCCATTGTCACCACATATAAGCAGAACAAGACATACATCAAGTGTTCTCAAATCCTTCAAGACTCAAGCCGACAAGACAACTTCAAGAGGAAAACTCAATTCATCACAAGAGAGTAGAGGGGGAGAAACATCATAAGATCCAACTATAATAGCAAAGCTCGTGATACATCAAGATCGTATCACCTCAAGAACATGAGAGAGAGAGAGAGAGATCAAACACATAGCTACAAGTACATACCCTCAGCCCCGAGGGTGAACTACTCCCTCCTCATCATGGAGAGCGCCGGGATGATGAAGATGGCCACCATTGATGGATTCCCCCTCCGGCAAGGTGCCGGAACGGGCTCCCGAGAGGTTTTTGGTTGCTACAGAGGCTTGCGGCGGCGGAACTCCCGATCTATTGTGCTCTCCGATGTTTTTAGGGTATATGGACATATATAGGCGAAAGAAGTCGATCAGGGCAGCCACGAGGGGCCCACAAGGGCGGGGGCACGCCCAGGGGGGTAGGGCGTGCCTCCCTGCCTCGTGGCTTCCTCGTTGTCTCCCTTACGTGCACGCCAAGTCTCCTGGATTGCTTCATTTCCAAAAATAACTCTCCCGAAGGTTTCATTCCGTTTGGACTATGTTTGATATTCCTTTTCTTCGAAACACTAAAATAGGCAAGAAAACATCAATTTGGGCTGGGCCTTCGGTTAGTAGGTTAGTCCCAAAAATGATATAAAAGTGTATAATAAAGCCCATAAACATCCAAAACCGGTAATATAATAGCATGTAACAATAAAAAATTATAGATACGTTGGAGACGTATCATGCATCCCCAAGCTTAATTCCTGCTCGTCCTCGAGTAGGTAAATGATAAAAACAGAATTTTCGATGTGGAATGCTACCTAGCATAATTCTCAATGTAATTTTCTTTATTGTGGCATGAATGTTCAGATCCAAACGATTCAAGCTAAAAGTTCATATTGACATGAAAACAATAATACTTCAAGCATACTAACAAAGCAATCATGTCTTCTCAAAATAACATGGCTAAAGAAAGCTATCCCTACAAAATCATATAGTCTGGCTATGCTCTATCTTCATCACACAAAGTATTTAATCATGCACAACCCCGATGACAAGCCAAGCAATTGTTTCATACTTTAGTATTCTCAGACTTTTTGAATTTTCACGCAATACATGAGCGTGAGCCATGGACATAACACTATATGTGGAACAGAATGGTGGTTGTGGAGAAGACAAAAAAGGAGAAGATAGTCTCACATCAACTAGGCATATCAATGGGATATGGAGATGCCCATTAATAGATATCAATGTGAGTGAGTAGGGATTGCCATGCAACGGATGCACTAGAGCTATAAATGTATGAAAGCTCAACAAAAGAAACTAAGTGGGTGTGCATCCAACTTGCTTGCTCACGAAGACCTAGGGCGTTTTGAGGAAGCCCATCATTGGAATATACAAGCCAAGTTCTATAATAAAAAATTCCCACTAGTATATGAAAGTGACAACATAGGAGACTCTCTATCATGAAGATCATGGTGCTACTTTGAAGCACAAGTGTGGTAAAAGGATAGTAGCATTGTCCCTTCTCTCTTTTTCTATCATTTTTTTATTTTTTATTTGGCCTTTTTTTTGTAAAGTGTGAAGTCTCATCCCGACTTGTGGGGGAATCATAGTCTCCATCATCCTTTCCTCACTTGGGACAATGCTCTAATAATGAAGATAATCACACTTTTATTTGCTTACAACTCAAGATTACAACTCGATACTTAGAACAAGATATGACTCTATATGAATGCCTCCGGAGGTGTACTGGGATATGCAATGAATCAAGAGTGACATGTATGAAAGAATTATGAAGGTGGCTTTGCCACAAATACGATGTCAACTACATGATCATGCAAAAGCAATATGACAATGATGGAGCATGTCATAATGAACGGAACGGTGGAAAGTTGCATGGCAATATATCTCGGAATGGCTATGGAAATGCCATAATAGGTAGGTATGGTGGTTGTTTTGAGGAAGGTATATGGTGGGTGTATGGTATCGGCCAAAGTTGCGCGGCAGAAGAGAGGCTAGCAATGGTGGAAGGGTGAGAGTGCGTATAACCCATGGACTCAACATTAGTCATAGAGAACTCATACACTTGTTGCAAAAATCTACAAGTCATTGAAACAAAGTACTACGCGCATGCTCCTAGGGGAAAGATTGGTAGGAAAAGACCATCGCTCGTCCCCGACTGCCACTCATAAGCAAGACAATCAATAAATAAATCGTGCTCCAACTTCATCACAAAGCGGTTCACCATACGTGCATGCTACGGGAATCACAAACTTCAACACAAGCATTCTTCAAATTCATAATTACCCCACTAGCATGACTCTAATATCACCATCCTCATATCTCCAAACAATTATCAAGCATCAAATTCATCATAGCATCCAATTCACTTTCTATGATAGTTTTTATTATACCCAACTTGGATGCCCATAATTCTAGGACCAATTTTATAACCATAGCAAATACCATGCTGTTCTAAAAGACTATCAAAATAATATAAGTGAAGCATGAGAGGTCAAAAATTTCTACAAAATAGAACCACCGCCGTGCTAAAAATAATAAAGTGAAGAACTAGAGCAAATGACAAACTACTCCGAAAGATATAAGTGAAGATCAATGAGTAGTCAAATAATTGTGCAACTATGTGGAGACTCTCTCTCATTTAAGAATTTCAGATCTTGGTATTTTATTCAAACATCAAGCAAAACAAAATAAAACAAAATGATGCTCCAAGCAAAACACATACCATGTGGTGAATAAAAATATAGCTCCAAGTAAAGTTACCGATGAACGAAGACGAAAGAGGGGATGCCTTCCGAGGCATCCCCAAGCTTAGACTCTTGGTTGTCCTTGAATATTACCTTGGGGTGCCTTGGGCACCCCCAAGCTTAGGATATTGCCAGTCCTTATTCCATAGTCCATCGAATCTTTACCCAAAACTTGAAAACTTCACAACACAAAACTCAACAGAAAACTCGTAAGCTCCGTTAGTATAAGAAAATAAAACCACCTATTAGTTACCATTGTGAACTCATTCTAAATTCATATTGGTGTAATATCTACTTTATTCCAACTTCTCTATGGTTCATACCCTCCGATACTACTCATAGATTCATCAAAATAAGTAAACAACACATAGAAAACAGAATCTGTCAAAAACAGAACAATCTGTAGTAATCTGTATCATTCGAATACTTCTGTAACTCCAACAATTCTAAAACATTAGGAAATACTAAGAAATGTTTGTGCCAATACATAGCAAAAAGTATCAGATCAAAAGCACGTTTATGTGAATTATCAAAACTAATTTACTGGGTGCACAATTTTCTGATTTTCAGTAGGATCAACACAACTATCACCGTGAGCTATCCTAAAGGTCTTACTTGGCACTTTATTGAAACAAAGCTATAAAACATGATTACTACAGTAGCATAATCACGTGGACACACAAAAACAGTAAGGTTAAATATTGGGTTGTCTCCCAACAAGCGCTTTTCTTTAATGCCTTTCTAGCTAGGCATGATGATGACAATGATGCTCACATAAAAGATAAGAATTGAAACATAATGGGAGCATCATGAAGCATATTAATAGCACATTTAAGCCTAACCCACTTCCTATGCATAGGGATTTTGTGAGCAAACAACTTATGGGAACAATAATCAACTAGCATAGGAAGGCAAAACAAGCATAACTTCAAAATTTTCAACTCATAGAGAGGAAACTAGATATTATTGCATTTCCTACAAGAATATGTTCCTCCCTCATAATAATTTTCAGTAGCATCATGAATGAATTCAACAATATAACCAGCACATAAAGCATTCTTTTCATCATCTACTTGCATAGAAATTTTACTACTCGCCACATAAGCAAAATTGTTCTTATTTGGAATAGTGGGAGTATCATAAGAGACTTGAATACTATAAATTGTTTCCACATTAAAAGAGTAATGTTCAGAAAAAGGGTAATCATAATCATGACAAGTTTTTTAAATATAATCATCACTACTTTTTATAGCATAAGTTTCATCACAATAATCATCATAAGTAGCAACTTTGGTCTCATCAGAATCAATTAAAACCTCTTCCAAAATAGTGGATTCATCACTAAATATAGTCAAGACCTCTCCAAATCCACTTTCATAAATATTATAAGATTCAACACCCTTCGAAATAGTGGGATCATTACTTCCTAAAGTTGACACTCTTCCAAACCCACTTTCAGATATATAACCATCATAAGTAGGAGGCATGCTATCATCATAACAACTTTGCATATCAAAACTTGGGAGGCTATAAATATCATCTTCATTAAACATAGCATCCCCAAGCTTGGGACAAACACTAATTGCAGCAAATATATTCTCAAATATATAATTCTCATCAAACATAGCATCCCCAAGCTTGGGCCTTTTCATATCATAAGCATAATCACTCTCATCATTAATAGTATGGATAGCACCAATAGTATAGCAATTATCATCATCACAATGAGTACTAGGAGCAACATCATTTTAGGGGGATACATTTCTACCTTTGCTTCTCCATCTTTTCTTTTTCTTCTTCACATCATGTGTAGGTTCAATCCTCCTTTTTGAGCTCTTTATTAATGAGATTGGTTGAATAGAAAGCTCCTCCTCGTTACCTGATTCATCATAAGAAATAATAGGAGGATATTGGGAGGTCTCTTCCCTTTCATTAGTATTCTCTTCATCTTCTATTTGCTTTCTTTTATTTATGTAGTTGGCAATATAAGGATTTGCAATGCAATTCACCGCACAATACATATAAATCTCCTCTAGATCAATATCAAGGAATTTCTTATGGGCAAATTCTAGAAGGTCCTTAATCAAACGTTTCATTTCTTCATAACCCAAAAGCGAATTAAGTTCATTATGATGTGCAAGGGAAATCAAATCATCACAATTCTTGGACATGATTTGATCATGAAACAATTTGCATCGGAGATGTAAATGACCATGTTCATTGCAAAGTTCACAAGTACGGCAAAGGAATTTTAAATTTGCAGCACTCACATCTAGCCTTTCCTGCAACCATTTAGTTTCTAAATGCTTATGCCTCTTGCAATATCAATCTTCTCTATTTGGTGTGTACTTGCAAACCCAATGCACTCCACAAAAATTGACATGCTTATAGGAGACATTTTCATCATAACTAGTGCAATCATCATTAGTACTATGGATATTCAAAGAGTTCATATTAACAACATTGCAATCATACTCATCGTTCAAAGATTTAGTACCAAACATTTTATAGACTTCTTCTTCTAGCACTTGAGCACAATTTTCCTTTTCATCATACTTACGGAAGATATTAAAAAGATGAAGCGTATGACACAAACTCAATTCCATTTTTTTGTAGTTTTCTTTTATAAACTAAACTAGTGATAAAACAAGAAACAAAAAGATTCGGTTGCAAGATCTAAAGATATACCTTCAAGCACTCACCTCCCCAGCAACGGCGCCAGAAAAGAGCTTGATGTGTACTAGGCAACCTTCTTCTTGTAGACGTTGTTGGGCCTCCAAGTGCAGAGGTTTGTAGGACAGTAGCAAATTTCCCTCAAGTGGATGACCTAAGGTTTATCAATCCGTAGGAGGCGTAGGATGAAGATGGTCTCTATCAAACAACCCTGCAACCAAATAACAAAGAGTCTCTTGTGTCCCCAACACACCCAATACAATGGTAAATTGTATAGGTGCACTAGTTCGGTGAAGAGATGGTGATACAAGTGCAATACGGATGGTAGATATAGGTTTTTGTAATCTGAAAATATAAAAATAGCAAGGTAACTAATGATAAAAGTGAGCGTAAATGGTATTGCAATGCTAGGAAACAAGGCCTAGGGTTCATACTTTCACTAGTGCAAGTTCTCTCAACAATAATAACATAACTGGATCATATAACTATCCCTCAACATGCAACAAAGAGTCACTCCAAAGTCACTAATAGCGGAGAACAAACTAAGATATTATTGTAGGGTACGAAACCACCTCAAAGTTATTCTTTCTGATCGATCTATTCAAGAGTCCGTAGTAAAATAACACGAAGCTATTCTTTCCGTTCAATCTATCATAGAGTTCGTACTAGAATAACACCTTAAGACACTAATCAACCAAAACCCTAATGTCACCTGGATACTAAATTGTCACCTCAAGTATCTGTGGGTATGTATATGATATGCATCACACAATGTCAGATTCATCTATTCAACCAACACAAATAACTTCAAAGAGTGCCCCAAAGTTTCTATCGGAGAGTCAAGGCGAAAACGTGTGCCAACCCCTATGCATAAGTTCATTGAACCCGCAAGTTGATCACCAAAACATACATCAAGTAGATCACTTGAATATCCCATTGTCACCACAGATAAGCATGACAAGACATACATCAAGTGTTCTCAAATCCTTAAAGACTCAATCCGACAAGACAACTTCAAGAGGAAAGCTTAATTCATCACAAGAGAGTAGAGGGGGAGAAACATCATAAGATCCAACTATAATAGCAAAGCTCGCGATACATCAAGATCGTATCACCTCAAGAACACGAGAGATAGAGAGATCAAACACATAGCTACTAGTACATACCCTCAGCCCCGAGGGTGAACTACTCCCTCCTCGTCATGGAGAGCGCCGGGATGATGAAGATAGCCACCGGTGACGGATCCCCCTCCGGCAAGGTGCCGGAACGGGCTCCCGAGAGGTTTTTGGTTGATACAGAGGCTTGCGGTGGCGGAACTCCCGATCTATTGTGCTCTCCGATGTTTTTAGGGTATATGGACATATATAGGCGAAAGAAGTCGGTCAGGGGAGCCATGAGGGGCCCACGAGGGTGGGGAGGCGCCCAGGGGGGTAGGGCGTGCCTCCCTGCCCCGTGGCTTCCTTGTTGCGTCTCTTACGTGCACTCCAAGTCTCCTGGATTGCTTCTATTCCAAAAATAACTCTCCCGAAGGTTTCATTCCATTTGGACTCCGTTTGATATTCCTTTTCTTCGAAACACTGAAATAGGCAAGAAAACAACAATTTGGGCTGGGCCTCCGGTTAGTAGGTTAGTCCCAAAAATGATATAAAAGTGTATAATAAAGCCCATAAACATCCAAAACGGGTAATATAATAGCATGGAACAATAAAAAAATATAGATATGTTGGAGACGTATCAACTCGTACGGCTCCGCCCGCGAGGGATGCCTCGAGCGCTGGCGGTACCGCATGCGGGTGGTGGAGGCTTTGGCCGCCTACAAAGAGGGCGATGAAGCGGGCGAGGCGCTATTTGGCGAGACCGAGGACGAGGCAGAGGACAATGCTGGCTCTGACGAGTCCTCGCTCTGCTGGTGTCGACGAGGCCCTACTCCGCCGAGGCCCCGCGGTGCCAACAACGAGGAAGAGGACACTGTCTGCTCTGCCAAGGCCCCGCCCCGCCAACAACGAGGCAGAGGACGTAGCCGGCCTAGCCGAGGCCCCACCCTGCTGGCAACGAGGGGGAGGATTTCCCCCGCTCCGCCGAGGTGCTGCCCCGCCGGCAATGAGACAGAGGACATCACCAGCTCCACCGAGGCCTCATCCCGCCGGCACCGAGGTAGAGGCCCTACTCCTCCGAGGCCCCGCTCCGCCAACAACAAGACAGAGGACATTGCCGGCTCAACCGAGGCCCCATGTCAGTGTCAAAACCGGCGGATCCCGGGTAGGGGGTCCCGAACTGTGCGTCTAGGGCTAATGGTAACAGGAGGCGGGGGACACAATGTTTACCCAGGTTCTGGCCCTCTCTATGGAGGTAATACCCTACTTCCTGCTTGATTGATCTACATGAATATGAGTATTACAAGAGTTTATCTACGACGAGATCGTAATGGCTAAACCCTAGAAGTCTAGCCTATGAGGTTATGATTGTTGTCCTATGGACTAAACCCTCCGGTTTATATAGACACTTGAGGGGGCTAGGGTTACACAAAGTCGGTTACAGAGAAAGGAATTTACATATCCGAATCGCCAAGCTCGCCTTCCACGCAAAGGAGAGTCCCATCCAGACACGGGACGAAGTCTTCTATCTTGTATCTTCATAACCCAACAGTCCGGCCCACGTATGTAGTCCGGCTGTCCGAGGACCCCTTAATCCAGGACTCCCTCAGTAGCCCCTGAACCAGGCTTCAATGACGATGAGTCCGGCGCGGAGATTGTCTTCGGCATTGCAAGGCGGGTTCCTTCTCCGAATACTTCAAAGTACCTGACTTAAAGAGCGATATCCGGCTTTCCATTTAAAGTCGCGCTCCTCGGCTTCTGCACCTTCATGATTTCAGCTTCCATGTGTCGAGCGAATGCGAGAGGTCGGTGCATTTTTGCACTTACCACCCTGACCATGTGAGAAAATTGTTTATTTAAAGAGACGGGGATCTTCAGATCTAATCCACACCATCTCCCCCAAATGAGGAATCCTCAAAGCTTGCTTGCAGAAATCACCCCAACAGGGCTAGTGCTCCCAGCTCTTCATCGCGCCCTCACGGCCCCAAACAGGGTGATTGGAAAAAGTGTTTGTATCCCACGACCAGCTGGTGAAGCTGCAGACCCAGGGATTTCTTCCCCCCGTAGATCTAGTCCCCGTACGAGCTGGATTGGCTTCCTTCGACGGTGGGGAGCAGGCGGACAAGTTCCCCAACCCATCCAGGGGGGAACGAGTATGCTTTGTTCCCTACTTGCTGAGAGGCGTCGGATTTCCAATCCATCCGTTCCTCTGAGGGATCCTGGAGTACTATGACCTCCAACTGCACAACTTTACACCTGCCTCCATCCTGCATATTGCAGGTTATGTCGCTCTTTGCGAGCTATTTCTGGGTTGTGAGGCCCATTTCGAGTTATGGAAGAAGCTGTTTTGTCTCGTCCCTCGTATCCAAGGGGGATTAATATTCCAAGTGGGCGGAGCCGAGATATGGCGCATCGCCGGGACCAGATACCTATCTGGTACGCCAAAGAAGGCATCTGAAGAATGGCCTTCCGAATGGTTTTACGTTGAGGACGTCTCCCTTCCTGACCCAATCCGAAGGGGTCTTCTTGAATTTTCAAGTGATCCATTGAAGAAGCGCCTCAGATGGCGTCCTTGGAGCCCCAGGGAGGAAGTTAGCATGGAAGTCCACCAATTGATGAGCAAGATAAAGACGCTTGCTCAATCCGGATTGTCAATAATCGAGGTTATGGCGATATCCATAATGCGAGGGGTTCAGCCACTCCAATACCGAGGGCACCCTATGTGGCATTTCAATGGAGAAGATGATGCCACCCACTACGGTCGGAAGGGTCCTGATACTTCCGCTACATTGGCGAAAACACTGTCCAGATTATACAAAGGGGAGGAGGAGGAGTTCATCCGCATTAAGCCTAGGGATGGATTTTCCATGTACAACCCTCCTAGCTGGGTGAGTTTCCATCCCACTACTCTACTCCATTAACTCCCTGAATCCTTTTTCATAAATATTAATCCGTCCATTTATAACAGGAATGGCAAAAAATCACCAGGGAGCTCCACAGCCCCGCAGCACAGCCAGAGGACCACTAGGCCCTTGACCCCGGATTCGAAGAGGATCCGGATATATTCGTGGAGCTCGGGGAAGGGGTGTTTTACCAGGCGAGCTGTGACGGCACCAAAGTGGCCATCATTGCTGACTATCCCGGTATCCTCCCTGCGTCACATGTAAGCAATCAGGAGACTTGTCCTTTGAGAGAATTTCCCCTTTCCACCTTACCCACCGCACTATATTATGCTCTATAGGGGAGGCGATCGGCGCGCCACGCTACACCCAAGGCGACGTGCAAGAGGACGGCGCCTATGACGGGCAGGCCTTTGAAGAGGAAGGAAAATAGAGATATGGTCGAGCCTTCATTGAAGAGGTATGGTTTTAAATATGCTCCATGGTAGTCATCTTAATGTATGACACTATCCGTTGTGTCTTATCAGGAAAAACATTCGCCGGACTGTGTCCGGGGATCCTACCGTTCATGCCTCTACTAGCCGGATTTCGGACCCGGTCTCGAGGACTGAGGCTAACACGGAAGTGACACTAGATCGTCCTTCTGCGGAGGATTTAGATAACGTATCCGCCACAAACTCCGAAGTGGAAAGCGCCATGAATCATCGGCGCCGGTGGGCCGCTCTTCACGACCCTGTTTTTTTAGAAGAGGCTTTCAATGCCTTCAACTCGGGTGATGCATACATCCGAGCTGCTCGAGATGGGCTTTCCAGAGCCACAGATCAGTATTTGAAAGATATGCGGGTAAGTTCATACTTGCACAATTCTGATAATTATATACTAGTAGCCCCCGAGACTGGAAGCAGTTGAAGCAACTGATTTAAGGGTCGTTATATACCCAGGTGCTCAAAGAGAAGAACAACCTGTTGTCTCAAGAGCTGGAGGACTGTCAAGCCTAGCTAACTACTGCTACCGCCGAACTGGAGAAATCCAAGAAGGCAGCATCTAGTAATGTTCCCCTCTATCGAGAAAACATGATCATATACCAGGAGTATTAATATAGGTGCAAATCTTATGGTAGAGTCATCAGATCATCTGAAAGAGGCACCGGACGTCACATTCAGGAGCTCAAGGCAACTGGCCGCGGGCGAACGTATCCTGACACAGGTCAGGGCGGATAAGAAACAACTTCAAGATGCCAACACAAAGCTTGGTGAAGAGCTTAAAGATGTGCAAGCCCAGCTAGCTAACTCCATGAAGGAAAACAAGAAGTTGCGGGCGGGTATTTGGTATGTGTTTCGGATTTACCTTTATATAGTTCGGCAATGGAAGGAACTGACAGAATTATGTCCGTAGGCATATTGATGGGCCATCCGCGAAAGAGGTGTCCGGATCATCGAGCGATCTGCTACAAGAGCTGTCGCAAATGCACGAGCGAGCTCGGCAAGCGATGCAAAGTGTTTGCTAAGGCTTTTATGGCCATCCAACTCCCTCGCAGGAAGTATGGAGGGGCTTTTACAGCTACTCCAGGGAGCACAACAGCGCTTTCCATTATGGAAGATATCGGCCTGCCGTGAAGGTGCGCGAGAAGCCTGGCAATGGTGAAGATCCCGCTATACGAAGCTCAACCCGAATCACATGGCCCGGTCGGACCTGTAGGGTCAAATGGAGAAGAAATTCCCGTTAGCTTGGTATATGACCAGGTCCAAGTAGCCGCCAAGTATTCCCAGCAGGATTGTAGGCTAGATAGCTTGTTAGATGGCATAGAAGAAGAAGTGTTTGAGTCTAAGTGACTATGTACTTTCATTTAACAATTTAATGTCTGCAGCTGAATTGTAAAAACGCTTGTCATGGTAGACCTTTTCGGTTCAACCTCTGGGCCCGAAGGTGCGAGTGCTTCCGAATACCCGCTCGGTAATGTAAACCGGGGTACGCATAGAAGCCAGCGTAGGGGTCATAGTTTCTTTAACAGACAAGTATCCGGCTAGTTATGTTATATTACATTTTTGATCATAAGAAACATCTTGCAGAAAGAATAGTTCTGTTAAGGGTTCCTTTTGCCCTGGGTAAGCATGCACTAATGTGCATGTCCGAACTGTGTTTGAAAAACCACAGCGTACATAACATCTGGGGGGTTCATAATGTGACAAGTGAAAAACATCTTTAGTTCACCGACTGAATATTCCCTTAAGAACGCTAGCTTTCGGCTTCCCCCCAGTCCTAGGTACACATCCGGATGACCGGAAGTAACAATCGCAGAGGTGCTCCCTTTATGCCCTAGCCGAACTAACAGGGATGTAGGGCATAAGCACAGGAGCCAAGCAACCTAGTTTGGCCAAAACTTAAGTCATATCGATGCATATAATGGCGAAGAGAAGGTACATACGCGAAAAAGACACATATGTGATGAGCTTGATGCTATGAAAATAATAATAATAATAATAATAATAATAATAATAATAATAATAATAATAATAATAATAATAATAATAATAATAATAATAATAATAATAATAATAATAATAATAATAATAATAATAATAAGCTTCTGTACAAGAAGCCCCCAGGTATACTTGACGTACATATTTTAGAATGTGTGCGTCGAAGATGTACGGTTTAGCGTACTAAAGCTTTAAGGCTTAAAAAGAAAGAAAGATGTGAAAAGAGAGGAAAATAAATACTGGAAACAAAAAGAAAAAGGGGTTAAAGGAGACGAACGAAGAGTCCGGCGCTAGGCATAGAATCGTCGGAGTCTGGCCGCGTTCCATGGTTTTGGCACTAGGCGATTGTCAGATGCGTCATGCAGGCGGTACACTCCTCCAAGAACTTTGTCAATGATGAAGGGACCCTCCCACTTGGGCTTGAGTTTGTCCTTTTTCTTCTCCAGCAAGCGTAGAACGAGTTTGCCAACATTATAAGTCTTGGCCCGTACTTCTCTGCTTTGATATCTGCGGGCCTGTTGTTGATAGAATGCACAACGGGCTTTTGCGACGTCACGCTCCTCCTCCTCCAGGGCATCAAGGCTGTCCTGCCGATCAAGCTTGGCCTCTCTTTCTTCATACATGTGCACTCGAGGCGAGTCATGAATAATGTCGCAGGGTAACACAACCTCTACACCGTACACCATGAAAAAAGGTGTGTATCCGGTAGAACAATTGGGCGTGGTCCGCAGCCCCCAAAGTACGGGGTCGAGCTCCTCCACCCAGTGCTTGTTTGATTCTTTCAGAGACCGCACTAATCTGGGTTTGATGCCGCTCATAATAAGACCATTGGCTCATTCGACTTGACCGTTGGTTTGTGGGTGATAGAAAGAGGCATAGTCGAGCTTGATGCCCAGATTAGCACACCAGGATTTCACCTCATCGGTTGTGAAATTGGAGCCATTGTTGGTGATGATGCTGTGTGGAACACCATAACGGTGCACAACACTGGATATAAAGTCTATCACTGGTCCGGCTTCAGCCGTTTTAACTGGTTTGGCCTCTATCCACTTAGTGAATTTATCCACCATGACCAACATATATTTTTTCTTATGGCTTCCTCCTTTAAGGGGTCCGGCCATATCAAGCCCCCAGACCACAAAAGGCCAAGTGATGGGGATTGTTTGTAGAGAGGTGGGTGGCATATGGCTTTGGTTGGTGAAAAGCTGGCATCCGACACAATGTTGGACAAGGTCCTGCGCGTCTGCTCGGGCCGTAGGCAAATAGAAACCTGTACGAAAAGCCTTGCTTACAAGGGCTCGAGCCGCAGCATGGTGACCGCCGAGACCAACATGAATTTCAGCCAAGAGCTGCCTCCCTTCTTCTTCGGAGATACATCTTTGAAGTACTCCGGTAGCGCTTTTCTTATAGAGTTCTCACTCGTGAACCTTGTAGGCTTTAGGGCGCCACACAATGCAGCATGCCTCATTCTGATCCTCAGGAATCTCTCGCCTATTGAGGTAGGCCAAGAAGGGTTCGATCCATGGGGCGATGACTGCCATGATGAGATGGGCCGATTGTGTAATTTCGGTGGCTGAGCCCCCGATGACGTTGGTGTGTTCAGAATCTGGGGTTGTATCCGGATCCGGATTGGTGTTGCTGCTTTCCCCTTGCCACACCACGAATGGTTTGAAAAGCCTTTCCAAAAAGATGTTAGGTGGGACGAGGTCGCGCTTGGCGCCGATGCGAGCAAGGACATCCGCCGCTTGATTACTTTCTCGACCCACATGGTGAAACTCGAGCCCCTCGAACCGAGCCGGCATTTTGAGAACGGCGTTACGATAAGACGCCATCTTAAGATCTTTGGCATCGAAATCTCCATTTGTTTGAGATATTGCAAGGTTTGAACCCCCACGCACTTCCAGGCATTGTATGCCCATGGAGACGGCCATCCGAAGACCATGCAATAAGGCTTCGTATTTGGCTGCATTTTTGGAGTCTGTGAATAATATTTGTAGGACGTACTAAATAGTATCTCCCATAGGGGATGTTAGGATAACGCCTGCCCCTAGGCCTGCCAGCATTTTGGAGCCATGAAAGTGCATGACCTAGTTGGAATATGTGATGTACTCTTTAGGGAGTTCGGCCTCTATCCATTCGGCGACGAAGTCGGCTAGTACTTGAGCTTTAATGGCCCGCCGCGGTTTGTATGTAATGTCGAATGGGAGGAGCTCAATGGCCCACTTGGCAATCCGGCCCGTGGCATCGTGGTTATTTATTATGTCGTGTTGTGGTACCTCGGAGGCCACAGTTATGGAGCATTCTTGAAAGTAGTGTCGTAGCTTCCGGGATGTCATGAAGACCGCGTATGCTATTTTTTGGTAATGTGGGTACCGGGATTTGCATGGTGTCAGGACAGTGGATACGTAATATACCGGCTTTTGAAGCGGGAATTTGTGTCCGTCCTCCTCTCGTTCGACGATGAGTACCGCACTCACGACTTGGTGTGTGGCCGATATGTATAATAATATGGGTTCATCGATGTTTGGTGCGGCCAAGATTAGGTTGCTCGCTAGAAGAGCCTTTATTTCTTCCAATCCGACCGTTGCCGCGTCCGTCCACTTGATGTGATCGGTGTATCGGAGAAGGCGATAGAGTGGCAACTCCTTTTCTACTAGTCTGGAGATAAAGCGGCTTAAGGCTGCCACACAGCCGGATAGTTTTTGGACTTGTTTAAGGTCTGTTGGCGTAGCCAACTGTGACAAAGCTTGGATTTTGGCTAAGTTTGCTTCAATTCCTCTGTTGGAAATGATGAAGCCCCGAAGTTTTCCAGCGGAAACGCCGAAAACACACTTCTCCGGATTGAGCTAGATGGCATATGTTCGGAGGTTGTCGAATGTGAGATGCAAATCATTTATTAATGACTCGACGTGTCTAGTTTTGATGACTACGTCATCCATGTATGCTTCAACTATCTTGTCGATTTGTTTCTCCAGGCATGTTTGAATCATCCGTTGATAGGTGGCACCGGTGTTTTTGAGCCCGAAAGGCATAGTGTTGAAGCAGAAAGGCTGATATGGGTGATAAATGTCGTTGCAGCTTGATCGGACTCCTTCATCTTGATTTGATGGTATCCGGAGTATGCGTCGAGGAAACACAGTGAGTCGTGTCCTACAGTAGCATCGATAATCTGATCAATGCGGGGGAGGGGAAAGGGATCCTTAGGGAAAGCCTTGTTGAGGTCTTTGAAATCGACACATAGGTGCCAAGATTTATCCTTCTTTGGTACCATCACTAGGTTTGCTAGCCAGTCTGGGTGTTTCATCTCTCTGATGAATCCGGCCTCGAGTAACTTGTCTAGCTCTTCTCCCATGGCTTGTCGTTTGGGTTCGGAAAAGCACTGTAATGTTTGCTTGACCGGCTTGTATCCCTTCAATATGTTTAGGCTGTGTTTGGCTAGACTGCGTGGGATCCCTGGCATATCAGAAGGGTGCCAAGCAAATATGTCCCAGTTTTCGCGTAGGAACGCCCGCAGTGCAGCGTCGACCGTGTGGTCCAGCTGTGCCCCGATGGATGCTGTCTTCGTGAAGTCCGTTGGGTGGACCTGGAATTTGACTATTTCGTTTGCTGGTTTAAAGGAGGTGGATTTGGATCGCTTATCGAGTATCATGTCGTCCCTATCCACCATGGAGCGCAATGCGGTTAATTCTTCGACCGCGAGGGTTTCGGACAATGCTTTGAGGGCCTAGACGGCGTTTTTGTTTTCGGCACGGAGTGCTATGTCTGGATCACTAGCAAGAGTGATGATTCCATTTGGCCCGAGCATCTTGAGCTTCATGTACCCATAATGGGGTATAGCTTGGAAGCTTGCAAATGCATCTCGCCCTAACAAGGCGTGATATCCACTGTTGAAAGGGTCCACTTGAAAGGTTATTTCTTCGGACCAATAATTCTCCGGCGTGCCGAATACCACATCGAGTGTGATTTTTCCCGCACATCACGCCTCTCGACTGGGAATAATTCCTCGGAAGGTCGTGCTACTTTGTTCAATGCGGCTCCTGTCTGTTTCCATTTTGTTGAGAGTTTCCTTGTAGATGAGGTTTAGTCCACTACCGCCATCCATGAGCACTTTGGTAAGCCGAAAGCCGTCCAAAATTGGACTGAGGACCAATGCGGCTGGTGCCTGGACTGTTCTGAATTTTGGTTCGTCACTGGCGCTGAAAGTTATGGCCATGTCATTCCAGGGGTTTATTGCTGCAACTTGGCAAACTTCAGCGAGGCCATAGAGTGCCCTTTTGCGCCTATTGTTTGAGGCGAAAGTCTCGAAGACTGTCAATACTATAGGGTTATTTTCTTCCTTGGGATGTTGCTCTGCGGTATTTTTGGTGAGGAGATCCTCGCCGCTCTTGGCCACTTGCCGAAGTATCCAACATGCTCTAAGGCTATGTGTTGGTACGGTATCCAGCGTTGTATGCATTTTGCATGGCCTATCGACCCATCCTTCCAGAACGGTTCCGCGCCCTGTAATGGGCTTTGATTTTTTTGTTATTGGATCAGGCGACCTGCGAGGGTGCATCCTTTTTGTCCGGACGAGGGGTTTAGTGGAAACCGGTGGCTCCCAAGAGGCTGCCTGAGTTTTCCAGGTGCTTTCCATTGTGCAGTACTTCTGTACTATGGTTGCCAAGTCAGCAAATTGTAACACGTGATGGCGATTGATTGCATTGAGGATTCCCTCGTCCGTGCAGTTTTTGCAGAATAATGAGATTGCATCTTCATTGCGGCAGTGTTTGATCCTGTCCTTGACAAGGCGGAATCTGGCCCGAAAGTGATGGACCGTTTCCTGGGACTGCTATCTGATGTGGACAACATCGCTTGTATCTGTGTGGGTGGGTGGCTTTAAATCCAAACCCTGACCCAATCTGGGATCCGGAGTTTGAGAAACTTCCGAGCCTAACAGTCCGGGCTCTGGAATATCAAACAATTTTTCAGGCCCACAGTTTGATTCTAGGTTCGGAGTACAGGGCCCATCTTTCTGCGGGCGGGTGTCTGGCTCTGTGAGCTCAGAAACCTAAACATAGTTCGTCCTCAATGTAGCGGATGAGTCGCCGCGTTGCTCCTCCACTACCGCTATATGATGGCTGATCGGTGGAGATTCAATTTCTCTCTGATCGGGTTTAAGCCCAATCGGGTTTAAGCTCAGAAACCTAAACATAGTTCATCCTCAATGTAGCGACTCCGGAGGCGGCGATGCAAGCCAGGAGTTCGTTTAAAAACGACAGCTCCATCGGATCCATCTGTTCGGTGTATTCTGAGCTGATGCGGAGGCGATTTTCGATGACCCGAGAAGTTATCGTTGGCCCGACGGTCGAACGGCCGGTCATAGTGAAGCCGCCCAGCCGGAGGGTTTGGCCTGAGGCCAGGGCTCCCCCAGAGGTGATGTTGTCCTTGATAACAAGGTGAGCCATCAAGCCTATCTTCGACGTCACAGCAGAACTCTCAATGAAAGCACCAATGTCGGTGTCAAAACCGGCTGATCTCGGATAGGGGGTCCTGAACTGTGCGTCTAGGGCTAATGGTAACAGGAGGCGGGGACACAATGTTTACCCAGGTTCGGGCCCTCTCTATGGAGGCAATACCCTACTTCTTGCTTGATTGATCTTGATGAATATGAGTATTACAAGAGTTGATCTACCACGAGATCGTAATGGCTAAACCCTAGAAGTCTAGCCTATGAGGTTATGATTGTTTTCATATGGACTAAACCCTCTGGTTTATATAGACACAGGAGGGGGCTAGTGTTACACAAAGTCGGTTACAGAGAAAGGAATCTACATATCCGAATTGCCAAGCTTGCCTTCCACGCAAAGGAGAGTCCCATCTAGACACGGGACGAAGTCTTCTATCTTGTATCTTCATAGCCCAACAGTCCGGCCCACGTATAGAGTTCGGCTGTCCAAGGACCCCTTAATCCAGGACTCCCTCACCCCACCCTGCCGGCAACGACGGGGAGGATTTTCCCCGCTCCGCCAAGGCGCTGCCCCGCCAGCAACGGGATAGAGGACATCGCCGGCTCTGTCGAGGCCCCGCCCCGCTGCCAACGAGGCTGCGCCACACAGAAAATGAGGAAGAGTAGAACATGGTAGGTCGCCGCCGCTCGGGTCCAAGTAAGGCCACCACTGCTACCCTCTGGTTGAAGCCAAGCTAGGCGGGTTGACCATTGATGGCCGATTAGCTTCTTGGCGGTGACGTGAAGTCGGAGAGCTATGTTGGAGAAGGACGATGCTTCTATTTAACTGCTGGTGCAGTTGGCTGACTGAAACGTGGGCCCCACAGGCATCTGGGCCACATGTCAGCTACGTAACTGCACCTGTAGTTAAGTCACTAAAGCTTAGTCCGCTGGAGAAGAAGCTTCTGTTCGACTCAGCCGGACATAGGTGGGTAGCTTCGGTTAATTAATTATACCTCCAGCGCACCCCTTTTTAGTTGAAGAATGTATGAAATGTACCAAAATCCAACATGTTTATATGAAATCCGACCATGTATGAATGAATTTAGTTCTATTAGTTCAAATTGTTGTATCACTGGCATTGGATAAACGTGCAAAACAATATGTACTAGCATTATTCCTAGGGTGATCACGTCGTTTGCAGCAGTTTCAGGAGTATAAAGAGTTTGAGAAGCTTTTAGCGTTCCTGTACATTGCAATCAAACACACAGGTCTGGCAATTCATAGAGAACATTCAAAACAATCGATGATTATGCATCTCAGCGATTCACATTTCAGAGCCAATATTTACTTCACAACTAAAGAATAAAGGAAAATCGATCGACAGTGATGACAGCAAAGGGCGTCCCATTCGAAAATATCAAACGCAGGTCTTCTTGCTAACATCAATGAGCAAACTTTGACAAGGTTGTCCCATTTCAAAATATCAAATGCCTACGATTGTGGAATGGGCAGGGTTTACCATCAGTTCGGACATTGACATGGCACGTCGTGCTAAATAAACCAGTTATTCTTTTTGTGCAGTTCCACCAAAATCAACCAAATTCGCGTGTAGCCTGTATGATTTCGCCCTTATTTGTTGCAACGCCTTGAACTTATCGGCACCTCCTTTCTTGTGGTGGAAATGAATGATTCGATGTATACATGAACATTTTGTGCAGTTCCCATTGAAATCAAGCTGAGCACCCCTGTTTGCACAAATACAAAAAAACTGATTCGTATAAAGCAAACTATACTATGAATTGACAGTTTAAACAGGCACCTACATGGTCCATGTAGAGCACACTTTAAAAAAATGGAACTCACCGGAAAGAATCCTAGAACAACATTGTACTTGCGCATCACAAGAACAAAATGGAGATCTGTCAGTCTTTCTGAGCTGAAGTTAGTTTGGTCTTGTGGGGAGTAATGTAACCATCCTTCAACTGCTCCTTCTGATGAGAAGATAGACAGTGCTTCTTCATCCTGGCATAATCGGAACTAGTCACTTCACGTACTCCATATTCTTCTCCAGAGGAGGATGATCCTGTTGTGCAAAGACAAGAGGACAACTAAATGCTAGCATCCCTGTTTGCTCGAAAAAAGGAAAGGAAATATTTAAAACAACACAGATGAAGCACTTCTCAAGGACAATACCCCTTTCTCATGACAGTATCTAAATAGTAGCACAACACCAATAGAGATGACAAAGCTCAATCATATGGATGAAATCCGTGGGCGAGTACCAACCTTTGTCAGGAGGCTTATTATGTAAAGCATACAGATCAAGCACTTCTCCAAAACCATTTGTTGCTATCTACTGTGGTTGCCATGCTTACTATATACTCTTCCATTAGTTTAATGTTTCCAACATCTTCTTGTGCAGTTCCACTAAAATATATGGTATCTTCAAAGAAGATCCCTGTTTGCACAAGTAGATATAATTACATATTACATTAAGAGTGGCATCAAATCAGTGGCAAAACAATTGCCCGTTCTAGCCATAGCAATAAATCAAGATGCAAAACTATATCATTACTTGTGTCATCACAATTCCAGTGCTTCATTACAACACCGAGAGTTGATTTTTGTTTTTCTTCCGCTTGTTCTTCCCCTTCATCACTTGGTTCAATAACAGACAAGCTTTGCCTTCAATGTAAGATTTGGCATGTCAATAAGGGAGCACAATTATAGTACTAAACAACGACATTAATTTTCTGATGAAAGTGGCAAAATACAGGCCAACAGTTGTGAAATATCCTTATCTTATGTCAATGGGATATTACAGTGCACATATAGATTGGAAGTCTTGTCTCCATTTGGGCAGTTCACTAAAATCAAGCGACATTACCGTACAAGTAGCACAACATATGAAAGCACATTGCACAATCATGTGATAGAAGGCTAGTACTGACCTCTCAAGATGCGGAATTCAAACAACTCACAAGAAAAGAAGATCTGAACCAAGTTTGCCAACACAGATAGGAAGTAAGATCTCCTCTTGTGCAGTTCCACTAAGATCAAGAAATCAAGCAACATTGTCGGTGTGACATTTTGGTTGAACTGCACAAAACACTCTTAGAACAAAAGTGTTTTGTGCAGTGCAACAAAAGGTCACAATAGCAACGAGGTGAAGTAGATAACCCTGTTTACACAGAGGTGCAAAGGAAACAACTAGTGGTCAATAACGGTGGTTGGCACAGAAGCCAACAAAAAGAAGCATCTAACTTATCTAAATGGGAAATAAAGCAAGACAGTAGCATTTCTCAAAAGGTGGCAGTGATTAATATTAACAGAGAGATTATATTAATAATAAAATTTGTTAAACATGTAGTTTGCTTTTAACTCTGGCATTGCATCAATTTTCCAGCGGCATTATTAGAGGGTGTTTGTTTACAGGGACATTTTGGTGTAGGGACTAAAAAAACTCTGTGTCACTCCCATCTAAACCAAACAGGAGGGACTTTTAGGGACTAAAAGTGGGCATTTGGAACTAAAGAAAGAAGACCCCGAGGGAGATTCTTTTTGGGACTGTTTCCAATAGTTGCCCTTGCCCCGCATTGCACCTTGTCTCTATTAGTTCATTACTAGGGGTAACATGGTCTTTTAGCATGTCATTTAATAACCTCTAGTCCATGTTTAGTCCCTCGAACCAAGCAGGTAGGGACTAGGGAGTTTTTAACCAAACAGGGCCTTAGATTAACAACAGCTAAAGAGTTGCATGGGATAGTGGACGTACCAGAACTATGTGCATCTACCTATGTATGAAGGGGTGATGCACGGTCTGTTGCAACAAAGAACAAACAACGAAGGAGCATATTTGTGTTGGTCCCAGTTTTGTTATCTTTAGACACCTTTCCTATGTGAGCACAACAAATCTAGTCCTGCTCAAAGTATACAGCCTTGTCCCCCAAAACAAAAGATCAGTTTGTTACAGATGTGCGTACTGCGTTTGTCATTGTTTTCCCATTTCGACCAACATAGGTGCTGGATAGCCAGTCTGTACTAGTACTTTCCCCCCTACCTTTCCTCTTTGAACCACGTCCTAGATTCATGCTATACAACTTTCCCCACTACTTTCCCCCATTCCTTTCCTCCTTGAACCATGTCTTAGTTTCCTGCTATACAACTTTCCCCACTACTTTCCCCCCTTCCTTTCCTTTTTGAACCACGTCCTAGATTCATGCTATACAACTTTCCCCACTACTTTCCCCCATTCCTTTCCTCTTTGAACCACGTCCTAGATTCATGCTATACAACTTTCCCCACTACTTTCCTATTTGATCCAACACCTAGATTCGAGTGCAGAAGTGGAGAAAGCCCACATGCAGCTAGAGCAATGCATGTGGAATAAGTAAATTATACCTTAAGGTTCTCGGGGTGTGGTTTGGTGGGCGACCGGAGGCCGTTCAGCCCACACTATGTACGGCAGCGAAGAAGAAGGGGTCGGAGGCCCTCCCGCATCGCTGCTGGGTGAAAGAGAATAGTTGCGCCGGTAGTGGATTCCCTCCCTCGCCGCCAACGACAGCGTTAAGCCTCCATCCCTTCCCGGCGGATGGATCCTGCCGGCTCTTTGACCAGCAGTGAGGGGAGAGAGAGGCCAACAAAGTCTTGTTTAGATCTGGAGAGGGTGAAGAGAGAAACTACAAGCGCTGAGGCTCCAACATGGATATATATACTAGAGAGAGAGTGTGAAGAGTGTAAACCCTAGAAAACAAGTGCCGAGGCTGCAGCGTATACGTGATGAGGTGATTATACGGTCACTACGAGATCATATAGCTCCGTATCCATCCATTTTGACCAGTAAAAGAATCCTCCTGGCACCTCCCTAGATCACTTTCTCTCACTGTCATGCGTGGCCTACCTGTCATTGGGTGGAAGAAAGAAGTCGAACAAAAACAAAATTATGCTCAAGTGTAGTTATCGAACCCGAGACCTCAAGTTTGATGAGCGAACAGGCTAACCAGCTACACCACCCTGCCATTATGTTCAACGAGAGGAAAATAACCTTTTATACATTCATGCATTCCTATGACAAGCATGCCGTGTTTTTTTTTGCATGGGAGTCATTGGGATTTAAATCATAATCGTGTCATGTGGCTTTGGTGGTAAGACTATCCATAGTGGTAGTAACATAGGTGGTAACATCACACATCTTTAGGCAAAATAGATGATGTGGCGAGTAATTAATGAGGAAAGAGAGGCATGTGGGAACATATCTAGTTACTGTAACATCACACGTACTAAGACAAAATGAGTCTACAGTCTAATAAATGAAGTGTTGCATGATACCACACAATGTTACTCCCCACTATAGAGGTAGTAGTAACATAGACTAGTAACATATGCATGTTACTAGTCTAAGTTACTATCCATGGTGACTAGTCTACTGTCTTTTGGGATTTAAAGCGGTGTTGGTAGTACAGAAATAATGGAGCTTTAGTCACCTTACCTCTCTCCACGTAGTACGTTGGGTCCCACCAGTCAGAGGGTGAAACAAACAAATTAATAAGAAAAATTAAAAGCGCCAACGGTGTATCTTACCTCACACATCTCGCTGCTGCTCGTGAACACTATCCAATTGATATCTCTATTCCCTCACATACTATTTTAAGTGAACCCTTATTATAACATGCACACAATTTTGGGCACTTGTATTCGACCTAAGTCAGTGTGCCACCGTATCTCGTACTACTCCCTCCGTCTAGGTGTAATAAGTCACGTTAGAAGGTGCAGCGGGACAAAGGTGCAAGCAGATTGGAGGAGAAGGAGAAACTTGACCGGGCCTTCCTCCAACCAAAGCCCTGATTTCTGTCTCTAAAATCAACAATTAATCCAAACAACTAAGAGATGTTGTTTTAGCTACCATGCAGGGCCACGTATTAACTCGCATGCAAGCCGACTTTGATTTCTTGACTGATCAACGCGTAGTTGCGCTCCATGCATTGGGTTTCCGGGGGAGATAACAAGGCAGAGTAAGGAGCATTTGGTTACATTGCTTAGGCTGGTCATAGTGGTGAGTAACTTGGACTAGTAACATGCATATGTTACTAGTCTATGTTACTCCTACGCGAATTTTGCCGTCGAAAGCGAGCCGATCTGGCTCTCCTGAGCTAGCAAGGTTTTTCTAGCCCACCCAAGCTAGCTGGCCCACAAAAGCTAACATATTTTAACAGTTCCAAACGCCTAACCTTGCCCGGCTAGGCTATAAGCTATTCTTGCTAAGGATCCAAACACCCCCGAAGTAACAACACTAGCTAGCAACAAGGCCAGGAGGGGATTGAGATGCGAAGTTAATGAATGACACCTAAACATTTTGGGAATATCTGATTTCCGTAAGATGACTTAACACCTAGACGGAGGGAGTACTACTCCTTAGTCCAGGTTTGATGGAATATTCGTCACCTCTACTCTTCTTGTATGTACTCCATTTGTATCTCACTTCCTGTGGCTTCGCACTCACACGATATTCCTATTCTATAAACCTGTGTGTGTGTGTGCGCGTGCACGTGTGTGTGTGTTTAACAGCATGTGTGTGTTAGAGAGAGTGACACATCGACCTACTCCTACAGAGAGATAGCGTGTAGTGTATGATTTAGCCGCGAGAGTCGGTGCATCCTCTCATTTCCGGGCGTCTGGTCAGGACAGGCAGACAGCTGCCACGCCCGCTCCTGACTAGCCTGGCCCACCCAAAGCCAGTCGATCGCCCGCGCGCGCTTCCCGCCCGAAACAGTCAGTGCCGCTCCAAAGAATTGGTGCCGCATTCATGCCCGGGTAGAGAGGACGCAACCTCTCACTGGCGCCTACATTGAAGGGAGAAGCGGATTCAAGAGTGATGGTTCTTCGTCCGTCCAACTTACTGCTGGGTCTATGTGATTTGACGGCTCATTGGTCATTATTACGGAGGTGGTAGGACTGCTGGATGTCCCATGCTTTCAGCGAAAGGAGGTACTACTAGATTACAATTTTCTCCATTCTTACAGCAGAGGAGTGCGAGAGCAGTGAAAACACGCAGGCTCAGTGATTACATGGCCCATCTCACACTATCACCATATTTTCTGGACACCGTGCGGCACCTAACTCTTTACATAGTACTAGTATAGTACGTACTGTAATTTATCAGCGAGATAAATTTGTACAATGCTATGAAGCTTCCATCTTTTGTTTCATGTATCTTGCATCCAAGGTTGCCCGTTGCAACATTTCATCAAATACAAAGGAGACTAACATGCATGCTATTGCATCTCAATGATTGACAGATCCTAGCCAATATATATGTACTCCCTCCGTTCCAAAATCAGTGTCTCAACTTTATGCAAACTTTAGTACAAAGTTGTACTACTACTAATGTTGACACTTATTTTGGAACAGAGACAGCTAAAGAAAAAAAACGATCCATGCAGTCCCTACCCCTTGAACCATAAACCCTTACCAGGCTTTAATTTGCTGGCAATGTTGGAGCTTCCCAAGAAATGAAGTTTGCAACCCTTTGACCATCGGATCATTTTGTGCAGTTTCACCAAAATCGAGATGAGCATCCCTATGGCAAAGAAATTGAAGAAGCATGATTAGTATAAGATTACTGGGACTAGTTGATGAGACATAAACTCATCACAAATACAGTACGTAGAAGCCAGTAGAAGTATTTGCGGGGCAAAGAAAGTAGAGAAATATCCACATGGAGTGATGTGGGCAGGTGGAGTAGTGGTGCAAGCCGGCTATAAAGGGAGTTGTACCTGAGGGATGTCGGGACGTAGCTTAATCTAGAGGAGGGCGGTGGGAGGCGGGAATTGCCCACGTCACGGTAGTGAGCAAGGGACGAAGGCAACCTCATCAGCTTTGTGAGAGAGAACGGCGGGGACCCTTGATCGGGACGTGCCGACAGTATATATAGTTCTGGCTATATGAGACTGAATGAATTGCTGCACGTCCACCACGTGGGCGAGGGTCGAGGGGCGAGGGAGAGTGTGTGCTATTACATTTGTTTCAATATTGACTACATACGGAACAAAATGAGTGAATCTACACTCTAAAATACGTCTATATACGTCTATATGCAAAATGTATTTTTTTATAGTGGCCTTGTATAAGTAAATGGAGGGAGTACTAAAGGACATATATTCCAAAGAATATGATAATCTCTCTAACCAAGGTAGGGACGAGGAGTAAACAGAGGGAGTAGTAAAATTTTCTCCTCGTCTTGCGAGCCACCGCGCGCGTGGGCAAGGGAGCGGGCGTAAGGCGTATAGTACTAGTAAGCAAGCTTCACCTCATCCCGCGAGCCACCGCGCCCATGGGCGGTGGAGACGGCATACTAAGCAAGCTTTTCCTCGTTCTGTGAGTTGACGAAACACATCAAAAGTACTCTAGTGTATAGAGCCTTGCCTCTAAGGTAGGCCCCACATGGTTTGCCTCTTTTTTAACATAACGCGTCAAGTCACAATTTGTTTGTTCACCCGTGGTAGACAATCCTCCCTCCATCAAGAGGACAACCAGTACACGTGTCAAATTACCACGTGGGCTGCCTTTTCATACATAAATGAGCTCCACCGTGTACCCGCGCGGGTGTGGTTGGGAAAGAGACGGGAGTACATGCGCCGTGCGTGCACCTCTTCTCTTCGCGCATGTCCCCCACCTACGTGGGTGTGTGTGAGACAGATACAAACCTAGACAGATGGCGTGTGCATTCGTGAGTGTTTTTTGTTTGGGCGGGTGTTATTTCGTGAATGTATTTGTGGGAATATGTGTCGGTGACATCTCAAACAAAATTTTACATGTAATGTGTGTGAAATGGAGGGCTATCCATATCATATATAGAGGGACGGGTGATCCACGAGAAGAGAGGGAGGGGTCATAGATATCGATTGAGTCGAAGAGAGGATCAAGTGGGTGGGTGCGAGATCAATGAAGAGAGCCATCGAAATTGTGTGTGTGCAAGTCAAAGATATAGGGCAGCTGACCTACCGGAACGTTAGAGGGCACATGTCAAGTTTGTGTGTGGTAGGGAGACATGACTAGAGCGCTTGATGTATCGGTGTGTGTGGGGGGGGGAGGGAGGGGGAGGCAGATGCCTAATTAACTAGAGAGGTAGAACGACTCGTATATGTGTTGAGAAGGAGAGACCCAACTATGTATTAAGGGAGATCGGTCGACATCCATACATAACTGAAGGACGGAAATAGGATGGGATAGAGAGAGGGAGAGAGGAGAGAGAGAGAGGGAGGGAGAGGGGTAGAGTGCTGGATGGGTGATGGAGTTGCTTCTCGAAGATCGTGGGAGAAGCCCACTAGACAAACTAAGGGTAGAACTGCAATATTATCAATAAGAGTGGGGATGTGTTTCTATGTGTGCCTATGCGTGATAGATCTGTCAGGACTCATGCATGGATGATGAAGGGGAACCATGTATTTGGTAAGAAACCTAACTAGATCGGTAGATCAATTGTTGTTTGTCGGAGGAAGGGAGAGACATAACTAATGAGGTAGATCGATTGACATGTGGGGAAAACAAGTTATAAGGACCTAGCTAGCTATATGTATAGCGGGAGATCGGACGGTGTACATCCATTTGTTTAGCGAGACGGATAGACAGAGACAATGGAGCTAGGAGGTGGTGCGAGAGGCCGAGCTACTAGCTAGATAGGGGGAGGAGTGTGCGGTTGTGAGATCGATGAAAAGAGGCGCGAGAGTTTACACGTGTGTGGGACCGTATGAGAGACATGAGGCATGGACACAGAAAGGAGGAGATGGAAGGTCCGTGTGTATGTTGTAGGCAGACATCACTGGAGAGGTTTATCGATCGGTGTGTGTCGGAAAGGAGTTGTGGAGACTGTGGGAGAATGACCTAAAGAAAAAAAATGAATGTGCGCGATGGATATAATGCTGAGGGAGGGGAGGGCGAGGAGGGCGTGTGCACGAGATAAAGTTAGTGCTAGCTAGAAAGGTTAGAGGATTGTGTGGGTGTAAGAGACTAACAAAGATCATAATTTGATATGAAAGTGGATTCATATATTTGAATAGGAGATCATAGTGTTATAAAAATATGCATGCATGAATAGAACGGTGATACATGTGCTGTGGTTTTGCACATGTTATACCATAATGTGATAATGCATGTGGTTTGCAAGTCACACCTAAATGTCGAACAATCTAAACCATACTATACATCAAACAATCTCACATTTTATTTGAATTTGTGATAATGTGTGGCGTTTGCAGCTTACACTAAATGTCGAACAGTCTAAACAATACTATATATCGAACAATCTCACATTTTATTTGAATTTGTGGTAATGTGTGGTGTTTGCAACTCACATCTAAATACTTGTAGGCGTCGGGGCACCATACATTATGTGATAAACACATTATACATATGAGACATGGTTTAGATTATGAAGATCTATCTAGAGCTTGAAATGTATTGTGATTTGAAATCAACATAAAGTGGATTCAAAAAATCGAGTTCGAGTTCATATAGTACACATAGTTCATATCTAACTCGAGAGTAATCATGTGGTGTGCTGTGAAGATAACATACAAATGATGGTTTAACTTGACAATAATGATGATTGTAGATCTTATTAAAATAGAGAAACATATTCAAATGGTTTGACTTCACGACAATCATTATTGTAGATCTTATTCAAATAGAGAAATGAATTCAAATTTAGTTCATATTGAAGCGGTAGTATATACGTTTGGAATGCACTAAAACGTTCATTTGAGTAGTAGGTTGCATGCATTATACACGTAGCGAAATATTTTAATTGAACATAACATGAATTCAAAGTTTTCAATGACATTTTTAGTGCGAATTGATTTGGTCCAGTACACGGGACTAGACTCACCTGTGTGTTGCGAATTGATTTCATTTTGTTTTTTCGTTGACGGAAGTGCGTATTGATTTGGTACAGTACACATTAGGCTTATCCGGAAATTTCAACCCGCACCTTGTTACCCCGAAATATTTAAGATATATCTTTGCCTCGTTGTGCTCCGACAACTCCCTCCATCTCAACCCGCACCTTGCTATTCCAAAATTACAATGCGCGTGAAAACCCCCACCTCTTGTGAAATCCCGACACGTGAAATGCCCATGGTACCCATGAACTAAAAGAACCGCCTCTAATTGGTGGGGGTACTTTCGTAACTTACCCCACATTTCGGACAAGCGCGTCCCTAAGCCATGGTTCCCCACTCCCATCCCATCCGCCCACCCGTTCATACACCGAGGCTGCAAAAACCTGCGAAGCCTCACACCCTCCTTCATCCGCCACCCAGCCGGAGCCTCTTCCCCGATGACGTCATCCGCAGCAACACCTCGACGTCCCTCATCCACCATACCGGATGAGGATCCATCATTGATCTCGTCGTCCCTCTGGTTCTGCCACCCCGTCCTCCACCTCCAAGGAGTTGCCCTGATGTTCCCCTCTCCTTTCGTGCCACCTCCATTCCCACACCGCCGTCTTCACCTGCACCACCAGAAGAGCATCATCATCACCGTTTCCTTGGATGAAGCTGCGGACTAACCGGCGCCACCAAATTGGTTGTACACTGATCACCGCATTTTCATCTTGATTCAATCTCACGGTGCTACCAGCACTCGGTCTCGAGCCGACAAGGCGCGGCTCCATCCACGGTGGTGTTGCCGGCCACTTCCTCCACGATGTTGCTCCCTCGGTGACGACATCCACATCAGTAGGAGCTACTGCTGCTTTAGCTCTCGCTCACGCTGCTACTCTACTCTTGCTCTCGGTCCCCTGCCTGGTCTGCTCTTGCTATTACTCTTGCTCTTGCTCACGCTGCTGCTCTCACTCTTGCTCTTGCTTGTGATGCTGCTCCGATTTACCTACACTTCAGTCGATTGAATCGACTTTTGGGTCAGTCAATTTTCACGGGGTGGGGGGGCTCGCTGGAGTTAAGGAAGAACCAGCCGTAGCAGGGAGGGGGGCTCGCTGGAGAGGTACCCCACTATCTATCCTAGGGTTCAAGGCGGGGGCGGTGTTCGCCGGCGGTGGCGTGGGGATCGCCGGAGAAAAAGCTCGTCATAGGGGGGCCTAGAGGGATGGCCGGGGCAGTGGCAGACTGGTGGTGGGGAGTGTTTTCGAGGCGGGCGGGGCGGCGCACCGCCGGCGGCGGGGGGCGACTGTTTGGCCGGTGGTGGCTGGCGGCTCAGGGGGGTGGAGGTTGAAGATGAACTGCAGGCCCTTGATTTCATATCCAATGGCTGGAAAATCGACTGACCAGAGATGAAAAAGTCAGTCGACTGACGTGTAGCCTCACCTCTAGTGCATTCAATTTCGACAGCAAAATTCAGTTTCGACAGTTAAGTTCAGTTTTGACAGTTAAATTCAGTTTTGACAGTTAAGTTTAGAGATGAGCGACTGATGTATTTTACATCTAGCACTTTGTGGCTATGTATTTTACGTCATCTATTGGAGATGCTATTAGAATTCCACTCAGGTTAACGTTGTCTCTCCTGTCCTGCTTAAGCCTTAGCGTTAGCATCGTACAACTCACCGGAGCTGCTCGAACGACGAAACCCTCCATCATAGCAGAGCAGTACCCCGGGCTCCATCTCAAGATGCCTAAGATATTCTTCCACTCCTCCGACAGCCAAGTCAGCCGGATCATCCTCACCGACCAACCCAATCATGCTGAGATCGACATGGCTTCGCCAAAGAGGTTGTACACTTGTTGCATCTCTTTTTTACTCTAATGTTATCTATATTGTCCACTGAGCACACGCAGTAACGTGAAATACGATTAGTTTCTCCTACTATATGATAAGCAGTCGGGTACCACGCAACTTAGCTATCCATGATGGACTCTCTTGAACGCCATCGTTATTTATCTCTGCGCGTTTGAGCTGTGCATTTGTCGATAGGCCTGGGAGTTGAGCTAGTAGGGCAGTGTCCTGGGTCCAAAGTAGTAGAAGTAGCACAAAACATTTTTTGAGTGTAGGATTTTCCTTGCTCAAGCTTGCCTGCTAGAATCGCCAGTTCTTGAAAGGAAAAGTGAAGGAAAAAACATAGGAATTGGAAAGTTTCCTATGGTACGACTATTCATGCATTTGGTTCAAAGGAATGGAGCAAAGGAAAACTGTAAGATTTGTTCCTTTAGTGTCTCCTTGAAAGAAAAATCATAGGAATTTTAATATCCACTTGTCCTCCTTTTCAAATTCCTATTCATGAAGCACAAGACTAAGAGATAGTAGCACAATAGCATCATAATCGTACATTTTCTTGTGGTTTCACTTAATCTCACCATGTTTCTTTGCATCCTATGATCTTCCAATTCTTGTGAACCAAACACCCAGCTTGGCAGAAATCCTATGTTTTTAAATTCTCTGTGTTGCACGTGCATTCCTATCCTATTATTGTGTATTTCATATCTCTGCGTTGTTAGAATCCTCCAATTCGAACGAGCCCTTACAGAATTACTTCTCTTACAGATAGTTGTCAAAGAAAACCTTGCGTGGTTTCCCGCTCCTGCTACGCCGTCATCCACCTCAGCACAGCTGCTCCAACGATAAAAGGGTCCAGCATAGTAGGGATCCAGCCTCCAGACTGTCTTTCGCCGCCTCAGATCTTCTTCCCCGCCACCGGTAGCCATGAAAACTGCATTACCATCATCAATCGAGCAGATGACCTTGAGGACTACATGGGTCCGCAAGAGAGGTCGCACTCTTTCGTGTCTGCTTACGTTATGCATCGCTTAATATTACATGCTACTTTATCGTCCTGTTCACCAATTAGACTCTGATTCAGCTCCAAACTAATGGTCAAACTTGAGTTTTTAAATGGTTGTGGGGTACATATCGGGGCTTCAATCAATAGTATCTATCTACTATCTAGTTAATCTCTGGTGTCTACTATGAGTTTCATGTTGGGTGGGAAACAAACAATAAAGAAGCCATTATCTGTATTTTTTAACTGAAGCCATTATCTGCCTGCTATCATTGGTTTTGGGTCTATCCACAGGTACCATCACTTTGGATTTCTGCATGCACTCCTTACATAATCTCACTATGTTTTATTCCTATGGATGTCAGTTATTGTACACAATGGAACTGAACATGTAGAGCAAAAGAGACGAGCCTTGCGTGGCAATAAAATTTCATGCAGACGTCGCTCCATGGTAGGCGCAAAGGCAGCCCCCCTCCACCCATTTTTGATTGTAATCGAGAGGAAGATATCTGTTCTGAGGGGGATTCAGAAGGAGAAGACCGTCCTATTTACCCCCTGAGGTCTTCGCTCTAACTTGGCATGCTGATGTTGGTTATATCATGCATATGGTGCCTTGCATTGCTTACTTTATACATCAAATATGTCATCTGCTTAGTTTAGACATGCTTTGTGTGAATGCCATCTGTTTAGTTTATTCATCGTTTATGTGAATTATGCAACGCCATCTTGCTTAGCCAGGCATCATATATATGAATTTTGCAATGCCATCCTGCTTAGCCAGTCATCTTATATGTGAATTATATATGGCCATCCTTTTTTTCGTTACATATTACATTTGTCAACAATGTTAGTACATTCAACTACTCTTCGTCTGCATCAGCCATTTGACACGGTGATGGAAAATTCTGGAGTGAAAACAAGGTCTTCAGAGCGGACTATGCTATTTGATGAAGCGCATATCTCGCTGGTTACGGATATCTCTCTAGAGGAGGATTCAGAGACAGATGACCAGTCATATTCCCC